>NC_057357.1:28430000-29055000 GCF_016509475.1 Prionailurus bengalensis | reverse complement strand
TTACAAAATGTTCCTCAAATAATGTTAGCTCTTACTTATTGAGCTTACTTATTATATGCCAGGCCTTGACCTAAGTTCTTTTTTTTTTTTTTAATGTTTATTTTTGAGAGAGACAGGAAGCACAAGGGGGCGGGGGACAGAGAGAGAGGGAGACAGAGAATCCGAAGCAGGCTCCAGGCTCCAAGCTGTCAGCACAGAGCCCAACACGGGGCTGGAACTCACAAACGGCAAGATCATGACCCGAGTGGAAGTTGGACGCTCAACCGACTGAGCCACCTGGGTGCCCTGACCTAAGTTCTTTATAGACATCATCTCGTATAATCTTCAGAGTGACCCTTAGAGGAAGATACATTAATTTTTCCAGTTTACAGAGGAGAAATCTAAGGCCAAGAGATTCTTAGCCCATGTTGGTACATCTGCTGTGTCATAGAGCCAGAATCTGAACCCAAATGATCTGGCTTTGAGCTCGTGCATTTGAAGACTGCACCAAGGGCTTTTCTGTGTCATTGGCCAGGTGGGAAGGGGGCAGAAAACTGCTGGCTTCTAGGCCCAGGTGACGGGTGTGGCACAAAACCTGAAGTGCGGGACATCAACCTCAGAGTTAGCACAGCACCTGATAAAGGATGCACTGAAAATCCATTTGCATGTTTGTTGAATGAATAAGTGACCTACTTTCATTGAACTCAGCATTCATTATCCAACAAGTGATCTGTTTCTGTTCTGGGTTTTTTGGTTTATTTGTTTTGGAGTGTTTTTGTTGTTGTTGCTGGTGTCTGTTAGCCTGTAGCAAATCTTAAGGACAAATCCAACAAATGTTATTTTAAAAATGTATCACAGGGGTGCCCAGGTGGCTCAGTTGGTTGAGCTTCGGACTCTTGATTTTGGCTCAGGTCATGATCTCCCAGCTCATGAGTATGAGACCTTCATCGAGCTCCACACTCACAGTGCACAGCCTGCTTGGGATTCCCTCTCTCTCTCTCTCTCTCTGCGCCCCTCCCCTGCTCTCGCACTCTCTCTCAAAATAAATAAACAAAAAAACCCGAGGTGGTAACCGTAGGGCCCAAGGAACCCTGTCATTCAGGATCCGCTCTGGGTTTGCCCCTTTTCCACCAGCCACCTGATGCACGCGGCGGGGCGGGGGGGGGGGGGGCGGCTCTGCAGCCGGTCTCCCACCTGAGCTCCTGCTGGGTGGCCGTGCTGTCCAGCGTGTCCTCCAGCTCCGTTTTGAGTGCCTCCAGCTCCTCCCCCAGGTCCCGCTTCTGCTTCTCGGCCTTGTTTCTCGCGGCCCGTTCTGAGTCCAAGTCCTCCTGCAGGTCTGAGATGTGACTCTCCAGCTCCCGGATCTTCTTGAGAGCGTTGTTCTTCTGAGCGATTTCATCGTCCAGCCTGCCAGCGACAGACCAGCATGGTGAAGGCCTTGGGGTCTCTGGCCCTCGAGATCTCACGGCGTGGCCAAAAATTGTTTCCAGGGACCAGATAACCCTGTTCGTTGGATATCAAAAGCATGTTCCCCCCCATGTCCCCGAGACACAGTGGACCCCTTCCTGCTAGGTTGGACTGCGTGCACATTAGGACTCATCTGAGGTCCACGAACAGTGGTGAGTGTGTGTGTGTGTGCGCAGAGCATGGCCCCAGACTAGCAAGGCACCTAGTACACAGCAGGTGCTTAACAGATGCTTTGTAAACATCGGACAATTATTTCTCCCTAGCAACTACTCGTTTTCCTTTCTCCTCTTTGCTCTAACAGTGGCTGAGTGCCTGCTCCATGCGAAGCACGTGACCAGGTATTGCTCGGGGAGGTATTTAAACCAGGGCCCCCAGTGTGGGGGAGGCAGCAACCGTGGGTCAAGCTAGGACGGGAAAAGCCTCGTCCAAATGGCCGGGAGCACATGAGGACTTTCATGGAAGGCAGCTCCCTCCTGACGCACGGTGCAGCCGAGCTCTTGTTTTTGCCGTGGTGGATGGAAAGGGAAAAGCGTGAAGAGAGGGCACAGAGGCAAGATTGCACAGGGCAGGGGGGAGGTGAGATGGTAGTGAGCTTGGGAATGGGGAGCAGTTAAGAGAGAAAGCTAGATGGTCGGCTGGGTCCGGCTGTACGTGGTGGGGGGGGATGGCGGGCGGGGGGGCCTCTGAGCACCAGGCTAAGGAAGCCGGCCTTCCCGGCACAAGCCAGCATGGGTTTACGCTTCAGGTGATGTTTGCGGTTCATCGCGCTCGCGCCCCCCGCAGCCCACGCTGGAAAAGATAGACCTGGCCAGGGGATCAGTCAGAAAGTTCTGGGGCTTTCACCCCAGCCCTGCCTCCACAAGACTGTGTGACAATCACGCGTTCCTTCACGTCCCCAAGCACGGCTTCCTGCTCAGTGACGTGGAGATCACAGCAGCGTACCGGCCAGGTGTGAAAGAACATACCGTCTGGAAAGAGCCCGGCACGCAGCGAACAGGAAACCAACCCTTAGCTGGGGCTGCAAGATTCCCAGTATGAGGCATGAACCCAGCCAGGAGCTGGGAGAAGGGCAAACAGGGAATGGGGTCGCCACCCCTTCCAAAGGACTGGCAGGATCTGGGGGCTGCTGCAGCCCGGGGGCGGGCGGAGAGCGGTGGGCAAAAGTCAGGGAAGACGGGCGTTCACGGCAAGGGCCCTACGAGGGAGGAGCAGGAGGCTCATCCCGGCCTCGGACATGCCAGTGCAATGGACTCCATGGGCAACTGCAGATGACAGAGGCCTGGAGGTCTGAGGGGCAGACGCAGCGGGAGGAGGGGACACACAGAGACAGGATGGGCTTGGCGGGGACAGAAGAAAGTCAGTGGCACCGTTGTGAAAGTACAAGCAGGGCAGGGAAGGCACCCGGGAGGACGGAGGCCTGCCTGGAGGAGGAGGAAGACGGGGCCCACTGTGGCCCCCGCCCCGGGACACATGAACACAGGACGTGAGGATGCACCCCCCGCAGGCCAGGCTACCTGCTCAGGGCGGCCTGCAGCTCCTCCTCCTTCTTGGCCAGCTGCATCTTGAGCTCCGCGATCTGTGCCTGCAGGTCCGCTATCTGCTCGTGGAAGTCACTGGCCTCGCCCTCGAGCTTCCTCTTCAGCTTCTCCAGCTCCTGCCGGCTCTTCTCCTCCTTCTTCAGCCGCACTGTGACAAAGCCAGGGGCCCCCTCAGGAGGCGGCAGCTACCAGAAAGGTGCCCGGAGGACAAGCCTTTCTGCTCGGGCAGTTCGCACGCACACACACACACACACACACACACACACACATGCACGCATGCACCCGGCCCTACAGGTAACTGTCACGGCCCAGACTGCTATCTTGTAGCAAGAAAGTCAGTGCTGATGAAAAGCCCCTTGACGATTACTGGCGTATTGGCCGAGGGAGCCTAGGGAGGGTTGTACCTCTCCCGAAACAACGTGCCACACTCACATCTGCTCTCTGATCTTCCCAGCTTTACCACGTCCATTTGAAACCCTGTTGGGGGTGGCTGGGTTACCTTCCAGTTCTGAAATCATAGATTCGTGCTTGTTCTTTAGCTTGGTAAGGTTCTTGGCCTTTTCCTCCTCTTCTGCAAGATTTGTGGTTAAGTCACTAATCCTCTCTTCGAGGAGTTTTCGCTCCTTTTTGGGAAAAGAAAGAGAAATATCGGTGGCTTTTTTTTTGTTTCTCGTCTGCAAGACGGGCCTTTCACTTTTAGTAATTTCCAGATCAACAGTTGGCAGGGAACCCCCCATGAATACCAAGTGCCACGTCGAGGTTTAAAATGATAAAGAGAAGTTCCTTAACAGTAATTCCCTATAACCCAGTCACTTCTCATCTCGTGGGACCTCTGCCCCTCCTACTTCATGTTCCGGGCAGGCGTGCCCTCTTCCCTTATGAGCACATGTCAGCTGTTCTCTGCCACAGGGACTTTGCACAGATAGGACTATATGTTGAGCTGTTCCTCCACTCCCCTTCCAGCCACTCTTCATTTGTCAGGTTCCCACTTCGATGCCGCTTCCTCCAGGAAGCCTTCCCTGAATGCCTGGTTTCCATCCCTCAGTGCTGTATTTTTACAATATGATGAACCTCCTTCAGAAGCCTGACTGTGATGGTCATTAATGGTTAGGTGTACGATTATCTATTTTATACCTCACTAGAGTATGAGCCCTGCCAGGGCAGTGCCCTCCTTCACCATATAGGCCCTGCACCCAAAACAGGGCCTGGCTCATGGCAGGTGGCCAGCTGACATCTAGCTCAAAGAACTAAAGGGAGCCCAAACTCGGTGGGGCTGGGGAGTGGTTATTGCCTAGGGGGGGCCTGCGCCCTGCAGTTTACATGGGGACTTTTGGGCACTGCAAGTCCCCATCCCAGAAAGCCCTCAGTCCCAGACGAAGCAGGACAGCCGGTCACCCTATTACGGACTGGAAGCAGTCCACGAGAATGAGGGAGAGGCTCCCAAGAGTCAGGCACACGTGGCTGCCTTTGCACACCCAGGGGGGCTCCACTGGCACGGAGTTTCTGAGACCCGGTGCTGGTGGGACCACCGGGCTCCCCGTCCATGGCCCGCCGGTATCTGGACGGCAGTCAGGAGGCCGCCTCCCACTGCTGAAGCCAGAGCCCTCTGCGTGGCCTCCGGCGTCTCGTATTTGGCCTGAAGGGGCAAGTATCCGGAGCCCTCGGCCCCACGGAGCCGGCCGTGTTAACGCAGACGCTGGCCCCACTCACTTTGGACAGTTTGTTGTTCTGATCATCCATGACCAGAATATCGTCCTCCAGTTTCTTGATCTTGGCCTCGGCCGTGACCTTCTCGAGCTGTAACTTCTGCCTCGCAGCTTCCTCCTCCTCCAGCTGCTCCTCCAGGTCCTTGGTGGGGGAAGGGAAAAAAAAATCACAGCCTTGCTCACCCTAGAGTCCCTTCCTCGGAGCTCTGGGGACTGACCCACCCAGAGGCTGGGCCTCCTTGCCCCTGTGCTCTGCGGTCTCCTTTTACTGGAAATACAAGTTTTGGGAAACCACTTGGCTTCACAGGGCCTCAGTTTTCCCCGTCCGTCAAACGGGAACAGTAGATACCGTGGCCGTTTCAAACTATGTCCACAAATTCTTTGGTCCTCTCCCCTTCAGCGTGGGCCGGACTTAGCAAAGCGGTTCCAACAGATAAAATCGGGAAGAAGCTGCGGAGTGTAACGCCCGACATTAGGCTCTACGAGGCACCGTGCTCTCCTCTCCTCTTCCCTCTCCGGATTCACCCCTCCTTGCAGGGGAGCCAGCCGCTCTGAAGTGAGGACCCTCCGGCAGCCCCAGGGAGCAGCCCCCAGGTGAGGGATGGAAGCCTCCTGCTGACAGCCACGGAGTGAGCCTCATGGATGGAGGGGCGGGGGGGGGGGGTGGTTCTCCAGCCCTGGGCTCCCGTCCCAAGTGCAGCCTCGTGACAGACCCTGAGCCAGAACCTCCCGGCCGGGCTGCTCCTAGACCCCTGACCCTGTGACACAACGGCTGCTAAGTTCTGGGGGCTTCCTCCCGCAGCGATCGATAACTGATGCGCCTGCCCCTCACGTGGGGTTGTGCCTGAGAAGGTTTTCATGGGTGGAGTGCCGGGCGGGAGAGAGTGGGGGGGCCTGCCTTCAAGTCCCCACCTTGGCCGTGTGGCCTGGGGCAGACGGCCATTCCTCTCCAACCCCCGGTCCCCACACCCGGCCAACGGGGACACGCAGGACCCTGAGATGAGGGCCAAGCGATTCGGACACCCCCGCCGCGGGCGGCCCCCGCGGGGCCTTACCAGCATCTGCTGGGCCATCTTCTTCTTCTCGGCCTGCAGCTGTTGGCCCCGGTCTTCCTCCTCCTCCAGGCGGGCCTCCATCTCGTGCAGGATCTCCTCCAGCTCCTGCTTCTTAGCCGCCAGGCGCACCCGCATCTCCTCGGCCTCGGCGTACAGCTCCGTCTCGGCCTGCAGCTGCTCCTGGAGCAGGCTCTTCTCCTCGGCCAGCTGCCCGCGGGGAGAAGGCAGGCGGCGGCTGAGCCCCGCGGGGGCGTGCCCGGCCGGCTGCCCGCAGCCCCAGCCGCGCCCGGCCCGCTACCTGCGTGTGCCTCTGCTCCAGCTCCTTGAGCTCGCTCTCCGCCTTCTTCTGCAGCTCCTTGGTCTTCTGCAGCTCGTCCTCCTTGGCCTGCATCTCCTCCTCCTGCCGCGTCACCTGCAGCAGCGGCTTCACCTGCGCGCACGCGGGCACGCGTGAGCTGCGCTCAGCACACGAGGGACGGGCTCCCGTCGCGACCGAGATCGCGCTCCGCCACCAGGGGCGGGCGTACCCCGGCCCGCACCCCCCGGGGGGGGGACCCCCGGGAACTCCCGGGGACCCCGCCGACACCTAGCGTGCACAGGTCGGGGACGCTGTCTCATGTTCTAGAACGCACGGGGACGGCCGCCAGAACACAAGACGGTCCATCCCCGGACACCCACGGCGCCGAGGCTGGGAAACCATCAACTAGGGCAACCGAGAAAGGCGCTGAGCGTCAAGGAAAAAGTCTCCCCTTCTCCCATGCAGTCCCTGCCCAGAGAGCGTTACTGCGGACAAACCAACATGTTTCCTTCCGAGGGGAAAACGAGAAAAAAGAAAAAAAATCTCCCACATCCTACCTCCCCATCAAGGTCGTTACGGGCGTTATCGGCACTTCCCGCCAGCCTTTTACCGAATACACCCGAGATCATGCTGCCCAATTTTATATGCTGCTTCCATTACTTTAAACTGTAAGGTGATTATTATTATTATTATTATTATTATTACCCCATGCTGTTCTATCATCTTGACAACTTTCTTTTCTGATAGCTGTCATTTTTGTCGAACAGAAGTGGTGAGGGGCGCCTGGGTAGCTTAGTCAGTTAAGTGTGCAACTCTTGATACGGGCTCAGGTCATGATCTCACGGTTTGTGGTTTTGAGCCCCACGTTGGGCTCTGCACTGACAGTGTGGAGCCGGCATGGGATTCTGTGTCTCCCTCCCTTTCTGCCGCTCCCTTGCTCATGTGCACTCTCTTTTTCTCCCTCAAAAATACATAAAGAAACATTACAAAAAAAAAAAGTGGGAGGGCGCCTGGGTGGCTCAGTCCGTTGAGCATCCGACTTTGGCTCAGGTCACGATCTCACAGTTCGTGAGTTTAAGCCCTGCATTGGGCTCTGTGCTGATGGCTCAGAGCCTGGAGCCTGCTTGGGATTCTGTGTCTCCCTCTCTCTCTGCCCCTCCCCCACGGGAGCTCTGTCTCTCTCTCTCTCTCTCTCTCTCTCTCTTAAAAATAAACATTAAAAAAAAAAAGTGGTGAGAGAGGACATCCCTGTATCGTTCCTGATCTTAGGGGAAAGCTCTCAGGTTTTCTCCATCAAGTATGATGTTCACGGTGGGTTTTTCATATAAGGCCTTTATTATGTTGAGGTATGTTCCCTCCAACCCTACTTTGTCGAGGGTTTTTAGACAGCCATCATTTTTAAGAGTTAAAAATATTCTATTAAATTAATGAGTCTGCTGGGACTGGACACTGGCATTTTGCTATTTTAAAGTTTCTTTTTAAAATTTATTTATTTATTTTGAGAGAGACAGAGACAGCATGAGTGGGGGAGGGGCAGGGGCAGAGACAGAGAGAGAGAGAGAGAGAGAGAGAGAGAGAGAGAGAGAATCCCAAGCAGGCCCTTAACTCTCAGCACAGAGCCTGATGTGGGACTTGAACCCACAAAACTGTGAGATTATGACATGAGCTGAAAGCAAGAATAGGACGCTTAACCAACAGCACCACCTGGGTGCCCTGGCATTTTGCTATTTTAACAAGGCCATAACAAATACCCTGAATTTCTGGTTTTCTTTATTTCAGATGGCTTCCTTAGGACAGTGTTTCAGAAGTCAGGTCAATGAAGATGAACCTTTCCAAGAAGAAGCTTCCCCTTCCGGTTCTTCCCTAGGCTGACTCCTGACTCCTTGTGTTCAAGCCTTCACCTGGCCCCAGGGAATCCCCTGTTGTGTAGACTCTGGCTCCTTCCCTCCACTTACCCATTTCACCTTTAGGTATCTATTTCCGTGTTTATCTGCTCCCTGTCTGCTCGCCCACTCAACTAGAACATTCATGAGACCAGAGCCCATGATGTCTCTTCCCCCCGCGGTACCCCCAACACCTCGCACATGCCTGGAACACAATGGGAGCTCGATCAATATTGCTCGACGAGAAAGCTTTGTGCCAATTTTCTCACTCAAGGGCACGTAAGAGGAGGCTGTGTCTGTCACACACTGTCTGTCACCACTTGGCACAACCGTTCGTGACAGCTAGTGACCCGGCAAGAACAAGTTTTGTCCCCAGAGGAGCACACAGTGGATACCCCAACAACCTGGAAGGATCTCCAGGGGAGGGTGCTTTGTGAAAAAGCCAGTCCCCACGATGACATATCGGAGGACTCCATTTATGTAACGTTCTAGAAATGGCCACATCACGGTAACGGAAAACGGATGAGCGGTGACGGGACAATGGCGGGGAAGTGGGTGTGGCCATAAATGAGCCACGCTTGGGGTCCCTGCAGTGATGGAAATGCTCTGGATCACAGCCAAAGTCATTCAAGGTCAACAGCCCCGCTTCGGGAGCATCTGGAGGGGACAGCCCGGGCTGAGCGTCCCCAGAGTGGGGCGGGGGGGGCGGGGAGCGGAGCACTCACTTTGGTGAAAAGTCTCCACCACTGCCAATTCCTCAGCTTGAGGTAGGCCGCGCAGTTCCTCTGAATCACCTTCATGGCTGTCAGCTGTTGCTGCCGCTTGGCAAAGGCCCTGGGGAGACGGAAGGGGACGTCGTGAGGAGCCCTGGGGGGCCCGGCACCCGCCTCCCTGTGTTGTCCATGGGGTCCTGTCCTGCAGCATCCTGAAAGCAAGATGCATCTGCTGGGCATGTGGTTTTGTGACTCGTGTGGGGACATCCCCCCATTCTCTCCAGCTCAGGTTCTTTATATATATATATATATATATATATATATATATATATATATATATTTATATAAATATAAATATATATATTCTTTATATATGTATATGTTTATTCATTTTTAAATTTTTTTTTTTCAACGTTTATTTATTTTTGGGACAGAGAGAGACAGAGCATGAACGGGGAAGGGGCAGAGAGAGAGGGAGACACAGAATCCGAAACAGGCTCCAGGCTCTGAGCCATCAGCCCAGAGCCCGACGCGGGGCTCGAACTCACGGACCGCGAGATCGTGACCTGGCTGAAGTCGGATGCCTAACCGACTGCGCCACCCAGGCGCCCCTATGTTTATTCATTTTTGAGAGAGTCTGAGTGGACAAGGGGCAGAGAGAGAGGGGCAGAGAGGATCAAAGTAGGCTCTGCACTAACAGCAGAGAGCCTGATGTGGGGCTCGAACCCACGAACAGTGAGGTCATGACCTGAGCCCAAGTCGGATGCTCAACCGACTGAGCCGCCCAGGCGCCCCTCTCCCACTCAGATTCTTCAGGAAGCTCCGAGCATCAGCACACGCACGTTGTCTGGGCACAGACCATTTAACTAATCTGGAGGCCAGAGCCCTGGTCCTTCATGGGCCAGGAAAACCCCAGCTCACAAAATAGCCTGGACTCGGGACGGTGGTCCAAACTACACCAAGGAAGGCCATTCCTACACATCTCCAACCGTCCCGTGTCTTCCCCAAAGCTGAGCGTCTGACAGACCTCTTCTCTCCTTCGGGTGCATTTTAGAAATCTCAAATCTGACACCGAACCAGCGCTCTTCCTGTTTAAGGGCTGCTGGGTCTGCGAAACCACAGCACAGAGAGCTCCTTCCTCTTTCCCCTGCTCGGCCGCCATCTTGAAACACGGGTGAACTCTCTACTTAGTGAGGCTGGGAGGAGCGGCATCAGAGAATTTAGTTATGAAATCCAACAACGGAGGTCTGTCCCTGGACTGCGAGCTCCCCACTTCTGGCCTTGCCTGTCTTGGATCCACGTGGCAATGAAGCAGCCCAACGCTATCAGGGCTCTGCCGATAAGAGCGTGGTCCGTACCTCGTGGTAACACACGCCCTGGATAGAGAGCCAGTCTGCCAGCCCTGTTGTCCTCCTCTTCGGGATGTGGGTTTCCTTGAGGAACCTCGGCCCTCACGCAGACCCCAGGCTTCACAATCGTCCAAGACTCTGCCTTATGAACCCCTTTCGGACATGGGGCTACGGATGCAGCCCGACACTCTTTCCTCAGATTCTTTACCACATTCTCACACTTGTCACACGATAACCAGGCCCTGCTCTCAGTCCTCTTCATGGACTCCTCACTGACAACCCCATGGGGCAGGTGGGAGTATCCTCATTCTCCAGTGGAGAGACCTGAGCCTCAGAGAGAGAGAGAGAGAGACTAACTTGTCCAAGGTTCACCAGCAAGTAAGTGGGGAGCCACGTCTAAAACTCCAAGGCCACGATCTTACCCCCTTCCCGGCCTGCCCTTGAAACTAGTGCGTGTCTCTAAAGCGGCACCATTTCTGTCTCTGCCACCAAAAGCAGCCAGTCAGTCACGGATGCCTCCGAAACTACACCGTCTCGTAGAAACAGGGAAGCAGGACCCGAGGCCCGAGAGCCTCTGGGAGTGTGCGCGTCTGGGCTGTTTGCCAGGAGGCGATACAGCATGGGGGTCCTTACTTTCTGGCCAGGTAGCCGCGACACATGGCCTGGAAAGCCATGATGACGTCGGTGATCTTCAAGTCTCGTTCCTCTTCCAGATGGGCCAGGACCCCCGTTCGGAAGAAGATTTTGCTCTGCCCGATTCTGTACAAGTTGGGGTCGAGTTCCAGGGCTTTGATCTGGAGGAGGAAAGGGGGACAGGTGTTCCATTCTCGGCTGGGACACGGGGCCTACGTGAGGCATGTTAAGGAGGGTCCCGCCCCCCATGAGCTCCTGGCGACGCCACCAGGGGCCGGGAGGTTTGCCGTCGGACTTCTGGGGAGGGGCTGGGGGCAGGGCTCACCATGAGAATGCAGGCCTGCTTCCCGTCCATGAAGCCTTTGGGAATGGCGTTGGCAGCCAGGATCTCGTAGCTGGAGACACAGGGTGGGTGTCACTGACCCAACGCCTCCCCTCCCCCCGGCCTGGCTCACACGGCCCCTGCACCCCCACCCCACCCCGTGCCTGCCCGGCGGGCTCACCGCTGGCGAAACTCCTGGAAGACGATCCTGTTGGGGAAGCCCTGACGGCAGATGCGGATGCCTTCCAACACCCCGTTGCACCGCAGCTGCTCCAGCACCAGAAAGGCGTCCAGCTTGCCCGACTGCGAGGACAGAGAGGCCAGTGGACCCCTGGGGCCGGGACTCCGGGAGCAGCGAGCCCCGAATCTCAGGCCTGGGGTCCCACCTCATCAGGCCCACGAGAGGCCTCTCTGGTTCTTGGTGACACCAGCATCATGTGGCTGGACGCTGCAGCTTCCTCCTCGTCACCTCTCCTTCCTCAGTTCTACAGCAGCGACCTCCCAAAGAACTCCCAACAGACCCGCTTCTCTCCACTGCCATCCGCTCACCCCCAGAGCACCCCGCCTGCTTCCCACTGTTGTCTTGCCTCCCCCCTGCAACCTCTCATGCCCCTTCTCTAACGTCAGTCGGATCATGACATACCCCTGCTTTCAAAAGCCCCCAGTGGCATCCTCTGGAAGGAAGGCCAAGCTCGGGTCAACCCACAAGGACCAGCCCCTGCCAAGTGATTCAGCCCTGTCTCTCCCCAATCCCGGCCTCACACCATCACACGTCCGCATGAAACAACGACCTACCTAGTGTTTCCCTACCTAGACCCTTCGTTTCTCAACTCACATCTTTGCTTCTGCTGGTCCCTCTACCTAGGATGCCTGCCCCACCTCACCAAGGGGATCCCTCCTCCTTCCGGAGGCAGGTTTCTCCGAGCCCTGAGGCTGGAGTGGAAGCCCAGCTACACGTTGTTCTCATAATTTACCACATTACACTGTGATAGCCGCTCATTTGTCTCTCTCTCCCACTGGATCTCCCATAACATCAGCACCACTGGCACCCGGGGCTGGACTGGTCTCTGCTTTTCCATCCGTGAGGGCCGCCCGGTGCACCACAGGGTGTTTAACAGCATCCCTCCCTGGCTTCTATGCACTGGATGCAAACAGCAGCTCCCTCCCAGTTATGACAACCAACAGTGTCTTCAGACATGGCCAAATGTCCCCTGGGGGACACGACCGCCCCAGCCGAGCACCCCTGCACTAGATCACGATGCGAACCTGCAGGCAGGGACTGCAGTTCATCCAGCACCGTATCCCCAGCATCCGACACAGGTGCAGCTCAGTAAATACTGACTGGAATAACGAACGCGTGAGGGACCTGATGCCCTGGCCAGCAACTCCAGGGCTGAAAGCCCCGTCTGTTCCCTTGCTTTCCTTTGTCTCCAGGATGCGGAACGGCTACCAAATTCAGACAACCTGCCTCCCATGTCAGACGGAGCCCTTGGGGAATGGAGGGAAGCTTTCCTCCTGCCCCTTTACCCCGGTCTGCTTCTCCCTTTCCCAAAGCCGCCCGACGCTAGCCCCAGGGAAGACCTTCTGACCACCCAAGGAGCCGGGCAGGGGGCCTCACCCTCTTCTCGTGGTTGGGGATGATGCAGCGCACAAAGTTGGGTGTGGTGTTGCGCAACGTGGTCATCAGCTTCCCCAGCTGCTCTTTGTACAGCTGCCCCACCGTGCGGAACATGCCCTTCTTGGTCTTGGAGGCGCTGGGCAGTGAGCTCTCGGTCATCTTGGCCATCTGGTCCAGGCCCACAATGCGGTCCACTGTGGGGCACATTAATGTTGGTGTCAGCCTCTGGCCCACCCAGGAGCCCTCAACCCCCCACAACAGGCCAGAAGACCAGAGTGTGGAGACCCCAAGTCCTCTGCTCCCTCCTGGGGAGCACCACCCCCTTCTTTCCTTTGCCGGCCAACACCCTTCCTCTGGCAATAGGTAAAGGGAGGTGTGCAGAGGATTGCTTTCTGTGTATTGTCTAGTTGGGAAATCCTGAAAGCCCCTGAAAGCCCAAATTCTCTCTGATGTTGTCACAGAGACCCGGGAATAAATCCTGCTCATGCCATGGCCTTGGCCTGGTGCCATGTTGTGCCTCAGTTTCTCCTTCTACAAAATGGGGGTAGTAACAGCATCTACTTTACAGGGCAGGAGTAAGTGAATAAGGCATGGAGAGCATTTACCCCTCCTGCCTGCCTTCAGTCCTTCATCTACCAACAAATGTTTTTGAGAGCCTATTATGTGCCAGGCCCCGTGGATATGGCCATGAACAAAGACCCTGTGTCTCTACACACACACACACCCCAGCCCATACTCTACACATATTCTCATGGAAAGAGAAGGATAGATGTTAGGTATACAAGTAATATTCTAAGTGGTGAGGCATGCTTAGAAAGATAAAGCAGCATAAAGGGGGAAAGAGAGTGATGGGCGTGATCTCTCTGATAAGTTATTTGAGCAAAGGCTTGAGAGGAGTGAGTGATCCGGTAAATATCCATAAAAATAATATTCCGGGCAGAAGATGTAGTAAGTATTCCAAGGTAGGAATCTGGCACATTTACAAACGCTCAACAAAGAATATGTGGTGGTGTTACTGCAACCACCAAAAGGTTCTTTTTCTTTCAGAACAGAAGGAGAGACTTCACCAGCCCAGTGGGTCCCGTGCATGCCAAGCTCAAACCACTGGCATTGCTATGAATTGCCCTTAAAGCGCTGCTCTTGCTGCACCCCATGAATTTTGCTAAGTTGTGTTTTCATTTTTATTTAGTTCAAAGCATTTTTAAATCTCTCTTGATAAATAACACACAACAAGAAATTTCTTCTCTGAGTCACCTGTTACTTAGAAGTGTCTTGTCTAATCTCCATGGATACAGGGATTTTCCAGCTACCTTTCTCTTACTGATTTCTGGTGTGAGTCTATGGTGGTCTAAGAGCAGACACTGTATGCTTTCTATTCTTTCAGATTCATTAAGGTGTGTTTTATGGCCCCAATGTGGTCTATCTCGGTGGCCATTCCATGTAAGCTTGAGAAGAATGTGTATTCGTCCATTGTTGGATGAAGCCGTCTATAGAAGACAGTTATATTCAGTTGGTTGATGGTGGTTCAGTTCAACTCCACGGGCATTAAGATGCCCCATTTCTGTTCCTTGTACTCAGGCTCCATGTAATCAAGTCTTGTCTCCTGCAAGACTTTGGGCTCCTTGAGAGAAGGACCTTGCTGGGTTGGTCAGGAATCCCAGGGGGAGATGCCATTACCCCATCCCAGGGCCTGGTACATGGTGAGCATTCAGGAGACATTTGGCACAGCAGACCCCCATGTGCAGAATTCTCTACCACACCAAAATCAAGGGTGGCCGGTCCTATAAGCCCAACACCAACACAGGCTCTGTGCCAAGGACAGAATTTGCTGTGGGCACCAAGGTCCAGGAACAAAAGCAGAAAAGCCCACTGCCCCTAACAGTCATCACAGCAGCTGGCATGTACTAAGCCTTTCCTATGGGTGTGGCAGGTGCTCAGCCCTTCACATGGATTATCTCTTCACTGGTTCTCAGAGGCAACCAAAGTGTGGTGCCCAGAGCATCAGCAGTAGAACCTAGGAATGTGTTAGAAATGCAAATTCCCAGGCCCCACCTAGACTTGCTGAGTCAGAACCTCCCAGGGTACGGCCCAGCAGTCTGAGTTTTGACACGTCGCCCTGGAGGTCCTAATACATGCTCAAGCTTGAGCCTCTGGTCTAATTCTACCCTCACAATAATCCTAGGAGAGCTGGGAACTATTGTCATCTTCCCGGTTTTACTAAAGAGGACGCTAAAGCTGAGTGATGTCAAGAGACTTGTCCAAGATCACACAGCCAGTGCAGGGCAGAGACAAGACTGTCTTTGTGGCTCCAGATGGGAACTCGCCATGACCCCTGCACTACCGTTTCCTCTATTACAGCCTGTGCCTTGATTTAAGACCTTCCCCCGGGGGTCCAGGTGTGGGATTGAGGGGTCAGGGGTCACCACTCAGGAAGTGGCTCAATGTGTCAACAAGTCATCCCCGACACCCGCCCACACTGCCCTCTCCCCACCCCACACAGGCCCACCCATCCTGGGACGAGGCATGAGAACAGGCCAGGGGTAACTGCAAGGAGGTAGAGGACTTGGCATCCAGTCCTCCAGCGCCAGTAGGCAGGGCCTCACCGTCCTTCCACAGGTCGGCCACAAACTTGTCCGAGGAGGCATTGAGGAGGGAAGTCACGTTGTCATTCAGCGGGTCCATGTTCTTGGTCAGCCAGGCACTGGCATTGTAGTCCACCTGCCAAGGATCCCACCACTGGTCAGGTGTTTCTGCTTCAGTTACAAACTAAGGGCAGGGCCCACGGCCTCCTGTTTCCCTCCCGGATCCTCCCAGGTCAGAGCGGAAATGGCATTAGAGCCGCCATGATGGGAATCCGCAAACACCAATGGAGACACTGATAGATCAGTATGTTAAAGGGCCCTGCGCATGGTGGGGCATCAGCCAACAGTCGCCATTGCGGAGCTATCCTTGCCTTCTCTTAGCAAGCATCTGGCAGCCTCCTTTCTGCAGAGCCCAGAAGGACGGCTGTGACCTCCTAAAGGTGTAGGGCTTTGGGGGATGGCAAACACTCTCCCTCACACCCAAAGATCTTCTCTCATGTGGAGAAGACCGGGCAACAATTAAATTACGTTTGAGGATCTCATTTCCCATCTGTGATGAATGTAGTTTGGGTAACTTGGAGATTCTGATATACGGATATAGAGAAAAAGGATACATAGAGCTTTTTAAATTCCTAACTTCAACACTGACAGTGGCCAAACTCTTAATGCTATTATTGTGACTATGAAATGGAAAGAACTTGTAAAATAACTCTGGTGGGTTATTACGGGATGTGGGTTATGATGATGATAGCCAGGCCTGATGGGAGAGGGAACTAAAAACTATCACTTGGGAAGTAGGGAAAAGAAAAGTGTTACTCTAGGTGCTTAAGGGAACGTACACTCCCTTGAATATAAGGTAGGAGTTGGCAAGCGTTTTTGGTACAAGGCCCAGATAGTAAATGTTTTCAGTTTTGTAGGCCACAACTTCTTTGTCACATACTGTCACAAGCCATCAAAGACATTATGTAAATTAATGGACGTGGCCGTGTGCCAATAAGACTTTATTTACAAAAACGGGCTGTGGGCCAGATTTGGCACATGGGCCGTGGTTTGCCAACCCCTGGTACAGGGCATTGCCTGTTTGTATGCGGCAGTCGGGGGGCGGGTAGAGGAGAGAGAATAAAATACTCAGATTCTGCAAGCCAGACTAAGCTGTGTCTTTTCTACACTATCCAGGACCCTCAGGAGCCATGGGCGAAGGTCCTATATATTTCCAGCTATCACATGATGATCATCATTATGAAGAAGGAGGAGGAAGAGAGAAGCAGGGAGGGAGGGAGAGGAGGAGAAAGAGGCAGAGGGGGAGTGGAGGAAGAAGAAGAAGGAGGAGGAGGAGGAAGAGGAGGAGGAGGGGGAGGAGGGGGAGGAAAACAACCATCATCTATTTCCCTGGACAGCACAGGCATGTGATAGGAAACTCGAGGCTGTGATAAGGGAGACTTTTGTTGGAAGGGTGTGAAGGTGTGTTTATTGGCCATCCCATCCCAGTTGGCCCTTCCTGTTGGGTTTAAGTTGTAGCGGGAAGGATTCAGAGTCTACGCAAGAAAGAATTGCCTGGCTACCTTGGTTGGAATAGGTTACAGAGGTTAGAATAGATATACAATTATGTCTTAGGACATGTATCTCTTACAGACACTCAGACAAATCATACATAGGACTCGCTTGGATTGATTTACACCAGACGCCTATGGGCTCTGCCATTCCCTAACTACTCCCACTCTGACGCCCCGCCTGGTCCCTGGGGACAGGGAGAGCCCTGGGGCCCATGGCTGGTACCTTCCCGGCATAGTGGATGATGGAGAACTCTGTTTTGTCCTTGAGCTGCTTGGGCTTCTGAAACTTGGGGTGGTTGCCCTGCTCCGTGCACAGCTTCTCCACGAAGGACTTGTCTGTGGCTTTGGGGAACCAGCACTCCTCGTCCAGCAGGGCCAGCACACCCGGAGGGTTGTTCTGTGGAAAGCAGGGAAGGTGGGATCACAGCTAGGGTGCTCAAGCCTCAGGCTTGCCAGAAAGAGCTGGCCGCCGAAACGCACCGTAGGCAGCCCCTACCTCGTGACCGTATCTGCCTACAAAGTCGGATTTATGCCTCCCACACCTACAAGTCTATCCTCAGATGGCCCTGTGGCCGATGGACCCACACTGAGGCCAGAAGGGCAGGCGCCAACAGAACGTGTGCAATTCTGCCCCCTCGTGGACAGTACATGCGGAACAGCACAAAGATCTCAGGCTTGAATTTGATGCTTTGCATATAAATTCACCTCAGGGTTCTTCTCTGTGGCCCAGACAGGCCAGGAGCACAGCCAAATTCACACCTGCCATTCACTTTGGTAGAAATGGTCTTCACTTCGCTAGAGAAGTATTTCTTTTCTTTTTAATGTAAGCTCTACACCCAACGTGGGGCTTGAACTCATGACCCCCGAGATCAAGAGTCACATGCTCCACCGACCCAGCCAGCCAGGCACCCTGAGAACTATTTCTTCACTGCTCTGTCCAAAGCAGGCCTCCTTAAATCGTTCTCCGCAGAGGCCTTATCAGAGAAGTTTTAGTGGCTTTCTTTGTCTGTCTTGTTTCTTGGTCTGCTCCTTCAGGAAGGGCAGGGACTATGTCCATCTTGTTCATGGTTACATCTCCGGCCCCTAAGAGAGGGCCCGGCACAGAATAGGTGCTCAGTAAATAGTCATTCAACAGTGACTTATTGTGCACCTACTGTGGCCATGGTTCTAGGAGTTGGGGATCCATCAGTGAGAAAAACAAAGACCCCTGCCTTTGGGAATGAATGAGTCAGAGAGGAGGAAGACAATGAAGGGAATAGGGAGAGGGGAGGGGAAAAGGCAGAAGGGAGGGGAGGACAGGGGAGGAGAAAGGAAGGGAGGAGGGGGGAGGGGAAGGGAGGAAGGGAGGGGAGAAAAGGGGAAGGGGGGAGGCAAGGGGAAGGGGAAGGGAGGGAGGTAGGGGAGGGAAGGGGGAGGCAGGGAGGGAAAGAGAAGGGAGGGAAGAAGAGGGTAAGGGAGGGAAGGGGAAGGGAGGGAAGTGAGAGGGAGGGAAGGGAGAGGGAGGGAGGGGAGGGGAGGGAAGGGGGAGTGAAGGGGAAGGGAGGGAGGAAGGGGAGGAGAGGGAAGGGGAAGGGAGGGAGGAAGGGGAGGAGAGGGAAGGGGAAGGGAGGGAGGAAGGGGAGGAGAGGGAAGGGGAAGGGAGGGAGGAAGGGAGAAGGGAGGGAAGGGGGAGGGAGGGAGGGGAGGGAAGGGGAGGGGAAGGGAGGGAGGGGAGGGGAGAGAAATAAGAAAAGGAAATGCCTTTGCCAGCACACTGCGGGTTAAGGGAAGCGTGCTGGAGCTCGCAGGGACTCGGTGGGGAGGGGCGAAGGCAGGGTCCACATGCGGGCGGACAAGGCCGCATGCGAGTGAGAGGCAGGCCCTCACCGGCCGCTCGATGAGCTCGATGCAGGGCTGCAGGTCGAGGCCAAAGTCGATGAAGTTCCACTCGATGCCCTCGCGCTGGTACTCCTCCTGCTCCAGGATGAACATCGTGTGGTTGAAGAGCTGCTGCAGCTTCTCGTTGGTGTAGTTGATGCACAGCTGCTCGAAGGAGTTCACCTGCGCCCGCGAGAGGGGTGGGGGAGGGGCGTCCTGGTCAGGGGACACCGGGGCCAGGGGAGCTCTGCCCAGCGAGAGCCCCTTGCCTGCCACCCTTGTGTCCTTTCCACAAGAGCCTGTCTGCCATTTCAGGGCCCAGAGAGGGCTTATCCCCAGCGAAGTCTGCCTAGAGTTCGTGGCGGAGGACTGAAGAGAGAGGTGGCAGGGATCAAGCCTCGCCTGTTGCACCCAGTCGCAGCTCTGGCCAGCCCACTTCCAGAAACCAACACGCTTCCTACACCCTTGAGGATCTAACCTCAGCTAGACAGCCTCCCACCCTAAGTCGTCATCGGCCTGCCTTTCTCTAAAATAATGACTTCTCCGAGGTGAAGCTTCTGCCCAAAGAGCCGAGACCACGGCTGTCATGATCCCACCAAGCTGTACCTCAAAGATCTCAAATCCAGCAATGTCCAGGATCCCCAGGAACGAAGCCCCTTGCCGGTGGGTCTTGTCTAGGGCTTTGTTCACGCGGCTGAGTATCCAGCGGAAAAGGCGTTCATAGGTGGCCTTGGCTAGGGCCTCTACGGCAAAGTCTGCCTGTGGGGAGAAGTGAGGGAACAGGTTCATCTCCAGTGGGCTGTCTTTTCATATGAGCCCGGCTGGCAGCTCAGATTTTTATTCCTCTTCTGCCCATAATCAGTTCTTGAAAAATAAACCACAACAAAAAAAGAAATTATGCCATCTCTGGAACTAGTAGGAAAGGGGCAGTAAGGAAGAGAGTGGCCAGACCTAAGGAATGACTGTGTGGAGAATTAAACACTTCTTGTCAGAGGAACCTGGAACAGGGGAGAGCCTGTTCCTTCCCAGGGGCAATTTAGAGGTAGTCAGTTCTGCCTCTAGAAAGGGTACACAATCATTTCTAAAAATGTATCTTTAACTCTGACTTTGGATGCACAACTAAGAGAGCGGGATGAGATCATGAGTGAGGTACTCTGCTGTTCTTGTTCAGTAGTGGATCTTTAAAACCTGACATGGGACTTTGAATATTCCAGTATTGGAGGGATGAGATATAAAGAGATGGACAGATGGATAAAAAGATGGATGGATGGATGGATGGATGGATGGATGGATGCATGGATGCATGGATGCATGGATGCATGGATGGGTGAATGGATGGATAAACGGAGGGATGGATGGGTGGATGGATGGATGGATGGATGAACAGATGGATGCATGGATGGGTAAATGGATGGATAAATGGAGGGATGGAGGGATGGAGGGATGGATGGATGGATGGATGGATGGAAGCAAGGAAGGAAGCATGGATGGGTGAATGGATGGATAAATGGAAGGATGGATGGAAGGATAGTTGAATGAATAAATGGATGGGCAGGTGGATGGATGGATGAATGGATGGATGGATGGATGGATGGATGGATGGATGGAAGAAAGGAAGCATGGATGGATGGAAGCATGGATGGGTGCATGGATGGATGAACAGATGGATAGATAGTTGAACGGATAAATGGATGGGTGGATGGAAGGATGTATAGATAAACAGATGGATGCATGGATGGGTGAATGGATGGATAAATGGATGGATAAATGGATAGATGGATGGATTGATGGATGGATGGATGGATGGAGAGATGGAAGGAAGGAAGCATGGATGGGTGAATGAATAGATGGATGAACAGATGGATGGAAGAGTCTGCAGAAAAATATGCAGGCTCAGGAATAAATGTCACACACAAAAACAAACGGCAAATGCATCATTACCTGTTCTTTTGTTTGAGCTTTCTGTACTACATCCCGCCCAACCTTGATACGTGGGGTCAGGATAGATCTGGTGAAATCTGTCACATTAATTCCCATGAGGTGGCAAACTTTCTGAGCAGCTGGATGGAGAAAAAAAAAAAGCATATTAAGTGTATCACCAAAGAGAAGGCTTAGGAACAAAGGCACATCACCTGGGATACTTGTGATCTGTGTATGCAATTGGTACTTTTTGAGAAATGGAGCATGACGTAGTGAACATAGCATGAAAGGGTCCTGAAAACTGCTGTCATTGGTGACCTCATCCCCAATGTTTTGCTAAGTGGCAATGATGGGGTAGGATGGGGCCATGTGATTTGGGAAAAGCTATTTAACTTCCTAGAGTCTTGCTTTTCTCAGTTCATAAAGACACAGCCATTTGGTACCTTGTTGAGTTATCAATGAGATTAAATGAGGGAAGGCATGTAAAGTGCCTGGTACATGGTCAACTACCAATAAATGTGTCCCACTATGCCAAGATATGCATTGCATCATTATGTGTGGTGGAAACTACCGGAAACTACTTAAATGTCCATTAATATGGGAGCGAACAAATGTACCATGAATAGCAAATAGCAGTTAAAGGAAACGATTCTCTTTCTCAACTGGGGATAATTTTGCCCCCAGGGGACATAGGGCAATGTCTGGAGATATTTTTGATTGTCACACCAGGGGGCGCTACTGTTGAAAAACCCTGATCCAGACAAGGGTGAGCAGAGAGAAAAACAAGTTGCAGAATGCTGACTCCCAGGTGAAATCACTTATGTACATTAAAATCACACTCACAAAGCAACACTATATATGGTTTAGATACATGTGTGTGAAAAGCCTAAAATACAACTGGAAGGGGACATAGTAACATACAGCTGTGGTTGCTAGGAGACAAGGAGGTGACTGGGACGTCAACGTGGGCTACATTGTTTCATGTTAATGACCAAGCAGTATTAGAACATATTCACAAATGCCACTTCTGGATGGTGGATTCTTGTAATATTCATGTATTTCTTCTCTTAAAACTCGTCCTCAAAAGAAAATCATCATCCACCATTACTGTTTGCTCAACACAAAGGCTACTCTTGTCTGATGGCTTGCCTATGCGTGGTGGACGATCCACGGTGTGGTTTTAGGATTTTTTTCCCTGTCTTTGCAAGGGGTGTGTTTTTGTTTTTTGTTTTTTGTTTTGGTTTGGTTTTGGTTTTGTTTGTTTGTTTGTTTGTTTTGGTTTGTCTTTCCCTGAAGTTGTCTCTTGGGTGGGAGGAGACCTTTAACTCGCCATATTTCGGAGTGTGCGACACCAGAAACCACTGGCAGGGCCTGTGGAGGGTAAGCTCCGGGGAGCTTCAAAAACAACACAGTATATAGTCTGTGTGGGGCGTGTTCAGACAACAGGTAGACAAGCCAGGAACTTGCTATCCATTCGGCTCAGCCACCAACAAGCACGGGGGATAGATAACCAAGCAACCTTTCCATAACACAAAACACTGCAGGTATAAGCAGGTAGGGCTGGCATATTGAGAAAAAAACAAACAAACCAGGATGCCTAGTTAAGCCTTTATTTCAGAGAAACAACCAACACTTAAAAATTATAGTTAAGTCCCAAACACCGCATGGAACATACAATATATTATAGAGTGATACATTTTATAATAAAAAATGTTGGTTGTGCATCTGAAACTTGAACTTAACTGGGTATCTTCTATTTTCTCTGGCAACTCTAACTGCGAAGAAACTTGGGGTCTGTGTCCCCCACGTGAGGAATGGGGCTGTTCCTGTCTAGTTTGCCGATGAATCCCAGGGCCTGGCATATGGTGCAGGCTCAAAAATATTTGCTTAACAAAATTAACAAACAGGGGGTTATAGAACTGATGGTCCCTAAGGATCCTGTGTGATCTAAAACTATTAGCTTTCCTCGCCCACACTCTGATTCAAGAACTTCCCACTGTAGGATCTTCAGCAGTAAAAAGTCTCGGACAGAAGTCAGCGAAAATAACTTAGTTTAGCTCTTGTTAATAACCGTATCCAAAAAACCACCAAACACTCCTTCCCATCACAGACGTTGTTAGTTATTGGGACAAGGCAGCAAGCACCTGTGTTATCCGGCATTGATGCTTGGTCTGTGTTTCTTTCCTTCTTGAAGACAATATTTCCAAGCTGCAGGACGGACGACACCACCTTCAGTATGGCTGGATGAGGACAGAAGAGAAGTTAAGGCACAGACCTCAACACCGAGGGGCCATGGAGGTTTAGAGTCTACAAGTTATTGGGGACCTTAGAGTCAGCCTACATCTTTCTCGAAAGAAGACTCAGTTCTGAGCTCCTAAGTCTAGGCAAGAGGCAAACTAATCTAATACTATGCTAACAGGGTAGAAAACCTGGCTGGGGGTAGCAGAATATGTTCAGATGCTTGCTGACAATCTTGTGCTCAAAGGAACACCGTGAAGCAGGGGCTGGCACACTACAGCCGATGGACCAACTCTGGCCCACTGCTTGCTGTTGTCAATAAAGTTTTATTGGAACACAGCCATAATGATTCATTTACGTATTGTCAATAGCTGTTGGCTGCTCCAAGGGCAGAGCTGAACAGTTGCAACAGAGATCAAATGGCCCACAAATGCTAAAGTATTTACTTACGCGACCCTTTACAGAAAATGTTTGTCAATCCCCACTATACAGCAAGAAGAATGAATGAGTTACCACCATAAACAACAAAACTGTTGTATCTCACAGATGCTGAACAAAAGATGCCAAAGGCAAACAATAAAGTAACTATGTAAGTCCCCTTACAGAAAGTTCAAGAACAGGAAAAACTATGGCGTTAGAAGTCAGGATGATGGTTATCCTTCATTGGTGGAATCTACTAGAAGGGCTATGGGGAAGCTTTGGGGCTCTGTTGGTATCCTCTTAGTTAAAATGATTACTAGCAGTACAGGTGTATTCAGTCCATAAAGGTTAATCAAACTGTGTACCTATGATATACATGATTTTCTAAATGTAAATTGTATGTCACTAAAAGTTATTTAAAAAGCAACAAAACAAAGCAACAATCCCTGTGCTTCTCAATGTAGTCTGGCTAAGTATACAAGCTCATGCGAGGATTGAGAAGGGGGAAATTTTTTCCCCCTTGACAGCCAGGTGTCTCCAGACAAAATAATGTGTCCCCAGACCCTTGGAGCCCTTCTGACTCCGTACTCAGCCCATGTTACTATTAAAATGGCGCCTATGTCTGAAATCCCCTCAAGACCATGAGTGACTGGCGAATGGGGGGCTGTCCTATCATCTCTGCATTCTCAAAGCCTAATTAAGTGTCCAGATACACATGGGGAGACAGGGAAGATACATGGGGGGTGCAGGATGGAAGGAAGGATGGAAAATGGAGTAAACAATGGATAAATAAATCAATGGATGGATCAATACACTGATGGGTTGATCAATGGATTGACAAATGGATGGACTAAATGATGGGCAGATGGATGGATGGATGGATGGAAAGAGAGATGACTAATTAATACAAACATTAAAAAAAACCATACTAAACGGGCTTTGTAAACTATTAGGTGCTATGCTAATAGTTTTTTTTCAATGTTTATGCATTTGAGAGAGAGAAAGAGTGGGGGAGGGGCACAGAGAGAGGGGAGAGAGAATCCCATGCAGGCTCCACACTGCCAGCAGAAAGCCCCATGCAGGGCTTGATCTCACAAAATACAAGACCACGACCTGAGCCAAAATCAAGAGTAGGATGCTTACCCGACTGAGCCACCGGGGCGCCCCACTATACTAACAGTTTCTGAACTCGAAGTTTAAACTAAGAATTGCTGAAGTGACTCCAGAGCCCAGGGAAGCCGTCTAACTCAGGGTTCTCAACCTTGGCACTATTGAAACTGGGGGCCAGATAAATCACTGGCGGGGCTGCTCTGTGCGTGTCTGTAGGATGTTCAGCAGCACACCTGGTCTCCCACCACTAGGTGTCAGTAGCGTTCCCTCTTCTGAGTTCTGAGACCAAAAAACGCCCCCTAGGAGGCCAACCTCCGCAGATTAAGAACCATTGGTCTAAATGAATAAAGCAAACTGAGGGGGACTGTGGGGACGCATGGGAGCCACAACCCCACCTGAAGGGGTACAGCTGGACTCCAGTCATGCAGCAAGTCCAGTGCTGCTCCCAGGCCGATGTATCCAAAGCGGATGGAAACCCAGATTCTTAATGTGAAACCTACTCATGTTTAAATGCTGGGAGCCAACTTACAACAACTTTGAAGCCTGTGTAGGTCGATCCCTCCCTGTGGGCTCAGGCCCCATCGTGCTGCTTTTTCTGATACCAATAATGGGATCACAGAAATGGAAGAATGGCCACCATACTCAGGCCGCAGGAACTGAACCATCCGAAAGAGTACCAGTGGGCAGCAAGGTGGCTGGAAGGGGCTACGCCAAACGCAAGGGCGGCGAGGGCTGGCGGTCTGGGGCAGTGAGTGAACCCAGGCACTCTGGAGTTAGAAAACCCCAGCTGCACCGTGCTGAGCCTCAGTTTCCCCGTCTGCAAACTGGAGCACGTGCTTCAAGAAGTTTCTGTCCAGACGGTGGAGGCAAGCAAGGAGCCTGGCCCAGCGGGCACTGAACAGCCACCTACAGTGGCTTGTACACGGGGCCCCAGAAGATGTGTCCAGCCGGAAGCTGGGAACGTGAACTTCCACAGAAAGAAGAGCCCTGCAGAGGTAACTAAGTCAAGGATCTCAGGTGAGATCATTCTGGATGAACCTGGTGGGCCCCAAATCCGGAAGGAGCGAGCTGTGCCAACACTGTGACTTTGGGCTTGTGGCCTCCAGAGCCGTGAGAAAATCAATTTCTGTTGTTTGAAGCCACCAGGTCTGTGGTTATTTGTTTGAGTAGCCACAGCGAACGGACTTACCGCCCTTATTTACGGAAGAGTAAGAAAGAGGGTTTTCTAACACGAGGCCTAAGCACTGCCAAGGGTACCCAGAACAGATGATTCTAGGTGACGGGCAAAACTTTCCAAAAGTTTGGATCGTTAGGCATTTATTCTAACTTACTGGAAATAGTAAGGACACACAATTAGTGATTGTACAGAAATTGTTGTTTCGGACAAAGTTCAAGCAGTATAGGGCTACAGAAATCTACACTGTGCACAATAATTGTCAGCCAACGATAATATGGCTGGGACCTGGAAGTGGAGTCACTTACAAACGAGGACATCTGGGAAATGGATCTAGACAGTCCCTGGGAGGGTCTGTCTGGGTGCCGGAGCTAGCTCTCAGGGGGTTTGTATCCTGGCCCTAGTCTTACTGGCTGTGTGACCTCAAGTCAGGTATCAGCCTCTCTGGGCCCCTGTTTCACCATTTGAAGGCCCAACAAAACATCCACCTCCTAGGATCGTCATGTGGAGTAAATGCAAAGCGCCTCAACGCGGTCAGTACCCAAGAAACATCAGTTGCTGGGATGTTACTATGGTTCCAGTTCTCTACTGCTGCTAACTCTCTGTGTGGCCTGGGCAAGTACTTGTCCCTCACAAGAGCTCCAGGAACCAGAGGGGGTGGTTCCTGGGGCCCCACGAAGCTCCAGGGCTTGCACTGATCCCCCGCCCAGCCCCATTCTCCTTCAGCTTCTCGGTGGGGCATTGGGAGCAGCTCTGGCGTTCTAACTGGGGCTGCTGTGCATTTTTCTAATCATTCATTTACATCTCTTTCCCGCAGCTTACTAGGAAATGATTTCACAAATGCAAAATCAGCTTTCCTTGGGGCACCTGGGTGGCTCAGTCGGTCAAGCGTCCAAACTTCAGCTCAGGTCATAATCTCACGGCGTGTGAGTTCGAGCCCCGCTTCGGACTCTGTGCTGACAGCTCAGAGCCTGGAGCCTGCTTCCGATTCTGTGTCTGCCCCTCCCCCGCTCATGCTCGCTCTTGAAAATAAATAAAAACATTAAAAAAAATCAACTTCCCTTGCCATAAATAGATGGCAACTATAAAAATAAATACAGGAAAGGGAATAATATTATCAAATTCCAGCAAGATGCCAGGCCTGGAGTCTGCTCTCCGGGGTGAAAGGGGACATTAGCAAGTACCAGAGAGGGGCTGAGGACTTAGTGGGTGCCACTCTGCTACTCCCTTCCTTGCAAGTCATCAGGAGAGCTGAAAGGATCAGAGAAAGCAAAACATCCTGCAGTGGGATTCCACGTGACTAGTAATGCCACGAGTCCACGTTTCAGAATACACCGGGCTCCTTCTAGCCTCAATTCCCATACCTTGGTTCTGACAGGGATTTTTGGAAGGGTTTAAAGGACAAAAACCACATCCCCACAGACAAAAACAGAGCACAGAGGACCACACAGTGGGGCTTGGGAGTCCCTGAGGCCCCAGAGGGAGTCCTAGCTCTTCCAGCTGTGTGTCCTTGGGCAAGTTCCTTCACTTCTCTGTGCCTCAGTTTCCTCATCTGCAAACTGGGGATAACAGTGGCCACAATGTCGGGTTCTTTCAATACTAAATAATGGGGGCGCCTGGGTGGCTCAGTCGGTTAAGCGTTCGACTTCAGCCAGGTCACCATCTCGCAGTCCGTGAGTTCGAGCCCCGCGTCAGGCTCTGGGCTGATGGCTCAGAGCCTGGAGCCTGTTTCCGATTCTGTGTCTCCCTCTCTCTCTGCCCCTCCCCCGTTCATGCTCTGTCTCTCTCTGTCCCCCCAAAAATAAATAAACGTTGGAAAAAAAAATAAAAAATAAAATAAAACTGGACACCTTGGTACCTTTTTTTGAAAAGAGGCTCTCGCAAATGTCTGGCACACAGCAAGTATTTAATCGTTAGCTGTTCATGTGTGTAGTTTTTTTTTTTTTTTTTCCAAAGCCAAGATCAGAAGTAAAAAGGACTCGTGTCCCAAATAAAATGAATCATTCTGGGAGAGCCCATGCCGTTCAGGAAGGGATGCTGTTAATATTGGGCTCTGATGTGGGGCTCTGGCCAAAATCCACAACCACCGCCCATTTGTCAACTGACCCACGGAGCCTTTTTTTCTGGGCCCCCAGTTATCTCCGGGGAAGCTGTCCCTCCCTCTATGCTGCATCGCAGCAACCCTAGCACTATTCTGGGGCTCCAAAGGGGTGTGGGCGTGGGAAGGAAGAAATATTTTCCACAACCATGTCCTGGTGTTCCCAAAAGAGATTAACCTTGAACACTGGGGCACGTCTAACCCAGAAGGCAAAGAATTTCTTAAAGCCCAGTGTGGAAACCAAGATTATCTCTCTGGGCTTTCTTGATCTCAGAACCAAATGTGTTTCTTGGTCACGGGCTGGTGACATTGATCGGTACTGGCCTGTCACCAGAACTGCCTTTCCAGGAAGAGAACAAGTAAACCCACTGCCTCAGATATGCCCCCCACTCCCCGCCTATCCTCTGCCCATGTGTTCTTCACGAGACCAACAACCTCTCTGTTTCCAGCTCCAAAATGGAGTAGAGACCATAACATAAGCCTCTCAGAGTTTTCCATAACCCCGATCATTGTGAATAACTCAGGAATATGCACCTAAGAAATATCAGCCTACTCCATTCAGGGACTCAGGCAGGGATTGCAATCTGTTCTTTCCTGCTGGACATAAACCCAAGGGATGTAAGGGCTGGCGCTACAGCAGCCATTCTGTCCCCAAGAAACTGCAGCCTACCTAAAGACAATACTGCTGAGAGACCAGGTTCCAGAGACACTCTTTGAGCCCATCGAACTCCTTGTACCTGAAACCCCTATCCCTGAACTTTCCAGCTCTGTGAGATCATTTTCCTTTTCGCTTAAGCCAATTTGGGTCATTTGTAACTGAAAAAACCCTAACATATGAAGCCACTTTTCTAAAACACCAATAAGCTACCTTAAGGTAATGTTCACTTTCCTTCTTCTTCTTTTTTTTTTTTTTTTTTTTTTTTTTTTGAGGGTGTCTGGCGGGTGGGGGTGGGGAGGGGCGGAGCAGAATTCAGCAAGCAGAAATCTGTCCTTACCAGGGAAGGCTCTCTAACTAATGTTAGTGGCCCAGAGGGCATGAATCCGGGCCTCCTCGCCGGCACCCAGCCTGAAGGCATGAAGACTTACACAGCTGCTCCTCATCACTGAAGCCCATGATCGCCATGGCTTCCAGGGTTTCCTGGAACATCTCATCATCCTGGGCAGCCGGGATGGGCACAAAGCCATTGGAGAGGAATGTGTAGTTGTTGAAGCCCTCCAAAAGCAAGTCATCTGGAAGGAGAGGAAGATGGGGTGGTGGTCAGGAGGATGGACTTTGAACATGAGGCAGGAACCTGTCCCGAGATGTGGACGGTTTAAAACCTTCCTTCTGGTTCCATCACACAGAAGGCCTCACCAACCATCACTGGCCTAATACAGTGGTATAGGTTGTGCACTGCTCCAGGGTGCCTGGAAGCTAAAACCCAGTGTTGGCTCCCCTCGCTAAGCCATGTCCCTTGACACAGGCTTGCAGCTAGCTTGAGGAAGGCACACCTTTATCTCAATTGCCCCAGATCACTCTGCCGTTTCTGAACAACGCTGCCTGAAAAGCAAGATCAATCCTTATCCATCTATTTGTGAAAATTTATCAAATCACTGGGGCGCCTGGGTGGCTCAGTCGGTTAAACGTCCGACTTAGGCTCAGGCCATGATCTCACGGTCTGTGAGTTCGAGCCCCGCGTCGGGCTCTGTGCTGACCGCTCAGAACCTGGAGCCTGCTTTAGACTCTGTGTCTCCCTCTCTCTCTGACCCTCCCCTGTTCATGCTCTGTCTCTCTCTGTCTCAAAAATAAGTAAATGTTTTAAAAAAATTAAAAATAAATAAATGTATCAAATTGCTAATTCCCATGAATTTTAAAAATCAACTACTACCAAAAGGTTTATAATAAAAACACCATTCCCTGTCTGCCCTTCTTCCAATTCCTACCTTACCCTATAGCACTGCTTTTAACTCTTTGGGCTGTTTCTTCCGGCACTTACCACGATCTCTACATAATAGCTTTAATTTAATCACATGTAACATACCTTTGTGTATACTATATAACACGTCCTATATTACATGGGCTTATATAAGTTATAATGTTATGTTTACATATCATGTATAATAGGCTATTTCTGGATATTTCAAGATGAGATCTTACCTACTGACCCCTCTATAATGGTGGATAAAGATTTAGCTCTCTCACACCACCTCCCCTCACCTCCAACTATTTCCAGTCAAGTTGCTACATAAGTTGATATCAGAGCTTGTCAAATCTAGTCTGCTGGTTGTTTTTGTAAATAAAGTTTTATTGGAACACAGCCACTCTCATTTCCTTGTCGATTTTCTATGGCTGCTTTTACGTAACAGTGGCAGGCAGATTTGAGTTGCTGCAACAGAAACCATATGGTCCTTTAGCAAAAACCATGTGGCCCTTTAGCAAAAACGTTTGTGACGACTCCTTGTGGCGACTCCTTGTTCCTATCATGAAACATTGTTTATCATGAAACATTGTTCTCTGTAAAGTATATTCTGTGGTTACACTTAGTTGTTGCTACTCAGCTCTCTCTTCCCCTTTCTCTCCCCAAATTTATAACTGCTTCCCTTTTTCTTGTGCTCTTTGCTTTTAGGACACCCCCTGGCACATCAAGCGTCCTCTTCCAGATCAATCTTTAATGAGGCTGGATTTGGTTGAATATTCTTGGAGGAAAGTCGATGAGATGCTTTTCTTTTTAAATAAAGGTCTTTTATGGGTCAAGTCACTTGGGAAGGTGCCTCATGTTAAAGTGACCCAAGACACCAGATAACTCCAGCCTGTGGATTAGCCTTGATGCCTGATTAAAGTCACAAGGATCTGGGTCTTTGCCAAGATTTCATTTCTCAGACTATGGGTAAATTGCCAGATATCTGATCTTCTCTAAAAGCCTTTGGGGCGCCTGGGTGGCGCAGTCGGTTAAGCATCCGACTTCAGCCAGGTCACGATCTCGCGGTCCGTGAGTTCGAGCCCCGCGTCAGGCTCTGGGCTGATGGCTCAGAGCCTGGAGCTTGTTTCCGATTCTGTGTCTCCCTCTCTCTCTGCCCCTCCCCCGTTCATGCTCTGTCTCTCTCTGTCCCAAAAATAAATAAATGTTGAAAAAAAATTAAAAAAAAAAAAAAAGCCTCACCGTTTTCCAGATCTATCATCAAGAATAAAAACGGCCCGTAAGAATTTCAGTACTTAGCCTTAAAGACTAGGGACAGAGCACAAAACTGGATCATTCTCCCTAAGCCATCTCATAAGGTCCCACACTGTAACTGACAATTAATCTAATTTCCAAGGTACCGCATATGTTTGGCACCTCCCCACTTTCCCCCAGCGGCTGAACCTTGAAATACACCTCATCACAGCAAAGGCACCAGCACACACATCTTTGTTGGCGATTTTCTTAAGCAAAAGGACGAACCCTGGGCCACAAAACCGATGGGAAGCAAAGTCTGGATTGTCTTCATAACATTTCAGTCTTAAAATTATTACTAGAATTTAGACTGCACTATGTACCCATATTCACTGGTAGATTCCTTTTTTTCAGGTATGTGATTTGCATATTCTTTTAAGCATATGCAAAAAAAAAGGGGGGGGTTGGTTAGCAAATTGCGGTAAGTTCAGACATACATGCAATTTCCTACTGGAATCTGATATACAGTATATTGCCTTTATGGGAAAAGTATCTCCCCTACCATTGACAGATGTTAACCACACGTACTGTGGTGACCATTTTGCAATATATACAAATATAGAATCATCACGTTGTATACCTGGAAGTAACATGTTATATGTTAGTTATACCTCCGTAAAAATACTTTTTTTTCCTACCACAGAGGTGAACAAACTATGGCATACTGCCTACTTTGTAAATAAAGTTTTATAGTAACACAGCTATGCCCACTGGTTTACATATTGCCCATGGGAAGGGCTGAACCCCACCCCCCACTGGCTCCCCCCCCCCCCAGTGATGTATCCTCACAGGTCACTTACTTTTCATCTTGTCCTTCGCTCCAGCAATCAGGTAGTAAAAGATGTGGAACGTCCTCTCGTCTCTGGCTTGGCGAATGGCCCGAGACTTCTCCAGCAGATCTGGTTTGGGAGGAGTTAAGAACTCCGGGGATACCACAGAGTGTCTCCTTTCGGGAACCCAACCTTCCTCCCCATCCCTGTCTCAGCAACTGAGGGAGGGGGGGTGGGCTCTTTTAGGCCTCACCAACTATCGTGGGAAGTAAAGGCAAATATTATTTGCATTTTCAATATAGGGAAACGGAGGCTCAGGGAAGGAGGTCGTTTTCCGAGAGCACACAGCTAGCAGGTGGCCAAGCCATGTGTGGGTGGCCAAAACCACCCTGGCCAAGGGGCTGGGGCTCAACTAGCCTGGGGAAAGGGAACGTGAACACAGCCCTAATGAAGGAAAGGAGGGCCTGTTGCCCTGTGCAGGGGCAGGGAGACCACGAGGGTCCCGGAGGGTGGCCGAGGGCACACGGGCGGCTGGGAGGTTGCACCGGGTAGATCTCTTCTCCTTAAGTGTGATGTTGCAGGACCGTGGGGCAGGCCCTCCCGGAGCCCTACAACCGGCCGGCAATTGCCTCTCCCTCCTGAGCCCATTGCCACCTGTGCGGCCTTAGAAGGCCCGTAAACACCCAGGTCGCCGGCCCACCCCTGGAATTCCAGGTCAGCAGGCCTGGGAAGCACCGGGAGGTCTGTGTGTCGAGCAGGCAATGCAGGGAGCACACCGTCCCGGTCCCTGACCCGAAGGGCAGAAGCTGAGGGACGGGGCCTCTGCCCAGGATTTGCCACCAACACCAGAAACGAACAGCTGAGAAGCGTGTGTGAAGGGACAGGAGAACAGACCGTAAGACAGAATCTTCTTCTTCTTCCCCCAAGAGAGGGCATCTCAGCCCAGAAAGGGCACCTGGTGTCAGCGTGGCTGGGCTGGCTGGAGGCCCGGGGCCCGCTTCCCACCGAACCAACGGGAAGCTGTGCCTGTAAAGCCTCAAGAATCCAAGCTCCACCGGCCCGCCAGTGCCCAGCTCCTGCTCATCTGCACCCCCGTGGAAGCTCGGGGCAGCTCCCAGAGTCGGGCCAGAGTTCCAGGACACCCAGTGAGCCCAGGGCCCAGGCCGGTGCCCCGCCCCCTCCCAAAGCAATCCCTGCGTAAGGTTAGCGGTTATAAAAATACCACAAGGTCTACAATCTCTTTTCCCAAGTTTCAGAAGTTTCTAGATTTGTGGACAGACCACTGTGGACATACTACGAACATTCTAGAAGGTTCTCAATGGCTCTGAGGGAGCCCACTGACAGTCCTGCAGCCAAAGATGTCATTGTTCTCCTATGGGAACAAAGAGACTACAAAGAGCCTCGTGTGTGCTCGGCGGGTTTTACCGCCAGCCGAGTTTTGGTTTCCGGAAGTTTTTGGGTTTTAGAGTCTGTGGGCCTATATTAGAAGAGGCCTTGTGAGGCAAAACCACTCTTCATGGCCTGACACAGCAGAGCAGGGGAGAGGACACCATCTAATCCAGGGGATCTGGGGGGCACAGAGCAGAAATGCGTGGCCCTCTGTTCTTTAGCGGTTAGGGTTTTGCTGATTTTAATACAGTGATACAGAGTCTGGTTCTCACGTGTGACTTCAAGGAGCTCCCACTGGCTGTGGATGCCTCCCTAGATGAATACAGACATCGTAGGCCAGACGAATACGGATTTTCTGGGGGGAAAATGTCTGAGTGGATTAAAATGGAAAATGACCCAAGAGAGCGATGATGTGACAGCCACGGACGTTCACTTCCGGCCAAGCCCTGGGCCAAGGGCCACGCGGGTCATTTCATTTAAATGACGATTTAAGAGCCGCCCCATAGGTAGGTGCTGCTATCACCCCCCTTTCACTGGGGGCAAAAGTGAGGCTCAGAGGGGTGCCTGGGTGGCTCAGTCGGGTAAGCGTCCGACTTTGGCTCAGGTCATGATCTCATGGTTCGGGAGTTCGGGTCCTGCATCAGGCTCTGTGCTGACAGCTCAGAGCCTGAAGCCTGCTTCGGGCTCGCTTGCTCTCTCTCTCTCTGTGTCCCTCAAAAGTAAATAAACATTAAAAAAAAATTTTTTTTTAATGAGGCTCAGAGAGGTCAAGTGACTTGCCCCAAGCCCCACAGCAAATGAGGCAGAGCTGAGAATGGACGGAGACCTGAGCCACTCCAAATACCCCCCCTCATCCAGGGCACCAAAATGCAACTAGAACATTCCCCAGGGTCCCAGGAGCCAAGCAAATGCTCCACAAGCAGCAATAAAAATACAACGTCCTTGGGCCTGAGAGGCACCTGCCATGCTTCTCAGGGGATCCGTCACTGGACCATAGACTTGGTCCCCGAGTCCAGACATTTCCAAGGGGCTCCGCTCTGCCAACCAGATTCTCTCCTTGGGGGCAGATTCTTCCTCCACCTTTTCCTATCTCTGGACTGGACACCGGTCACAGACCAGCTCCCTAAGCAGCACCAGGGGTCCACGGCTCAAGGAGGATGAAGGCACGATCACGCAAAAGCCAATCCTCAACCGGCCTCATTCTGCCCCTCGTGTGGTTCTAAGAGCCGTACATGAGTTAATTCATTCTCACAATCCCTCTGAGAGGCAGGCAGTGTTATCACCCCCACTCCATTGACGAGGCACAGAGAGGTCGAGTAACCGGCCCAAGGTAACTCAGCTAAGCAGAGGTCAACCCAGAATCGAAGGCAAGCTGTTTGGGGTTCACAACCGGGGTCTGCATTTGTGGGACCACAACAACCCCAGGCAGATTTGTTCTGGAAGGAGCCCAAGAGCCTGGGGACGGAGGGGCCGCTCTGCCACCTTTCTTGGGCCTCTCAGGCTCTAGGGCAGGAGGTGGGTTACGGGGCGGGTCCCGCGTGGCCCAGGCTCAGCAGAGGATACACGTCTCGATGTTGGCTCCCACGATGTAACCAGTGACATCGAAGTTGATGCGGATGAATTTGCCCTGCCAACAGGAAAACACGGTTCACGGGGGGGGGCTCCCCAGCCTCAGCTCCTCACCCCCCCCACCCTGCAGGCAAGTGGAGACATGTCGGGGAGCATTTGGGGGTGGGAGTGGGGGGACAGAGAGAGTTTCTTGCAAACACTCAGAATCTCACAGGTCAGCATGTCGGAAGGAACTATCACCAACTGAGCTGGGGGAGGATCCAGGCCTCGCGATGTGAAACACATTCGCAAATCAATTTCATTTGGCTCTTGCACTGGCCCTCGGCCAGTCATGGCAACCCCCATTTGTTTATTCGTTTAAATTTTTTTTTAATTTTTGAGAGAGCGTGCGTGCAAGTGGGGGAGGGGCAGAGAGAGAGGGGGACAGAGGATCTGAAGCAGGCTGCACGCTGACAGCAGAGAGCCCGATGTCGGGGGCAAACTTGCGAACTGTGAGATTATGACCCGAGCTCAAGTCGGACACTTAAGTGACTGAGCCACCCAGGTGGCTCTGGTTATCCCCATTTTCAAGGTGGGAAAACTGAGGCTGGGCAAGGTAGTACGACCCGCCCAATGGGATACTGCTCCTGAGAGGTAGAACCATAAGTAAGGAGAAGGCAAGTTTTGGGGCAGCCGGTGGCTGGAGGGCTCCCTCCCTGCCCCCACCCCAGAAGCATGCTGGCTCAGCCACAACCCACCAGGGTCAAGTTCATCCAGCTGGGAATCAATCCTCCTCTTTGGGACATGTGGGCCATGTCTTCATGTCATTGACCACCCACTCTCAGGGTTCTCCTGCCCCCTCCTTAGGCTCAAGGGAGAAAGGGAGACCCTTGGAGCCCAGGGACGCATCTATGGGAAGGTGGCGGGGACTCTCAGCCCCCCCAACTAGACCACAAACTTCATGAAGGCTGGAACAGCTTCTGCACTGCTTGCTACAATCCTGTGAGCCTAGTGCAGCATCTTAGTACACAGTGGGTGCCTAATAACTAACCGAGCCACTGAGAAAACAAAAGAGAATGGTGCCCGTAAAAGCATACGAGCGACTGTATACAGTAGGCGCCTAATAAATACTTGCTGAAGGCCTGGACACAGTGGGTGCCCAATTTGCGTTTTGAATGAGCACTGGGTTAAGCGTTCAGCGCCTCCTAGGTGCCCAGTAAACGTCTACTGAATAAACGTCAAACGCCTAACAGGTGCCTAGTATACAACAGATGCTCACTGGCCAACCGTTGAGTGAAGAGCGAACGAACGAACAAACGAATGAGGGGATGTGTGGCAGGAGCCCTTCCTTGCGGCACCGGAAGGTTGAGGCAGGACCGAAGATACGGAACAAAGTGCTGTTGTGATGTGCGCCCTCCACCCCTTCCGTCGCGGGCCCCCTGCATGCACAGACTCTGCATCCTCGGGCAGGGGAGGACGCCACAGGAGTTTTGCTACTTACAAACCGTGAAGAGTTGTCGTTCTTGACCGTCTTCGCGTTGCCAAAAGCCTCCAGAATCGGGTTTGCTTGTAGAAGCTGCTTCTCCAGCTCACCCTAAAAGTTACCCACATCTAGTTAAAGGAGAAAGTAACCCAGGCACTGACAGTTCTGCCCTAGACGGATGTTGTCCCCAAACTCTGCCCTTAATCTACAGGTTCTCTCCTATCCTATAGCCTACGCTGTTTGAGACTCCAATGCCCTTGTCCAGGTTTGCTCAAGGATTTCAGGAGAGAAGCAACTGGCTGGGCTCTCTGATAGCTAGGACACCGGATCCCTAGCAAGGTCACTTTTTGACCAGGGCTTGCTTATCTATACAATGCCATTTCACTCAGAACCGCTGCACAATGTTGGGGATGTCATTTATATCGTAATGAATTCTGCTCCTTGGAGTTGTGCAGTGCACAACCTGCCCTGCTGTCCACGGCGGTCCTGCTACTGCTCATGTTTAACAAGCATCTGTCTTCAAGCTAAACCACTACAATCCCTCTCCTGACGGTTTTAGGGTGATTTGTTTTTTTAAGTTGCAATTTTTCTTTTCTCAGGGCGAGTTGCCTGAAGTCTTTTACGAAAGACAAACAGAGAATACAAAACCTGCGGGGAATACTTTTAACTGACTGGCAGGAAAAAGCTTCAAAGCAGGTTGCCTGAGCTTCATTCATCAGGTTAAATGCAGCTGAGACTGCACACAGCCCACTGGCCCTTTCTGAGGGGGTCTCCTGTGCACAAACGCAGTCATGTGATTAATCGTGGCGGGAAAGGGCCAACGAGGTAACGCATGCCGAGAAAGCAATGAGCTGCTTTTGCCTAGCCCCAAAACACGGCAGTTGCAGACTGGTCCAGTGGCCTCCCGTCCAAGCTCCTCCCCCAGGTCTCCCTCGGGGAAAGGCTGGGTTCTGAGGGTTTTTTCCTCGTTCCCTCTGCTGTGCTCCCAGCCCCTTTGCTCAGACCAGCAGGCCAGGGCTAAAGAGAAGCCAGGAATGGTTCTAGAGGGGGAAAGGAGCACACAGCTCTCTCCCTGGGCTGCTGTACACAGGGAGGGCATCATGGGTAAGCTGTCCCTAAAGGGGACAGTGTTAATTTCTCCACGTGCTCTCTGCATCTCCCAGAGATGAACCTATCTGAGCGGACCCGCGTACACATACGAGGAGAGCATGGGGCTCTCCTTGGCTGGTGGGAAGAAAACTAAAGGGATTACTCCTGTCAACCCAAACTTGGGGTCCCAATATCCACCGAGAAAGATTCCCTTTCTAGAATGGGAAATCCAGCTGGTGGGACCAAAAGATCCTTCTCGGGGGGGCTTTAAACATGGGGGTCTGATCCAATCCATTCATGGTATGGATGATGAGACTGTGGCTCAGAGAAGTTAAGTGACTTGGCCAAGGTCACCCAGGAGCAGATCCCAAACAAGAACCCCAATTGTCCTTCTGATCCACCCATGCCGTTGCCTCCCAGGAGCTAACTAAGGGCTCAGGGTGATCCTAGCACATGCTAGGGCTTCTGAGGGTCTCTTCCAGAATGGGACCCATACGTCAGCCCCCCAAGCTCTGCGTTAGAGATGAGTTTATATCTGCAGAGGTCCACGCAGGACCCTGTCGTGTGTCGCGTAGCTGGGGCCTTACCATGCCACCAAAGCCAGGGCATCGCCAACCCCAAGTCTCCCGGCTCTGGAGCCTCGGGTCAAGCAACGAGCATGCAAAGACAGACACACACTGCACACACATGCACAAGGGCACACTGGTGCGTGGGGGGCAGGGCTCAGGGAAGAAACTTAGGGAGGAGGGAGGAAGGCATGCCACAGCAGGGCCATTAACTGACTGTCAGTCAAGCCAGGGAAGCTTTAGGGACAGGCAGTCCTGAAACGCTCAGCCGGGTGGGACAGACGCTTCTGGGGCGGTCCAGTCAGGGGAACCGGTGGCAGATGCGTTCATGGGAAGGGCGAGGAGATTCGTTCTGAACTGGGGACATCCGTTCCTGGCTGGAGGACACCCTGGGGCATTCCGACGGGGGTCCTGCGGCTGGTGTACGGGCCCCCACACCACACCCTGGCATCCGACCGCCGCAGGACTGCACTCCGGGGAACTGGGTCTGGGCTGGGAAACTCGAGGGCCCCTTCTACCATCAGCTACGGGACTCAGTGGGTGCGTCAGGAGCATGCAGGCCTAATACACTCTGTGCCTCCCGTCCACACCAGGAAAACACTCTCAGTTACTCACGTAGGCAAAAGATGGGCCTTGCTGTGGTTGAACGATACAGTATAAAAGAAACGTCAGTGTTATTTCAATCACACGCGCGCGTCGGGGTCTGGAGAATTAGGATTTCCATTCCCCGCCCCCTCCCCGCCCCCACCAGACAGCCTGGATTCCCCGAGATAACTAGGGAGGCAGCGGCTCTCCTTTGATTCCGTGGCCTTTCGGTATTGCTTGCTCCCTTTTAACATTTCTCAGCGACTGAGACGTCGCAAAAGGCTTTGTAACTGCTGGGGCCGAGGGGGGGCTCTTTCAAATGTTATCAATGAGACGCGTCTGAGACGCGTTTGCGCGCACAGAGACCAAAGCGTCTGACACATCGTAGGCACCTGGTAAAGACCAGTTATTAAGCGTTATTATTTCTTGTGTCGAATTACGATTACAGGGAGGGAAAAGACGGCGGGAAGCAACGTTTAACTGCCAGGTAAACTTAGCTGCGGGGTTCTAGGCTCCTGCACGCTGCGCCAGAGACAGCGGGGAGAGGCAGGACCCTGAGTCTCCCGCAGGGTTCCAGCGCCCGTGCCCGCTCCCCCAGCGCCTCCGGGCCAGCTGTCCCTGTGACTGAGCCACCTGCGAGGGCTGGAGAGCAAGACCCGGAATGGCAGGAACCGGGCCCCCCCCCCCCAAAGCTGTCCTGAAGCATCCACTCTGCCATCTCCCCGGCCCTAGACCTTGAGACAGAGCGCCCCCCTGAGTGTCCCCTCTTGTGGGACAGATGCGTCAGCGCTAAGACAGAGGAGGAGAGGGACGGGCCGAGGAAGGGAGGGTTCCGGAAACCTACTCTTCTTTTCCTTCCGAGCCCTCAGGCTGCGGCAGCACGGGTTTATCTGCATGGTTATTTGACCGTCTCTCTCCTCCCCAAGCGTCTGGAAGCCCGGTGGGTTAGAATGACGGCATCGCTCGGACTCAGCACCGGACCCCATCCCACGATGCCCGCCACCCAGCTGATACTCGGGCAACTGAGCTGGACCAAAGCCCAGAGCTGGGTGACGCTGGTATTCCCAGGCCCTGGGGTCCCAAAGGGGCACGTGGAAGAGGGAGGGGTACGTCTCAGCTCTAGGGAGTTTACAGCAGTGGTTCTCAATCAGGGGCACCTGGGGATGCCTGCAGACGTTTTTGGTTGTCACCACCTGGGACAGCCTCTCGTGGGGAGAGGCCAGGAGGCTGCTCAAAGTCCTACAGCGCCTAAGGCAGCCCCACAGCAGAAAACGGACTGGTCCAAGATGGCAGTTCCCAGTACTGGGAAGCCCTGAGGTGAAGCAAGGGTCCTGCGGTGGCAGGAGAGGGCTCGTCCCGTCTCATGGAACAGGACCCTCAGGACGATGATCCTGGCTGAGGCGAGGAAGCAGCCAGGCCCTAAGGGCCCATCCGGGTGGGACAAGACCACCCTTGTGAGTTGCTGGGGCAAGGGGCCGGTAAATATGGGCCTGGCCCTCGCACCAGAGCCCAGAGACCCGTGTGCTAGGTCACGACCACAACCACGGAGGGGTGCTGCACTCACCGTGATGCTTGTGTCCTTCTTGCCCTTGTGGGAGGAGGCCACCACGGCCAGGTACTGGATGACCTTCTTGGTGTTTTCCGTCTTTCCGGCTCCAGACTCGCCTCTGAAAGACACGGGAACAGTGAGCCGCTGGAAATCACTGTCCCCGGTGCTCTGCGGGTATCTTTCTGCAGCTCCGGGTCATTTACCAGGGAGGCTTGCCCAGGGTCGTGCCACCGGGACGGAGCTGGGCCGGGCCTCAAACGCTGGCCACTTGCTCCATCTACTCCTGAGAGGATGCAAGAAAGAATTCAGATGGCAAGACAGAAAGAGAAAAACTGAGTTTTCCCACCAAGATCCAAACTTAGGTTTATTTGGACTCCTCTATTTAAAAAAAATTTTTTTTTAACGTTTATTTATTTTTGAGACAGAGAGAGACAGAACATGAACGGGGGAGGGCCAGAGAGAGGGAAACACAGAATCTGAAACAGGCTCCGGGCTCTGAGCTGTCAGCACAGGGGCCCGATGTGGGGCTCGAACTCACGGACCGTGAGATCGTGACCTGAGCCGAAGTCGGCGCTCAACCGACTGAGCCACCCAGGCGCCCCTCCTCTATTTTTTTTTTTAAGTTTATTTATTTATTTTGAGAGAGGGTGCAAGAAGGGGTAAGGGCAGAAAGAGAGGGAAAGAGAGAGAATCCCCAGCAGGCTTCTCTCTGTCAGCACAGAAGCCAACAAAGGACTCAAACCCACAGACCATGAAATCATGACCTGAACCCGGAAAGAACAGAGCAGAAAGAACACTGAGTTCCTCTATCCCCCTGGAGCTCAAGGTGCACAGCCTCCATCACCACCAACGTCCCCCACCGGAGCGTTACGCTTGCTAGAATCAATGAATACACTGACACAGCCATCACCCAGAGTCCAGAGCTCACCAGAGTTCGCTCTTGGTGTTGTGCACTCTATGGGTTTCGACACGTGCCTAATGACATGAACCCACCATTATAGAACCACACAGAATAGTTTCTCTGCAAATCATCTACTTTTAAGACATCACTAGCTTTGTTACCAATAGAAAGATCAGGCAAAGGGCAGCCTTCCAGGAAGGAGATAGGTACCTCTCACAGCACCAGAACCTAAAGTCAAAGATTTAGAAGCTTCCCTTACAGGTTATCTTACCAGCTGTTGGGCAGATATCAGCCACTTCACCCTCTGGTGAAGCCCACTCTGATTGTAAGGTGGCTAGCTAATGATCGGAGTCAAACATCAAAGAATGAACCTGGTTGAAGTAATTCACACTAAAGTGTAAATGACTGATACATTCAGATGGGCAGAGCATTGTTTGTTTTTTCAAAAGAGTACTCCTAGAAAATGAGCAGATTTTTTTTTTTAAATCAAATGGCTTTTTCAAACCACCTGCCTCTCTTGGCCACCAAGGATCATCATAGTGGGACTGTTTAATCTGAGGTTTCCAGATACTGCCTCTAACTCTCCCATTCTTTCTAGTTAATTGGAAAGACAGGGCCTCAACCAAAACTTTCGTCCCTTCTTGTCCTCCCCTCTGGTTTTCTTCTCTTGACTTTCCCTTATTTGCCTAGACTCTGATTTTCTGAGCTCGCTGAATATTCTGAAACACAAGAGAGCATTTTTGTTAAGTCTGGAAAAGAATGCGTCTACCGCGAGGTCAGCTCAAGGTTGTGCATGCTGAACCGGTGCCACAGCACTAGTTCAGTCCCTGCTCTTTTTTTTTTTTCCTAATTAGGAAAGAAAGAAATGAATTTGCCCTGCCAAGGACCCGCTAACAACTTTGCTCGGGGCTAAAAAAGAAACACGTGGAAACACGTGTGCTGAATTTCCGGACCTAGTGCCCTGGGGCCCGACGTCCAGACATCAAGTGTCTGATCTCCAGGTATGAGGACACATCCTCAAGCCAGGCTCAGTACAGCCCTCTCCCTCTTCCTAATGGTCTTTATCCCAATGGCCACATTATTTCATGTGGCCTCAGAGGCACTTTGTGAATGGGGAGCCGTGGAGTCATTATGCCCCTTTCTTCAGGGGGAAAGAGTCCAAACCAAAAAAAAAAAAAAAAAAAAAAAAAAAAATTTAAGGAGAGAGTTGACTTTTTTAGGAGTAGAGGTCATACACTCACCGTTTCACACGCGTTGTCTCCTTTACCTTCCCTCTCCTAATCCTGAGGGTACGACATACCACTTCCTGGTTATTACAGAGGTGGAACTCTGGCCCAGAGTGGGTAAGCAGCTTGCCCTAGGTCACACAGCGAGGCAAGGACACAGTCAGGTCTCTGATGCCGATGTCATCAGGACTCTTTCTACTGCATTTTGCCCAGTCATTCCATAAGACAGGCCCAACGCTCGGGGGACTTGCTTTAGTACTGAGGCCAGAAGAAGGGCACAGGAAAAGGAATTGATGTTTGTTGAAGGCCTACACTCTGCTAGGCACTGGGCTCACGAATCTTTTCATAAACCTCCCAACAACCTAACAAAAGACTCACTGGTGATCCCCGTCACGCCCCTGGGGAAACTGAGGCTCAGGGATTGTTGGAGATCGTGACTGCTCCTGCTATCACACAAAGAGGTAATGGAGAAGAAATGAGGTCTCAGTGTGGGTCTCTTCGATGCCACAGCTGCTGTTCTGCCCGTTGCCTTTTTATTTTGGTGAGAAAAGAGGACGGAATGTTGAAAAGACAGAGTGAAACCCAGAGTGAAGCCCTCTCCATCCAAGGGCTCTTCCATATATGTGGGAGTCTTGACTCGCCTTGGCAGGCTCTTTGAAAATGTAACCAGGGCTCAAATGAACCGAACTACTCAGTCATTTATACCTTAGTATGAATTACTTCAATCAGGCTAACCTCAGAATGCTTGACAGACATCATCCGGGCTGAAGGGGCTAGCTTCTCATCAGAGCAAGAAGGAGGAGAGAAAATCTGAGCATGGGAAGTCACCTGGGCAGGTGGTCCCGAGCCTAATTCCGATCTGAGGCAAGAGTCAGGACGCAGTGTACCCCGCGTCCAGATCCCCAGATGCTCTCCTTTCCCATTATAACCTCCTCATTTTCCATCTTTGTTTTCAGCCTCTCCTGCCTCTTCTCTTTTACAACAAAGATGTGGCATGACCATGATTGTGGCCTTGGCCTTCCACCTTACAAGGGAGGGGAAGAGGGGCAGACGCTCCAGGAATCAGCTCCTCCCCCTGTGGACTGCTTGGCTCAACAATTTCCAAGTTTTATTGATAAAAATAAATTGTCTTGGGAGGTTGTGCCAAAGAAAACACCCCGAGCTCCAGGCTCATGGGTGTCTGAAGATTGATGTGCTCTGGGCTGCTTTCAAAACATTAGTATCTTTGCTTTTTTGACCTCTGATCTCTGGGGGTGAAGATGCCTTCCTGATCCTAGCACCCTAAACCACTGTCCTGTTTCATAGGGCCCTTGCTGCCTGGTCCCCTCCTCGTGACCGTGCAAGGCCTCCTGGCCGTGTAATTACCCCACTGCCCAGTCCTGCCCCAGCGGCAATGATAGCTTATGTTGCTGCCGTCTTCAAATTCTTAATGCTTTTTGAATAAAAGGCTCTGCATTTTCATTTTGCATGATTTTACACATCATGTTGCTGGTCCTGGATCCCAGGGCTGAACCCCATTTACAAGCCCATTTCAGCCTGCAGTCTGCCCTTGGCATCAAAGCCACATTAACTCTGGGTTTCTTTTTTTTTTTTTTTTTTAATTTTTTTTAAATGTTTATTTATTTTTGAGACAGAGAGAGACAGAGCATGAATGGGAGAGGGGCAGAGAGAGAGGGAGACACAGGATCGGAAGCAGGATCCAGGTTCTGAGCCATCAGCCCAGAGCCCGATGCGGGGCTCGAACTCACGAACAGTGAGATCGTGACCTGAGCCGAAGTCGGCGCTCAACCGACTGAGCCACCCAGGCGCCCCTTAACTCTGGGTTTCAAGCTGTTCAGTCCCCAGTCCTCAGGTGACTCCTGCTCCTGTCCTCCAGCTGTCCAACTCCTACATACCCTGCAAAGCCCAGGTAAGCATTGCCTCTCTTCTGAATACTGCCTCTAGGCAGAAGCAATGCCACCTTCCCCCACAGCATTAATCAGCAGAATAGCACAATGGGCTCCAAGGTGAGACTGAGTTCAAATCTCTGCTCCGCCAGTTACCGGTATGACCTTGGGTGGGTCATTTAACTACTCCCATGCCGTGGTTTCCTTATCTATAAGACAGGCATAATTAAAGCACTTACATGATTGCTATAAGGATTAAATGAGCATGTATATATATAAAATGTTCAGAACAATGCCAGATATGCAAAAATGTGAGCTATTACTCCTTACTAATGATTAATTTCTTCCCTAACGCTTATATCAATACTTATATATTAATGCCTCTACAATGCTTATATCCTGTTTATATCAATAATGTCAACACGTATTCTATTACTAAAATATAAATCACGTCCTATTTTCCCACTGGATAAGCCAGGAGGTGGCAAACCATTCCTGTGAAGAGCCAGACAGTCAATACTTTAGGCTTCGTGGGTCATGCATTCTCGGTCCCAACTACTCAGCTCTGCCGCGGTAGCCGGAAAGCAACTAAGCACGGCTGTGTGCCAATAAAACTTTATTTACAAAAATAGAGGAGGGCCTCATTTGGCCCACTGGTCAGAGTTTGCTGACCCCTGGCTGTATCTCCTCGTGCTCTCCTGCCCATTTTAAAGTTTAACATCCTTCCCAGGGCCTAGAAGACCCCCTCACCGCCCTCTGATCTCCCCCTCCCCTACTCCCTTCTCTCTTAATCTAGCCCCTCGTCACACACGGGTTACTCCTTGAACACACAGCTCTCTCTCAACCCAGGGCCGCTCCAAGCCTCACCCATGCTCCCAGGTTTACTTGCACCGTATGAACTGCTTCCTAGACCAGACAGGACTCGGGTCTAAAAATTAGATTTGCTCCCTTTCCAGCTTCCTGACTGCATAATCATCTGTAGCAAACTGTTAGTCCCAGCTGGGCTTACCTTGACCCCTGCTACTTTGACAAAGCTCATACCCTGCTATCAACATGTTGGTCCTCAAATCACTCTGGCTGATTTTAACATTGGCCAAAATGAAATTTAATAAGCAGAGCTAAGCTGATGACAGTTCCGGGGCGACTGGATATATTGGCAAATAACAGCGGAATGGTTGGGATTGCCTTTGCAACAACGGCCAATGCCTGCTTTTTTTTTCCCCCTCGAGTTAGTTAACATACAGTGTAGTTAACTAACTACACTGTCTTGGCTTCAGGAACAGAACCCAGTGATTCATCTCTTACACATGACACCCTGGGCTCATCCCGACAAGTGTCCCCCCTAACGCGCATCACCCGTTGAACCCACCCCCTACCCCCAGCAACCCTCAGTTTGTTCTCTGTATCTGAGAGTCTCTTAGCGTTCGCCTCCCTCTCTGTTTTTTCATCTTATTTTTCCTTCGCTTCTCCTATGCTCATCTATTAAGTTTCTCAAATCCCACACAGGAGTGAAATTATATGGTATCTTTCTCTAACTTATTTTGCTTGGCATAATCCATTCTAGTTCTAACCATGTTGTTGCCAATGGCAAGATTTCATTCTTTTTCATCACCTAGTATTCCATTCTGCTGTGTATACAAACACACACACACACACACACACACACACACACACACACCCCACATCTTTATCCATCATCAGGTGACGGACATTTGGGCTCTTTCCATAACCCAGCTACTGGTGCGGCCAATGCCTGCTTACTGGGCACTGGCTAGGGGACAAGGAGACTGTCCCCACCCTCACTGAGCTCCCATTCCAGGAGAGGGAGACAGACCCTAGCCAAGGAAATAAGCAATTAGGGTCATTTGAGGCTCTGTTATTGCCGCCAGGGTGGCATGATGGGGGGCCGAGATGGAGGGGGGGGGGCCATGGGTGGGTCGCCAGAATGGGAGCGGAGCCCTACAAAATGCAAAGGAGCCCTGCAGGAAGGACCAAGGGTAGGGGGCAGCCGGCAGAGGGGACAGCAAGGGCAAAGATCCACCGCAGGGAAATATTCTGCACACGCAGGGAGCAGGGAGGAGCTGGTGTGGCTGGAGCGCCAGGAGGGAGGCGGGTGGTGGTAAGTGATGAGGGAAGAAAGGGGCCAGATCACGGACAGCCTTCTCGGCTGCGGTAAAGAGTTTTGCTTTCATTCCAATGAGTACAGGAAACCATTTCAGGAGAGGAGTGGGGCTTGAGGACCCGTGACGGAAACATCAAAAGTGCAGGCAGCTGATTCTTGGGGGGGGGGGGGGCGGCGAAGAGGGGGGCTCACCAGGAGGCAGTGGCATTGCTTTCTCTCTTACACAAATTAATTCATTGAATCCCACAAACAACCACCCAGCGGAGCACCTATTGCCCCGTTTTACAGATGGGGAGACTGAGGCTCGGAGAAGTTAAGCCACTTGGTTCTGGGAGCATACAAGCTGGTTGGTGATAGGGCTGACCTCAAAACCCAAGAGGTTTGACTCTGAAATCCACACCCTGCTGTGCCATATGACTTCTCACAATGAGTAGCTATGGAAGGAAGGAAGGAAGGAAGGAAGGAAGGAAGGAAGGAAGGACGGAAGGAAGGAAGGAAGGGAGGGAGGGAGGGAGGGAGGGAGGGAGGAAGGCAGGGAGGAAGGCAGGCAGGCAGCCAGGCAGGCAGCCAGGCATGAATGAGACATGGTCACACTGGGGAGCAGGGGGGGCACGGCTGCAGGAAGTTTAGTTAGGGGGCTACCACAGTGGTCCAGGCAAGAGGTGAAAGGAGCCTGAACGAGACATGGGCAGAATCAGAGGAGTGGACGGAGGTAAGAAATACTTCAGAACCATGCTAATGCAGAAAACACTAGCTATAGGCTATTTAAATTAGTTAAAGTCAGTTAAAAAAAAACCCAGCCCCTCAGTCACATGAGCCACGTTTCAAGTTCTCAGCAGCCATCAGCACACAAAGCCTTATTGGCCGGCACTGTTTTATTTATGTATTTTTTTTAATGTTAATGTTTATTTATTTTTGAGAGAGAGAAAGACAGAGGATGAGTGGGGGAGGGGCAGAGAGAGGGGGAGACACAGAATCTGAAACAGGCTCCAGGCTCTGAGCTGTCAGCACAGAGCCCGACACGGGGCTCGAACCCACGGACCGCGAGACCATGACCTGAGCCGAAGTCGGTCGCTCAACCGATGTTGTGGGGTGGTTCCCTTTTCATCCTCACGGCCTCTCCATAAACCCGGCTCAGAGAGGTTAAGTGACCTGTGCAGGGTCACACAGGTCAGAAGCCATCTGTAAGTAAGCCATACTCTTCCCTGCTCCCCTCTGGTGCAACGTTAAATCCGTTCACTCAGCAGATGTGGACAAGAAATGCCATGTTCCTACAGATGCCGACGAGCAATGCTGTTTCTTCCTGGGAACCTTGGGAGGTGCGAGGCTCACACACATGCCTGGGGCACAGGTGCTCCAAAGGCTCCCGCCAGCTGCTCACTCTATGACCTTGTTTTATGTGCCTTTCTGTTTAAAGACCCTTTACCATATATATTGTTGATTCGCTAACATCGAACTCATGGCCAACAGCCCTGTAACTCATGTCTGAATGAAGGTCATCCAACCCATGAATTTTCTCTATCGGACATATCCAACCGTCTTGTGCTTAGGAAGCCAACACTTCAGGTCGCCTGGGTGGCTCAGCTCCTTAGGCATCCGACTTCGGCTCAGGTCATGATCTCACAGCTCGTGATTTTGAGCCCCCGCGTTGGGCTCTCCACTTTCGGGGCAGAGCCTGCTTCGGATCCTCTGGCTCCCTCTCTCTCTGTCTCTGACTCTCTCTCTCAACGATAAATAAACATTTTTTATTTTTTTATTTTATTTTTTTTCAACGTTTATTTATTTTTTGGGGGACAGAGAGAGACAGAGCATGAATGGGGGAGGGGCAGAGAGAGAGGGAGACACAGAATCGGAAACAGGCTCCAGGCTCCGAGCCATCAGCCCAGATCCTGACGCGGGGCTCGAACTCACGGACCGCAAGAGCGTGACCTGGCTGAAGTTGGACGCTTAACCGACTGCGCCACCCAGGCGCCCCAAATAAACATTTTTTAAAAAGGGAAGACAGCACTTCAGCTGGAGGCTTGGGGGGCATTATCAACAGCGAAGTCACCAACCAAAAGCCACAACAATGCAAAAACTGTGGTGCTAAATCTAGCATGTAAGGGACACTTGTTCACAGCCAGAGAGCTGAAACAAGGTGGCAGGGTTCCCTCAGCTGGCAGGCCACTCAGACTTTTCCTGGCTCTGCACGTGTCCTCGAACGCCCCCACAAGCACCATGAGCATCGGTTGGAGGTTACAAATACATATCAGCAAGTAGCAATGAATTTGCAAACATGGCATCAGTAAATAATCAGGACTGATCGCACGTATATCCTTATATACACGCTTACATTTAGTTCTTAAGTCCGGAAACAATCAAAGCTACAATCCACGGGGGGGGGGGGGTGTTAAATAAAATACGGCATGTCTGGGCAGTCACTAGGAGGAGGGACGCTGGTTTATGTCTGATGACATACAACACACTGCGAGGGCACTGCTGAGTAGAAAACACAAGGGCAGACCAGCACGCACAGAAGGCAGCTGGATCCTCCTGGGGAGGGGAAAAGACCCGTGTAGCCCCGGGAACACTGGGTCAGCGTTCTCCTGCGGCAGAAGTTGTCTGGGGCAGAACCACAGCCGCCCCTCAAAGGGCGTGAGCCTTCCAATTTGCCACAGTCCCCACCACTCCCTATTGTGCTCCTGGCCTAACCCACCCCTTCCTGTCACCTGCCAGGCTCCCCTGAGCATCTGCCTCTGTCAATCCTGGTCTGGGGATACAAAGAACGTTTGTAAGCAGCTATCTGTAGAACCCCTGGCCACGCCTAACAATGCATCAAGATAATATGGACACACTGATCATGAATATGGATCGCTAACATTCATTGTCACTCTGGACATTTCTTCCCCTTGCTTTCGCTTTCGTGGCTGAGCAGGAAGTGGCACTTGCGTTCGCAAGTAACTTACAAGTAACAACTCTGTTCACTGCGCACAAAACGGCATCACCGGGCCCTGCTCTCAGTGCTTTCCATGAATTAACCCACTGATTCCTCACGACTGCCCTGTGAGGTGGGTATAGTTGTCCATTTTGCAGGTGAGGAGACTGAGGCTCAGACAGGGTAAGTGGCTCTCATGGCAGAGCTGAGTCCAGGACTCCCTTCTTCCCCGTCTAGCTCACGGGCTGCCCCTAAAGTGAAAATCTAGCCTGTCCTAGAGCCAAAATGGCTTCATGTTGACGTGCTCAGGGCATCAAACTGTCGTGACAGTGTCACTTAGGAGCGTAAAGGACCCCAGTACCTCCCCCCACAAAATGCTTTACTTTGTCAGCCAGGAGAGTCGGCTAACAGTCTGAGGACCCCCATCCTGGGCTGGGCTTGCTCCCAGTCGAGGCTCCCCAGGAGCTGAGACCAGGGGCCTCTCTTCAAGCCTTGCAGGCACAGGTAGTCCCAGAAGTCTTTCTGCCACAAAGCCTGCACCCAGGGGTCAGCAATCTGGGGGATGAACCAGACATTCCCACTGCAAAATGTGCATCAGAATCTCCAGGACCCCCTAGTCTTCCCCCAGCTCACGCCTCCCTCCCCTTCCGGGCTCCCAAACGGGCCCCAGAGGGGTGGCATTTTAGCTCCTTTCCTCTGCTGGCAGGGACCCTGCTCCCAGGGCCACGCCACCCCCTCTCCACCCCAAGGCAGACAGGCGCACGCAGTTCCGATCCAGCCATACCCTCGGCGTCCCCTGCGAGCATGCCTGTGACAATGTTTGCCTCCCTCCCAGCTCACTGGCTGGCCTCCCCGCTTTCTCAAGCACCCCACACTAGATAAAAATGCGGGAGTGCCCAGCTCTGCCCCAGGCACCGAGTCAGAAGACGTGGTATATATACGCAACGGAATATTACTCAGCCATCAAAAAGAATGAAGGACGCCCGGGTGGCTGAGTCAGTTAAGTGTCTGACTCTTGGTTTCGGCTCAAGTCGTGATCTCACCATCCATGAGTTCGAGCCCCACATTGGGCTCTGCGCTGACAGCGTGGAGCCCGTTTGGGATTTTCTCTCTCCTTCTTTCTCTACCCCTCCCTGGCTCGTGCTGTCTCTCTCTCTCTCTCTCTCTCTCTCTCTCTCTCTCTCTCTCTCTCTCAAAATAAATAAATAAACTTAAAAAAAAAAGAAGGAAGTCTTGCCATTTCCAATGACATGGATGGAGCTACAAGGCAATATGCTAAGTGAAATAAGTCAACCAGAGAAAGACAAATATCATGGGATTTTACTCACAAGTGGAATTTAAGAAACCAAACAGATGAACATATGGGAACGGGGGCGGTAGAGAAGAAAGGGAAACAGACCACAAGAGACTCTTAACGATAGAGAACACACAGGGGTGATGGAGGGGGAGCGGGGTGGGGGATGGGCTAGATCGGGGATGGGCATTGAAGAGGGCACTTGTTGGGATGAGCACCGCGGGTTGAATGCAAGTGATGAATCACTGAATTCTACTTCTGAAACCAACACTGCCCTGTATATTAACTAACTAAAATTCAAATTAAAAAAATAATCAAGGGGCGCCGGGGTGGCTCCGTCAATTAAGCATTTGACTCGAATCAAGCCATGATCTCATGGTTCGTGGGTTCAAATTGACCACACAGAGCCCTCTTGGGACTCTTTCTCTCCCTCTATCTCTTCCCCTCCCCCTCCAAATGGAGTAAATAAACTTTAAAATAAATAAACAAACCCTGACTCTGCCCCCCCCCCAAAAAAAAGTCTCCGGGTGAAGCCAGGGGATCAGTTTCTTGGTCTCTTGAACCAGTCACTAAGGAACTGATGTACAGCCACATCTGGGGACAGAAGTCTGGCAGGACCCACACCCAGGGGTACCTGAGATGGCTTTACGCAGGACATGGTCCAAAAGCAACCTGACCAGGAAAGGGGCGATTGGCTCAGATATCACTACCAAACCCAGAAGTTCAACCTGCGCCAGGTGGTGAAGGTCATGTTAGGTCACCTGGATGTCACGTGGATGTGAGGTGCCCCCTGGCATGGTGGGGTGAAGGAGGCACCTCACTCCCGTGTCATTCTCCCCCAAAACCATGACCTCCGTCTCATGACCAAGAACATCAGACAAATCCAGACGGAGGGACGTTCTACTAAATCCTCCATCAGTCCTCAAAATCAGCAGGGTCATGAAAAACCAGGAACGCCCGAGAAACTGTCCCAGCCAGGGGACGCTCAGGCAGACATGATGATTCAATGTAATTCTGGATGGGATCCTGGACCAAGATAATACTGGAAAAACTAGTGAAAATTAAGGTCTACAGTTTAATTAATAGTAACATTCCAATGGGGCGCCTGGGTGGCTCGGTCGGTTAAGCATCCGACTCTTGGTTGTGACTCAAGTCACTATCTCATGGTTCAGGAGTTCAAGCCCCGCATGGGGCTCTGCAGTGACAGCACAGAGCCTGCTTGGTATTGTCTTTCTCTCCCTCTTTCTCTGCCCCTCCCCTGCTCTCTCTCTCTCTCAAAAATAAATAAATACACATTAAAAAAAATAGAGCAGGGTGCACCTGGGTGGCTCAGTTGGTTAAGTGTCCGACTTCAGCTCAGGTTATGATCTCAAAGTTTGTGGGTTCGAGCCCCGCATTGGGCTCTGTGCTGACAGCTCGGAGCCTGGAACCTGCTTCAGATTCTGTGTCTCCCTCTCTCTGCCCCTCCCCTATTCATTCTCTCTGTCTCTCAAAAACAAATAAAAACATTGAAAAGAGAGCAGAAGGGATAAGGGGAGATGGGGTGAAAGCAGGAAGCCTACATGGGAGGGAACACCGGCCATAGGTAAAGAACCCAGTGGAAAACCTTTGGAAACCCTGTAGTTTTATAAGAGGCAATGTTTTCCCTGGGGGGGAGTGGCAGAAGGCTGCTGTCAGCCTGAGCCACCTCCCCTGGAGGAGAGAATGACCCAACACTGGCATCTCCCACCACTGAGTCTGACCAACCCAGTGGGAAGTACAGGGATGGGGGTTCCCAGGTGGCTCATGCAAGCCCCCCCAGACCCTAACAGCACCAGCGTATGTCCCCAAGTGGCACCTCTGGGCCCCTTGAATGGTCAGAAAGATCTGATCTGCCTCTTGTCCACACCCTCACCCCAGCCTGTAAGGCCCTGCTCTCTGACCACATCCTCCTGCCCATCCCCTTCTGACCAGCCCTTTCGACTTTCTCTGTCCCCCAAAAGGCAAATGGTCCCACACCCCATAAACTTTGCCCTTGCTGTTCCCCACATGAAACTCTTCTCCCAAATTCTCCCAGGGTTTACTCATCACAAAGATTTGAGCTCATGCTTTGTAAGTGGTTGAGCCAGCATGGGCAGGCTGCAGATCTTTCCCCCTAAACCAATGCACTAAATATAAAAGCCACCAGCCCTGGGAATGGCTCTTCCTAGAAAGAGGGCTTCTTCTGGGGGACATGCTCAGGCCAAACTGATCTCTCAGTTTCTTAATTAGAACATGACTCATCGGACCCCAGGGCCTTTGCACATGCTGCAACCTCTCCCCTCCCTTCTTCTTTGCCATTTCTGCCCAGCAGAAGAGGGGCACCTGGGTGGCTCAGTCAGTTAAGCATCCAACTCTTGATTGTGACTCAAGTCAGGATCTCATGGCTCGGGAGTTCAAGTCTCACATCGGGCTCTGCGTTGACGGAACAGAGCCTGCCACAGCGCTACTTTGGAGAGGCCTTTCCTATTTTCCCCGGTTAGAACAATTCCCATTTACACATTCTCCTAGTTCCTAATATATTTCATTCTTTGTAACTTTCACAGTTTGTCATTATACACTTACTTTGGTGATTTAAAAAGTGTGTATGTATTTTTTTTTCTAGTTTCTGAAAGGTCGTCCCTTCACAGGGTGAAGCAATAAAGTCAAAGAGCATAAAAGACAAGTATGTGACTATTGTCCTCCTGCTGTTTCCCTCTTGAGAACAGGGATCCTTGAGAAGAGGGATCCTGTTTATTTTGGGCTCATTCCCATCTGCCTAATGGTCACCAGGAGGCCTGGCCCACTCAGTCTGTTGGGTAACAAATGATGGAGGGAGTGATACAGGGGTTCAAGTGGGAGCGACGGGTATGGGCCTCTGGTTGCTGCTGTAACAAATTACTAGAAACTTGGCATCTGTGACCACACAACTGCGGCAGTCAGACGTCTGACACGGATCTCAATGAGCGAAAGCCAAGGTGTTGGCAAGGTTGTATTTTCTTCAATATTTATTTTTGAGAGAGAGAGAGAGGGGGATCGAGAGTTTGAGAGAGAGAGAAAGAGAGAGAGCGCACTAGTAGGGGGAGGGGGGGCAGAGGATCTGAAGCGGGCTCTGTGCTCACAGCAGGGCCCGATGTGGGGCTCGAACCCATGAACCATGTGACATGACCTGAGCCAGAGTTGGATGCTTAACCAACTGAACCACCCAGGCATCCCAGCTTGTATTTCTTCCTGGGAGCTCTAGGCAGGAGTCCAGCTCCTTGTCTTTTCCAGCTTCTAGAAGCTGTTCTCACCCCTGGCGTCCGCTCTCTTCAAAGCCAGCAACCTTAGGTCAAGTTCTCACATTGCATCTCTGGCCCTCTGCCCTGATGTCTCCCCTCTCTTCTACTTTTAAGAACCTTGTGATTATATTGGGCCATCTGGATAACCTTGAAAATCTCCCTATTGTAAGGGCAGCTGATTAGCAACCTTAATATCATCTGCAACCTTCACTCCCCCAGGCCACATGACCTGCCATGGCCACGGGTTCCAGAAGTGAGGATGTGGAGATCGCTGGGCACCCATCGCTCTGCCCATGACAAGAGGGGTTTTCCTGAATGTCAAAGATTCTCTGAATGGTTCTAAATTGAGTAGTAGCTTCTGACGACGTCTTTGGGCCTTCACCAAAGACACAGTGACCCCAACCACTAAATATGGCACAGATGTGGTTGCTGATTGTGAGAGTTTCAGGCAGTAGTTTAACACAGGCCCAGATTTCCTCCCTCACAGAGATGCCCTCTCCCTTCACAGGGCTGTTAGGCAATTAGATGCAAATCCGTCTGTGAAATATTTGCTTCAGGGCCTGGCACGCAGTAAGCGAGCACAAAATGCTCGTTTTAGAAAGGCGGATGGTGTAGAACAAGATGGAACCAGGCATCACTGACGGGTTGGCTGTGCCGGTCTCAGCATGAGGCCATCCGCGGAGCAAACGCTGAGTTTGCTCTGGGACAGCTCCCTCGAACGCATCAAAGAGCCCTGCCCTCAAGGACCTTTTTCTTCAGTAGGTTGGACCTCAACTGTAGAAAAACAGGAAAGACGAGTTCCACTTACGTGCACAGAATGGACTGGTCCTCTCGATCTGAGAACAGAAAGGAAAAAGGCCGTGAATTAGAATCAGCTCCTAGCTAATGGCCCTCCCCAGCCCCCCCGCCCCCGTCCTAAACTCCTGCTCACTGGCCCCACCAAAGGTGGCAAGGGGCCAACTGGGCTCTTTGCTCAGGGCACAGGGGACAAGAGCAGAGCCAGGAGGGCAGCAAAGCCCTTTTAGATACTCTTCCCTACCCCTGAGAGTCCTGGAGGCGGCCCCAGAAGGCTGCTGGAGTCTGACTAGTTCAGAAGGCAGTGGCATCCCAGCCCCACCAGCTGTGGGGGGGTCCCAGGAGCTCACTCTGCCAGATGGAACAGACTGGGGTCCCACTCGGCCACTTTCCAACTCTGTGGCGTTGGGTGAATGGTCTTAACCCCTCCGTGCCTCAGTTCCTGCACCTGGAATGTAGGGAAGTGGACAGTTTGGGTTTGAAAACCTAGCATTTTCCTTTTCTGGGAAGACCATCCCGTGTTCCTCTAGGAGACGTGCCCCCGGCCCCACCCCTGGCATCATATACCCCATGTTGGTGGGGCTGCCCCACTCGGTCCCCCAGCCAAGTGGATGGGGACGCACAGCAGGTGGACAGAGCCCCGAGGGGCCTTACTTCCTGCCCCCAGATCCCAAGGAGCCCGTCCCTGCCATTTCTGAGGCCGGATCCCCAGTCTTCCCACCCCATCTGTGAGCCCCCTGATAATCCTGCATTCATTCCTTTCCTAGATAAGGTGCCAAGCCGGTCTCCGTTGCTGACCACCAGAGAACCCAGGCAGGGGACACAGGGCATCGTGAGATTAAACACAATCAAGCAAACGTTACAGATCACCTTCTACTCTTAAAGGGGCCTCAGAGGATGGAGCCAGGCTCCGGAACCCACTTCCACTCCTGCGAGGGATACTGGCAGAGTTACGGACACCTTCAATCCTTGGCGAATGAACCGTAACTGAGAAATCAGAGCATCCTGTCTGCCGATGGGCAACACCAGAGTGGAAGGCATTTCTGAAATCCACTCTATGGATCCCCCTCTCCATCTGCACCTCGCCAAAGATCTCCCTAGATCTTGTCCCATCCCCCTCCAAACCCCTCTCACAGCGATCTTCCTGATGCACCGAGCTGCCGATCACTCTACGACCTAACGCTCTCCCACTTTAGAAGTTTGTCAGAGAGTCCAACGTAAACTTACCATGTGATCGGCACTCCAGTTGTTGGCATATACCCAAGAGAACTAAAAGCCTGTATCTCTGCAAGACGGACCCCTGAACATTCACAGCAGCATTATCGTAAGAGCTAAAAAGTGGAAGGGACCCAAATGCCCATCACCTGGTGAATGGATAAACAACAGGTGGTCTATTCATACAAGGGAATATCATTCAGCCATAAAGACGGTGACGTACTTGTCACACAAGCTACAACACGGATGACCCTTGAAAATACTGTGCTAAGTCAGACACAAGAGGCCACATATTGTAGGACTATGTCTACACAAAATGTCCAGAGTGGGCAAATCCATAAAGTCAAAAAGCAGATCAGCAGTTGCCCGGGGCTGGGGGTGGGGTGACTGCAAATCGGCATTTGGGGTTCTGAAACCGGATTAGGGTGTTGCTTACATAATACCGTCGGTTTACTAAAAACCTCTGAAGAGTGTACCCTTAAAATGGGTGAATTTTTGGTACGCAAATATTATCTCAATAAAGCCGTCTTTAAAACGCCAGTGCCGGGGCGCCTGGGTGGGGCAGTCAGTTAAGCGTCCGACTTCAGCCAGGTCACGATCTCGCGGTCCGTGAGTTCGAGCCCCGCGTCGGGCTCTGGGCTGATGGCTCAGAGCCTGGAGCCTGTTTCCAATTCTGTGTCTCCCTCTCTCTCTGCCCCTCCCCCATTCATGCTCTGTCTCTCTCTGTCCCAAAAATAAATAAACGTTGAAAAAAAAATTTTAATAAAACGCCAGTGCCCTGGGGCACCTGGGTGGCTCAATTGGTTAAGCATCCGACTTCGGCTCAGGTCATGATCTCACAGTCTGTGGGTTCGAGTCCCGCATTGGGCTCTGTGCTGACCGCTCAGAGCCTGGAGCCTGCTTTGGATTCTGTGTCTCCTTCTCTCTCTGCCCCTCCCCCTCTTGTGCTCTCTCTCTCTCTCTTTCTCTGTCTCTCGAAAATAAATAAACATTAGGGGCACCTGGGTGGCTCAGTCGGTTAAGCCTCTGACTTCAGCTCAGGTCATGATCTCACAGTTGGTGAGTTCAGGCCTTGCGTTCAAGTCTGTGCTGACAGCTCAGAGCCTGGAGCCTGCTTTGGATTCTGTGTCTCCCTCTCTCTCTGCCCCTCCCCCTCTTGTGCTCTCTCTCTCTCTCTTTCTCTGTCTCTCGAAAATAAATAAACACTAGGGGCACCTGGGTGGCTCAGTCGGTTAAGCCTCTGACTTCAGCTCAGGTCATGATCTCACAGTTCGTGAGTTCAGGCCTTGCATTCAAGTCTGTGCTGACTGCTCAGAGCCTGGAGCCTGCTTCGGATTCTGTGTCTCCCTCTCTCTCTGCCCCCCTACTACTCATGCACTGTCTCTCTCTCAAAAACAAATATTAAAAAAAATAATAATAAGCCAGTGCCCTTAGAGAAGACCCGTACTCCAGAGCAGGGCACCCAAGGCCTCTGGTGACCAGCCCGGCCCACCTCCCAGCCTCAGCGCCCATGCGTCCTTTACTTCAATGTGCAGTGACCCCACGAAGCATATTCTTGCTTTTGTTCAGATCGCTCCTGCTGCACAGGCCTTCCTTTCTTTGTTTCCTGACCACCTCCTGGTCCCTCAGCCTCAAAGATGACACCTCTTCCAAGAAGTCTTCCCCACGGAGAGGGAGCCAGGGGATGGCTTGGCTGTAAATCTCCTTCAACAATGTCAACCTTGCACAGATAGGTAACCTTGCTAGAGACACTAAGCCCCAAGAAAAGCCTCCAGCCCCCTCAGTAATGTCGGCCTCCAAGCTCCTCCCAGGCAGACCTTCAGGAGCTGTCACTGGTTCCTGCCCTTCCCTAAGACAGATATGACATTTCGTGCCCCTGGTCCCATGGTAGTTGTGCTCCCCAGGCACTCGGTCCCAGGTGGGCTTTTTTCCATTCCTTGTGTCTGTGCCCCCACAGGACCATGAGATCCTCAGGCAGAAGCACCCAGTTCTGGAACTCTCTTCCTTCAGTTCCTAGACCTCCCAGCTCCCCAGCCCTGAGCTCCAGATACAGAAAGTTTAGCTTGTTAAAGCTACCCCCCAACCTAGAGGAAGGGCACTTCTTGATGGGGAAGCTCAATCTAGGTGCGAAAAATTGACTCGTTTATTCATTCATTCAACAAATACTTCCAGGGTATCTACCATGTATCAGACATGATGGCGAGCCCTAAAAATATCCCATGGTAGCAGGTAATACATAGCACTTCCTCTGTGCCAGGCCTTGTTTGAAGCACTGACCTGTTTTAACACATTCAGCCCTTGCACACCCTAGAGATAGGTTATCTTATTCCCATTACACAGATGAAGAAATTGAGGCACACAGAAATCTTAAAACTTGCCCATAGTTACACAGCAGTGGATGAGGCAGGATCTGAACCCAGCACCTACTATTTATTGGGACAGACACAGTGGCAGGCACTTCCTACGTGTGACCTTTGATCCCGACCCTTTCCAGGTTGAGGTAACAGAGGTTGGGTGGCCCAAAGTGACATGGCCACTTCGGTGACCGACTAGGGTTTTGAAGCACTGTGGGTCAGAGTGTGGGCTCTTTCTGCTTCCTGCAGTACAGGAGATAGAGAGTGGGTCCTGAGGGGCTCAGGCTGCAGGGGATCCGGGAAGGTGCTGGAGGACAAGCCAGCTTGGGGAGACCAGCACGGACCCAGCCACGTGAAGGAGTGAGGGCTCTTCCCAGGCCAGGAAAAAGCTATGCTCAAGTCTAGGTGGAAGAAGGAACCCAGGCATGAAAGAGTCTCTGCATTGGAAGGATCCACTTCCCAAGAATTGGATCCTAAATCTGTAAACCTGTCCTACCACCACTGTCATGGTCGGTCTAAGGACCATCTCATCCAGCCCACATTGTCTATCTCCCTATACTGGAAACAAGTTTTACTGTGGAAGTGGGGGCTTGTATGTTTTGTTTAACATTGTATCTCCAGTACCTGGATAGATGGATGGATGCATGGATGGACGGATGGATGGATCAACGGATGCATGCATGCATGGATGCATGGATGGATGGACAGATGTATGTATGTATGTATGTATATATGTATGGATGTATGTATGTATGTATGGATGGATGGATGGACGGATGGGTGGACGGATGGATGGATGGACGGACAGGTGGACGGATGGATGGATGGATGGATGGATGGATGCATGGATGCATGGATAGATACATGGATGAACAGATTAATTGGTAGATACATGGATGGATGGATGGATGGATGGATGGATGGATGGATGGACACATGGATGGATGGATGGATGGATGGATGGACAGATGGATACATGGATGGACAGATTAATTGGTAGATACATGGATGGATGGGTGGGTGGGTGGGTGGGTGGATGGATGGATGGACACATGGATGGATGGATGGATGGATGGATGGATGGATGGACGGATGGATGGATGGACAGACAGATGGATGGAACTGGAGAATGCCATTCCTGTGTGTCACTGGGGAGCAGAGAGGACAGTAATGACCCTATCTAGAGGGGCCATTTATGTCACAGAAAGATGTGGCCCACCGCAGGGCAAGATGAATGGGATGAATGAGCAAGCTCCACGGATCCTATGCCACCTCCAGTCAGACTTCCTTTTCTTCTCTCAGATTACAGACGGACATCTTGGTGGCCTGGTCGAGCCAAACCCTCACGGCAAAAGGCAGAAGTACCAAAAGACTATTTTGTCTTTCTTGCTCTCACGTTTTCCACCTTGAGGTGGTAGCACGGGCCTCAGCTGCCTGTGAGGGCCACGTTCAGGGGCTGTGGAGACACTCCATTCAGGCAAGCCTGACCTCTGAGCTGAGGCTAAGGGAAGGCCCTTGCAGGGAGAAGGGCCCCAGGAAGCCAGAGGACAGAGAGACAGAGCGCTCCCCTTCCACATTGGAGCTCCCTCACCACACAGTCCCCTCTTCCAGTATAGCTGTACTGACTGCTACCTACACCCCCATCTTCTTCTGTGATTCCTGGCCGCCCCATACCTTTCCAGAAACACCCACACCTGTGTCTAAAGACAGACACCCAAGTTGGTTACTCCAACAACATCAGTAGTAGCAAAGGCCAGAAGCAAACTATTTAACTGGCCCGTCCACTGAAGAACAGTTAGTTAAGTAACTGTTAGTATTTAAATTCTGGCACGGCCGTATATTGGCACATTAGGCAGCCAGGAAAAAGAACCCGGGAGGTGTTTACAGACTGACGCAGAACACTCTCTATACCAAGATATATTAAGCTAAAAATCAAACAGCTAGGAAACACAGCACTATGACTTTTGTGTTTTAAAAAGAGGAATATACATACACATGCATGCACACACATGCCCACACACACACGTACGTGTATATGCATCAGATATATTGCAAAGACACACTCTAGATGTGGCCAACAGTGGCTGTCCCCGAGGGGAGGGTCTGAGGGACTGAGAATCAGAACAGGAGGGACCCTTCCTGTCACTCCATCTGCTTCTAACCTGGTCATGTTGGTGATGGGAGCAGGCATAACCATTCCCTCATTCCACCAAAGAATGGTCAGCGAAAAAATACTCTTTACTGCTCTCGAGGAAACCATTCTAACCCCAAAGCTTAGGACACAGGAGAGGAACAGCGGTCACCCACGACGCCCCCCAGCGGCTCCCCCCTCTCCAGAGTGCTCACTGCACCTGTGTGGAGCTCCTTCGGGACAGCGACCCATCCAATTCCCACGGCAGCCCCAGAGGTGGGCACTGACATCACCCCCATTGTACAGATGAGGAAAACAGAACGCAGAAGTGGGGTGACCGGCCAAGGTCACCGTGGCCTCCCAAAAGAGAGGTCTGCTCCGAAACTCAGAAGGTGACCTTATTTAGAGAGAGGGTCTCACAAGCGGAATTAAAGGATCTCCAGATGACATGACTCCGGACCTGGGGTGCAGCCTAAACTAACAACGGGTGTTTTTATTTCTAAGAGAAAGGAGGATGAGATTAGAGACACAGGGGGAAGGAGGAGGCAGCGGCATAAAGAAGGAGGCAGAGCCCGGAGTGACGTGTCTGCAAGCCCAGGACTGCAGGCCACCACGAGGAGCCACGAGACAGGCATGGCCCAGATTCTCCCCCAGAGTCTCCAGAAAGAGGCAATCCCACCAACGCCTTGACTTCAGGCCAGCAGAGGCGTGGGAGAACCAATCCCATGGTTTTTGGCCAGGACATTTGCAGCTGCTTGTACAGCCGCCCCAGAGAACGGGCACAGTCGCATCCAGATGGCCAACAGGTACATGGAAAGATGCTCAACATCACTCATCATCCGGGAAATACCAATCGAAACCACAATGAAATACCACCTCACACCTGTCAGAAGGGCTGACATTGACAACTCAGGCCACAACAGATGTTGGCGAGGACGTGGAGATGTTGGTGGGAATGCAAGCTGGTACAGCCCCTCTGGAAAACGGTGTGGAGGTTCCTCAACATATTAAAAACAGAACTACCCTACGACCCAGCAATTGCATTCTTAGGTATTTACCCAAGGGATACAGGAGTGCTGATTCATAGGGACGCGAGGGTATTATGCTGCGTGAAATTAGAGAAAGACAAATATCCTAAGACTTCACTCCTATGTGTAATTTGAGAAACGTAACAGACGAACATAGGAGAAGGAAAGGAAAAATAAGATAAAAACAGAGAGGGAGGCAAACCATAAGAGACTCCTCAATACAGAGAACAAACTGAGGGTTGCTGGAAGGGGGTCGGGGGATGGGCACTGAGGAGGGTACTTTTCGGCAAGAGCGCTGGGTGCTGTATGGAAGTGATGCATCACTGGGTCCTGCTCCTGAAGCCAAGGCTACACTGCATGTTAACTAACTTGAATACAAATTAAAAAGAAAGAAAGAAAATGAAAATGAACACGGTTTCACAGCTAGCAGGTGGCAGGCTGGGACTCAAACCCACGGTCTGTGGGACTCCAAACCCTTTGCTTTTTTGCCACGGCACCGTTCTTTTCTTTGTTCGGAGAACCCACACTTGTGGACTGGTGGCACTTCGTCCGGGGGAAGAACAGAAAAAAAACCTTCAGCCTCCCCAGGGCACTGTGGAGAGAGACCGAAGTCAGGGTCACCCCTCCTTATATCTGGGAGATCGGCAGAGGGAGGTGCCCGGCATTGACACAACCACGGGCTCCTTGTTCTGCAATCAGGGAATACGGATGTCTGTGCCTCCAACTTCCCCCCAGGAGGAGAATCTGCCCGGGAACAGAGCAAAGTAAGAAACCCATTAAACACAGACTGAGGAAGCAGGCATGGAGGAGAGGAACCAAGAAGCCTGTGATCAGAGCCAGGCAGGGAGAGACCGCCCTGGGGCTGGCCCGCACAACCTCCACTCTTTTCAGGAACGATTCTGCGACTAACAACGGAGGGGCTATCTCGATGCATCTGCTTCAGGGGAAAAGGCAGACTTTCCTGGCAGCCCTGGGAGATTTATAGGGTCAGATGCCCATCCTGGGGCCTTTCCCCCGCAAGGTCCCCAGGAGAGAGGCAGCAGGTCCTAGGGGAAGGCTTAGAAGCTTCCAGGGAGGCTCCACGCTGGGGGCTGCCGGGGACCTCTGGCCGGAGACATTCCCATCGGAAACACACGGCCTCCAAGCGTGGGAAGCTGATAGAGCGACGGCTACGGGCACCAAGAGGGCTTGAAACGGGCACCGCGTACCGACCCGCGACTTCCTGGCTCGTCCCGCCTCCTTCCTGAGCCTGGGCTTGTATCTGACCCAACAGAGCAGAGCCCTCTGCACGCGGGGAGCAGGGTCCCCTCCGAGCTCTGCACTCCCTGCTTCTTCTGCTCACGCCTCCCTCTTCCTGCCTGATCTGTTCTCTTTCTTCTTCTTTTTGCCATTGAGGTGAAATTCACATAACACACAATTAACCGAATGAAGCGAATGATTCGGGGGCATGTGGTCCATTCGCAGCATTGCGCGCATCTAGTTCCAAAACTAGCCCCAAATAAAGCCCCTACCCATCCAGGAGGCACCCTTCACGCCATACCTCCCACACCTGCTGGCAGTCACTTCACGTGAATACAACGGTACAGTATGGAGCCTCCTGTGTCTGCCTTCTTTCATTTAGTGCGATGTTTGCGAAGTTCACCCCTGTTGTGATATGTACCAGAATCCCATTCCCTCTCAGGACTGAATAACATTCCGCTGTACGAGTAGAGCACATTTTGCGCATCCATTCATCCATTGATGGGCATTTGGGTTGTTTCTACCTTTGAGCTGTTGTAAATAGTACTGCTCTGAACATCCCAACACAAATTTTCACTCGAGTGCTCGTTGTCAATTCTTTGGGGTACACACCCTAATCCATTCTTGAAATGGCACCTTGAAAGTCACCTCCTCTATGATTTTCTCTGACACTATAGCTCCCTGCACTTCAGTTGGAGGCCTTTCAACTGCATGCCCCGTCTGGGGCTGCCAGGGGCAGTGGTTCAAGTTGTACACTGCATAACTCTAAGGGGAACCATTCACACTGGTCATTATAGATTTGTATATTTATTAAAACAATGTGGCAGCAGATGAAGGAAAAGTGCCTTGAGAAAGGGGTGCCTTTTTCTATTTCTATAAGGGCACCACATGGCCTAGTGGTGGCCCTGGCTGTGACAGTCCAAAAGTTCCCTCCGCTGTAGCACTTAATTTCACTGTGATCATTGTTTCAACCTCAATACTTCTTAGCGGGGAAGGGTACAGATTATCTGGAATAGTAATGGGCCATGTATGATGTAACAGGCAGAATTTTTCTCTTCCGCCTTAGTAAAACTTATGCTACTTTATATTATTTATAATAGCCCCAAAGTAGAGACAATAAAGACATCTGTCGACTGCTAAATGGATACCCAAAATGCAGTGCATCCATACAATGGAGTATCGCTCAGCCATAAAGCAGAAATAAAGCCCTGACACTGGACAGAATGTGGATAAAGCCTGAAGGAAGCCATGACGCTCGGGGCAAGAAGCCAGGCACCCGGGACCACATAGTGTCTCATTCATTCCACAGATAGGATATTTCCAGAACAGGCAAATCTAGAGACACAGAAAGTAGACGAGGCATCCCGTGGAACTGGAGGCACGACTGGGAAGTGACTACCCATGGGCACACAATTTCTTCTTGGGGTGAGAGAAATATAAAATTAGATGGTGCTGTGGGGCACCTGGGCGGCTCAGGTGGTTAAGTGTCCAACTCTTGATTTCAGCTCGGGTCAAGATCTTGCGGTTCATGGGACGGAGCCCCGAGTTGGGCTCCGCGCTGACAGCTTGGAGCCTGCTTGGGACTCTCTCCCTCCCTCTCCCTCTCTCTCTGCCCCTCCCCTGCTCACGTTCACATGAGTCCATAGCACATGCTCTCTCTCTGTCAATATAAATAAATGTTTTAAAAATAAATAAAGCATACCACAATAAACCTTTTTAAAAACACTGTTAATTTTACACCATCTCTGAATTAAGAGATCGGACTCCTTCAACAGAGCTATTCATTTTTCGGAGGTTTCAAAACTGCTTTTCACGCTTCTCCTACTAGCCTGTGAGCTGCTGGAGGTCAAGGGCTGGCCCTGATTCCGGGGGCCGGGAACAACGCCGGACACACAGGAAGTACTCAAGAAATGCTAACTGATTGGCATCTCGCTCTCTCTAAGGCAGTTGAGACCGAAGCAATGGGAAACATTTATGTCTGTGTTCACATAACCCCTTGGCAAACAAGTCCTGACCCCCGACTGTGTGCCAGCCACCGGAAACCTCAAGTTCACTAAGACCTACTCAGTGTGCTTTTGAGAGACTGATGATCCAGTGTGGGAGTCAGATGGGTAGAGCAATGACTTCAGGAAGTGAAGAAATGCTGGGGGCACCTGGGTGGCTCAGTCGGTTAAGCGTCTGACTTTGGTTCAGGTCATGATCTCACGGTTCACGAGTTCAGACCCCGCGTCGGGCTCTGTGCTGACGGCTCGGAGCCTGGAGCCTGCTTCGGATTCTGTGTCTCCCTCTCTCTCTGCCCCTCCCCTGCTCACACTCTGTTTCTCTCTCTCAAAAAATGAATACACATTTAAAACATTAAAAAATAAATAAATACATAAAGCGAGCAGATCCTACGATGGGTATTTGCCCAAAATACTGTGTAAGACAACTAGCTTGGCAGCTGCCTGAGAGCCAACCAGTCTTCTCAGCTGAAGCGATTCTGCGCTACCTGGAGAAAGACGTGTAGCGTTTCCCCAGGAGGAGACACCAAAAAAGCAGAGCATCTCAAGCACGGGACCTGGGCCACAGTAGGTCAGAGATGGAAGGGACACCGTCCGGGAGCAGAGATCTGCAGGGCCGGGGCTGGCATGCCAAGGTCGCTCAGCCCAGAGACCCGGCGTTCCCCTCACCTCACACGCACCCCTGCACACCCCTGCCTCCCCCACACTCGGGGTCCGGCCTTGGGCGTGCAAGTCTGCGAGTGAGATTTCCGAGCAGATGACGGGCTCCAGCGGTCCCTCCCCCAAAGCTGGCCTGAAGATTCTCAGGGGACGCCCAGCCCCCCACAGACCAGCTATTTCGGCCCGATCCCAAACACAAGCTCGTGGTTTATGGCTGGGAAGCCAGAGGCCTGCAGGCTGACCATAAAAGGAGAAAACAGACCTAGGCTCACTGCTTCTTTTCCTTCCCATGCCAGGCTGCTGTGGGACCCAGCGAGAGGGCAGCGGCCAAGCCCGCGTCCCTTAGGGTCACCACTACCCACCCCGCCGCCCCTCACCGCAGCCAGTCAAGAAGGGAGGACACAGGCCCCACCGTGTGCAGAAGAGAAGGAGCCCCCCTAGTGCCACGTGTGAAGGCCGTTGTCGGAGGATTCCAGACCCACGGTGAATGTCAGTGCTGGGCCTCAACTGCGGGTCCTGGCATGACAGCTAATGCTTACTACACCTGCTGCGAACAGGCACCGTGTTCCCCGTGCACTTGTGAACCCTTGCAACAACTGGGGTGGGCACAGTGATTAGCCTCACGGGGCAAGAGAGGAAACTGGGGCACAAAGGAGTGGGTGCATCGGCAGAACAGGGATTTGAACCCAGCTCAGGAGCTGATGCCCGAACCCACCACCCTGGAGGTCAGGGCCCTTCTCTTTCTCTGGTCTTGATCTGCCACCTTCTCCCCCAGCAGAGTGGGCAGCAAGAGATTCTGAGTGGGAAGAGACATACTCTGAGGGTTCGTGCAGGACCCAGCAGGAATTTTCCAGACCTACCCAAAGCTCTGGCATCTTTTTGTTTGTTTACTTATTTTGACAGAGAGGAAGCGAGCAGGGAGGAGCAGAGAAAAGGGGAGAGAGGGAGGGAATCCCAAGGAGACTCCTCACTGCCAGTGCAGAGCCTGACGTGGGGCTTGAACCCACCCACTGTGAGATCACGACCAGAGCCAGAATCAAGAGTCAGATGCTTAACTGACTGAGCCACCCAGGCGCCCCAGGTCTGGTGTCTTTTCTTTTTTAATTTTTTAAGAAAATTTTTCATCTTGGGGCGCCTGGGTAGCTCAGTCGGTTGAGCGTCCGACTTCAGCTCAGGTCATGATCTCGTGGTCCGTGAGTTCGAGCCCCGTGTCGGGCTCTGTGCTGACAGCTCAGAGCCTGGAGCCTGCTTCAGATTCTGTGTCTCCCTCTCTCTGACCCTCCCCCGTTCATGCTCTGTCTCTCTCTGTCTCAAAAATAAATAAACGTTAAAAAAATTTTTTTTTTAAAAAGAAAAGTTTTCATCTTTATTTATTTTGAGAGAGAGACAGAGGGTGAGCAGGGGAAGGACAGAGAGAGAGAGAGGGAGACACAGAATCCGAAGCAGGCTCTGGCATCTTTAACAGCAGACGTGGCCAGTTGGCGGGTGGGACGCGGGAAGACCGATATTTTCACGGTCAGCACAGAGCCCAGCACAAGGCTCGATCCCACAAACCGCGAGATCACGACCGGAGCTGAGATCGAGAGTCGGAGGCTTAACCGACTGAGCCACCCAGGCGTCCCCCTGGAAGTCCCTTATATAGCACGTGTGTTTGTGCAATGATTTGATGAATACCTGCGTCTCCCTCCCCTTGTCTGTCCCCACGGAGTAGACTGTGCCCCCCCCCCGCCCCCCACAGCGGGGCCTCGGTTAACAGTGTCGAATCAAAGGCGACCAGGGATTTCCTCTGGGGTTGGGAGGACAGAGAGGGAGGAGGAGGCCGGAGCGTGCGTTTCTCATCAGCGATTATCAGCCAGAGCTCCCCAAGTCCCTTGAGCATGCCTGCTCCTTCAACTCAGTATTTACTGCTTGTTAAAAAATAAACAAACTCTCCCTAGCTCTCTCCCCTCCGTGTAAGACACCACAGGGCGGTCCCTAAAAGGCTCATCGGACGATCCTCTATGCTTCCGCATTTCCTGGCAAAGAACGTGAACTGCCCATGACAACTCAGCACCGACCTTGCTTGGTCACGGCGTGTCAGTGAGGACCGAGTCAGGCAGATGGAGCCACCCCCCCCACCGCCCTGCCAGGCCAGACACAGAGCCGCGACAAAATCTCCAAGAGGCCGAAGACCACGCATCCGGGCCCCTCTCTGGGGGCGCGTTGTAGGAACACGGTCTCTGGAGCAAAACGACTTGACATGACTTCCTGGTCCCGCCTCTTGGGCAAGACACTGTTCTTTTGAGGAGAAGAGGGATAAAAATCCATACCCTTCAAGGATATGGAAACAGTGATGTCAGACTGGATGCGCAAAGCTGACAATTAACCCACGGCACGTCGGAGAACGCAGCGCTCGCTAGGATCGTCACCAGGGCCATCATCGACGTCATCCAAAATAGTGAGCCTGCCAAGGCGTCTAGACGGCAGTGATTCTGTCCCAAGAGGACGGGGTATTGGGCCAGGTCCGGCCCTTTCTAATGGGAAGGCCCAAGCTAGTCCCTTAGCCTCCTGGGGCCTCAGTTTCCTGGTCTGTTAAATGGGGGCATCAGTTTTGAGGGTGGCAGAGGGTGACATCTCCAGCTGCACAAGGGCTCAAGGGCCAAGTCACCTGCTACGCTGAGTCTCCTTTTTGTCTAACGGGGAGGCTGTTCTGTAGGAGGGTGCTGCCCTGCGTGGTGCTGGAGAGGGCCGAGCCATGCAGGCTTTACAGAGCAGTGAGCCGGGGCAGGGGCGGGGGGTGGAGGGGACATGGGTGCCCTTCCTCTCTCTGCCAAGTTCGCAGAGCAGCCCTTGGGTGGGGGTGGGGGGGGGGGTTGGTGACCCTGAGCTGCCCCCCACCCCCCAGGGCCCGCCAACCACGGACAGAGCGATGCGACTGAGTGTGGGAACTTGCAAAGCAAGAGAGCCTAGAGGTTAGGTCACCCCACCTCCCAGATGGCTCTCCAGCTTAAAGAGGGTTTGAGCTGACAGAGGCCAGCTGGCTGTTGTTTCTTTTCTAATCCCCTGAGAATGGCCGCTTGGTGCTAATTACACGAGGACAAAACGCGTCCAGACGCGATCTTGCATGGGGTAACACATCCTGAGGGCTGTGCTCAGCACATCAGAATGAAATCCTATGCGCCCTCCACACTCTTCCCCCCCACCCCCACCTGCAAACCACTGCAGGGGAGGCGGGAGACCCAAAGTGCTACGTCAAGGGTGGTGTTTTCCCCACATGTATCATGTTAATTTGCCCCAGTCAACAAACTGTCCTAGGCAGCCCGGGCTTCAACACCCTGACCTGTAATAAGACAGACCGTCTAGGAGCAAACAACCTTCCATGGGGGTACAGTCAGGGGCTCAGTGCAGCAGCTGGAGCCCCCCACTGACCAGGCGAGCCTTCAGCTTGGGCGTCAGATAAACCCAAGTTCAAATCCAGCTCTGACATGTTTGGGACTTTTGGCAAGTTCTTCTCCTCTCTGAGCCTCAGTTTCCCCAGCTATAAAAGGAGGCTAATAATGACACCCGCTTGGGGCACCTGGGTGGCTCAGTCGGTTAAGCGTCTGACTTCAGCTCAGGTCATGATCTCACGATTCGTGGGTTCGAGACCTGCGTCAGGCTCTGTGCTGACAGCTCAGAGCCTGGAGCCTGCTTCGGATTCTGTGTCTCCCTCTCTCTGCCCCTCCTCCGCTCATTCATTCCCCCTCTCTCTCTCAAAAATAAATAAACATTAAAAAAAATTAATATTAGCACCCGCTTCCCATGTTGGATTATCTGACAACTCACATAACCACAGGCCCATGTGCACATGCACACACGGGAAGGAATGAAGGGAAAAATAATGAAAAATTTTGGAAGGGCATAGTATTTGCTGTTTCATGAAAACCAGCAAGGAAAATGTTATGGTGAAACATAAAAACTTTGTTGGCCTTCCTGGCTTTACAATTTAGTACTGCTTGTATTCTAGATTACATATGTGGGCACTATAATAATTTCAAGGCTTGATTTTATTATTTTTTTTAATGTTTATCTACTTTGAGAGAGACAGCGCAAGCAAGGGAGGGACAGAGAGAGAGGGAGACAGAGGATCTGAAGCAGGCTCCGGGCTGACAGCAGTGAACCTGATGTGGGGCTCGAACTCATGAACTGGGAGATCACCACCTGAGCTGAAGTTGGACACTCAACCAACTGAGCCACCCAGGCACCCCAAGGTTTCATTTTTTTTTAATTTTTTTTTTAACGTTTATTTATTTTTGAGACAGGGAGAGACAGAGCATGAACGGGGGAGGGTCAGAGAGAGGGAGACACAGAATCTGAAACAGGCTCCAGGCTCTGAGCTGTCAGCACAGAGCCCGACGCGGGGCTCGAACTCACAGAGTGCAAGATTGTGACCTGAGCCGAAGTCGGCCGCCTAACCGACTGAGCCACCCAGGCGCCCCCCCAAGGTTTCATTTTAAAGATCTTAATCTGGTCCTGTCCGCCTTGTAGGTTTGGGGTAAGGATTGATAGAGAATGATCCCAGAAAGCATAGGACAAGCACACAATAAAAATCCACTATTATCCTTATCACCACTTTGGAAAAGAAGGTTTGAGAGAGTTTCCATTGAAGGAGAGTGGGTTGAACACATGCATTTAGGCTCCTTCCTCCCCAAACCTGAGTGAAATGACAGTAAAGGGATTTTTCAAACACACGTGGAGCAGGTGAAATGAACCGGAGAAGAGAGAGTCAATAGCAACGAAATCTGGGAAGCCAGAAAACAGGATGAGTGATGGCAGTCCCAGGGAAGAAGTGTGAGCTGACAATGGAGAAGACTGGAAGAAATGTGATTTCATCCCAGAATCACCTGTGCACCTCCCTCTCCCCCCCACTGGCCAAACCTCAGTAACCAGCTGCACCAGGGGGTCTCTGGAAGAATGGGTGAAGGGGCACTTATAAACATGAGGATGAGCTCAAAGTCGGCTTGAGAAGCTGCTGGAAAAGCCAGATACCTTCCACACTCCCTGCAGCCAAATGGCTGCCCTTCCCACAGCCCACAGAAAGGGGTAGATTTTATTCTCTGGAGAGCATTAAACAGAGAGTCTCTGGCCTGGGGTGCACCAGGGACCATATGGGAAGGAAAACGTGCAAGTTTCATTCCACAGTTTGAAGCCCTTAGCCTCTTAACCAGAGTTTCAAAATACTCAGCTCAGTGGGTTAAGCATCTGACTCTTGATTTTGGCTCAAGTCATGATCTCACGGTTCATAGGATTGAGCCCCATGTTGAGCTCTGCTGTTGGCACAGAGCCCGCTTGGGATTCTCTCTCTCCCCCTACTGCCCCTCCCCCTCTTACTTGCTCGCACCCATGCGCGCTCTCTCTCTCTCTCTCTCTCTCTCTCTCTCTCTCTCTCACACACACACACACACACACACACATGCAACCAAAATGACTGTGGACAGATCTTGACCCTCCAGGCAGAAGACAACACAAATCTTCCCTGAAAAGTCTGATCAGCCCAAGGAAAGATGGAAAGAGCAGCTAGAAGTGCCCCAGGGAATAGCCAAGCTCATCCCCAGCAAGCTATTCGTGCAAGTTCAGAGCGCCTATCACTGCTGTGGTGCCCATGCACTGATGCATCCCTGATGCACGGATAGCCAAGAATCAGCAAACTTCTGAAGAAAGCTATTAATATGTCAGACAGAAATGGAAATAAGTCAATAGGAAAAGAACCATCCTGGAGGTAACAGACTCAACATGGAGACGAATCCTCCAAGGAAAAGGACATCACATCACATGGGGAAAAAATGCTATAAGAAAGATTCAGGAAACAAAATAGAGTTCTTAGAAATTAAACACACACACACACACACACAAAGAAATTAAAATTTAATGGAAGGTTTGTAAGACAAAGTTGAGGGAAGTGTCCAGAAAAGGATAAGAAGATGAAAAAGGGATAGTGCCAGAGTTCAATTCTGGACATGAGAAAACTTCTAGAGAAGCAGAACAGCGAATACAGAGAAGAAATAAATCATCAAGGAAGTAATTCACGAAAATGTCCCAGAACTTAAGGCCATGAGTTTACAGATTAAGAGGGTCCATGAAGTCTCCAGCACAATGGGTGAAAACAGATCCATGACAAATCCCATCATCATGAACAGGGGGATAAAGAAGGGTATAAAAGCCTCCAGAGAAGGAGGGGAATAAATTGGTCACACACGAACGATTAAGAATCCGATGGGCTTTTATCTTCTCAAAAATGACACAAGCTAGAAAACTGTAAAGCGATGCCTTCAAAATTCTGAAAGAAAACTGTTGCTTGAAATTTTAAACCCAGCTAAACTAGCCGTCACATATTAGAGAAGTATCAAGTCTTCAGATGAGATATGCAGGATCTCAGTCTGCCTTATACACATCCTTTCTTGAGAAGGTACTAGAAAAGGTGCTCCATTTAAACAGCACAGCAAATCAAGGAAGAGGAAGGCATGAAACCAGGGCCAAGGAATCCACCAAGAGAGCAGTGAAGTGAATTCCAAGCATGGTTAGGAAGGTCTCGGATGTCAGCTACCAGTCATGGAGGGTAGCCAGGGCAGCTCAGAAGGCTCCAGCTGCAACCACCTTCAAGGAGAAGCTGTAAGTAGGGTCCCCAACACATATCTAGACATAGTGAAGGGGGATTAGCACATTTAGAAAGGAGAATCTGGGCAAGAGTTAGTGATTAAGTACATCCATTAATTATCAGCAAGTATTAACTGAGCAGCTTCTATATGCTGGGCACCAGTAGGTATGCTGGAGATACAGAAATGAATAGGCAGACAAGGATACAGTCTGGCTCTTAGGCAGTTGATGGGTCCTCAGGAACTTAAGGGATCACTCATGTAACACATTCAAAGATTACATTCTACATTCACCACATGTGCTATCCATCCCAACCCACCTCTTCACACCCGATCTTGTTCTACAAAAACCTTGTGGAGGAGGAAGCCACAGTTGCTTGCTTTATGTCTCCAACAAGACAGAAAGCTCGGGGCGCCTGGGTGGCTCAGGCAGTTAAGCGTCCAATTTTGGCTCTGGTCATGATCTCACAGTTCGTGGGTTCAAGCCCCGCGTCGGGCTCTGTGCTGACAACTCGGAGCCTGGAGCCTGCTTCTGATTCTGTTTCTCCCTCTCTCTCTGCTCCTCCCCTGCTCATTCTCTGTCTCTCAAAAGTAAATAAACATTAAAACAAACCAAAAATAAAAGACAGAAAGCTCCTTGTGGCTCCCAGCCGAATGACCTTACAGACTGGGACAGCAATATTCATCAACGGAGTCACAAACTGGGCCTACACCTTCCTTTGCAAAAACCAAATTTCCCCTTTAGAGAGAAGAAGGTTTTTTTTTTTTCCCAAAGCTTCTACTTTTTTCCCATGATCTGTTTCATCGGATTCTATCATTGCCAGTTTTCCAGAAAGGACCAGGTAATGCCAAAATGAATGCCTAAGTAGCAACTGCTGATTAACATTCACACTCAACAGTTTATCTTTCACGGATGGCCGTGCTCACAGTTAATGGATTTCCCTTGGGGGTTAAAATGTGCCAACGCTTTTGAGTCATTTTCCATCTCACTATGTGATTTTGTGTCAAAATGTAGAGCCTGCAGGGAATGGAATGTATTGACATGGGGATCCCCGTCATCGAGTATTACAGTGCCCCACAGTCGGGAGGGGAGGTTGTCTGTGGAAGCCAAATGATCCCGACACAGAAATATTCTTCGATGAGTTCACCACTTAGGAAACCAGACCCCACTGAAGCAGCCCTCTCTGGTTCCCGTCACTGCCTCTTATCCAACTCAACAGCTTTATCTTGCCGATGACGGGGTGTCAGCACCCACCATCATCCACACACACACACACAACAAAGCAGCAGCCACGCACAACAGACAATTTCCCTGAAGGTGCAATGTGTCGCGAGGTCAATGAGCTCGGAAAGGCCATGAAGGAAGTCACGTCCGTTCACAACTAAATTGTGACCACAGAGTCACCGCAAACGACAACATGGTAGTATTTTAAGAACAACGAAACAAAAGAACACTTGGGAAAACTCTAATAAGTCTGCAAAAATTATCCTCTTTAGCTGGTGCTGCAGAGATCAAACACGACGTGAGGAATGCTGCGATATGCTCTCATGTGATTTTGTCCAAAAAGAAAAAAAAAAGGTTAAAAAATATCAACCCTGGGGCGCCTGGGTGGGCTCAGTCCGTTAAGCGTCCGACTTCAGCTCAGGTCATGATCTCACGGTTCGTGAGTTCCAACCCTGCATTGGGCTGTCTGCTGTCAGCACAAAGCCCACTTCGGATCCTTTGTCTCCCTCTCTCTCTGCCCCTTCCCTGCTCTCTCTCTCTCTCTCTCTCAAAAATAAATAAACATTAAAAAAAATCAGCCCTTAATTTTATACTCAATGTAAGAATTGGCATCTAGTTCCAATTATAGCCAAATTCCTATCGTATGCAGATAAAATAAATTTACAATTTGCAATGTCATTGCCCCAGCCCAGTCAAAACGTCTCCCCCCCACCCCTTCCAGTGAAACTTTGGTCCCTGTTGTAAGTGACCTTTTTTCTCTGGAATCAGTTATTTTCAGAAACTCCAAACTCCCTTCATTTCAAGCCTTTCATCTCAGTTACCACACGAAAGGCTGCATACCAAAGGTTAATGGTGGTGACCTCTGGGTGAAAGAATTATGGGTGCTGGTATATTCTCATTAGCTTACGTATATGTTTTTAGTTTTTCTAGAATGAACATAAAATATTAAAGGTTTTCTTTTTTTAAACTTACACACATGTATTTTAAGAGCACTGTGGCAGTGCTTACCTGTGACTTTCCCTTCCCCTTCGCTAATGGAATTTCATTTCATTCCAGTATTCAGAAAAAAAAAATGGGCTTGTGGGAGCTCCCTCAGCTCCAGGAAAGAGCCAGGAATAGTCTGAACCAATTATGAAGGTCCCGGTCCTGTTTGCCAACCCTGGGTTTAGAGGTCGGCATGTGACCAAGTTTTAATTAATGAGATGTAAGGGGATGCCTGCTGAGGAATTCCTGGAAAAGATTTTTCTCCCGGGTAAAAAAAAAGAGACATGGAAAAAAGAACCTAGCCTTCCACTTCCTTCATGCGTTCCGCTATCATCACATGAAGACATGATATCTGGAGCTATGGCTGCCATCTTGTAACCATGAGGGAGAAGCCGAGAAAATCCCAGAGAGGTCTGTTTTTGAGCTGCTGGATTAACTAACCCTGAAATCGTCCACCTGTTCTCTTCTTGTTACGTGAGATAATAAACTCCTATTGTTTAAGCCGCTTTAATTGGTTGCTACGTGGGGGTTTTTTGCAACCCAAAGCACCCCCAAATGCCATGAATGCTGCAACTTTGTGATGTTCAACTTCCTTAAAAAGGTATGTGAATCATCACTGTTAACTTTTCCATCAAGGGAGACCTCAAAGAAATGTTTTTGTTTGTTTGTTTGTTTTTCTAAACAATGACACGTATCTAACTCCAGGAACCATCGCGTCACAACCCGAGATTACATGTCCATGTAGCCATCTTTGCAAGGCTCCCTCTGCTGGTTGTTGAAGGTAATGGCAGCCCCAGGTCTGCAGTGGTCCAGCTTGGGTCATACTTGTAGGGTTTGACCTGCTCTGTCAGTAACTTGGGGGCACTTCTACCTGAGACCCTCTAGCTTGAGGGGTGTCTCCAAGGCACACCTGGATCCCTGACCTCAAGAACTTCCAGAACGGAGCTCTCCATTCCTGACTCAGAACATTCTTGGAGGTAGCTATCCCAGAGGTTGAAAAGTCAGACCCAAGGGCCGGGCAGTGAACACAAATGAGTGCCCCAGTCCTGGGAAACTCATGCCCTCTCTAAACAGATGGCTGACATGCGGGGACACAGGCCCACTGTTGGCAGATGTTCTGATATTTTCACAAGAACCTAAGTCGGTTGTGTCTGACTTCAGCTCAGGTCACGATCTCACGGTTCATGAGTTCGAGCCCTGCGTCGGGCTCTGTGCTGACAGCTCAGAGCCTGCAGCCTGTGTCCAGTTCTGTGTCTCCCTCTCTCTCTGCCCCTTCCCTGCTCGTAAGTCTCTCTCTCTCAAAAAACATAAAATAAATAAAATAAACATTAAAAAAAAAGTTGACAACTACTTCAAGTATCTTGAAAATTCTGTGTGGACCAAACCAAAGTTATCTGAAGGCTGGATACAGCCCATTAGCTGCTGATTCACAACCTCAGGACTATTTGCACCTCATAGTCATGTACCAATTATATACAGCTTTAGGACTGGCAAAGCCCTTTTCTGCTGCCCTCTCCCAAGCGTAAGGAGACAGGAGAACTCCTGTATCTCAAGACCAGATCCATTTATAAGATGAAAAATCCTCTCACCCCTCCCCAAAGATCAACGGCACTGGGATGGGTGCTGTTCTTTTTACGATGCCCCCAAAACACCCGAGGAGGAAAGCAAGGGCTTGACCCTGCTGAGGCAAAGGGATTTGTTGAAAGAAGACCAAGGTTGTCCAACAGGTAAAGCTCACAACTTGGAGATGCCCCAGTTTCATTTTCTTGCCTTATTACACTGGCTAAGACCTCTAGTACATATGATGTTGAACAAGGGTGGTAAGAGGAGACACCCTTACCTTGTTACTCATCTTAGGGGGCAAGGATTCAACCTGTCACTATCACTATCAAATCTGATGTTATAGATTTTTTGGACATTCCTTGTACCAGGTTGATGAAAGTCCCTCCTTTTCCTAGTTTGCTGAGATACTTTCTCATGAACAGATACTAAGTTTTGTCAAATGCTTTTTTCTGCACCGCTGGATATGGTGGTGTGGTTTTTCTTCTTTAGACTGTCATATTGACTGATTTTTGAAGAGTGAACCAGCCTTGCATTCCTGGAGTAAGCCCTCCTGGGTCATGGCCTGGGTTTCCAAGCACTTTGAGAAACTCGTTTGCCTCTGTTGGAAAGTGTAGGTAGTAACACCGACCCTATCCCATAGATGGTGAAGATTTAAAAAAAAAAAAAAAGAGGGGCGCCTGGGTGGCGCAGTCGGTTAAGCGTCCGACTTCAGCCAGGTCACGATCTCGCGGTCCGTGAGTTCGAGCCCCACGTCAGGCTCTGGGCTGATGGCTCAGAGTCTGGAGCCTGTTTCTGATTCTGTGTCTCCCTCTCTCTCTGCCCCTCCCCTGTTCATGCTCTGTCTCTCTCTGTCCCAAAAATAAATAAATGTTGAAAAAAAATTTTTTTTTAAAAATTAAAAAAAAAAAGAGAATGTGTGTGTTCATGTTAAAGGAGGTCTGTGCCTTGACCCAAAGTGCTATTCAAATAGAGGCTAAGAAGAGGCCCCACAACTGCAAACGTCTGTTTTCCAAGCTTCTGGCATACCCAGCCCTGCATGAAGCACAGTAGATGCAGTCCATGACCCATGAAGCACAACAAAGTGATTCTAGATGCCACTCAGATTATGATTTTAATTTTAATAGTCACAGGGGTGCCTGGGTGGCTCGGTCGGTTAAAAGTCTGACTGTTGATTTCAGCTCAGGTCGTGGGATTTCATCCCAGGGTCGTGGGATTGAGCCCCACATCGGGCTCCGTGCTGAGCACGGAGACTGCTTACGATTCTTTCTTTTTCCCTCTGCCCCTCTCCCCCACTCATGCTCTCTCACTCTAAAATTTAAAATAATAATAATAATAATTTTAATAGTTATATATTCTTTTCAATGTGCATGCAAAAAAAAACGTATATAGTTGCAATGTCTCACATCCGGTTTTATGCACAATGATGAGAATAGTTTATGCTGAGTTATTGAGTTATTTATTTACTCATTTATTTAGTTTTAATTTATTTAGAGAGCACAAGCAGGCGAGGGGCATAGAGAGAGGGAGAGAAGGAGAATCCCGAGAAGGCTCCCTACTGGCAGCGTGGAACCCGACTTGGGCTCAAACTCATCAACTGTGAACTCATGACCTGGGCTGAAATCAAGAGTCAGGCGCTTAACCATCTGAGCCACCCAGGTGCTCCTTCACTTAGTGAGCTTTGGCTAAGTACCAGGCTCTGTTCTAAGCCCTGCATGTTCAATAGTTCACTTAATCTTCACATCAGCCTATGAGATAGGTCACAGTTACTGTCATTGGCTTTTGCAGATGAGGAACCAGAGGCACAGAGAGGTTAAGTAGCTTGCTCAAGGTCACACAGCTACTGAGTGGCAGAGCCGGGATTTAAACACAGGCGCCCCTATTCTAGAATCTGTGCTCTTAACGAAATCTTGTTCAGTCGGAACGAGATTGTGAGAAAGGGAGCTTATGAGAAAAATATGAATATAAGGACATACTTTTTATGAAGTCTAACAAGAGCCAAAACTGAAGGTGACAGAAGTCACAATAACAGTTACCTCGGGGAGGGGGGGGGCGGTTATAAAGGAGGTAGTGACTAGGTCGAGGCATGAGGGAACTTTCTGGAAATCTTTCACATCTTGGTCTGAGTGGTGGTTATAGGACCGCAGACGTATGCAAAAATCAATTTTAGGCTGGACACGACATCTGGCCACGCCCTGCTGTCTGTGTATTTCGCCTCAGTTAAAAGTTCATTAAGAATAGTGATAATAATGAGGCATCAACATGGAGATAATAAACAACGGCCTTCAGACTGGAAACGCCTGCATTAGAATCTCCACAAGCTGCAAGACGGACCCTATCACTCCCTTTTTACAGATGGAGAAACTGAGGCTGGAGAGAAGACCTCTCACACCACCCCCCGGGACTCCAGCCTCGGCTGGCTCCAAGTGCAGGGCAGGCTGGCTCAGCCCCAGGGCTGGCAGTCACCCCCTTCCTTCAGAGGTGAGGGCACCATGCGGTCCGCACCCTGACGGCCCCGCGGGGCCGGGGGGCGGCAGAGGGGCCGGGCGCCCCGGCGGCCCATGCCCGTATTTGCCCAAGCTGCCTGCTCTCTCTCGCCCTCCCAGCCGAGCGCCCAGATGCTCAGCTGCCTTCTTTCCCTTTTTCAGTCACAAGGCTCCCGGGGCCCAGCGCCCGCCCCGCCCAGCTCCGCATTCTTGGCGAGGATGCAGGCGGGCGGGCCGGAGGGGAGGAGCCCCGTCCCCGTCCCCGTCCCTGTCCCCGTCCTCCGCTCACCTTGCAGCATGCTCCGGTAGGCCGTGTCAGCGATGGCGTAGATGTGGGGGGGCATCTCGTGCCTCTTCTTGCCCTTGTACATGTCCACGATCTTCTCCGAGTAGATGGGCAGCTGCTTGTAGGGGTTGACCACCACGCAGAAGAGGCCGGAGTACGTCTGCGGACAGAGAACCCGAGCTGACTTCCAGAACACGGCCGCCCAGCCCGCAGGTCCGGGAGCAGCGACAGCCGTCACCGCCTGCGTTCGAACACTTACCGAGCGCTCTGTGTGCATTTTCTCCCCGCATCCTCACAGCAAAACTGTTGGATGCGCTCGTCTTGCCGTTTTAGAAATGGGGAAACTGAGGCGTAGAGCCCTCACGGGAACCCCTTGGCGTCCCTGTTAAGGACAGGGATGGGGGAAGAGGACCAAGGGGCAAGACTGGCTTTCTGGACCACCTGCGTTCTGTTTTATAGCTGCGCGCTTTCCAATCGTCCAGGTTCAGACCTCCCAGAGACTCACGGGCTCGGACCACAGCCACCAACTGTTGGGCACCTACTGTATACTGTATACACTGAGCTCTAAGCCCTTCACGGGCATCTCTCTATTTAGCCTCCCATCTACCCTGTGACAGTCGCATGGTGATTTCCCTGCCGCCCATACGGCAGATGAAGAAACAGGGTTGGGGAGGTTGTCACACACACACAGCCGGCCAGAAATTTGCACCTAGAGACCACGACGCCTCCTCCCCAGATCTCATGCTCTGCACAGTTAACAAGGTACTCCCTCATCTGGAGAAAAAAACAAAACAAAACAAAACAGGGACAAACACAGCTGTCCTTAAAAAGCATTGGTACTGGGACACCTGGGTGGCTCAGTGGGTCAAGCATCTGACTCTTGGTTTCGGGCCAGGTCATGATCTCACAGGTTTGTGGGTTTGAGACCCATGGCAGATTCTGCACTGCCCCCCCCCCCTCTGCCTCTCTCTCTCTCTCTCTCTTCCCCCACCCCTCAAAATAAATAAACTTAAAAAATTTTTATATATATATAAAGATTGGTACTGACACAAGGTACGACATGGGCGGACCCTGAAAATGGTATGCTCACTATGAAAGACACAAAGGTCACATAGCGTATGATTCCATTTATATGAAATGGCCAGGACAGGCAAATCCATAGAGACAGAAACAGATCCCTGGTTTCCAAGGACTGGGAAGGGCGGGGGGCAGGCCGGGGGGGGGGGGGGCGGGGGGAGGGCGGTGACTGCTCATGGGTATGGGGTTATAAAAACGTTCCGAAACGAGACAGGGGTGATAACTGCACAACACAGCGAATGTGCTGAAGGCCACTGAATTGTACCCTTGAAAGTGGATCCGGTGGTGAATTGTATGTTATATGGGTTTTACCACAATTAAAACAAAATCGTCGTCCTGCCCTACCAAGGGCACAGGAGCATCTGGAAATAATCAGAACAGGGAAAGGGGGTGGAGGCACCCCGCAAGCCCCACCACGCGCGCACACGGGAGGCACTATCACCGCTATGGCTGTTCTTTACCGGACATCAGATTGCCCCCTGGGCTGAGGTCACAGCTCAGGGCACAGGATCCGACCTGCCCCACAGGAACTGCCTTTCCCAAACGATACCATCAGGCCGCCCGGGGCTCCAACAGCCCCCAAGCCCGTCTTCCTTCCAATTCCCCCTAGAAGGGACTCAAGGAACAGCCAATGGTCCATCTCTGGGTGACCCTCAGGGCAAAGCCAACACCAGAGAGGTTAAGCAACTTGACCAAAGTCACAGAGTGAGACCCTGACAGCACTAAGCCCAGCTTGGCCAACTCCCAGGCCTGAGCGCCGCCCGTGAGGCTACCCGACCCCTGCCCATCCTATAGAAAGAGAAACAACACATCGTTCGTTCATTCACTTGCTTGTTCATTCAGTGTGCACGTCCTAGACACCGTGCAAGGCTCTGGGGTTAAAGAAGGCAAAAAACTCAAGGTCCTGCCCTCAAAGAGACCTCAGCCCTGGCTACAGCTGATTGGAGGAGGGTCTCTCCAGCGCTCAGTCTGCTAAGGGACAATGGTATGCGATGGTCCCATGTAGAGAGGTGGACAGTAATCTTCAAAAGGTACAGGACTGGCAGGGGAAGGAGGGAATAATCTCTCAGGTTCTCACCATTCCCCTAAAAAGGCAGGCATGAGGTCGCAGAGGCCTGTCGAAACATCCATCAGCCATTTATTGAGCACCTACTATGTACAGGTCTGTACTAGACAGGTCTCCACCATGCTGGAGATAAATAAATCAGAAGAACCCACAGATCAGAGCAGGGACAAGGACCGTGAACAATAACATCCAAAGAACCAGGATGGAGCCCAGGGGATTAGGGAAGCAAGGAAGTCAGGGCCCTAACCCACCCTGGGGGCGGTCAGAGAAACCTCCAGTGAGGAGGTCTCAACAGACAAGAAGGGCTTATCCTGCTCAGGAGGTAGCAAAGGCACAGAAGGCAGCAGGGCGAGTGTGTGCGTGCAGCCTGCAAGCAGTGTGGTATTTCTGGAGCATCGAGGAGGGGACAAGCCAGGGTGAGGGGTGAGGCTCCTGCAGAGGCGGGCAGGGGCCAGACCGCACAGAGACGGATGAGTCCACCATCAGCCCGACTCCCCACTCCCCGATCTGATCTTCCAGGCCCCTCCCACCAGAGCAAGTGCCCTGAGGGCGGGACCACCCTCTTCCTCTGCTTCAGTTCAGGCCTGGGCCTTGGCATACAGTAGGTGCTCACTAAATGCTTGCTCAATAAATGACTGAGGGGTAAGCTGATTACAAATCTGCCCTGGAGCAGGGACCCCCGATGTCGATGTCTTCATCTCTGTGGCCCGGGGCTTTGCACTGGGCTGGGACACAGTAGGTGCTCGGGAGATGTTTGCTGAGCTGGTGGCACATTTGTTCCAGAACAGGGGTTCTGTGTCGCCCACTCATCTGTGTCCTGGTCGCCAGTGCTAAGCCTCCCATAAACTAAGTGCCCAGTCAACGATCACTTGTTTGAATGAACGTCAGCCAAGTCCTACCTCTCTTTCAGGTCTGAATGCCACCTCCAGATCCTTCTGGGCTGTGCCCACTGCCAACCACAATGCTCATTTATAGCCCAAACCACACCCTCACCAAGCCCTTGAGCTGGAGGCAGTAAAGGTCAATGGCTAAGGATACAGAATTGAGTACTGAGGACTTGGTTTGAACCCTCATTTTGCTACTTCCTGGCTGTGTGACCCTGGGAAAGTCTCTTAACCTCTCTGAGCCTACTAACCTCAACTACCAGATGACGGTATGTAACAGATCCTTCAAAGACTTGCTGTGAGAGAGTGCTCGCGAAGCATTTAACAGAGTGCCTGGTATACAGCAGGTGCTCAATAAACATTAGTGACCATACCATGCTGCCTTGGTTTCATGATGACAAAACCCTTGTCAGCCTGGAAGCTTCACAGGTGCTGCTTCTGTACCTCGAGTATGTTCCCCACCCCCCTCAATCTTCCCAGAGCCATTTCCGTCTCCTCTTCCAGGGCTCATCCTAAATGTCACCTTCTGGACCGCAAGCTGCACATCACAGTTTCTCCAGCACCCAGCGTAGGGCCGTATACAAGGCAGACCCCAGGCAACAGTTGCTGAAGGCAATGAATGAAAGAAAGAATGTGTGGCTCTCCCAAATCCATCACCAGCTTCTGAAAAACTGTCCCTTTCCCCCTGTTTGCCTGGGACACCTCCTGGTGCTAAGCACCCAGCAAGCACTTAACCCGAGCTTCCAGGCAGATCTGAATCTCTGTTCGGCGCAGCAAATCTTTCCAGGGCACGACGACCCGAGGGGAAGGGCTGAGCAGGCATGCCCCCGGCAGGGTGGTCGGGCTGCAGAATCTGGAGGTTTGATCGACAGTGTTCAACCTCCGTTGCCTTCACCAGACCCGCCCGGCTCACCGGCTGGTGGCGGTGTTTCTGCCTCCTCACTGTCCCCAAGGTCCTCTCCAGCCGGTCAAGTTCAGAGGTTTCAATAGCCCCGCCTCCTGTGTCCCGGCCAGCATTTCAGGGCCCCATGCCACCAGCAGGTCCCAGCCACAGGCCCAGGGTTTCCCTCTTGTGACCGTATTAGGAAGTGACTCCAGTTTTTCCCTGACACTTTATATGGTCAGCCACAGAGCTCTGAGCAGGAGTCTGCTCCCACAGCCTGCGGCAGAAACAAGCACCAACGGAGGAAAGTGGGAAGAACACAGGCTTTGAGCCGCACGGGCCAGGGGAGAACCTCAGTTCTGCCCTCATTCATCACCTGTGTGACTCATGGGAGTGGCCGAACCCCTGAGTCTCTTCTTCCCTATCTTCTTCTCCGTCTATAAAAAGATGGAGACGCGTACCTTCTTTGCCAGGTTGTCACACAATGTCATGGCAACATCTATCCTTAAAGACAGACACGGTCCACCAGGAATGCAATTTCCTGCAGCCTTGATTTGAATGGGAAGAGAGACTAAAAACTACCTAAATATCCATCATCAGGAGGCTAGCTTCATAATTATGGCATGCTGCCATTAAAAAGAGTATATTTAGGGGCTCCTGGATGGCTCAGTCGGTTAAGCATCTGACTCTTGATCTCGGCTCAGGTCGTGATCTCAGGGTTCGTGGGCTCGAGCCCCGCTTTGGGCTCTGCACTCAGAGTGCAGAGCCTGCTGGGGGTTCTCTCCCTTTCTCTCTCTGCCTTTCCCCCACTCACGCTCTCTTGCTCTAAATAAATGAGTAAACATTTAAAAAGAGTGTGTTTGTACATATACATGAATGTACACCAAAACAAATATACATGCATCTGCCTGTATATGTATAAAGTATTTCTGGAAGCCTATGAAAGAAACACCAGAGCAGTTCCTCTACAGAAGGGAATCAGAAGGAATGGGGGTGAAAGGCAAAATTCCCAATACACTGATACACTATTTCCTATCGGTATGTGTTACCTATTCAAACCAATGTTTTAAATTCAACTAGAGAGTTACAAACACAAGAAAAAGCCACAAGACGTCATGTATGCTTCTTATTTTTAAATATTCTCTTGAGGTCTTTGCATGGATAGCCTCACGTTACTAGAAAGGTTTGAGAGGGGCACCTGAGTGGCTCAGTCGGTTAAGCGTCCGACTTCAGCTCAGGTCACGGTCTCGCGGTCCGTGAGTTCGAGCCCCACGTCGGGCTCTGGGCTGGTGGCTCAGAGCCTGGAGCCTGCTTCCGATTCTGTGTCTCCCTCTCTCTCTGCCCCTCCCCCGTTCATGCTCTGTCTCTCTCTGTCTCAAAAATAAATAAACGTTGAAAAAAAAATTTAGAAAGGTTTGAGGCCATGTCTATTCGAAAGATCTTAACAGTGAGTTCACAGGGCTCAGCAGAGGGTAGGCTCCAGCTGTGTTTTCTTTCTATCTTCTAAGACTCGGTGCAGTCATGTATCTCTTTCCCACCCTCCAGGACTCTCTGGCACTCAAGAGGCCGCTGCTCATCATCTGCTCTCAGCATCCCTGGGTGGGTACCCCTTCAGGTCACTGAGCCAAGTGTCCAAAAAGAAAACATCATCCCCTGCTCGCCTTTGGAAGGAAGGCCTTTCCTTACCCCCTGGTCTTCCTCGAACAGTGACGTAAGAACGAGGAAAATATCCTTTGGGGTTCACAAGTCGGGAATTTGGGCTTAGAAACCCAATCAATAGGAGAGGCCATCCACCTTCGCTCTGGAGCAGGTTCCTAACCCCAGGGGCTTGAAACAGGGGTGGAAAGTCCTACTGTTTACAGGGACCAAGCACATCAGACGGGACTAAAGTAAGCCAGGAAGGAGGAGAACAATGGGTAGGTGATTAACGACCAACAATTCTCACCCTCAGGGTCTGGGAGACAACAGGGAGCAGTGAGGCCTATGCAAAAACAAGGCCCACAGCCCACCTAACAGGATGGCCCAGGGGCTGCTTTTTAAAGCAATGCCAGCAACTGAGATTTTCTTTTTCTTTTTTTTTTTGTGGGGGGGAGGGGCAGTTGGAGAGGAAGGGGGAAAGATGTATCAAATTAACTCCTCCATTTTTAAAAAATTACTCACTCTGGGCCAAAGGCTTACAACCTAGTAGGTGCTCAAGAAATCCTAAGTGAAAAGTTAGACTTCTTCCTTCTGTGCACGTAAAGCTTGTCGAGCTCAAAGTTAAAGGTGCCCGTGGCATCATCCCCACATGCCCCAGCCCACAGCCATCACCTCCTGCTCAAGCTTCCAGATACCCTACAGCCCCTTACCATCCAGGGGTCGTCACTCTGGCCCTGGAGGCAGCCAGACCTTGCCTGAATCCCAGCAACAGGACCAAGCACGCCTGAGCCTCAGTATCTTGGTCTCTGAAATGCGGTAAGAGCCTTTGTCTCCCAGGATCATTGGAAGGAATAAATGAGTAGCAGTTAGAAGCACTGCTCCCAGGGCCAGCCTTCCCAGCTTCAAGACCCAGCTGTTTCTTATCAAGTTATTTAACTTTTCTAAAACCCAGTTTCTTTTTTTTTTTAATTTTTTAAATGCATTCATTTATTTTTAGAGAGAGGGAGAGAGAGTGGGTGAAGGGCAGACAGAGAAGAAGAGAAAGAATCCCAAGCAGGTTCTACGCTGTCAGGGCAGAGTCCAATGTAGGGGTCGATCCCAGGACCCTGGGATCATGACCCAAACTAAGATCAAGACACTTAACCGACTGAGACACCCAGGCCCCCACCCCCACCGGTTTCTTAGGCGTACCCCCCAACACACCCCACCTCTGACTACCCCCCTTCCGCAGTGATTCTGAGCGTGACTATCTTCGATGCCTCAGGTAAGTGACATCCTGATTGTTCGTCCTTCTGTGACTGGCTTAGTTCACTCAGTATAATGTCCCCTAGGTTCGTCCCTGTTGTCACATATGATAGGATTTCCTTAAGGCTGAATCATAGTCTGTTGTACGGATACAGCACATTTTCTTAATCCATCCATTGTGTTAGAAACTACCTCCTGCATCTGCCTCGAGCTCAAGTGTGTCTAATCTTCCTCCTCTTAATTACCAAGCGGCTCGGGGCACGGGCTGAGCCGTGTAACCCCCGGAATCCCACAGCGATGCTAACAGAACAAGCAAGAGCCCACGCATCCCCCAGCTGGGCAGGCCAGCCGAGTGTGACACAGGTCCCTCCCTTCCCAGGCAAGTCAGGTCAGGTCTCTGCCTTGGACAGGTCATGCGCAGAGTGGGAGGTGACCTTTGCTGTCACCAGTGGGGTCAAGGACACAACACGCTGGGAAGGACTTGGGATGGGACCCAGGACAGGCAAAGCCCACGCTTTACTGATCTTCCTGTGCCTGAAACCCTGGTCTCATCCTCCATATACTAAAAATAGAGCCAACTGCTGAGTGGTCGCACTAAGCTCCGGGCAGAGGGAACCCAGCGCCCAGAAGGGCAGGTGAGGGTGGGCGAGGACTCGGAATCACCCCCTACCCTGCCCTGCCGTGTGCCAGGATCAGAACCTGCACAAAGATGGCAAGAACCCGCATCAAAAGGCTCATGAAATAGGACCCAGTGGCTTCTATGGACTCTTCTAGAACCAAGAGGACAGCAGTCTTGATTTGAGGTGTACTTTGCAGAACGGAGGGGAAGGTTCTCTTCATTACCAAGGGCAAAGCTGGACGGACGGACGGACGGACGGACACACACACACACACACACACACACACACACACACCGGATGCTCCAGCATCACCTGCCAACACCCACCTGCTCCAAGCGCTGTCAGGTGCTTGGAGACTAACTGGTTGTGCCTCCCCTCCCCCGCTTCCTTCTTGATCTCCTCCACCATGGACAACCGGTTCTATTTAAGTGATTAAATTGAGCAGTAAGGAAGGAGACAGGAGTAGGCACGTGGTCACAAGGCCGGGAGGCTTTGCGTCTAATCTGTGCAGGGAAGCATAGCAGCAATTAAAAAAAAATGAATCAAAGCTTCCATCTGTTTGTCAGATTAGAAATTCTGGGTCTTGGGACCTTCAGGAGGCCTTCATTTCTTCCTGGTTTCTATTTTGGGCTCAAACGCTGGGTCAGAGGACAGGAGGGGAGATTTACACACAGACCCGTCCTTGACCTCCCCCAGGGAGAGAACACATCTTCGGTGGGAGATCTGGGAGAACTCCCACTTTACCCCAGCTCCCTGCAGGCTGGCCTCCTTAGAAACGTCCGTCCTGTGCTGACAGCTCCAGGTTGATGATATTGCCGTACAAGGAACAGCTTGGACTAAAGGTACTTTCCCTGCTCAGGGCAGTTAAGGACAGGCTTTAGCTCTCTGAGACTCAGCTTGCTCATCTGTAAAATGGGACAAGCATACTTTTCAGCGGATGGTCTGCTGGTTAAATGAGGTAAGACGTGTCAAGTTACACAACATGGGTTACCCTAGAGATTACATAGCCCCAAGAGGGTATTTTGGGGGGTTATCATGGAAATGTGGGAATGCTCGGCCTTGACTCATGCAGAAGAAAGAGCGAGCCACTAACCTATGTGCACAGGCTCGTAAATAGGTAAACATGTACCATAGTCACAGAGAAAGACCAAGAACATGGCAACATCTTATCAGTTTGTGATCTCTGGGCGAGGACTGGTTTCTGTGTCGGCTGTGCTTTTCAGAACGTTCCGAATCTCCTGCGATGAACGTGACTTAATTTCCTAATTAGGAAAAAAAAGTCTGCAGAGCATTTTTAGAGATGACAAGGGGTTTTTTTTTTGTTTGCTTTGCTTTGGTAATTTTCACGCGGCAACATGTAAGGGACGAGGTCGGAGGGCACAATGATGAAGTGACTGTCTTTGCCAATTTGCAAATGATCCAAGAAACAAGACCCTAACAACGGCATAACCAGCAGTAACACCGAGCGTTGTGAGCGCTGACAATGTGCCCAGCCGCGTGACAAGTGCTTTCTTTTCAGCGTAACCCACTCCGTGAGGACGGTACTCTTGTTGCGTTCATTTCATAGAGAAGGCAACGAAATGCCAGAGAAATGAGGTAACTCACCCAAGGGATCGGCGTGCCCTTTCCGAGAGGCAAAGAGATGGAGTCTAACCCGGAGGGCCCTCTGCCCAGCAGTTGAACACCAGGGGGCCACCGAGGTCCCTTTGGCTCCGGGGAGTCGGTCCAAACCCACAAGGAACCTGCGCACCCCCTGAGTCACATCGTCCCCCATCATCTATCCCAGGCTGCCCCACAGGACTTCCTGAGGGGACAGAAGTGTGCAATGCATTGCAGCACCACCAGCCTCAGGTGGCGGTCGAGCACTGGATATTGGCCAGTGCCACCAAAGAGATGCATTACGAGTTCTAAGGAACTTGCGTCTAAATTTAGTTAGCCGCAGGTGGCCGGTGGCTACCAGAGTGGACAGGGCAGCTCTGGTCTGCACGGCCGACCCAGAGGAGTCCCGGGTCCAATCTAGGTATTCCCATTTGTGCCAGGGAAGGCCTCCGCAGAACCTAGCCAGACCCCCAGGTCGCCTCCCGCCTGGCTGCCCAGGGGGTCCAGCCTTCCCAAGAGGTTTCGCGCACCTCGTCACCTCCAAGATGTCCCTTGGCACGTCGCATGTGGGGTCACGTGCCATCTCTGCGCTTCCTTCACGTGCGAGGGCGGGGGTATTCCCATTTCACCTACAGGTAAACTGAGGCTTTGGTGAGTGGCAGCATTTTCTGGTGTCACCGAACTAAGTGGGGCGGGGCTGAGGTCTGGACCCAAGTCTGAACGATCCCACGTCACCATGGGGCCCCTCTCCAACGAAACTTTCCCCCTCCCAACCCGTAGGCCTGCACGAAGGGACTGGCTGCCCCAAGACACTCACGTAGATGAGCCCGGAGAAGTACCTCTCCCGCAGGTTGTGCAGCACAGAGGCCTCATTGAGGCACGTCAGCTCTGCCATGTCCTCCACCTTGGAGAATTTGGGCGGGTTCATCTTCTGGATGTCATCTTTGCCGACCGTCACCTTCTTGCCATTCTCCACCAGCTCCACGATCACCTCGTCCCCCTTCTCCTCCTTGATGCTGGCTGCCTCGAAGCCCTGCTTCTCCGAAGGGACCCAGACCAGCTTCTTGGCGGCCCAGTCGGCCTGGGCCACTGGGCTGTTGACGAAGTTTTTGTCCACAAAGAGGAACTTCTCATCATCGCTGAGCTGGCCCTTCTGCGCCATGGTGCCTGGTTGGTCCCCTGTGGAATAAAGCCGCAGCATCAGTATTGGGCCAGAACCGAGCCCCAAAGACGGTCGAAGCCCTTGCCTCGCATGCCTAGGGAACATTCTGCCAAGTAGGAGGATGTTCCGTGCGGTATGTTTATGTGGCCAAAGAATGCAAACGACTCAAAGCCCCTCACGAGAGGGTCTGCATCAGTGCCTATTGTCAGCCATCATGGCACCGGATCCACAAACCACGTTATTTTCATGAGACAAGATACTACCATCCAGGGGTCTCGAAGCAAGAATGAGGTCTACGCGCGTGGACATCCAAAGAGGTCCACGTCTTACTGTTTACTATAAAAATAAAAGAGAGGCGTTCTTCAAATAGTTAAGCCCAGAGATACCATAGGATCCAACAATTCCATTCCCAAGTGTAAACCCAAGAGGAAAGAAGACAGACGTCCGCACAAAACCTCGTAGCGAATGTTCACAGAAGCATTCCTCACGATGGCTAACACAGGGAAGGAACCAAGGTGTCCGTGGACAGATAGAACGGATAAATAAAATGCGGTCTATCCATGCAGTGGAATATTATTCAGCCTGAAAAAGGACAGAAGTACTGATTGACGCCGCACCACGGAAGAATCTCAAAAAAATTACGCCAAGTCAAACAATCCAGTCGCAAGGTGTCACAGACTGTAGGATGCCCTTTATTTATTTATTTTTTTTAATTTTTTTTTCAACGTTTTTTTATTTATTTTTGGGACAGAGAGAGACAGAGCATGAACGGGGGAGGGGCAGAGAGAGAGGGAGACACAGAATCGGAAACAGGCTCCAGGCTCCGAGCCATCAGCCCAGAGCCTGACGCGGGGCTCGAACTCACGGGCCGCGAGATCGTGACCTGGCTGAAGTCGGACGCTTAACCGACTGCGCCACCCAGGCGCCCCTGTAGGATGCCCTTTATATGAAATGTCCACAACAGGCAGATCCACAGAGATTCAAGCAGATTGGTGGTTGCCAGGGCCTGGGAGAGTGACAGCTAAGGGGTACAGGGCTTCTTTACGGGTAATGGCAATGTTCTGGAATTTATTGTAGCTGCGGACGTACAGCTTTGTGAATATGCTCAAAGCCATTCAATTGTACCATTTAAATGAGTGAATTACATGGCACGTGAATTATATCTCAGTAAAGTTTTAAAAAAATGAAATAAAGGAGTGTAAACAGTAGGTATAATACCCCATTTTTATTTATTTATTTTTTTTTTCATTTTTTTATTTATTTTTGGGACAGAGAGAGACAGAGCATGAACGGGGGAGGGGCAGAGAGAGAGGGAGACACGGAATCGGAAACAGGCTCCAGGCTCCGAGCCATCAGCCCAGAGCCTGACGCGGGGCTCGAACTCACGGGCCGCGAGATCGTGACCTGGCTGAAGTCGGACGCTTAACCGACTGCGCCACCCAGGCGCCCCCCCCCCCCATTTTTATTTTAAAGTATTTAGAATACAAGGCACCTGGGTGGCTCAGTTGGATAAACGTTCAACTTCAGCTCAGGTCATGATCTTACAGTTCGTGGGTTCAAGTGGCACATTTGGCTCTCTCTCTCTCTCCTGTCGGCACAGAGCCTGCTTCATTCAGATCCTCTGTCTCCCTCTCCCTCTGCCCTTCCCCCTTTCAACTCTCGCTCTCTCGAAATAAACATTTAATAAAGAAAAAAAAAATAAAATATTTAGAATAATACAGGCAAAAAAATGGAGAAATATGCACTTAATGAGTTTAAGTGTGAGGGGCCTTTCACTTTCTTTTTTAAATGTTTATTTTTGAGAGAGAAAGAGAGCGAGCACAAGTTGGGGAGAGGTAGAGAGAGAGGGACAGACCATCTGAAGCGGGCTCTGTGCTGACAGCTGAGAGCCGGATGTGGGACTCAAACTCACAAACCGCAAGATCATGACCTGAGCTGAAGTCGGATGCTCAACCAACTGAGCCACCCAAGCACCCCTGGGATTTTTCACTCTCTATCATTTTTTCCCAGTTTTTTCCATCGTGGTAAAATATACGTAGCACAAAATTTGCTATCAACCATTTTTAAGGGTCATTGCAGCTCAGCGGCATGAAGTGCATTCATACTGGGGTGTAACTGTCACCCCCATCCACCTTGAGAACTTTTTACATCGTGCAGAACTGCAACCCTGTCCCCAGGAAACACTAACTCCCCACTCCCCTCCCCCGGCCCCCGGCAACCAGCATTCTACTTCCCGTCTCTAGGAGTCTGACTGCCCTAAGTTCCTTGTACAAGTGGTGTTTGTCTTTTGGTGACTGGCCTCAGCATCATGTCCTCAGAGTTCATCTAGGCTGGCAAATGTGTCAGAATTCCCTTCCTCTTCAAGGCAGAATACTATTCCGCAGGATGTATACACCCTATTTGGCTCCTCCGTTGGTTTGTTGATAGGCGCCTGACTGGCCTCCATGTTTTAGTTATTGTGAATAATGCTACTGTGAACATGGGTATACTTTTAATTATGTATTTTTACTGTCTTTGTAGCTTTTTAATTTTTCAAAGTGTTTACTTTTGAGGGAGAGACAGAGAGTGAGTGGGGGAGGAGGAGAGAGAGAGGGAGACACAGAATCCGAAGCAGGCTCCAGGCTCTGAGCTGTCAGCACAGAGCCCGACGCGGGGCTCGAACTCATGAACTGCGAGATCATGACCTGAGCTGAAGTTGGACGCTCCACCGACTGGGCCACCCAGGCGCCCCTACCGTACTTGTGGTTCCCTAATTTTTTGTTAAACTTATGATCAACAAAAATCGGGTTTTGTTTTTGTTTTTTTTTTTTACAAAAAGCTTCCAAAGGCCACTACACATGAGAAAAAGGTGCTCGACCTCGCCAGTAAAGGAAGAATCTGAAAGCAGTGAGATGTTGACTTTCTCCTATCAGCTTGGCTGAGATGAAAACTATCAGTAATTCCCGGTGTTGTCAGGCATTGGAGGGGCTGGGCCTCTGCACAGGCCACCCTTATGGATGGAAAAACCTTAACATTTCTGCAAACCCTTTCACGTGCAATTCCATTGCTAGGAGTTCAGCCTAAGGCAACAGACAAGGGGTAAGAGACACACAAGGATGTGGCTTGTGTTTATGCCAAAATTTCACCCTTTTCTTTTAACCTATTCATCCAAGGGCCACTTCCATGCCATAAAATTCTCTCATTGTAAACGTACAATTCAATGACTTCTAGCAAATTTACAGACTTGTGCATCTATCACTACAACGAAATTTGGAACATTCCCATCACCCCAAAAAAGGCATCCCTTGCGCTGGTCTGCCCACATTCCCCGGTTCCATCCCCAGTCCCTGGCACCCACTCATCTACTCTCTGTCTCTAGGGCTTTGTCTCTCCTACACATTTCCTATCAATGGAATCGTACAATAGGTGACCACTGATCGTGCAAAGCTATTCATGATGTATGTCCAAGTTAAAATTATGTACAGGGGCACCTGGGTGGCTCAGTTGGTTAAGCGTCCGACTCTTGATTTCGGCTCAGGTCATGATCTCTCGGCCGGGAGAATGAGCCCCACGTCGGGACTCTGTGCTGAGCACAAAGCGTGGAGCCTACTTGGAATTCTCTCTCTCCTTCTCTCTCTGCCTCTCACCTCCTCCCGTGCTCACGCACACATGCTCTCTCTCAAAATAAACATTGAAAGATGCTTTAACAATTATGTATAAATAGAATACTCAGCGGGGGGAAAAACAGACAAATCTCAAAAGCATTATGCAGAGCCCAAGAAGCCAGACCCAAAAGGCTCAATGACTTCACTGACCTACAACTCAAGAAACGGCAAAACCACTACGACAGAAAGCAGATCAGTAGTTAGCTGCCAGCACAGGGAGGGGAACGGACTGCCAAGAGGCACAAAGGAACTTTCGGAGGAGGGAGGAACATTTTCTATACTCTCATCACGGTGGTGATTACACATCAGTACATTTCTCAAAACTCACTGGGCTGTATGCATACTTAAAAGCCAGTGAATTTTTTAAAAAAATGGTGAGTTTTACTGTATGTAGATTATATCGTAATAAAGCTGATTGAAATATTTATAATAAATATATTTATAATTATATGTGTGTGTGTGTGTGTGTGTGTGTGTGTGTGTGTGTGTGTGTACATGTTTAAAAGTCTACAACACTGAGCCTGGCTGGCTCAGTTGGTGGAGCATGCGACCCTCGATCTCAGGGCTGTGAGTTTGAGCCCCACATTGGGTGTAGAGAGTACTTTAAAAAAATAGTCTAGAACACTATAGGGGCGCATGGGTGGCTCAGGTGGTTAAACGTCCAACTTCAGCTCAGGTCACGATCTCACAGTTTGTGGGTTCGAGCTCCGCGTTGGGCTCTGTGCTGACAGCTCGGAGCCTGGAGCCTAATTCAGATTCTGTGTCTCCCTCTCTCTCTGTCCCTCCCTTGCCTGTGTTCTCTCTCTCGCTCTCTCAAAAATAAATAAATAGATAAATAACATTAAAAAAATAATAAATAAATAAATAAATAAATAAATAAATAAATAAATAACATTAAAAAATAAAAATAAAATTCTAGAACACTGGGACACCTGGCTGACTCAGTCGGTGGAGCGTGCGACCCTTGATCTCAGTTCAAGCCCCATGTTGGGTGTAGAGATTACTTAAAAAATTAGTCTAGAATATTGTATGCTAAAATATTAAACTATGGTTCTATCTGGTCCAATATGGCAGAGTTTGGACATCAGTAAGAAGCGTAAAGGTAAGAATGGAGAGATGAATACGTTTAAACCCATGAGGCATGATGATTAAAATAAATGTTAAAGGCCAGCCAGGTAAGATGCTGGGGAACCAAGACGTTGTTTTGCAAACTGGTAACGAATGGGGGGGCAGGGGGGGGAAGCAAAACCTTGATTCTGACTTCCCTTAGTTCCTCGAGGTCACTAAGTAATTGACAAAGAAAAGTCTGTATGTACAACTCCAAGTCAGTGACCGTCCTCTCCACATGAGGAGCCCATTCTTCCTCCCACCGTCTGGATGTGTCCACCAGGCAGGTGCTAAGGCAACAGACTCTTAATGTTCTGTCTAGCAGCCCATTCCAGACCATTCCTGCAGGAGCTGCCCCTGCCCTAGTAACATTTGCTGCCAGCCAGCTCCTCCCACCTGCCCCAGCAGTCCTCCCCCACCCACTGCTGCTGTGTCTCCAGGAACTAAGACATAGGCTGAGTTAGGATGTATGGCCACCAGGACATACTGTGTGGTTGACGCCCTACTTCAGCAGAGAAGAATTCACAGCTCCTTTGAGTTCACCAAAAGAACCCCCACATCTCACAAATGGGCAGCCAACTCCTGAGACACAGACTACAAGGCAGGAAAGGACAGGCAAGTACTCCGACCTCCCCTCTTCTCCTTCAGGGGTGAAAATAACAATGATAAGAAACTGATAAGCTCAGAGGGGGTGGTTACTTTTCCCCTGAGTCATGATCTAGTAGCTCATTTTTAACAAGATGGAGAAATGAGCAAATTATTCCCCAAATCTGAATAATCACTTCATCACTCAAAAGGAGTGAAACAAAGAATTGCAGACAGACACATGGCCCTGGGTTTAACAATCACATTACCTGCATTTTTAAGTTCCTACGGGTTTTGCTTAGGACATCATCCCAAGAGCATCCCACTCCCCCCACCAAAACCTCACTTTAAACTGACATTAAAAAATACTCCCGTCTAGGGCACCTGGGTGGCTCAGTCATCAAGCATCTGACTTCGGCTCGGGTCATGATCTCATAGTTCATGAGTTCGAGTCCCACGTCTCGAGCTCGAGCTCAAGCCTGGCTTCTCTCTCTCTCTTTCTGCCTCTCTCTCTCCCTCTGCCCCTCTTGGGATGCTCTGCCTCTCTCTCACTTGCACCCATGGATTGGCATTTTTTTATATGAAATTTATTGACAAATTGGTTTCCATACAACACCCAGTGCTCATCCCAAAAGGTGCCCTCCTCAATACCCATCACCCACCCTCCCCTCCCTCCCACCCCCCATCAACCCTCAGTTTGTTCTCAGTTTTTAAGAGTCTCTTATGCTTTGGCTCTCTCCCATTCTAACCTCTTTTTTTTTTTTCCTTCCCCTCCCCCATGGGTTCCTGTTAAGTTTCTCAGGATCCACATAAGAGTGAAACCATATGGCATCTGTCTTTCTCTGTATGGCTTATTTCACTTAGCATCACACTCTCCAGTTCGGATTGGCATTTTTAACAAGTTCCTGGGTGATGATGAGGAATGTGGGTCTGGGGTCTATACTTTCAGACCCACGGTATAAGACGAAAAGTGGATAGAGCACTTCATCATGGATACATCAGGAGGGGGTCACCTAAACGTGTTAATCAACATTAACCATCACAGTAAGGAGTCGATCAGAACGATGTGCCCCCAGATGGGATGCCATAGAAAGTGCCTCTACCACCAAGGAAATATTCTTCCAGAAAGGAAAAGGGCTGGGGATGGGGGCCAAAGCGGGCAAAGCCTCTGGGTCCAACACCCCAGGAAACGCGAGGCACAGGGAACACACTATATATACTGTCATGGGGGGAAGAGGAGGGGGTGCAATGAAATCCACAGGTGGGAAAGCATAATACAAATGACTCCATTTCTTTAAGAACATACAGAAAAAAAAAGGAGAGAAATTTATAAACTAGAAGCGTTGGCGGGGGGGGGGGGGGTTCTGAGACACAGAGGAAAAGTGGGAGATGAAGACAAACAAAGCCCAGTTTGATCATTACCAAAGTAGAGCGCTAGGTGCCTGGGGGGGGGGGGTGTCCTAGTGACCTCTCTACTTGGGCATATGTTGGAACGTTTTCACAATGAAAAAGTCAAAGAAGGACAACAAAAGACTAACAGGGAGAGAGGAAGGGGAAGAAACACACATTCTCTCCCCACAACGCACACATACAGGGCAAATCAGAAGCAAGGGCACATTTCACATTTTTAAAAAGCCACCCCTGGGGCTCCCGGGTGGCTCAGTCGGTTGACCTTCTGACTTCGGCTAAGGTCACCATGTCACGGTTCATGAGTTCGAGCCCCACCCCAGGCTCTCTGCCATCAGCACAGAGCCCGCTTTAGATCCTCTGTCCCCCTCTCTCTCTATCCCTCCCCTGCTTGCGCTCTCTCAAAAAAATAAAGAAACCTTAAAAACTAAAATAAAATGAAAAGCCACCCCTCACACGGAAAGTTTTGAGAAAGCGAATGCGGTTGTAAGAAAAAACAAAGTCCCGACCCATGCCTCCAGAAAGAAAAATGTAGGAGATAATCAAGAAAAATTCAACATTAACAATATCCTTTATATTAGGGAATCTGTTAAATTCTTCGATGTGACAATGGCACTGTGGTTCCATCTATTTAGGGTCCCTTTCGGGGCGCCTGGCTGGCTCAGTCAGAAGAGCACGCAACTCTTGATCTCGGGGTCACGAGTTCGAGCCCCACCCTGGGCGTAGAGATCACTTAAATGAGTAAACTTTTAAAATGTATTTAGGGTGCCTTCTTTTCAGAGCCAGTGGGAAGGAGTTGTATCTGAAGTAACAAACCTGGGGTTGAGGGATGGGGTGCCTCAGGTGGGTTACGCTGTTGCATTGACTTCTGCACGCTTGACCTTTTTCTTTAAAAGGAAAAATGCTGGGGCGCCTGGGTAGCTCAGTCAGTTAAGCGGCCGACTTCGGCATGATCTCGCGGTCCGTGAGTTCGAGCCCCGCGTCAGGCTCTGTGCTGACAGCTCAGAGCCTGGAGCCTGTTTCAGATTCTGTGTCTCCCTCTCTCTGACCCTCCTCCGTTCATGCTTTGTCTCTCTCTGTCTCAAAAATAAATAAACGTTAAAAAAAATTTAAAAAAAAAAAAGGAAAAATGCTACTGTATCACCTGCGTGCCACTGTCTTCCGTGTGTAAGCCATATCGCTGTCACACGCCTCCCACTTGGCCCGTAGGTCATTGCCGGGGCCAAGTCTTCTGAATACCAGCAGGGATAGTCACCACTCACAGCGGGGTCAGCAAGTAACATCAGCACGCTGTTGGGAATCTCGCCTTACGGTCAGCTCCCCCTAACAGATACGGACACAGAGGCCCAGAGAGGTGACGGCATCTGCCTGAGGTCACACAGCTCAACGGTAAGAGAGCCAGGTTCTGAGCCCACGTCTGATTCCACAGCCCCTGCCCTTCTGCCTCCCACGTGAGCCCGATGGGCTTGGCAGAAGCTCGACGGAGAATTTGCAATAAGTGAACCGACCCTAGCAGGTACCCAACACAGTGCCTCACGTGCACATTTGAACCAAGAAGGCAAACGCAAAAAAAGGACATACTACGTGATTCTGTTTATAGGAGGGTTCAAAACCAAGCAAAAATGTCCCTATGGTGACACAAGTCAGATGTCTTAACTGGAAGAACAGAAGCCGAGGGGGGCTTACGGGGCTGATGTTCTGCTGCCTTTTTTTTTTTTTTAAGTTTATTTATTTATTTTGAGAGAGAGTGGGAGAGGGGCAGAGAGAGAGGAACAGAGAGAAAATCCCAAGCAGGCTCTGCACTGTCAGCTCAGAGCGTAATCTGGGGCTCAAACTCCCAAACCTGGAGATACGACCGGAGTGGAAATCAAGAGTTGGACACTTAACCCGCTGAGCTACCAAGGCGGCCCCCCGTGCACTTTTCTGATACAAAGTATTCACTTCCATGAAAACTTCTGGTTTCCTTTTTTCTTCTTTATGCTAAAACACACATTACATAAAATTGACCACCTTAACCATTTGAGTGCACAGTTCAATAGTGTTAAGTACACTTGTTAGTGTGCAATGAAACATTTTTAAAATAGTACCAAGGGGCACCTGGGTGGCTGAGTCGGTTAAGCATCCAATTTCAGCTCAGGTCATGATCTCACGGTTGGTGGGTTCGAGCCCCACATCGGGCTGTCTGTTATGAGCACAGAGCCCACTTCGGATCCTCGGTCCCCTAACCGCGCCCCCCCCCCACCCCTCCCCCGCCGGTTCAATCACTCACTCAATCAATCAACTAAAAATTATAAAAATTATAAAATAGTTTCTAAATATACTCAAGAGGGCTCGGGGGAAAGTTCTGAGCAACATGTCAATGAACTGGGTTCCTTCTAATTGCAATGTTGGTCAGCTGCCTTAAAAGTCAGAAAAACACCAAAAAACACAACAGAAAAATACAAGGACACAGGAATCCCCGTCACCAGGAACTCTGTCTAATCTAAGAATCAAAAACACAAACAAGACCGAGTGTAAAGAGTCCGCCTCTGTCCAAAAAAGGAGACAGAGAAGCTGGCTGCTTCTCAGGGCTTTGCTGTTTCTGACTGTTACGATGCACGAAATCTGCTTTGGTCACAGGCAAGAGGAAGCCTGGCTTCACCCGAGAACAGCGTTTCCCAGAGTGTGCTCCCTGGAACCCTAATCCCTTGAAATATTAAGGGGTGGGAGTTGGGTGGGATTCAGGGAGATTGAGATACTCTTCGAAAGAAAATGACTCTGCGGTTAAATCCACTGGCAAAGTGCTCCCTCCCCCCACCCCCGCCCCACCCACATCCCCACCCCCCACCTGTGCATGGAAAGGCAGGACAGTATCAGGACATCCAAGACTTTGGCAGTTCCTAAAACCCGAAAGCGATTTTACTCCTTTAGACCCAAGGCTCCCCAAAACATTTGGCCACAGACCTCTTTTCCCACCAAACACCGATGAAATCTCACAAATATGCCCTTGAGAAAATGTAGTGAGCCTAGCAAGTTAATAATATTAATATTAGTAATCAGAGCCGCTAAATCTTTATTGGGTACCAGCTATGGTCTCCTTTAATCCCCTCAGAAACACTACAGGGTGCACCATCAACTCTGGTTTACAGACGAGGATACGGAGGCACAGAGAGGTTAAGTAACTTGCCCATCATGGCACAGCCAGCTATGGTGGAACCTGAATAAAGGTGTATTTTCAAGGTGATCTTTCCTGCTTTGTCTTCTTTGAAACAGGCAGAACATTTGAGGACAGGAAATACAGGCACACCCGAGAAACATCCTGGATCAGTGTAGAAGGCTCCGGATAATTTGGCTTAATCGTTATAAGGACGTGCCTCAGCATGCACCCAGAGCCTTGAGTTTTCAAAAATTTGGGACGGTGACAACCAGGTAAAAAAGTCCCAGGTGGGGCATTAGGGGAGGCACTGGGAGGAAGAAAATAAAAAGTAGCTTGCAAAATAACAGCAATGATCAGGGGCCCAGTTCCAGTCAGAGGACTCTCCTTGTGCTAAGCGGAAACAAAACCTGGTCTCCTGTTCCCTGCTGTGGTCCTTACTTCCAAGGCGGTTTTTCGTTTTTGTTTTTGTTTTTTAAGTTTATTTATTTATTTTGAGAGAGACAGAGAGCGAGAGAGAGACAAAGACAGAGAGCACAAGTGGGGGAAGGGCAGAGAGAGGGAGAGAAAGAGAGAATCCCAAAGCAGGTTCCACACCACCAGTGCAGAGCCCGATGCGGGGCTCGAACTCACAGACCACGAGATCATGACCTGAGCGGAAGCCGGATGCTTAACCGACTCAGCCACCCAGGCGCCCCTCAAGTAGGGGTTTTCAATCTTGACACCATGGACGCTTGAGGCCGGTCAGTCTTTGTTGGGGGAGGGGCTGTCTTATGCATTCTAGGCTGTTTACAGCGTCCCTGTCCTGTACTTACTAGATGCCAGTAACTCCTCCCCTTGTCAGTTTTTTTTTTTAATGTTTATTAATTTTTGAGAGAGACAGAGACAAAGTGCGAGCGGGGGAAGGGCAGAGAGAGAGGAAGACACAGAATCCGAAGCAGGCTCCAGGCTCTGAGCTGTGAGCACAGAGCCCGACGCGGGGCTCGAACCCACGAACCGTGAAATCATGACCTGAGCTGAAGTCGGACTCTTGAACCAACTGAGCCGCCTATGCGCCCCTGGCCCTGCCAGTTTTAACAACCCAAAGGCCTCTGGACATTGCCAGATGTCTCCTGGGGGGGTGAGGCAACATCGTGCCCGGTGAGAACCACTGCTTTAGAAGAAAACCCAGGACTCTCTGCAGAAGACAGTTAAGGCTGAGGACAGTCACCACTTTGTCCACACCAACCTGGGAGGCCAACTGCTGGAGGTGACACGGGGGCAGTGAACACATCCCAAGACAAGACGCAGATGCCCAGAGGTCGGGGGCTGAAGGGGCACCTGCAGGGGTATTACGAAGGACAGATGAACACTAAGGACGCTTCAGGGATCGAGCGGTGCTCTCAAACTTTTTGATGAAAACAAAGGGTTCTGTGGCAATGAGGTCAGCAACGTGTGACACGACACGGCTCAGTGTGTCCACTGTGCACGCGTTCCTGATTTCCTCGCCAACACCACACAGCTTCATTCATTCAGCACAAACAAGCCGTTCTTCAGCCTCTGTGAAACCACCCGGTTACAAGTCCCAGTTCGGCCACGAATTCGCGGGGTGCCTGTGGCCAAGTCACTCTCCCGCTCTGAGCCTTGCATGTTTCATCTGGGGGGAGAAAGTGGGCTGGCCTGACATTGACATTCTATGGGATCTGTGATTCCATATCAAAGGGCTGGAATCGGACCACAAAAGACCGTTCAGCTTGGTGTGTTTTAACATCAGCTTTATCTTCCCCAGAGGGACGCAGGAGTAAAAAGATCCTGCCCTTTCTGCTTCCGCACTAATAAAAAATGAATCAAATACCCCAGGGCCCGAATAGTATAGGATTTGCACATCATCACGCCTGGTCGACAGCTTCCCTGAAGACTTTATTTCCAAGCGGCCGGCTCAAGAGCTTGGACCACAGACACAAACCTAAGTGTCCCCAGGGGTCACGGGAGCAATTGGGCTGAGAGCCCTCTTGCCCCGCCTAGAGATGGTGGTAGCTCCTTCACTCTAGCCGGGGTCACCTCATGAGTATGTGGACCCTGAACTTCCAGGCTTGCAGTCGACCCAGAAGTCCGACTTTAGGTGCAAAACAGCCGCCACTCAAGTCAAATCATCGCACAGTTTAAGCACTGTGCAGACAAAATGAACACCCTCTGAGCCCGGTCTAGGACATAGTCCACCAGCTGGAAGGACCTCCACATCGGAGAAACTAGTTCAAGGCCTGGGGCAGGTGTGGAAGGAGCCGGGCGTGTAGAGGGAAACAGGAGAGGGTCCAGGATCCCTAGATGCATCAGTTCTCTCTGCCCCAAGCTGTCTGCATGAGACAATTGGATTCTAAATCAGTTATTGGTAATAGCCACTGTAATTACTGGGCCCCTTCTATTCATGGGGTATCGGGCCAGGCCATTTATTAAATACCCCAGCTTGCTATGTGTCCTAAGTGTTCAGCAAGGTGAGCATAATTTATTATTCCTGTAAGATTACAGAGGTCCTGGAAAGTAAACTAAATTAAAAGCCTTCTCTTGCAAAAGCTGGAGTCGGGATTTAAACCCAGATTCACCCGATGCCCAGTCTACTCTTAGCAGAAAAGCTCTTGCTTGCTTCAAGGCCTGGCCCCCTCCGCACTCCCCCCATCAATCATACCACCCCCCACCTCCCCAGGGTGTGATCCCAAGGAAGCCCGACTTCACCTTAACTGGAAAAAGGCGAGCAGTGGACCATTTCACTGTTGCTTTGGGACATCTCCCCTGACTTAAATACTGTGTTTAAAGTAACTCCGGGGCACCTGGGTGGCTCAGTCGGTTAAGGGTCTGACTGCGGCTCAGGTCATGATCTCACAGTTTATGAGTTCAAGCCCCACTTCGGGCTCTGTGCCGACAGCTTGGAGCCCGGAGCCTGCTTTGGATTCTGTGTCTCCCCCTCTCTCTGCCCCTCCCCGGCTCATGCTGCCTCTCTCTCTCTCTCTGTCTCTCAAAAATAAATAAACATTAAGAAATAAATAAAGTAACTCCAGAAGGAAGTTTTTTAGTTAGTAGAGTGAAATTATTTTTCTCTCCTACCAAGAGAACTTGGTTAGCAAGAGACACGATATAGCTCCTATGAAGAACACTTTTGGGAAAGAGAGAACTGGTCATTTCTGGCCCTCAAAGCCCCAGGGTATTTTGTATCTTCCAGCCCTGGCATAACGTGCTTACAATTAATGTACAGTCTCGAATGTGACAGACATTTCTCAATATCTATCCATTTTAAATGCGCGTGCCCTTTGACTTGGCCATCGCATTGCTGGGAATTGATCTTACAGATAAATTCATGTAATTAGACCAAAATAGATATAGGATGTTCCCTGAAACACTCTAAGTGATGGGGAGCAGCTGGTATGTTTCCATAAGGGGTTATTTCAGTAAGAAGCTGTACTTTCCAATACTAGAGGATTATACAGCTGATTTTTAAACATGCCAAAACATGCCGATAGAGAAAGATGTTGAAGATCTACGATTAAGTGGGGAAAAAAAAATCCTAATGTCCGGAATGCCAGTTGTTTTTTTTTTTTTTTGTCTGACAAAAAGGAAATTCGACGTAGCAAAGTTTTGGAAAGACACCCAAGAATACATTGACCGTGATTACACCTAGGGGGTAAGGAAGAATCGAGAGGGCAAGGAGGAAGGGGCTCAGGGAGACAGGCATTCTACGAGGAGATGGGGGACTGGCAATCGTGACCCCAGATCAGGACCCAGTGGTCTCAGACCGAGGCCCCTTTTGAGATTCTACGTCATCTGCTCCACGGTTCGCTTCACCAGGGGAAGGAAGGAACGGGTATAGTAATGGGGCAAGTTCAAGCCTGCATGAGTGAGCAGTGGGCCCTTTCTTGGGGATTTTGATGAGGGCTGTTCCATCCAAACCCTTGAATCACTAATGCAGGTTCAAGATATGGGACTCCCCCGTGCAGGAGCAATGGACAGCACTAACTAGTTCCTCCCTCACCTGAGCCTTACAAAATTCCTGCAAATTCCCGCTTGGCCTTCTCCAAACTCAGCCTTTCCTCCAACGTGTGGCCATGGCTCAACAGTTTAAAGCTCAGGGGAGGAAGGCGGAGAGACCCCAGGGAGCCAAAGAGCCACCTAAAAAGCCAGATAAGTTCCCATTCCTAGGTGAGCCCTTCCAGGATGCCATGATGGCCCGAAATGAATCACAAATGGGCCAGTAGAACTGGAATTTGCGATGTGCCTGGCGTAGGGGAGCAAGTGTGGCCATCTTCAAGTGGAAGGTTCTAACTACCACCTTCGTGCCAAATAGGGATTGGGATTATGGAGGCAGGACACCAAAGGAAAATAAGGGACAAGTTTCTCCTTGACATAAAGGTCACACGATAGGCTTTCTGGTTCTGCTAAGTACCAGCTGTGCCACATGAAGCACAATCCTTAAGGTCTCTGAGCACGTACGTGATAAATAATCGCCCACTGAAGTGAGGCAGAGGCCAGAGGATGCTACCCCCTTCATGTGCATTATCCCACTTAATCCTCCTGACAGGGTAATCCCTCGGGCTCTAGAGTTACAAAGAGCTAGATCTGCAGGATCCAGTCTTCCTCCTGGGCCAGTCAAGCTATCCTGAGCAAGTTATTCAGACCACAGTAGTAAAAAGAGGCCAACAACAGTATCTACTCCCAAGGGTTGTTGCAAAGATGGTAACATGATGCCAGTTAAGGGCTCAGCGTGTCGACTGGCCAAAGTGCTCACCAAACATGAGCTATTCTCCCCCACCCCACCCCCATTTTTCAGATGGGAAAATGGAGGTTTGTGAAGTCCGGTGTGGAGGATTTCCAAACTTGCTCATGACATTCTAGGATTCCAGTGGATTTAACAGCGGACTTGGTTTTCCGGAAAAATCTCACACGGATCTGATTTGAGAATTACACGGAAATCCATTTCAATTTCCAACAGGGCGTCCGCCTGCTTGGCCCCGATGTGCTGAAGAAAGAAGAGACCCTTCCTCCTCCAAAATAAAACTGTCAAGAAAGGCCGTGTGAGTGCCCAGCGAGAAGGCACCCTTCTTCAAACCTGGAAGAGTGCCCTCACCAAGAACCGAGTCTGCCAGCTCCTTGATCCTGGACATCAACAGCCTCCAGAACGTTCCCCTGCAGGTCCCTAAGATCACAAGTCCTAATCTAACTGATTTAGTCAGTAATGAGCACCAAATGCTGAATAGGAGACCCAGGTCCTTGGAGGTGAATCACTTCGGATGGCGGTCGGTCAAGTCACGATTCTGACTGGCTGGTTTGGCCAAACCTTGGTGGGGCAGAGCTCCGGGAAGAGGGAACACAGAGGAGACCATGCCAGAGGAAGACACGGAATTAGGAGACTGTGGGGGTCTGCCCCGAATGAAGAGTGTTAGAGAAATTCGTTACAGGATTGGACAGTAATCTTTATGGTCTTGTGGAGCCTGGGAGTTAGTTCACTGCCAGTGCAATATGGTCTGGCAAAGATAATCACCAGGTATTGTTTTCTACTCCTATCTTGGAAAGCAGTAGTTTAATAAACCCGAGTGGCTAAAAACCTTTTTTTAATTAAAAAAAAATTCCAAATAAGAGAGGAGCAGGGAAAAATAATCCTCCTTTCCTCCCAAATGTCTTCTCCTCCGGGCCCCTCCACTTGTTCCCAAATGGGAAGGACAAGGGCCAAGAAATCCCCCAGAGTCACGACCAACAAAGCTGTGTTACGACGCTAATTTGCAAGCGAGCCGGGTATGGCCTCATGGAAAACACTACCATACATGGCCATGTTTGCCTCAATCTCAGCCCTCGGACAGAAAAGTAATGATAACAAATCCATAACAAATACCTTGTACGGAAGAACACGTCTATTTCAGATGCGAAAATAAAAAACCACGGTGTGTACCAGGAGAGCCCCAGAAGCTTCTTGGAGAAAGCTCGTCTAGTTCATGAGTTAGACTCTTGGGATGGCAGTCTACCCATCGGCCCCAGCTAGATTACCACACCACCAGGGGACAAACGGTGCGTTTTATTTCAAAATCCCAAAAGGTCAGCTTATGTTTTCTCCAGAGAGAAGATGATAAACCCTTGCTTTCCGGAAGCATTTGGTCCCCCCAGAAACTTGACTCCAAAAGACGTTTTGTTCATGGTAAAGACAAAAGGTGGTGGGTCAAGACCACACAGCCTTGGTATCAGACAGACCCAGGAATGGGTTCCACCACTTGCTAGCTGTGTGATGCTGGGCGAGTTACTTAACCTCCCTGAGCCTCAGCTGCCTTTTGACTAAACAGGCATCATGGTGCCTCCTTAAAAGGTTATTGCAGCATTTAAATGAGATAAATTAAATCAAACACTGCTACAGTGCCTGGTACATAAGTATCCCATCAGTGGTGGCTATCTCAATGGAAAAGCACCAATGGAAGACTTCCTTCCACAGAAATTCAACCTATTTTACACCTTGCCATCCAATGCCTTTCAGCCCAGCACCTTCCAGTTCCCTCTCTGTAAAAACAAAACAAACAAAACAGAAAAACCTCTCCATTGGTACCTTTAAGGAAACTAAACCAATCGAGAAGACGAGAAGACGAAGCAAAACACAACTATGCAAATCGGTTTACTAACAATCCACCTGCCTTCCCTTGGCCAAACCCTGGCCACTTAACCATTTAATCTCTCAGTTCTTAACACTGTAACCAAACCCTCTCCTTGGGTTTCTAACTATTTTCTCTAACGTCTTGATCAGCATAGCTTTGAATGGCGCCCTTCCTCAGGCAGCAAAATCCCCACCAGCTCTCTGTGCAGGGGGAAAACTGAAACAGACGTCAGCCAGACTTTTTCTCACTTTGGTCCACTTTGTGGGGACGTTCAGAGCAACATGGGTGCCAGCTACTCACAGGAAATCCCAGGGCACTCTTACTTAACACACCTGTAGGTCATGGATGCAAATCGAAACTGTCCCATCTGTCTGGGTGTTTGAAGCCCTTGGGGTCAACCTGGATAAGATTTTTTTTTTTTTAACTTTGGAATGGGGGAGGGGAGTCTGGAAGAAAACTGGCCTGTGATAAATCAACTGCATCATAACCAGCCCTCCCTCTCTAGGGTGATCAACAAACACATCCTCTAAACTCATGAAAAACGCACTCGCCTTTCTGCGAAGCATCTGCCCACGTGTTTTTCACTGATTTAGCACGTTTTCAACAGAATTAAGCCAGGCTTCCAAATCCACTCAGAGCGTTACTTTGCCCACCTCTGTGACTGCAAATGACTTTCTAGGGAAGTTCAGCTGTACTTTATCTGTGCCTAGAATAAAAGTTAGAAGCCAATGGAAGCTGCTCCTCTGAGATTTGAAGGGATCACATCTCCCAGATGTGTCTCGTAAGAATCATCTGGGATTCCTCCTTTTTTTTAAGTACAGTTTTTCTGGAGATTCAAGTGTAACTGGAGGTGAGCCCGGAATTTTTGTCTTTAACAAGTGCCCCCAAGGTGGCACTTCTGGTTGGCTACCTGGGGAGATGGAGGTTTGGGGAAAACCTAGGTTGATGAAGCAGAGAAATGAAAACTGTGAATCCCCACCTCCTCACCAGAGTCCTTGACCGTATGACAAGGATGGCAACAGAAACACCTTGCTGCTCCCCAGCCCCTGTAGGATGATCCCTACCCAGCCGCCCACCCCCCAGTACCACCCCACTTACAGATCTCCAACTGGGGGGACAGCAGAGAAGAAACCGGGTGGAGAGCTCAGATCTGGCACACCTCCCAGGCAGGGGCGTCCAAATCTCCCGGCTCGCCCGGGAAGCCTCTCTTTATAGACCCGGAGCTGCCCCCGGTGGGAAAGAGGAGGCGGCCCCGGGGCAGGGGGGGAGGAGGGGGGAGGGTCCCAGGCTGCTGGCTCCGCAGCGCCCCCTGCAGGGCCCGGGAAGCGCGGCGTTTTGTGCCGCTCCTGGCCTCACCTGCCGCGGCGCTGGGACCGGGGCGCACACGTGGCGGGGACCCAGGGGGCTGTGGCGCTCCCCGCAGAAGAGTTCGGGCCGGTGTCTCACACCGCCCCCCCAACCCGGCTCTGGGACACTCACCGAGGCTCTGATTCCCAGAGCAAGGGGCCGAGCGATCAGCGTCTGGGAGCGGGGAGGGGAGATGCTTGAGAAGGTCTCCCTTCAGTCAGTGCACGACCCCGATTTTAACCGCTTCCTTCCCCTCGGAGGGGGCAAATGTGGGGGTCTGAATTGCCACCTCCCAGCCCCGCTCCCCCTTTTATTCGCCATCCAGTGCCTGGAAAGGGGGCCGGCCGCACTGCATGAAGGGTAGAGGAAGGGGATTTTTTGAACTTTGCAAAGTGCAAGGCAGGAGCCCCCGACGGCTGGGAATCGTTTGGGAAGGGGAAGTTTTTATTTTTCCCAACTTGCTATTCCACCTCCACCCACAAGGAAAAGTGGGGGGTGGGGGTGGGGACCCAACAACCTGCTGCAGGGACTTGAGGCCCGGATGTGCCATTCGCTGACTGATGACCTCAGGCCTGCTCTGAGCCTCAGTCTCTGCAGCGGAAAAATGGGTGTGTGTGTGTGTGTGTGTGTGTGTGTGTGTGTGTGTGTGTCTCGGGGAGGGTATATTTATGTAACTTGCAAGGTGTGAGTCAGGATGCAAAGAGAAAGTGGGTGCGACCCTGCCCTTGCAAGTTCCCAACTCTTCCTCCCCCGCCCAAGAAGTTCCTGCAAATGAAGAGGCTGCTTAAAACTTCACCCCTGCTCCCCTCTCTCGTAGGACCCCTCCCTCCCCTCCTCTGCCTGTGTCTGTCAATCTGTTCGTCTCTCTCCCATACTTCTGATGCAGTGACTCTCCATCACTCTTCCTGCCTTGCGGTCACTCTGTATGTCCCTGTCTCTCACTTTCTCCTCTGTCTCCCTCTGCCTCTGGCCTGTGTCTCTCCCGACCTCTCCCGCGGTCTCTGGCTTTGTGTCTCTCCCGGACGTCTCCCACTGTCTCCCTCTATCTCTGGCCCTGTGTCTCTGGCTCCGGATCTCCGTCGCCGGCTCTCTCCCCGGCTCTCCGTCTTCTCCCGGGCTCCGTCGCCCGCACGCACGCAGGCCATAAAAGGAAGCCGAGGCGGTGGGCTGGCCCCGCGCCAGGCCGGGGACCCGCGCGCCCCGCTCCCCGCCCCGCACAGGCCCCGGGTCCCCGGGCCGGTCCTCCCTCCGCGGGCGCGGCGGGGGGCGCTGGGCGGGCGACAACCCAAAAAGGGCAGGCGCGGGCGCCTTCCTGCAGGAATCCCCAGCGCCGCATACCAGCCCGGGGCTGCCCGCTCCCCCTGACTAAATATGGTGCGGAGCGGCCTCCCGGCGCGGCGGTCGCGGGGGAGGGCGCGCTGCCTCCGGCCGCTGCGACTGCGCCGCGCGGGCCCACGTGGGCCCCAGCTACTCCCAGCCACAGGGCTTGGGGAGGGGGTCGGAGGAGCTGGGAAGACCCCCGCCGGGCCCCGGGCTTCGCACGCACCCCACCTACGTCCACAACCCCTCCCTGGGTAAACGGATCGGATGGGGGAGGGGGCTTGCCTGATCACCCCCATTTTGCAGGTGAGAAAACTGAGGTCCCAGAGCAGCGAAGAGATTTGCCCAGGCTCCCGATGGGACTGGAGCCCACCGTTGCCATGATTCGCTTCCAGAAGGACTTTAAAGGGAAAGGGAGATGCCCAGGTGAATTGGCCTGCAGGCTAAAGACAGGTCTCCGAGGTTAGTGGCAGGTGCCCCCTTTGTAGCCGTTCTGCCAGGAGCCATTCCTTTAACTGCTTCGTGCCTCAGCGTCCCTATCTGTGAGATGGGAAGAGCAGCAGTTATGCCCTGGCTGTTGGTAAACAGTCGTTGAGATGATCCATGTGAAACGGACATATTGTGCAGCTTCCTGTTAGCTATTATTCCCAGCCAACTTGAAACCACAGGCCTTGGGTGCCTGATGGCGAGGGCCGGCCTGTCCCCCCTCCAGCCACCCGGCTCCCCAGAGTACTTCAGACCCTCTTGATCATTTCCTCAGGCACTCCTGCTTTCTGAAGCCTGCTCTCTCTCTATTCTGAAGCCACAGGATAGTCCGTGAACTGAGCCTGTGTTTTCTCAAGGAGGAGCACAGAGCGACAGAATCTTTGCCTCAACTACCTTACTGGGTTGTTAAACAGGACAACATATGTGAAGGCCTTATATAAAGCATTCCATACCTTTCTGGTACGTTCTACCAGTGCTCAGGGACAGTCATTCATTAAATATGTGTCCAGTGCCAAAGCTCAGATGTTTGAATCTTCAAAAGTGCATTGTTACAGTAATTAAAGCAAATGCCTGTTTTATTTCTCATGGCTCAAAAAGCCAGTTATTTTAAGATCAAGGGGGAAAAATACTTTTAAAAAAAGTGTTACTCTGAGAGCTGTCCAGTAAGTTTCCTTGGCTTGTCTTTTCTTTGAGGTGCTGTGTAATGGGAGTTTCCATAAACTCATGAAACAAGATGGCAGAGGGGAAATTTCTCTCTCGGAGTCTTTTCCTTTTAGCAAAAAAGCTCAAAAATGTGATTGTCCCCCAGTTTTTAATGATATCAAAGATCGGGGTCAAGCATGGTTCACTCCTGCATGTGCCTCGCGACCTAATTATGTAGAAGGGTATCGGCGCTCAAGGCCTCCAGCCCAAGATTTGCACAGGACCGTGCCTTCTTGTGAATGAAGGGATGTCATTCCTGGCCACAAGCCTGGCTCGATCGCTCTTGCAAAAAGGCACTTCTGTTTCAGTCGTGACGGCTCCACGCTTCTCCAAGACAAGACCCCACGGCAGAGTGACTTGCGACGCTCTTTCCTTCGTCCATTTCCACCCATGGTGCCTTCGTACCTCCAGATTCTCTATCAGGAAGGCCCCTAAAATTCTCAAGAGGAGTTTTACAGTGCCTGCCAAAACGAGACACGCTCTTGACATACGATGCGGCAAATCATACTCCTTAGGACTTACCCAAACGAGTCGAAAGCTTACGTCCATACTGCAGCCTGCACTTCGTTTATAGCAACTTTGTTCGGAATTGCCAAAACTTGGAAGCGACCAAGATGCTCTTCAGCAGGTGAGTGGACAAACCGTGGGACACTGAGGTGATGCACTACTATTTGGTGCTAAAAAACAAACCAACTCTCAAGCCACGAAAACATGGAGGAATCTTAGGTGCATATTCCTACGTGAAAGGAGCTGGTCTGTAAAGGCCCAACACTGCAGGATTCCAGATCTGACATTCTGAGAAAGGCAACACTATGAAGACGGTCAAAGACCTGGGGCTGCCAGGGCCTGGGGGGAGGGAGGATGAATGGGCAGAACACAGGACGTTTAGGGCAGTGAAAATACTGTGCACGATACTATAATGGTGGACACAGGTCATGATATATTTGTTCAGACCCATAGAATGAACAGCACCTTAAATGAATCCTAATGTGAACTATGGACTTTGAGTGAGAATGTGGTCAGTGTAGGTCCATCGATTGGAACAAACGTGCCACCCTGATGGGGGGGGGGGGCGGGGGTGCTGCTAAAAATGGGGGAGGCTGCGAGTGTGGGGATAGGTGGCGTATGGAAACCCTGTGCACGTTGTATTCAAGAAATAAGGTCTATTTTTTTTAGAGGTAGTTTTACCTTTTATTAAAAAAAAAAAAAAATTAAGACCACACAATCCTTGCAGAACGGTTGTTACAAAAATCAAATACCCAAGTGGCTGGGGAGGATTGTCCTAAATGCCTTTAAAGGCATATTCTCACAAATGTTAATCCTTCGTGTACACTTGGCTTTAGGTTAAAGGAACACATCAAATTTTATATAATCATACAGGCATGCGAGTCATATACAAATGCATTCTTGCACATAATTATAAAGCTATTAGTTTACTCTATGCAAACATATATGCTAAGCTAAATTTATCATCTTCAAACGCCACCTCTGTTCCTGCTGTTTTTTAACTGCCCAAGTTTTAGATTTCCACCTTTCCTAAATCCCTCTTCAGTCCCAATTCCCATCCTATTTTTGTGTAAATCCAAGTCTTCCCCTAAAACTTCTCTGTATTTCTGGAAGCGAACTTCTCCTTAACAACCCATGAAAACCACCAGCAGTGATGCAGATTTAGTTTTTTGAGTTAGAGGACAAGAGCTTGATGGGTCCTCTGTATTCAGATCTTTTTTTTTTTTTTTTTTTTGCTATCTCTGCCCATGCACCTTCTTCAACTACTGGCTTATAAATTAATTGACACAGTTCAAATATCCTGAGTATAAACATTTCTGGAGTACATTTTTCTCAACCTAAGGTCCTCTGTGGAAATCATAAAAATCTTAGTTTTTTGAAAATAGGTGGTTTTCCCTTTTTCCAAATATAAAAAAAGAGTGCTGCATATGCTCTTCTGAAGCCCTAAATGGCCACGTCCCCGGTTACAACACCGTCCCCGCCAGCCCCCGGGGTGAAGAGTAAGTGTGGCAGGTGAGGTGGCTGATGGCAAGGGCACACACGGGGCACAGCTCCCTCCCTTCACCCTCCACCCTCCACCCAGGCTGCCGGGGAGCCTGCAGGGGGAAGGGGGGACCCGGGGAGCCGCCTCCAACCATTCTTCCCGTCCTGGCGTCCACCTCTTGATGACCGAACAGGCACAGGAACAGCCTCTGCACAAAGACGAGTTGCTCCAGTGTTTTTTATTAAATGATACATCGAAAGTATAAAAGTGGCCTGGGTACAAACAAATGACAGGACAATGCATACAAAAGCACTATCGACTACACGCGACAATTCTGTTCAGCTTCTATTGTGATGACTTTATATCAGTATCCAAAATGATAAAGTCCAGAATTTTTTCTTAATCTAGTCCTGCATGATTGTAATTCCTGAGGTAAACTTAGCGTCCATTGCCAACATCCTTGCATGTAAACCAAGTCTTCTGAGAAGAATTCAGATATTCATATCCCCACACCCAATACAACGGAATTCATAACTGTTACCACAGATTACAGATTTAATTTTAAAAATGGAAATGAGCCCTGATGGCACTTCTCTATGTAAGTAACTCTAGCTCGTCAATAGGGCCTCGCAAAATCCTCTCACTTGTCAAGTATGTCTTGAGGGGACTTCTTTAAACTTTTGGCACTCAGATAAAAATTCTTGGTTAAGGTGTAAGGACTGAACGCTGACCACCGCACAGAAAGCCAATAATAAGGGTCAGTAATTTCCACAGGCAGCACAGAGTCCGCACCCTGAAGAGGACGCCAATTTTTCCAGCTCCAGCCATGATCACTTTCCCTGTGGAAAATGTTCAAGCTAAACGCGGTCGGTAAACGGGAGCCCGCGCAGTTCACGCCCAGAACACGCTTTGTGACTTCCGGCCGACCGGGCGCTATTGTAACAGGTGTTGTCAGGGATATCGGTCTGGAGACTCCACGTTATAAAAATGTCTGAATAAATATCAAAATAGCATTTTAGAGATCGCACACTAAGAGCTCTTACCGTTTTTTTTTTTTTTTTTTTTTTTTTTTTTTATCCCAAGAACGAAAAACTGGCATTTAATGAGACTTCCGGAGCCCGAGTAGGTAGTGGCGGCCCCTGGCGTAGGTCGCCTTGTAAGTGCACAGCTGAAGGCCACACGGAGGTTACACAAGGCCATCTTTTAAAAAGTGCCTTCTGGTATTTCTCCTAAAGCCTGTCTCTTCATGCTTACTCCACATTCTTTATATAATGAAACAAACTCTTTGTTTTACTTACAGCAAAATTAAAAGAATTATTTCCCCCTCTTCCTTTTAATTAAATCTTCCAATAGAAGCCAAAATGGTCCAAGGAAAGAAAAAGTACATTGTTACCTAGTTTAAAAGTTCAAATTTAGATAGTAATTCAGATATCTAAACCTAATTATAAATGGTTATCTGAAAAACCACTAATCATAAGGAAAAAAACAAAGTTTATAGAAAATAGTTTTTTCTGGCTTTAGTGTTCTTTTAAATGTTTTCTCAGAACATGAATGGATTTTTCTACAAATCCACCTAATTCCAGCCCGAAGGAAATTTAATTAATGTAACCTTGTTAAAGAGCAGAGCATATGGCTATAAAGGCCTGAACTTTTTTCTTTTTAAGAACACAGAGGTACTAATAAAATCCCTTTAGCTCTTACAAATTTAAAAAACTTTATCATACCTTCTGAAAACAGTATTTTTTTTTCTCTTTCAAGTCAAATCCAAGAAGCTGGAAGCTACAAGTTAGTTTTTATTCACAAATGTAGTAAAACAGGAGGAGCTAAATGTTTTGCAGAAACTCGAATTTCTACAAAGTACAAACATTAGTGATGTATTTTGGTAATGTTGGCAGAATAAATATGGTACTGAATACACACAATTTTAAGACAAAAGACGCCCCAGATGGAAATGTCATCTCTTTACTGCTTGAGAAACAAGAGGATCTTCCATATTATTTATACTCCCCTTCTCCTTTCTTAGGTGGTCATCTGAAATTAACAGAAACAGATGTCAGTACTTATCCCAAGTCAAAATAAGCAGTGTGCAGACATATCTACGTGTATTTTTGAATGCTGTATCCTGAATACTATAGGAGTTCTTTTTTTGAAAGAGATTTCAAATGTTTATTTTTGAGATACAAAGACAGAAAGAAGGAGGTGGGGGGGGGAGAGACAGAGAAAGAGAGAGAGAGAGAGAGAGAGAGAGAGAGAGAGAGATACAGAATCCAAAAGAGGCTCCAGGCTCTGAGCTGTCAGCACGGAGCCCGACAGTGGGCTTGAACCCGTGAACCACGAGATCATGACCTGACCTTAAGTCGGACGCTTAACTGACTGAGCCACCCATGCGCCCCTGATATTGTAGGAGTTCTTCAGGTGACTTGGGACAAAGAAAGGAACTCACCATTTTTAAACCATTATTGAGGAAATCGGAAATGTTTAGTACTAAAGACTCACTCCCAAGGGGGGAACAGAGAGCATCCTGGAGTAAACCCATGGGTAAGTAGTAGTTATAAACTTCTCTTACACGATACGTAAGGAATGGAATTTGCAAGGACAGTGTTCAATGAGCATTTTGAAGGATGACTAAGTTCTTCAACTAAGAAGAACTTTGAAACTAAGTTCTACCTTTGAAACTAAGAACTAAGAAACTTTTCTTCAAACAGAAATGCCTCTCGGCAGCACCCTCTTGTGGCCAGAAAAAAAAACTAGCAGTTTACATCTTCCTACCCAAATCAGAAAAGTATCGCAGAAATTGTAGAAAATCTTCAGTCAAAAACACAACAATAAAGCTCCAGGAAGAGTTCAGAAACGCCCAAGGCCCCAGTGACCACCCCCTGTGCTCTGGCAATAGAAGGGGCCCCAGTCACTTCTGCTGAATTTCTTTTGTCATGGAGGCAAAGGGGTAGAGGGCAGAAGTGTTCTAGATTAAAAGAACCAAATGCAACAAAAATGCAATGCAAAGACTAAATTCTGAGAATTGTGAAGAACTGAAAATATTCCCCAGACACTTTTTACAATGGAAAAACCCATTTTTATGACAACTAGATGACAAGAGAAAAAGAATACAAATCTAGGCAGTTGTTAGAAATATGCAATTGTAGCACCACAAGCACATATTGGATTTTCTTTTCTTGATGCTTCTTTATTTTAATTTTTTTTTAGTGTTTATTTATTTTTGTGTGAGAGAGCGAGACAGAGACAGAGCACGAGCAGGGAAGGGGCAGAGAGAGGGGGAGACAAAGAATCTGGAGCAGGCTCTGAAACAGGCTCCAGGCTCTGAGCTGTCAGCACAGAGCCCAGTGTGGGGCTCAAACCCACAAACCAGGAGATCATGACCTGAGCCGAAATCAAGAGTCTGACACTTAACCGACTGAGCCACCCAGGTGCTCCTGGATTTTCTAACTCTAAAGACAATTTGCTTCTACACCCATTCCCACTAGTCCACCACAGCTGATCACCCTCATAAAAAATGGGAGACTACTGGTCTGGATCACAGATGACTACCTCCCTCATTTTTAGGCAGCTTTGCTGGACAGAACAAAATTGAGGCCACAACCATTTCAGGTTTTCTAGAAAAGCACTGTAAAGAAATGAAGTTGTTATGCATGTACCTTACAGATGGGCTATCAAGCTCCGTTAATAATTTTCTCTGCTATGAGATATCTGGTTTTTTATTTATACCCAAAACTACTTTGCCTCCATATTTCAAGCACTAATACCAGCACCACTAATGAACTGGTTACCATTCCAAAGGTGAGAGTATCTACATAAACCCTCTTTTTTTCAGCACTCTGAAAGCTCTGATAAAGGAAGTGCTTTCATGCTGGAATGCTTTAGGCTTGTGTTCAAATAAAAGAGAATTTCATTTTAAGTGTTTGATGTTTCAGTCGGATGAGCTTCTGTAGAGATCAGGTATTGTAATCTGAAGAATAATTATTTTCATGTCTCCATAACCTCGTCAATGTTGTCAAATCAAACACATTTCCATCAAACAGTAAGCTAGAATCCAGAAAGTAAACAGAATACTCGAGTGTGTGACTGGGACACAATGCAATTTTGGGCTGATAATTCCTCACAAATCATTGCACAGGGGCGCCTGGGTGGCTCAGTCGGTTAAGCGTCCGACTTCGGCTCAGGTCATGATCTCGCAGTCTGTGAGTTCGAGCCCCGCGTAGGGTTCTGTGCTGACGGCTCAGAGCCTGGAGCCTGCTTCCGTTTCTGTGTCCCCCTCTCTCTCTGCCCCTCCCCCACTCACGCTCTGCCTCTCTCTCTCACTCTCAAAAATAAACATTAAAGGGGCGCCTGGGTGGCTCAGTCGGTTAAGCGTGTGACTTCAGCTCAGGTCACGATCTCACGGTCTGTGAGTTCGAGCCCCGCGTCGGGTTCTGGGCCAATGGCTCAGAGCCTGGAGCCTGCTTCCGATTCTGTGTCTCCCTCTCTCTCTGCCCCTCCCCCGTTCATGCTCTGTCTCTCTCTGTCTCAAAAATAAATAAACGTTAAAAAAAATAATAAATAAATAAATAAATAAACATTAAAAAAAATTTGTTTTTAATCATTGCACAAAGAGTTCATTGTTATCAAGAAAATTTTTGACGGTCAAGAAAAATAACTTGCAAAATCACGTTCTTCTTTAGTTCAGCTGCTATCCTCATTTCTGAGCTTTCCACAGAGTAAGCGCCCAAAGGTTTACTCTAAGCGGAGTCTCTGAAGGCCCCAAAGTAACTAATGCACTCTCCTCCCTCTCCCTCTTTGGCTTGCCCGCGCACGCTCGCTCTCTCCCTCCCTCTCTCTTCCACTCCCCAGCCCTCCCACCTCCCAGGTGTGAAGCCACAACTTGCTACTCTGTGACCCACATCTCAAAACAACAGAACTCAGTTAAGAAATACTCTGTTCCTTGTAACTTTGTTGTTAGCCATTAGCCATGAATGAGATCGATTAGAAAAAGCTTACAAGCGGGCCCACCACATGGATGGAGCTAGAAAGGATTATGCTAAGCGAAGTCAGTCAGAAGAGTAAATACTCTATGATTTCACTCCCATGTGGAATTTAAGAAACAAAACACACGAGCAGAGGGGGAAGAAAAGAGAGGCACCCCAAGAAAGAGACTCTTAACTAGAGACAGCGCACCGATGGTGGATGGTCGCCAGAGGGGAGGCGGCTGGGGGTGGGGGAAAGAGGTGATGGGGATGAAGGAGGGCACCTGCGACGAGCACCAGGTGTTGTAGGCAAGTGCTGAATTACCACGTCGTACAACGGAAGAAAATAAAAATGAAAAGCTTGCAAGCCAGAAACGTGCTTTCTCCAGAGATTTTCCCTCATGGGAATGAAAATACCCGTGTCGCGGGTCTGCAGCGTGAGCGAGTGTTCATGTGTATAACATCCCCTGGTGGCGATCACGCGGGGAAAGTGCGATTATCGTACGCTCTCGGTAGGCACGTCACCTGGTAAAGCCTCTCTGGAGGGGAATCAGACAGTATCTACTACATTTTTTAGTACGTGCATGCTCTGAACCAGCAACTGGACTTCTGGGCATCCGCACAAGACAAACACTTGTGTGGGCAGGAAGTAATTCTATACCGCTACATGGTAGAAGCCAAAAATTAAAAACGTAACAGCACATCGGTAAAGAACGATTCGCAAAGCCACGTGATACTACACGAAGTTAAGAACGAGGTAGAAGGGGATGTCCACGTGCTGACAGAACAAGTGAAGAAAAGCCAACTGCAGGAGGCCACGCACAGGAGCAGAATACATAAATCCACAGGAAACGGATCCCGAGGGAGACCTGCCGACCTGCTGACGGGGGCCTTCCCTCCGTGGAAGGGAGGGAAAGTGGGGAGTGGGGCCGAGGCAAGACGGAAGAGATGAAAGGGAAGTTTACAGTGTATTATCTGAACGTTTCGACATTTACTCACGTAATTGTTTTAAGTACTTGCCGGCCAGTAGGCACTCATCACAGTTCCTCACAACCCCCGAAAAGTGTACAAGAAGGGCACGGAGGGAGGCCGACTCGGCTAAAAACGATCAGCTGCAGGCTTCAGAGGAGTCACCTAACTTCTCAGGGTCGGTTTGCTCAAGCGTAAAGTAAGGAAGGAGGTGGGATGATTTCTTTTTCAACGGTCTATCAGCTCAGCATTCTAAGATAATGGATAACTCGTAGTGAAATCAGAAATCACCTCCTCAAGAGGTTGCCTTGCCTCACAGATACTTCACTTTCAGATCCGAGGAGACACAGCAAGCATTTGGCATGATCAATACTGCTCACAGCAGTTTATGAAAACTACCAAGGGCGATCTGTATTTCAGAGGTTTCTACAAGTTTCTTTCCACATTCCAGGGCTATAGCTGTTCTGTTAATCTGCTGCCTGAGCCCCACCTATGACTGGCCTTAGAAAGAGGTCACCTCGACCGAAGCTGGAAAGGAGGAGCTAATAAACCACTCAGTTCAGATTAGCAAAATGACAGCCTATTGCTGATGTGAACAAAACAACAGAAAGCTCATTTGAAAAGGGAGCATTCTGAAAGAAACCGAGGCTGTCCTCCTAAGAATTCGTTATTTATAGGTAGCTGCCAGTCTTCCACAAACAGTATTCTAAAAATGCAAAGTGGGGGAGGGGGCGCCTGGGTGGTTCAGTCAGTCTGACTTGGCTCAGGTCATGACCTCGCAGCTTGTAGGTTCGGGTCCCAAGTCGGGTTGTGTGCTGACAGCTCGGGTTGTGTGCTGACAGCTCGGAGCCCGGAGCCTGTTTCGGATTCTGTGTCTCCCTCTCTCTCTGCCCCTCCCCCACTCATGCTGTCTGTGTGTCTCTCTCTCTCTCAAAAATAAACATTAAAAAAATTTTTTTAAATAAAAATGCAAAGGGTACAGAAACATGTGGCTTCTCTATCTGTAAGCAGAGATCTTTCCTCACTTTTCGGGGGGGGGGGGAGTGATGATTTGATAAAATGCTATTTGTTCAGTATACCAATAATCTAACCTGCTCCAAAGAGTACAAATCTATGTGAAAATCAGGTTTTTCCAAACTTCTGTATAGAAATAATATCTGAGAATTTTGTCCAGTCGTTCCCCTCCAGATTCTCCTTCCAAAAAGCATTTTGTTTTTAGGATGATAAGTAACACAGACCAAAACTGTATTAAGTGTAAGTAGAATTAAACTACGACTCAAAAGCTCAAGAAAAACTATTCCAGAGAGAAGTATTTAAGAAAATATACGTGCTGACAGCAAAATGATGAAGTTCAGGAAATTCATACCCCTTTGCCTTCTTCCGCTAGGTTGTCTGCCAAGATCTGGGTTTGGAGGCTGAAGTGAAGACCCTCTCGAAAATGGATTTTGGAGGTCCTCCTTAGTTCCGTGCAAGAAATGAGCTAAAATTCCATATAAAAGAGGTCTATAGCAGGAAGAAAACCACAATCAGTTAAAATTATAGATAGAGGAAAAGCTTAAAACAAACCTCTCTTTTATGTTTATGTTTATTTTGAGAGAAAGCGAGCATGCACGCCCAGAGGAGAGGGACAGAGGGAAAGAGAGAATCCCAAGCAGGCTCCACGCTCAGCACAGACCCCGACTCGGGGTCATCTCATAACCATGAGATCACAACCTGAGCTGAACTCAAGGTTGGGCGCTCAACCGAGCCATCCAGGCGCCCCCAAAACTCTACTCTAAGGCAGCCTCTGCCACCTGAATGGCCAGGTAATTCTCTATACTTAAAGAAGATGCAGGGTTACTATCCAAATCACAAACTATTCATGCTTTTTTAAATTTAAGAGTACCATTTGGGGTACCTGGGCGGCTCAGCCAGTTACGTGTCTGACTTCGGCTCAGGTCATGATCTCACGGTTTGTGAGTTCGAGCCCCACATCGGGCTCTGTGCTGACAGCTCAGAGCCTGGAGCCTGCTTCAGATTCTGTGTCTCCCCCCACCCCCCCTCCCATGCTCATACTCTGTCTCTCTCTGTGTCTTAATAATAAACATTTAAAAAAATATTTAAATTTAAGAGTACCATTTAACTCGAAAGACAATTTAAAAATCCAGAGAACCCATGTTACCAACTTAAACATCAACTAAACTGAAATACAAAGTCAAACAATACACAGGAATTCAGCTTTTCAACTTTAAAGTCCAGTGTAAGACTTCCCAGTACCTAGCACTGTCTGAATACAACAGGTATTCAGGAAATGCTGGATGAATAAATCCTTGTCAAATTAGGTCATATGTCTCAAGAGCCAGGCTGCCTGGGTTCAAATCCTGGATTTACCACTTGACCTCAACAAGATTCTTAATGTCCCCAGCCTCTTAAATGTTTTTTCCTCTATAAATGAGGATAAGTGTAGTCCTTACCTCCTAGGGTTATTGTGGACTAAATGAGTTCATAAATGTCAAGGGTTTAAAACCATGCCTGGCACATATTAAATGGCATATAAATGTTAGCTGTTCAGGAGTCAGGTAAGAACTAATATTTAATAAGCTATTATTTTTAGGGCAGGCAGTTTAAAGAAAAAGTGATTTTTACAGTTTCCAAATCTCTCTCCATTCTATCTTCGCCCTGTAGATGTCATAATCATCATCCCCAATTTATACGTGAGAAAACCATGGCTCAGGGAAGATATGCTGGAGATTTCTTAAATTTTTTGTAATGTTTTTATTTATTTTTGAGACAGAGAGAGACAGAGCATGAGCAGGGGATGGGCAGAGAGAGAGGGAGACACGGAATCCGATGCAGGCTCCAGGCTCTGAGCTGTCAGCACAGAGCCTGACACAGGGCTTGAACCCACAGACTGTGAGATCATGACCTGAGCCGAAATCGGACGCTTAATGGACTGAGCCACCCAGGCGGCCCTGGAGATTCCTTAGATAGTAAGTAAACAAACTTTCCAGTTGAATCCCAAGTCCCATACTCTTTGCATTACAATATACTGCTCAGAGATGTACACGAGCATCCCTGCACAAACGGAAGCTATGCGGCTGACGATGGGAGAGACAGAAGCACACCAGAAATGTTTCCAATCTCATCACTGAAAATACAACTTAACTGAGTTTTTGGGGACAACTATTTATTAGCTGGTGTGATAGCTTAAAGTATGACATTCCTTTCCCTCCAAAAGGTGGGGCCTAACTGCCTTCTCCTGGAGTGTGGGCTCAAGTCACTTCTTTGAACCAAAAAACATATTAAATGAGAGTGCTGTGCAACTTCCAAGACTGGGTCACAAACCACTGTGCCCCTCGGCTTCCTCCTTGCCTTCTCTGCTGGGTCACCACGTCATAAGGACATTCAAGCTGTCCTAGGGAATGGTACACATGGAAGGAATGGAGTCTCATGCAAGCAGCCATGTGAGTGAGCCACACAGAAGGGGATCCTCCAGCCCCAGCCACGTCTTCAGATGACGACGTCCCTGGCTACCCTTTAAGCGGATCTCCTGAGAAATGCCCCACTAGCCCCACCCAGAGATTTCTGACCACAGATAATAAATGTTTGTTGTTACAAGCCACCAAATCCTGGGGCAGTGTGTTACGCAGCAGTAAGTAACTCCTTGCATGCCAACTGTTTCATAACACAAGGAAAGGAGGAAAGTAAGTTTCTCTATTTAAGATGCCTCAACTCTTATGAAAGGAATATATCTTACAATCCAGGAACATAAAATAGGTCTTTTTGTTTATTTTAAACCAATGTGTCCCAAAGAGCTAATTGGTTCAAGAAGATTTTTAAATTTAAACAAACTTGTTCTTAACATCAATAAAGTTTTTAAGATTTAAAATTTTAAGATTCAGGTATTTTTAGATGTTATTAGAAAACAAAAAACTAGTATATTTAATCCACAAATTCATGGATACTAAGATTTTTTAAAAAATAAAAGTTAAGGGGCGCCTGGGTGGCTCAGTCAGTTGAGCGACCGACTTCAGCTCAGGTCATGATCTCACGGCTCGTGAGTTAGAGCCCCACTCTGTGCTGACAGCTCGGAGCCTGGAGCCTGCTTCGGATTCTGCACCTCCCTCTCTCTGCCCCAACCCACTCACATTTTGTCTCTGTCTCTCTCAAAAATAAATAAACATTAAAAAAAAATTTATAAAAAAATACAAGTTAAAAAAGGAGAATATTTTTTCAGGTTCGGCCTTACAATACTTTATTTGCAATGTTAAAACACAGAAACTCTGAAAACTAGTCTTCTTCATAAATTTGGCAAACTCATTCGGTGGCATGGCTTGACCTAACATAAGGCTATTTGAGACTTTATCCTACTTTGTGTGCAAATTCTTAAGTTTCTCTGAAAAATATGAATGTGTTTGTGGAAAACCACTTTACACTCACACTGGCACATGTATCTAGTATGTGGTATACTTACTATTTTACCCTTTTTCCCCCAGCTCTACTGACGTATAACTGAGAAATAAAATTGTAAGGTATTTAAACTATATAAGGTGATAACTTGATACACACACACACACACACACACACACACACACACACACACACAGCAAAGGAATTCTCCTCAGCGAATTAAGTAACATATCCATCATCTCACACATTTACTTTTGTCAATGTGTGTGTTACTTTTGTGGGTGAGAAAATTTCAATCTTACAATCCATATTACTTTTTAAAATCTGAAAACTTCACAACAGAAGTGTTTTTAAACAAAGCAGTAACTGTCTTTCAGAAAGCAAACTGCTGACAGTTTGAAGTGTAAGTTGGCAAAGAAAGTGACTAGAGACAGAGAAAGCAGACGGCTTCTGAACAACACAGCGTGGGGCAGCGGGAGTGGATGGGAGATACCGCAGAGGTAGAAGGGATGCGATGTGCAAAGTGACTGGTGGAGAAAGGAGCTGGAGCCACAAACATAAATGGACTCTGAGTTTAAGACCCAAATGGCTACATGAGGAACCTACGAGGGGGGTTTAAGGAGATGAAAACAGCAGATTTAATTTTTGGACACGGTGAGTTTAAGATGCCAGCAGAAACGTGGGCCCACAACTTAGGGCATGTGTTTGATTTAAAGTGGAGTCACAGCTCAGAGGCACCATTAAAGACTCAGGCATACTCAGAAAAGTGGGCGAGGGGACAAGATGAAAAGTTTTGTTAAAGACAAAACTTGAGTGGTCACAATTTAAAGGAAGCCTAAAAGAGCCAATGAAGAAATTGAGAACACTGTTAGGGAAAGAAAAACTTAGACAGTAAAGGTCATAAAAGACAAATGACAATAGGTGTTTTAAGGGAGAAGAGTCAGCATTACAAAATGCTACAGAAACTCCAGTGAAACTGAGCTTCTCAAATTGGAAATACACAATATACAGCCACTCTTGGGGCCGGGGCCTTGGGACAAAGTACAGGGTAAAGGTGGAGTATGATCCTAGAACATTCATTGTGCAAAGACTTGTGGGAAAGTTCAATTTAATTGGTATGTCCTTTATAACATTTTTATGGTAGAACAATTATATCATGAAGTAGAAAAATTCAATAAAGCTTTCGAAAGAGAAAACATAAGATTTCAAAGAAATTTCTTGCTAATGGAAAGGCTGCTTTGAGCCATGTCCCCTGGCCTCCTATGTACATTCTATTTTTATTTTATTTTATTTTATATTTTATTTTATATTTTATTTTATTTTATTTTTATTTTATTTTATTTTTGCCATTCAGGGATTCTCTGGGAAAAGTTTAAGCAACTCTGAAGTAAGAAAAGAACCAAGAAACTACTCAAAAGTGGTCACCCTTCCTTTCAAGGGCAGAGTTTCAGTATAAATGGTGATAGGAGAAATTAACATGCAGAGAGGGCAAAAGAGGGGACAGTAACAAAATGAAAACAGAGGGTTGGTTTTCACTAAGTTCAATGGTCAAAACAAGTTGATTGGGTTTTGGGGGGATCCTAAGTTGAAGTGAAGGAAATAATCGGGAGGAAGAGTTCAGCGTGAGTAAGGAAACAAGTGATAAAAGATGGTCTCAGATGGGAAATAAAAGTGGGGGGGTGGGGTATGGACCAAGAAACCAAGAAACGTGACCCTTAGCAGGACTGTTGCTCAGTCCTCTGAAACCACGGGAATTTTAGCTCCAGGGAGCAGACGCCTTATCTTGTTTATTGCTACACACCTTGGATTTGGTGCCGTGTTAGACACACACTCAAACCAAATAAATACCTGCTGAGTTAAAACGAAATAAAACCACCACTATGTGATTATGACTCCAATACAACACTATCTAAAAATTTATTTTTAAGTTTTTATTTTAAAAAAAGTTATTAAAAAAAGTTCTTGGCACAAAAATAGACACTCAGATCAACGGAACAGAATAGAGAACCCAGAAATGGACCCACAAATGTATGGGCAACTAATCTTTGACAAAGCAGGAAAGAATATCCAGTGACATAAAGACAGTCTCTTCAGCAAGTGGTGCTGGGAAAACTGGACAGCGACACGCAGAAGAATGAACCTGGACAACTTTCTTACACCAGACACAAAAATAAACTCAAAATGGATCAAAGACCTCAATGTAAGACAGGAAGCCATCAAAATCCTCGAGGAGAAAGCAGGCAAAAACTTCTCTGACCCTGGCCACGGCAACTTCTTACTCAACACGTCTCTGGGAGCAGGGAAACCAAAGCAAAATGAACTATTGAGACCTCATCAAAATAAAAAGCTTCTGTACAGCGAAGCAAACAATCAGCAAAACTAAAAGGCAACTGATGGAATGGGAGAAGATATTTGCAAACGACACGTCAGATAAAGGGTTAGTATCCAAAATCCATACAGAACTTATCAAACTCAATACCCAAAAAATAAATAATCCACTGAAGAAATTGGCACAATGAATAGACACTTCTCCAAAGAAGACACCCAGATGTCCAACCAACACATGAAAAAATGCTCCACATCACTCATCATCAGGGAAATATAAATCAACACCACACTGAGATACCACCTTACACCTGTCAGAAAGGCTGACATCAACAACTCAGGCAACAACAGATGTTGATAAGGATGCAGAGAAAAGAGGATCTCTTTTGTACTGTTGGTGGGAATGCAAACTGGTGCAGCCACCCTGGAAAGCAGTGTGGAGGTTCTTTGAAAAATTAAAAAGAGAACTACCCTACGACCCAGCAATGGCACTACTAGGTATTTATCCAAGGGACACAGGTGTGCTGTTTCAAAGGGACACATGCACCCCCATGTTTATAGCAGCACTATCAACAATGGCCCAAGTATGGAAAGAGCCCAAATGTCCACTGATGGATGAATGGATAAAGAAGATGTGGTGTGTATATATATGTGTGTGTGTGTGTGTGTGTATATATATATACACACACACACACACAATGGAGTATTACTCGGCGATCAAAAAGAATGAAATCTTGCCATCTGCAACTACGTGGAAGGAATTGGAGGGTATTATGCTAAGCGAAATTAGTCACAGAAAGACAAATATCATATGACTTCACTCATACGAGGACTTTCAGATACAAAACAGATGGACATAAGGGAAAGGAAGCAAAAATAATATAAAAACAGGGAGGGGGACAAAACAGAAGAGACTCTGAAATATAGAGAACTGAGGGTTGCTGGAGAGGCTGTGGGAGGGGGGATGGGCTCAGTGGGCAAGGGGCTTAAGGAATCTACTCCTGAAATCATTGTTGCATCATGTGTTAACTAACTTGAATGTAAATTATAAAAAAATAAATACATTATAGAAAAAAAAAAGTTCTTACATTGTGTTATCCTTTGATTCTTCAAATGCATTTAGTTCCCGAATGAGAAACTGTCTGTCCAATGGTACTACCGGCTGACCGGATTCTGGAGGAAAAATCAGGTGTCTTTATTCATCTAAAAAGCACATACGATTTTGATAAGAACCACTCACCAGGTATACAGACTTTTCAGATTTTCAGTAGGCGAGGCAAAATGGCACAGCCACTTTGGAAACGGGTTGAGCCATTCCTTACAAAGGTGAGCATGCACTTACCACACACAACCTTGCAATCCCACTCTTAGCTCTTTACTCAAGAGAAACGAAAGCTTACTTTCACACAGAAACTTGTGTGTGAATGTTTATGGCAGCTTGATAATTGCCAAAAACTACAAACCACTGGCGATAATGGATAAAATCGGCACAGCCATACAAATGAGTGCTATTCAGGGGGAAAAAAACCCAACACAGCTGAATCTCAAATGCATTATGCTAAGTGAAAGGAAGCGGACTCAAAAGGCTACTTCCTGAATGGGTTCATTTCTATAACATTCTGGAAAAGGCAAATGCCAGGTACAGAAAACAACAGATCAGTGGTTCCTAGGGGTGGGGGTAGACAAAGAAGTTGACCACAACAGGGCAGAGAATTTTTTGAGGTGCTAAAAATACTCTACATCGAGACTGTAACTGAGGTGGTAGTTACAAAACTATGCATTTGGTAAAATTCATCGCAGTGTATACTAAAAAAGGTATATTGTACTGTTAACTATACCTCAGTTTTTGAACAAAGCCGAGACACTTAATATGAAACTTAAAATGATGGTTACCATATTTCATTTTAGGGAAGCCCAAGTCCAAGACCGCATTCATTCTATTTTCACAATTTTCTTCTTTTCTGAGTACTAATAGTATTATGTAGCCATCTGTAACAAAGTGAGGAAAGTGGCTACTGATACTGAAGATCCTTAGACCACGAAAAATCCTGGTCTTTATTCAGTTAAGGTATATGCTTAACATTAAATAAGACATCTAGAATATCAATAAAAGGGCTGTTAAATCAAAGTTCCAGCATCTCAAAGAACTCATTCTCTCTTCCAAAATCTACTTCATGGCTTCTTTTCTTTAATGAGAGGTGAAACGATCTTAAAGCACAGAGCAAACCTTAAACAAGGCCATCAAATGATACAGGTGCAATCCTTCCAATCCTATTTCTCCCTCAGCCAGAGGAAAGTCTTGACTACCGTGCATTCCTTTCAGTTCTTTACTTTCTTCACAAATAAAATTTAACAGATAAATGTCTCTTCGACTGTCCGTCTCCTCCCCCCAATACCAAGGTTAACCCCCAATAGGAAAGTAAACTCCTTCCTAATCCATTTTAAATATCACGCTTTTACACACATTTGCATATATCCCTCACCTATAATAGTACCAGTATTTTAAAGTTTTATCTCTAGTGCTTCATATTTTTTAACAAAAACTATATACAGCAAAACTGTATTTTTAAAGTATATCTATAGAAAAAAAGCTAGCAGCAAACAAAATGCCAACAACTGCTTATTCTCAGTATCAGGCGATTTTTCAAAGGGTGCACCTAGTGTTTGTTTATTTTCGCCTACAATACAGTAAGCCCCATGAGAACTTGTTCAAGCTATGGAAAGAACCCATGAGATGTTTAGGTCGCTGTCACTCAGATGACACTGTGGTAATGGAATCAGATTTCCAGCGTAAACATTTTCTGAGAATTGAGGGCAGGGAAAAAGCAGATGTTGTTTCAGGTAAGTAACAATAACCTCTTACCTGATATGAGGACAGATGCTGTATACTTATATTTGTTGAATTCCAAATACTCCCGAATTAATTCATTAATTAGAAGGTTTTCATGAGACAACGGTGGTCGGGGTTCACTTTCATCATTCAGGGCATTGAAAACTTCAGCTCGGATCCTTGCTTTTAAATGCCCTAATACTCCTCTTTTCTCCAAGGTGTCCTTTAAAACTGTTAAATATAAAATATTATGTTTCAATTATAGAACAAATTTGGTCATTCTTTTTTTTTTTTTTTTTTTTAAGTAATCTCTACATCAACATGGAGCTCGAACTCATTCAAACTCTTGAGATCAAGAGCCGCACACTCCACCAACTGAGCCAGCCAGGCACCCCTCAATTCTTAGGGCATACTTGGAAGAAAAATGTGTAACTAGTAAAGTGGCCTAATACCCACTGTTTCGATCTAAACAATGTGCTAAATGGAAGTTATCCAATTAGCTACCACAATTCATGTTTGTAATACAAATATAAAGTTCTCAAGTTGCAATGATTTGCTATTTTAATATATTTAAGCAAACTCAAGTTTATCTTTCTAACATCATCACTGTCAGTAGCTATAGTCTGGTATGCATCTTTAGTGAGGGAGGAAAAGGGAGCATAGAATTAGCTCACCGGAGCCTGAAATTAACCCTTACTGTCTCGTATGTTTTCAAGAGTGTTTAGCACTGCAGATAGGTTCTATATGTCACGAAAATCTCTGGTGTAGAAAGATGATTAAAGACAATGAATGCATTCCATAAAAGGAAGGAATATGTTGTCTTTTGATAAAAACCTATGCTATCCAGAACCCTTGGGGAACGGCCCATTCAGAGGAAAAAGGTATTTCTGTGTTTGTTTGTTTGTTTGTTTAAGACACCAGTTAATTTCCTAAAAAACAACAGGATTCTGAAATTATAAGCCTAGTTAGAAATCTATCACTGCCACCTTGAGACATCGGGGATATATATATTGAGTGTAATCTAACTTCTTGAGGAGCAAGGGTCGGATTGCTGTATCAGTTATGATAATGAGATTTACCTATAAATGTTAGTATAGATACTGACGGGCACAGGGCTGAATTGGCATCATTCCTTGCAGTAATCTGGACCTTCTTCATTCACATTGTCCCTCAAGGCTAAGTAACGAACCCAGACAATCAGCACCTCTCACCCACAGTGCCTAGAACACAGTAAGAGCTCAAAAACTCTACCTGGGAGCATTATAATACAGGGTGTAATAAACATAGTTTAATACATACTGTGCCCTACCCAAGGCACCAAATAAGTACATCAACATAAAGAAAAACTCATAAACAGAGCCCAAAGAACTTATCCATTTGTCATAAAATTCCTTTAAAGCTTTATTATACAACAACAAAAACCTGGGTCTTAGGATTCCATTACAGAGATACAATCTAGACTGAATTTTAACCTTTCTTGCTCCTTGTTTTTAAATCATCCCTTCAACCTATTTGGCAGGTATGCAAGTACAGTTATCACCCAATCAGACTTTGTAACAGGCCCATAAAAGGAAGGTCCAGCCTTATCACAGTCTAGGGATCATAACCGAACCCGTTCTTTAACTCCATCTTTGGAAGTAGATGGGAGAGTTTTCGCTGGCCAGGATCCTGTCCCAAAGGCTGTATGTGCACACAGCACAGCCTCAAACTCAGCAGAGAAATGCGAATTAATGAAGCTGGAGTTAGGAAATCTAGGCTGTCCGTCTCACCGCCAGCTCACGCCTCAGTTGCCCTCTCCAACATGATGAGCTCCACCTCTCGGAGGCAGAACCAAGGGAGATGCAAAGATGTGCAAGCTTCAAAAAGGCACAAGTCCATACAATGTACGATAACTGACTGGGAAACACACTGTCACTGAGATTCTCTTGAACACAGAGCATATTCAGAACTGGGCAACGCAGAAAAAACATAAAGGGCTCCCTAGATCTGTGAAGGACACTCACTCCTAAACCCCAGAGTTACATCTTCTTTTGGGGTTCTGTATTATTTTGCCCTTCCTTCTATTATGTTTAAAACACGGTGCTATAACAACTTCAGAAAGAGGTTCTTAACTTGCCTTAATATCCCAAAATACCTTTATTTTTTTTAAGTTTATTTATTTGGGGGTGGGGGGGAGAAGGCATGAGCAGGAGAGGGGCAGGGAGAGAGGATCCCAAGCAGGCTCCCCACGGTCAGCGCAGAGCCCCCACGTGGGGCTCCAACTCGCAACCGCAGGATCGTGACCTGAGCCTAAATCAAGAGCGGGTGGCTTATCCCACTGAGCCACCCAGGTGCCCCCCTCCCCAAAGTATCTTTAAATCCTCTGAAGAGGGGCGCCTGGGTGGCTCAGTGGGTTAAGCCTCTGACTCTTGATTTAGGCTCAGGTCACGATCTCGTGTGAGTTCGAGCCCTGGCATCAGGCTCCGTGGTGGCAGTGCAAAGCCTGCTTGGGATTCTGTCCCTCTCCCTCTCAAAATAAATAAATAAACTGAAAAAAATCTTTAAAAAAAAAAAAAGATAAATCCTCTGGAGCTGATGCAATATCACACGTGTTACGGATTCCCTGCGGGGAGTGAGATCGGATTCCCGTGAACTCTGTTCTTGTGGATAAAGGCATGCCTTTTCCAGGACTGTTCACCAGCCCGGCGCCCAAACACACATTTACGTCAATGCTTCCAGCATCCTCTTCTCAAAGGGATTCAACCCCTCCCTGCCAAATCTTTAAGAATTACTGATTTGGATCCCAAGTTCCCTGAAAACTCAACTGGTTTTATTAACTGGGTAGCAGTATCACCCAGGGATTAAGACCTGGCCTTCAGGTGCGGCTGATCTAGGCTCTCGCACTGGGCCTCCTAGCTAAGGCGCTTTGCGCGAGCTATTTCACCTCTCCGCACCTCTATTTCCCAGTCTATAAAATGGGCATGAGATTGTGACACAGGATCTATTAGGCAATACTGGGAATGGGTAGTGCTTGACATTTAAGGCTCTGTCGCTTATAACTATAACTACTATTATTTGTCTGCACATCAGATCACACAAAACCAACGGTGAACAAACGTTTCCAGCTTAATCGACTCGCACCTTTATGGAACTCTGTTAAAAACTCCAGGAGAATGGCCAGGCAGCTTCCCACCGCCAGTTTTTCCCCATGGAGAGCGGGACGCACCTCACAGGTGGTTGCAAGGATTCAGTGACAACTGAGCTAACGGTTTGGGACTGTACCTAACCCCAATAAATGGCTGTGGGTACTGTCATCACTCAGTCCCACATAAAGGGAGCGGCCCAAAGCTTCGGCCCGAGAGCGGTCTCACAAATGCGCCCAGAGGCCCAGCGTGCAGGACTGCAGGCCCCTCGGGCACATGAGGGTCCCGCAGCTCCTGCTCCAGCTCAAAGCCGATTCCAAAACTGCCCCAGTGCGACTGCTTCCCTCACACAGGGCCCGGGCGCAGCGGCCGCCACACCAGCCGGACGCTCTGCCGACCCTAACGCCGCAGAACGAGCCCCGCGCCCCCGGAAAGCCGGACTCTGTTTCGCGCGCGCTCCTTTCGCTCCATCCTTTTCACAAGAAGAAGGCCAGACGCCTTTCACCCGGCAAACGGTCCACGCGCACTCACCAGCCTTGAGCTCGGCGACAGTCGCCATCTTTCAACCGCCGTCAGGGGCGCGTCTCGGCTGTGCGCACACGCAGCTCCGCCCCTCTCTGCGGCATGGTCTACAGCCAATAGGTGCGCCGCTCTCGCTACACTCGGTCCCACCCCTTTCAGTTTTCTGTCTCCGGGGTTGGTTGGGTGGTGACTCTCCGGAGGGATTTCACCAATCAGCGAGCTCTCTAGGTGCTGCGGGAGGAGGGAGGAGGAGTCAGGACTAAGATCCTTTACCTTTGCGTGCCACTGGCACTTTAGTTGACTGATATTTCCAGCGTGTCCCCACTGCTCGTCTCTGCAGCCTCAGGGACTAATTGTCAATGGTTACCATGTGTTGAGCCTGTGGTTCTCAAACTTGAGAGTGTCTGAGAATCACCTTGAAGACTTGTTAAAGGGCCCCACTCCTGAGGTTGCTGATATAGTCAATCTAGGATGAGATCCGAGAACTGCTTTTCTAACGAGTTCTCAGGTGACGGGGATGCTGCTGGCCTGGGGATCACACCTTGAGAACCCCTGTATTAAGTACTTACTAGGAGCCTGACAGTGTGCTAAATCTTACACACTTTGGCTCATTGATTTCTCTACTATTACTCCCATTTTACAAAGGAGGCAACTGAGTCTTTGATAACTGATGAGGCTTAACCAAGATCACCAGCAAATGGAGGTGATTGGAATCCAGGCCTCTTGCTTTTCTAGGCCTGTTCTCTTCCACTGACACTTAATACTGGGTAGTACACATGAGGAGTCCAAGAGCTATCTGTGAATAATTGATGGACGAATAAACTCTACCATCCCAGTTTTGTACCCCAAACAGTGGGAGATTCTGTGATTCCAGTTAGGAATCCAATTCTATGCTTCCTTCCATTGCCAGGAAGGCCAGCATCTGTGACTTAGATCGTAGAACAGTGCTTTTTAAACTGCTAGTCTTTACCCATAGTAGGTTTTAAAATCTATTTATTAGTGGCCCCCGGTGAACATATTTTTAATGAAATGGAATGGAACAAACAGCAAACAAGGAAATACTGTTTTTTGAAACTTTTGTTTCAGTTATGATGTGTGTCCTCGTTCCCGGTGTATTTTTTTTTAATAACCAAAAATGTATAATGTTTATTTTTGAGAGAGAGAGAGACAGAATGTGAGCAGGGGAGGGGCAGAAAGAGAGGGAGACACAGAATCGGAAGCAGGCTCCAAGCTCTGAGCTGTCAGCACAGAGCCAGATGCAGGGCTTAAACTCACAAATTATGACATCATGACCTGAGTCCAAGTCGGTCGCTCAACTGACTGAGCTACCTGACTACGCCCCTTTAATTTTTTTCTTTCTAATGTTTATTTTTGAGAGACAGAGAGACAGAGCATGAGAGAGGGAGACGCAGAATCCAAAGCAGGCTCCAGGCTCTGAGCTGTCAGCATAGAGCCCAACCTGGGGCTCAAACTCAAGAACAGTGAGATCATGACCTGAGCCAAAGTTGGACACTTAGCTGACTGAGCCTACCCAGGTGCCCCCCTCCTTTTTTTAAGTTTATTTATCTTGAGAGAGAGAGAGAGAACATGTGCACATGCAAGTGGGAGAGGGGCAGAGAAGGAGAGAGAAAGAGAGGGAGAGAGAGAGAATCCCAAGGAGGCTCTGCACTGTGAGCTCAGAGCCCAATGCAGGGCTTGAACTCACAAACCACGAAATCACAATCTGAGCTGATTTGGGACGCTTAGCCGATTGAGCCACCCAGGCACCCCTAATTTTGACCTTGTAGAACTCAGATCTGTTCCGTAAATTTAGAAAGGCCCTATTCATCCCACTTCCCTATTCTGTAAAACCCACAGAGCCTGAATTCCTGGCCAACATCTCAAGAGATTTATAAGGATTAACTAAATTCCATAGGTAGGAAGTTTGAGCTCCTCAGAGAAAAGAATTGCTGGGTGTGTTGATGAGCAACTCAGAGAGAGAGACAAATAGTAATGCAATTGATTGATTAGTAGTGGTAATCATTACAATAGTTAATATCCATTGCCACTCTCTGTGTGACAGGTACACCTCTAAAGCCTTACTTAAAGTTGTCACCAACAACCCGATGAGGTAGATACTCACACAGCAATCATCTAAAGTAAAATTTCAGGGTGCCTGGGTGGCTCAGTCAGTTAGGCGTCCAATTTCAGCTCAGGTCATGATCTCGGGGGTTGTGTGTTTAGACCCCGTATTGGGCTCTGTACTGACAGCTCAGAGCCTGGAACCTGCTTAGGGTTCTGTGTCTCCTACTCTCTCTGCCCCTCCCCCACTTCTTATCACTCTCTCTCTCTCTCTCTCTCTCTCTCTCTCTCTCTCTGTGTCTCTCAAAACTAAATATTAAGAAATATGTATATAAGGTAAAATTTCATTGAAAAACATGTACTGAAATTGGGTACTACACTGTGTTGGAAAGGATGTGGGGAAACAGGCATCACCATTCCTCGCTGGAATGTGGGTGTATTGGCCCCACCTTCTCAGAAGGCTATTTGGCAATATCTAGTCAATCTTTCACACACACCCTATGACCCATCAATTCTAGTTTTAGAAATGTATCTTACACATACACTCACATCTAATTACCAACGATATGTGCATAGGAATATTCAGTGTAGCCCTGTTTATAGTAGACAAAAATCTTTATGTGTCCATCAGAATGGCTGAAATGAAAACAAGCCACGATGACAATACCAAATGCTGGTGAGTGTGCATACGTTGCCGGTAGAAATCCAAAGAGGTAGAGTCACTTTGGAAATTGTTTTGGCAACTGCTTATGAAGCCAAACATACATTCACCATTCAACTCGGTAATCCACTCCTCGCTGTTACCCAGGAGAAATAAAAACTTAACGTCTACACAAAAGCCAGTATGAAATAATCGCAGATCTATTTGTGATCGTCCCACCTGGAAATGACCTAATGCCTTCCAGCTGGTGAATGGATATAAATTAGCTGTAGTAGATGCCTGTACCATGGAATAACAAATACTCAATAATAAAAAGGAACCGGTCACTGATAGCTGCAACAACGTGGGTGAATCTCAGACGCATTGTGCTTGGTGAAAGAATCAGGACTCAAAAAGCTACATCAGATATGATTCCACTTACATATTTTGGAAGAGGCAAAGTCTCTTTGGTGTGAACTTTGGAAAAGTGTGTGGAAGGTGGTTGCCAGGGGCTGGGATGAATAAAGGGGACTGTCTATAAAGATGGAATAACATGAGTTGGGGAGTCCTGGAACTGTTCTACATCTTGATTGTGACGATGTGATTGTATGCATTTATCAAAAGTCATGTATGAATTCATCAAAATTCATCCTCAGACGGCCCCCAAACTCCCCTACCCTGCACCCTCATCATGGCAGCGCGGCCTCCATACCCTGGGGCTGTGATTCTGTTCACACCGGTGCCCACACTGGATTGCTTCGCACGACAGAAACCTTACCTATCTTGCTCATCTCTGGTCAAACAAATATTTATAGAATGAATGAATGAAGTCCCGCAAAGCAACACATCTCACAGTTGAAACTGACATGGAGACAACTAAGTGGCCAGAAGCAAGTAGACCGTGTGGCGGGAGTGGAATTATACCCCAGCTTTTCTCTACAGTGACTGACAAAATGCAACCCGTGGAGGTTACAGGTTCCGACTTCTGAACTGTGGCACCTACATGGTTCTCACCCTGGAATGTTGACATGTGGGAGGTTTTAATGTAGATTTTTTTTTTTTTTTTTTTTTTTTTTTGCGGGCGTTGGGGAAGGCGGTGGATATTAATGTCAGTCCTTTGGAGGAAGTAAAAAGGATCCGCCAGGTAAAATGAGAATGCCACCTTTTGAACATTTGAAAGGTTTTTTTTTTTTCAGAGGGATGAGCAATACATTTATTCAATGCCTTGTTTACCAAAAGGATTAGGGATTAAGGAATTCTTGAGTAACTCTTGGGTGAAACCTGTTTTATCAGAGGAACCCAGCTGGACAAAGTTGAGTTTAAACGAGTCGAGTGTCTTACGGAGATTTAGTTATGCCCTCCTGGTAGGCATGACTTTTCTTAGGATGTGCAGCAAGAGGCAGTAGAGAGTAGGAAGGGGGGGGGAAATCCGTAGACAGAATTTTACAAATTGGAGACAACCACGTTATAGAAACAGTATCTCCTTGTCAGACAAGTCGAGGCAGCTTTTAAAAATATGACACATTGGGGGCGCCTGGGTGGCTCAGTCGGTTAAGCATACAACTTCAGCTCAGGTCATGATCTCGTGGCCCATGAGTTCGGGCCCCGTGTCAGGCTCTGTGCTGACAGCTCAGAGCCTGGAGCCTGCTCCTGATCTGTGTCTCGCTCTCTCTCTGCCCCTCCCCCACTCACGGTCTGTCTCGCTCTCAAAAATAAACATTAAAAAAATTTTTTTTGCGGGGGGGCGCCTGGGTGGTTCAGTCAGTTGAGCGTCCGACTTCGGCTCAGGTCATGATCTCACAGTTCGTGAGTTCGAGCCCCGCGTGGGGCTCTGTGCTGACAGCTCAGAGCCTGGAGCCTGCTTCCGATTCTGTGCCCCCCTCTCTCTCCGCCCCACCCTTGTGCTCTGTCTCTCTCTGTCTTTCAAAAATGAGAAAACATTAAAAAAAATTTTTTTAATAAATTAAAAATAAAAAACAATAATTTTTTTTTTTAATTTGAAAATATGACATGCCTCCACATTGGCCATTCATGGCCACCAAGACGGTGGCAACCGCTTCCGAACTGCTGATTCAAAGGGATGGGCCTGAAATCCCAGGGGAATTCAAATTCAAATTCAAATCCCTCCTTTCTGGATTTATGAAGGGGGAAAGTTGCTTCTTTCTGTCTTTATGTGCAATATCGTTGCTCTGAGCACACTCCAAAAAAACAGGAGCGGCCGTTGGTTTTGAAGTACTCACCCCTATACTAGATACTGTGTGAGACATTTTGTGGGCACCACTGAATCCATTCCCAGGAGGCTGGTGCTATGGTTATCCTGATTTAAAGGTGAGACTGAGAAATTGAAGCGACCTGCGCGAGTTCAGACAGCTGGGCTGAGTCTCAACCACATTCACAGTCTGATGCCAGGTCCTAGGTTTCCTCTGCTCACGTGGACAGATGGTTTCATATTCCAGCTGGATGAGACGAACCTGTGCTGGGCGGTTGCTGCAATGGGCTCACAGCTCTGCACACTGAGGACTTTTGCATGCTGGAAAAGAATATGGGACCCCGTTGATGCCCTCCCCCAAACCTCCCCCAGTTTTCCTAATCTTTGTTCCCTGAAGGGCTTCCCTTTCCTCTCTGACGTTGTGAGAATATACACACTAAAACGAAAGCAGAGAGGGGTCAGGCGCTTTGCTCGAGGCCACGTAGGGGACTGGTGGCACAGAGCCAGTCTGGAACCCAGCCAGGCAAGGGGATACCTGGATGGGTCACCCGGCTGCTGGCTCTGCTGGTCACCATCACTGGCTCTTGATGACATTCTCACAAACACATCCTTGGCCCCCTGCAGCTCTGATGGACCTACCTGTGACACCACGGCGGGATCCTCAGAAGGGGGAGTGAGTGCTGGCTGGGTATGGGTGCCTCAAGCATGAAACCAAAGGAAGGCAGAAAAGGCCTTTACCAGCTCCCCCTTCACCTTGGTCAGCTCCTGCCCTGGGCGCTCATCCTTCTGGAGATGCTTCCTGTTCGCAAGCGGGACGATGGGCATGTCGGGGCGGAATCGCTTGACTTCCGGACTCCATTTTTCTAGGATGTTTTCTAAACTATTAAGCCTGTCAGCAGAGAAATGCGTCAGGAGAGCATGAGTGTCCAGGTAAGAGAGGGGCCTCCAGTGATCACAATCTTCCTGCCCAGCTGTGTGCCACAAAGCCCGCTTGACCCCCTTTCCATCCACTTTGACATCTGCCACATGGTTCTCAGCCACTGTGGGTCCATACACCTCTGGGGACTGGTTCTTACTAAAGACACTGCACAGGGCTTACTGGCCAATGAGGAAGACAGTGAGTAGTAAAATATTTAATTACAAACTGATATGGTAGTGTAATTCATACAGAGACCTGGAGGGCCCTGCCCTGCAACTGGGGAGGTGGTTGGGGAAAGTTTCTATATCAGCATCTATTTTTCTGTGTAACAGCCATCCCCAAACTTAGTGGCTTAAAACAGCAATGTTTATTTTTGTCTACAAAGCTGCAATTTGGGCAGAATCTGGCCTGGACAGCAAGACTGCGCCCCACATGGCATCAGCCAAGGGCAGCTTGACTGGGATGGTTGGGTCTCCTTTCTTAAGGATACAATTTACCATAAAACTCGCCCTTTTCAACTCTACAACTCAGTGGTTTTTAGTAGGTCCACAAGGTTGTGCAGCCATCATCAGGATCTGATTCCAGGACATTCTTATTTCCCTAAAAAGAAATCTTGTACCCATTAAAAGTCACTCCCCATACTTCCCTCTCTCCAGCCTCTGGCAATCCCTACTCTACTTTCTGTCCCTATGGGTGTTAACATTCTGGGGATTTCATATAAATAGAAACATACAATATGTGGTCTCTTGTGTCTGTCAAGTTTCTGGAGGATCCACTTTTTTTTTTAATTTTTTTTTTAACGTTTATTTATTTTTGAGACAGAGAGAGACAGAGCATGAACGGGGGAGGGTCAGAGAGAGGGAGACACAGAATCCGAAACAGGCTCCAGGCTCTGAGCTGTCAGCACAGAGCCCGACGCGGGGCTCAAACTCACAAACCGCGAGATCATGACCTGAGCCAAAGTCGGCCGCTTAACCAACTGAGCCACCCAGGCGCCCCTGGAGGATCCACTTTTAAAACGGCTCATCACATGGCTGGCTGGAAAGTCAGTGCCCGCTATCAACTGGCTCTCACCCTGGGATAAGGACCAGGAATCCCAGTTCCCCACCACGGGGACCTTTCCCTGGCTACTCGGGCTTCTGTATGGCCTGGCACCTGGGTTCCAACACTGGGCGTCCCCAGACAACCGGGCAAAAGCTTTCCACCTCTTATGAGAGTCACATAATGTCACTCCTTCCAAAGTCACATAATGGCACTTCGATGGTCGTCTCAAGCTCACCCGGATTCAGGGCAAGGGAACACAGACCACCCGTCTCAATGGGCGGTGTCAGAGTCATCTTACAAGATCAGCGTGTGCTATGGGAGTTACAGTTGTATATACAAAACTGTCACAGCTTCCCTGGGGAAGTGCTGTTCGAGCTGAGAGCTAACGGATAAGTAGGTGTTAGCTAGGTACCATGGTGGACGAGCATTCCAGGAATATGGAACAGCATGTGGCAAGGCCCTGAGATGAAACAGTGAGGACATGGGAGGAAGTGAAAGTGGGCTCAAGTGACAGGGTCAGAGAGACAGTGAATTTGAAAGGGCAGATTGCACAGGGCTTTGTCTGTCATGTGCTTTAGCCATCTGTTGTGTCTGCTCAGGTTCCAGTGTCCGTTCTTCCAGAATGGTCAGCACCCTAGAGATCCACTGGGGAGCTATTAACTTCCCTCTCAAACCCCCCTTGCACTGGGGCTGTGGACAGTGGACAGAAGACCCAGTTTTAGCCACTGAGGACATTCCTCACGAGCCCAGCAGCCTCAGCAATTGGTTCAGGAATGGACGTGTGACCCAAGCAGGGCCAATGAGATTCAAACCCAAGACATCAGCGGGAGCTATTGGACAAGGGATATAGTCTTTCTTTGGGAGTTATTAGGAGAAATATAGCTGAAAGTTATGGGTGTTGTCTTGTCTGTGAGTGCGGAGAACCTGACTGACAATGTCACCAACAAAGAGAAAGCCAGAACCAAGTGATGGAGACTGTTGAGCTCCTGGACCGTGACTGAGGCCAAATTTACTGCTGGACATTTTAGATACATGAGTCAATAAATTTTGGTTTAAGCTGATTGATTAGACTTAAACATTTTTTTTTATGTTTATTTTTGAGAGAGAGAAAGAGACAGAGCGTGAGCAGGAAAGGGGCAGAGAGAGAGGCAGACACAGAATCCCACGCAGGATCCAGGCTCTGGACTCGGCACAGAGTCTGTCGTGGGGCTTGAACCCACAAACCGTGGGACCATGACCTGAGCAGAAGTCGGACGCTCAACCGAGGGAGCCACCCAGGCGCCCCTGATTAGACTTTTTATGCAGATGAAATCTCTTCATTGGTAAGAAAAATTCATATGAAACATAACTAGAAGTACAGATGCTTGGCAGGTTTAAAAGCTAATTCACGCCTTTGTCCCTGGCCCCCTTTCTTTATATTCTCACGGATTTCTCCAAGGCTGCTGTGGGTATATGTGGTGGCGTTAAGAGGATTCTGGAGGGACCCCTCTGGGCAAACAACTTTTTAAAAAACAACCCCTTCCTTGGACTCAACCACATACCGGGAAGAACACAGGCTGAAAACTTCAGCCCCCAACTACCTACCCGGTGGGGAGCATTTATTCAGGGCACAGTGCAAAATTGCGTGTCAGTGGCGTTCTCATAGAGGGACACCATTTTCTAAAGGGTTGGTGAGGTGACCCAAGCCGTTTCAAAGATCACATTCAAACACCACGATGGTCAGAGGAGAAAAGAACAACCTGTAGAATCTCCCCCAGAGATCCAAGGACTTCCCCACAAACACTTAGCAAAACTCTCCTCATGTCGGGTCTCCTTTCTATTCATTTCTTAACTTATTGAGGTGAAATTCACATAACGTAAAAATCACCATTTTAAAAGATACAATTCAGTGCCTTTTAACACATTCACCATGTTGCACGACCATCACCACTATCTACGCCAGAGCATTTTCATCACTCCAAGGCGAAACTCTATCCCCATTGAGCAGACTCCCTGCACTCCCTGGGACTGTTATGACCAAAGAGGCTGGGAACATTCAGGTTCAGGTTAATGTGTGAACACGTGTTTCCCATTCGGAGATGTATACCCAGGCGTGGGAGCGCCAGATCACCTGGCGAGTCTCTGTGTACATTTTTGAGGAACCGCCAGGCTGTTTTCCACAGGGACTGCAGTATTTCACGTTCCTAGCCATGTCTAAGGGCTCCAATTTCTCCACATCCAAAGGATTGTTCTTTCTTTTTGTTTGTTTGTTTTACTACAGTCATCCTAGTGTGGGTGAAGTGTCTTGCTGTGGTTTTATTGGCATTTTCCTGGTAGCTAATGATATTGAGCCTCTCAACATGTGTTTGTTGGCCATTCGAGTATCTTCTTTGGAGAAATGTCTTTTCAAACATCTGGCCCCTATTTTTTAAAGCTCATTTATTTATTTTGAGAGAGAGAGAGAGACAGAGGAGGTGGAGGGGCAGAGAGAGAATCCTGAGCAGGCTCTACACTGTCAGCATGGAACCTTGGAACCTCATGCAAGGCTCGAACCCACAAACCATGAGATCATGACCTGAGCTGAAACCGAGGGTCAGATGCCTAACCAACTGAGCCACCCAGGTGCCCCAACCCTTGGTCCATTTTTAAACAGAGTTAGTTGTTTTCTTCTTCTTGAGTTGTAATCATTGTCTTTTGGGGTTTTGTTTTGTTTTGTTTTGTTTTTTGTTTTTGAATATTTTGGGTATCAGAGCCATAGCAAATGTATGATTTGCAAATATTTTCTCCTATTCTGTGGGTTGTCTTTTGACTCTCCTGACAGTGTGCTCTCATGCGCAAACGTTTTCAGTTTTGATAAATAGGAAATTATTGATTATTGTTGCTATTAATCTATTTTTGTTGCTGCTTGGGCTTCTGTACCACGGATAAGAAACCATGGCCAATCCCAGATCATGAAGACTTGCCTCTAGGTTTTTGTCTAAGTATTTTATAGTTTTAACTCTTATATTTAGGTTGTTGATCCATTTTGAGTTAGTTTTGGTAAATTATGTTTGTTCAAGATCCAGCTTCTGTCTTTTGCGTGTGTGCAAACAAGGTGAGTTCAAGGTACAGCTTCCGTCTTTTGCGTGTGGATGTCCAGTTGTTCCGTGATCATTTTGTGGAACAGATTGTTCTTTCCCCCAATGAATGGTCTTGGTGCTCTTGTCAAGATCCATGAACCGTGGACGTACAGGCTTATTTCCAGAATCTCAACTCTATTCCATTCATCTACATGTGTATCCTTATGCTGCTATCAAACTGTTTGGGTATTGTGGCTTCGTAGTAAAGTTTTTTATTTTTTTATTTTTTTTAATGTTTGTTTATTTTTGATAGAGAGACAGAGAGTGAGTGGGGTCAGGGCAGAGAGAGAGGGAGACACAGAATCCGAAGCAGGCTCCAGGCTCTGAGCTGTCAGCACAGAGCCCTACACGGGGCCCGAACTCATGAACCATGAGATCGTGACCTGAGCTGAAGTCGGACGCTTAACTGACTGAGCCACCCTGGTGCCCCTTCGTAGTGAGGTTTAAACCATGAAGTTGAGTTTTCCAACTTTGGTCTTTCCCAAGATTCTCTTGGCATTTCAGGGTCCCTTAAAATACCATACAGGGGCGCCTGGGTGGCGCAGTCGGTTAAGCGTCCGACTTCAGCCAGGTCACGATCTCGCGGTCCGTGAGTTCGAGCCCCACGTCAGGCTCTGGGCTGATGGCTCGGAGCCTGTTTCCGATTCTGTGTCTCCCTCTCTCTCTGCCCCTCCCCCGTTCATGCTCTGTCTCTCTCTGTCCCAAAAATAAATAAAAATGTTGAAAAAAAATTAAAAAAAATACCATACAAATTTTAGATTTGGCTTTTTCATGTCTGCTAAAAAGGACAGTGGGATTTTTATAGGGAGTGCATGAAATCAGTAGATTGCTTTTGTATACTGTTGCCATTTTAATACTATTAAGTCTTCTGGTCCATAAACACACAAAAGACCTATTTATTTAGGTCTTCTTGAATTTCTTTCAGCAACGTTTTGTAGTTTAGGAGGCCAAGTATCAGACAACTCGGGATGGCCTCTATACCTGAGAGCCCACTGAAACTATTCAAACTAGCCAATCCAAAACCTGTTTACTCTGTCTCTCCCATTTCTTCCCTCTGAAACTCCAACAAAGGGTCTTTCTTGCCCATGGGTACCCCTTATCCTGACTGACCCAGGCCTTCTCTGCGTGCTCCCTACCCCATGATATGGCATGCCCCTCTCTTGGCATCTGTGGGTCTAATAAACTATCTTTTCTTTTTTTACTAAAAATGTTTTTTAAATGTTTACTTTTGAAGGACGGACAGACAGAGTGCAGGGTGGGGGCGCAGAGACAGAGGGAGACACAGAATCCGAAGCAGGCTCCAGGCTCTGAGCTGTCAGCACAGAGTCCAATGCGGGGCTTGAACCCACAAGTTGTAAGATCATGACCCAAGCCAAAGTCGGATGCTCAATGGACTGAGCCACCCAGGCGCCCCAATAAACTTTTCTTCAATGGCAGTCCTCTCAGGATCTGTTGGCCTCATCATACCCGAATAATAATAAAGCCTGCACTATAAAATATTCAAGGGCAATGTTGACCAGAATTAGCAAAAGTAGACATTCTTGTCTTGTTCCCAATCTTAGGGGGAAAGCTTTAAGTCTCCCACCACTGCATATGAGAAGGGTTTTTCTTATATGCCCCTTATGATGTTAACGTAGTTCCCTTCCAGTTGTGGAGTATTCTGATCATGAAAGGGTGTTGGATTTTATCAAATGCTTTTTTTTCTGCCTCGCCTGAGATGTTCATGTGGTTTTTCTCCCCCTCCATTCTATTGATGTGATGTTTTTGAGTGGGATGTTGCTAATTACTTTGGAGTGTTGTTCAAGTTGTCTCTCTCCTTGTTCGTTTACTTATTTATTTATTAAAAACTTTTTTTAGGGGCGCCTGGGTGGCGCAGTCGGTTAAGCGTCCGACTTCAGCCAGGTCACGATCTCGCAGTCCGTGAGTTCGAGCCCCGTGTCAGGCTCTGGGCTAATGGCTCGGAGCCTGGAGCCTGTTTCCGATTCTGTGTCTCCCTCTCTCTCTGCCCCTCCCCCGTTCATGCTCTGTCTCTCTCTGTCCCAAAAATAAATAAAAAACGTTGAAAAAAAATTTTTTTAACTTTTTTTAAATGTTTATTTTTCTTTTTGAGAGAGATACAGAGTACAAGCAGTGGAGGGGCAGAGAGAGAAGGAGGCACAGAATCCAAAGCAGGCTCCAGGCTCTGAGCTGTCAGCACAGAGCCCAACATGGGCCTTGAACCCATGCACCACAAGATCACGACCTGAGTTGAAGTCAGATGCTCAACTGACTGAGCCATCCAGGCACCAGCACCCCTCTCCTTGTTTATTTTTTTATCTAGCAGTTCTATCCATTACTGAAAGTAGGGTGTTGTAGTTTCCAACTGTTATTGTTGAACCATTTCTCCTTCAAGTCTGGCAGTTGTTATTTCATATATTTCAGAGTACATATAGATTAATCTTTGTGACATATTCTTAATGGATTTACCCTTTTATCATTACATAATGTCCTTTGTCTCTTGTAACAGTTTCTTATTAAAGTCTATTTTTCTTTCTCTCTCTCTTTTTTTTTTTTTAAGATTTTACTTTTAAGTAACCTCTACACCTAATGTGGGGCTCAAACTTACAACCCCGGGATCATGCTTCACTGACTGAGCCAGCCAGGTGCCCTTAAAGTCTACTTTTCTGCTACCAGTATAACCATTGTTTACAATGGATTATCTTTTTCTATCCTTTGTCTTTCAGTCTGTTTATGTCTTTGGGTCTCTTTTGAGGGTAATGTTGGTTCCTATGATTTTACTACTCTGTCAGCTTGCTCCTTAACTGCAGAGTTTAATCCACTTGCATTGAACGCGATTACTGATAAGACTTACTTCGGTTTTGCTATTTGTTTTCTCTGTGTCATTATCCTTTTTGTTCCTCAGTTCCCCCATGACTGCCTACTTTTTTATTAGATAGAGGTTGTCTAGTATACCATTTTGATTCCTATATCTCTTGTACTATATATTTTTCAGTTATGTTCTTAGAGGTTGCCCTGGAAACTACAATTAACATCTTAATTTAAAACAAGCTGGTTAGAATGAGTACCAACTTAGCTTCAATAATGTATGAAAATCTTACTCCTACCCAAGCCTCAGTTTCCTCACCTGAACAGGGAGGGTCAAATCAGAAGAGAAGGTACATCTAACACTCAGGGGAGTGCTTGGTGACCGATCAGTGGCAGCTGATTATTGTGGTTATTATTATTGGTGGTGCCACCAATGGGCAAATTATCAATCTATCTTTGCCTCTGCTTCCTGACCTAGAGAGCTGGGATATTGATATACAAAACTTGCCTACAGGATTGTTATGAGGATCAGAGAGAGTAGGAAGTGTTTTGAATGCTGCCGGGCATATGTAAGTACACAACAAACGTTAGTTATTACTATTATTTATTCTTTGTCACTATGTTTTACACACAAGGAACTACTTAGAACAGCTTGAATATGCTCCATTGTTTACAGCTCCCATGCGATTTTCTTTGCTGTGCCTTCTGCCTAGGACGCCACCCTCCCCCCCCCTTTTCCCTAGGCCAAAACCCCAATTGTGTCTTCTCTGACCCCAACATCACTGTCGCCAGTGTCGGTGAAACGTTCCCTCATCCCCTCATTGGGATTTTATTGATCCGTCTTGCGATACTTATTTCTGGCTTTGTGCAAAAATCTATTTGTCTCCTGTCCTCCCGAAGGAGCCCCTCTCTCTACCTCAGGTAACATGTAAACCAGAGCAGACCCCCATTAGACACCTGTTACCCTAAAGAGGCCAGAGCCATTGTTAGAAGGAACCAGATAAGGCCTGCTTGGAGTCAGGGAAAGCAAGCAACTGATCCGTTTGGTGACTCCCATCTGTCTGTTGCCAAGACACAGAATAAATGCACTGATAGGGACAAATTCTTGTGGTTTAAGGAGTTGCTGATTAGTAACCTCCTGTCTAGGGGAGAGACTTTACCACACCAGTGGCTTCATCATTGCTTACTGGGGAAGCCCTGTGGGGCTTTATCAAGGACAAAGCTGAGGAACCTCCCCACACAGTTAAACTGACGGAAACACAATGGTCCCATTGCTACAAAGGAAGGCAAACAAACAGCCGGCTCAGGCAGGGACCTTTCCCTCAGTTGAGATGTTTGAATTCCTTTCTGGGAAGTGGATAAGACAGCCACCAGAGCTCAAGGCCTCCCACTCTTCATTTGCAAACTGAAATGCTTTGGGGCATCTTCCTTAGACAAGAGTGTTATGAACTCTTGTTAATTTTGGGACTAAAATGAACAAGAGTCCTTGCAAGGCCTGCTGGTTGCCAGACCCACCAAAGGTGTTATCCCCGCAAATTCCCCCTTCCCATGAAGGAAGGAGGCACCCAGCTGACTCAGTGGAACATCGGCTCTTGATCTCTGGGTTGTGAGTTCAAGCCCCACGTTGGGTGTGGAGCCTACTTAAAAAAAAAAATTTTTTTTTAACTTAAAAAAAAATTCTAAAAAGAATGACCGGAAGGGGCAGGTTCCCCCTGAGGTTTCAAGTCCTTACCTTCCCAGTGAAACCTACCCCAGCCACCCTCCTGGAAATTGCATCCTGCCTCCACCCGCACCCCACATTCCCAAGTTCACAAAGCAGCCCTCACCACCCTCTAACGTGCTATATGATTTAAGTTATTACATATGTTTGTTAATTGTCTGATGCTCCCCCACACTCCCCCAGGGACACATCCTCAAAGGTGGGGATATCACTCACAATATATCAATCCTATATCATCATCCACTTAACCAGTCCCCCGATGGGCACTTAAGTTGTTGCCAAACTTTTGCAATTATAAACATACTGTGGCGAACACCCCTGGGCACATGTCTGTGCATATCTGCGTGTTTATACTGTGAAGAGATTCTTCCGTACAGAATTGCTAAGTCAAAGTACCAAGAGTCTAAATATTGACAGATACTGTGAACAGCTCTTCCAAAGAGACCATCCATCTAGGCTCCCACCCATGGTGTATGAGAAGGCTCAGTAAGGATTGGGCAAACTGGGGCTACTGGTGGGGAGGGTCCCACCTCCTTATACTGATGAACTGGTCAAGTTTACAGCTGTAGACTCTTCAGGTCCAAGGGACATAAAAGTTCACCTTGCTCTCATCCAAATCTCCTCCCAAGGCAACAAGCCTCTCCAACAGAGCCTTATTTTGAATTCTCCTCTTGTCAACGGCTGGGGTCAGACTCCGCATCTACGGTCCTCAGGAGAAATCGCCACTGCCAGAGGTCTTGTTAGTTCCAGTAAGTTCATTGTATCACTGGATCAAAATCTACTTCTCTGAAACCCCACCGCACCTACCCTAGCTCCGTTCTTGGGAACAATTCAAACAAGGCTAGTCCTTTTCCACGTGGCAGCCCTTAAGATATTTGGAGCCTGTGTAAAATCTCTTCTAACTCTTCTCCTCCTGGAGTAAACCTCCCTGACTCCAGCCAGACTCATCCCCTCAGTATGAACATGCTTGATCCAGACGTCCTTGAGCTTGGTGGCCAAGAATGAGCTTGAGGGGCCTCCAGGCCTGGGTTTAAGTCCCTGTTCCCACACTTCCCAGCTGTCTGACTTTGGCCAAGGGAGCTTCCTCCCTTGGAATATTTTTATAACAATAGTACCCACCTGGTAGGGTTACCAGTTGGGCTGCTTTCCTTCATAAAAAGCAATCTAACACGATATTTTATGATTGTGTTGGCATAAAGACAAATACAATAAAGGCAGGGCCCTATTTATCATTTTCTTTTGATTCTAAATAGTTAAACTATTTTCCACAGGGCCCTAAAAGTAAGTATCATGGCTTAGGCACTCTGCCTTCTGTCACTGGATGAGTACATGGGCTCTGGTTCCTGGGAGAAGAAGAGAAAACAGGTATAGTATATAAAATGCTTAGCATAGCACAACTTAATAAATGATGATCAAAAATTCTATTTGAAAATATATGCATATGGTAAAAAAAAAATTCACACAGTTCAAAAGAGTGAAAAGCAAGACTCCCTCCTATACCCAACGAGTACCTAAGAAAAAGATCCAGGGGCACCTGGGTGGCTTAGTCGGATAAGCATCCAACTCTTGGTTTCAGCCCAGGTCATGATCTCATAGTTCATGAGTTCTAGCCCCACATCATGAGGCCTTCTTGGGATTCTCTCTCTCCTCCACTCTCTGCCCATCCCCTGCTTACTCTCTCTGTCTCTCTCTCTCTCAAAATAAATAAATAAACTTTAAAAAGTTTAGTCTCACAGAAGAGGTACTAAACCTCTTTGAAATATTGTAGAAAAAAATTTTTGAGAGACATTAAAGAAGACCGAAATCAATGAAGAGTTATATACCATGTTAATTGATTAGGAGATTCAAGATTTAAAGGTGTTAATTCTCCCTGATAATGATTATGGATCAAATGCAACCCCGATCAAAAGTTCAGCTTTTTTTTTTTTTTCTCCAGAACTTGACAATCTGATTCCAAAACTTACACAGGAATGGAAAGAGGCAAAAATCGCGAGACACTCTTGGTTGGGGGGAAACCAAAGTGAAAGATTTGCTTTATTGGATATCAAGACTTACCATAAGACTTAAATAAAACACAGAGATCACTAGCAATAAGGAAATAGGTTAATAAATTCAACTGAACTGAATTTAGAAACTCTTGCTCGAAAGAAACTTCTTCAAAAACAGGTTAGGAAAAAACCCACAGGGGAGTCGAAGATATTTGCCATATACATAAATGACAAATAACTTGTCCCCAGACCAGAGAACTCCTTCAGACCTCTGAGAAAAAGACAATTGGTAGAAAAATGGCAAAAGACTTTAACATGCCCTTGGCAATAGTAAGAAATCCATACGGCCAATAACCTAGAAATGAGTCCTTGTAATCAAGGCTTACAAATGCAAATTTAGACCACAATGAGATACCACTATACAGTCTACATATATTATGCACTTTTTCCACATGCATGTTATATTCTACCCTGAGCGTGTGTTTGAAACATGTCTACGTGCACAAAGCGAAAAAAATGCAAACAGACAAATATACAAACAGTAGGTCTTTCTATCCCCCTGACCTCCAAACCCCTCCCTCCAAATATCCTGTGGCTACCAGGGGCTCGTAAGGCTCTTCAGAGATGTCCTACGTTCGCAGTAGTGTTAATGAATACGTACGTGGCCACCTTTCCCTGGATAATCAGTACCAACCTTACATCAATTAGGGTTTGACTGGGGAAGCAGAATCGGTGTGAGTCCTTACTACTCATAACAAGGGGTCTGTTTTGAGAATTAAATCTTACACGATCGTGGGAGCTGGTGGAGAATTCAGTAGACAGTTGCTGTGTCTTTATTGGATGGTGGACCTCAAGTTGCTGTGGTATCAGCAACGCCAGCAGTTGGGGGACAAAAGAGCTAGCTAGACATGATGTTGTTGAGGAGAAGGAAGAGAAACCGGAAACCGCGTCCATTTTTGATGCTGCCTTTTCTATTACAGCCATTCCAGAACATACAGTGTGGTATCTCGTTGTGGTTTGATGAAATATTCTGAGATAAGTTACAGAAGTCATGAGTTCACGTTCATGTGACTCCCAGTCACATCTACAAAACATGATCATGTCCCTCAGCTCTGAAAAGTTTTCCTTCATATTATTTCTTTGATAAATTTCTCTCCTTTGTTTTTCCAGTTTTATTTTTGAGAAATTGTGATTCTTTAGATGTTAGGCCTTCTGTTGTGAGCTTCTAATGTCCTCTTTTCTCTTCTCTCTGGAAGATGTCCTCAGTTTTTTCTTCCCCTTGTTTCACTGAATATTTTTCACTTTTTGATTTCTTCTTTCTCAGAGCCTTTTTTGTTGTTGTTGTTCCCTGAATGTTCCTTTTGAAAGATACCTTGTTCATGTTTTAGGTATGATATATCATCTGTTATCTCTCTACGATGTTTACAGTAGCTTTTCAGAACTTGATTACCCTCATTGTTTCTCCAAATCCCTTTTTGCTAATTGTTTTGGATTTGTCTTTCATAATAACAGCTTTTCTCAGATGTCTGGACTCTTTGGCTGCCTGTTCATGTTTTAGAGTGAGACACGAAAAGCTTCTGGAAAGGTCTGCAGTGAAGAGAGGTTTATAGACCAGTCGGTTCCATTGTGGGGAGATGTGAGGGATACAGGCTTATCATTGGAGAGCTTATCAAATGTCAGTATCTTTAGATCTTCCTCTCGGACCACTCAGTTTCCTGGAGAAGAATTCTGCAATTTCCTCCATGAAGGTTGTGGTAGTTATTGGTTTTATTTACCAAGTATTTTTTTTGTCTCCCTCCTTTCAATCACATCTGAACCCTTGAAGTTGGCCTGGACCGCATGAATAGTTCTAACCAATGGCCAAGTAATGTTTTACAAAGGTGCCAACATCAATCGTTGAGGGAAAGAACAGTCTTTTCAATGAATGGTCCTGGGACAACCAGATATGTGTGTGCAAAAGAGTGAATTTGGACCCCTACCTCACGCCATAAACAAAAATTAATTCAAAATGGATCAGTGATCTAAATATAAGAGCTGAAACTATAACACTCTTAGAAAACATTGAGGTGAATCCTCATGATCATGGATTTGCTGATGGACTCTTAGGACACCAAAAGCCCAGGCAACAACAAAAAAATAGAAAAATTGGACTTTCACAAATTAAAAACTTCTGTGCGTTAAAGGACATTATCTAGAAAATGAAAAGACAACCAACAAAATGGGAAAAAGTATTTGCAAATCATATGTCTGATAAAGACCTAGCATCCAGAATTTATGCAGAACACTTAACCCAATGACAAAAAAGCAGACAACCCAATGAAAACACGGGCAACAGACTTAGAATAGACACTCCAAAGAAGACATGCAAATGGTCAGCCAGTTCATAACAAAATGCTCCACATCATTAGTCATCAAGGAAATGCACATACACCCAGGAGGTTACCTACAATGAAAACAAACATCCAAAAGAAAATAACAAGTGTTGGTGAGGGTGGGACGAAATCGAAACCCTCATACATTGCTAGTGGGAATGTAAAATGGTTCAGCTGCTGTGGAAAACATTGATTCCTCAAGAACTTAAAACACAGAGTTACCCACGACCCAGCAATTCCACTCCTAGGTAGCCACCTAAAATTCTAAAAACAGGTACTCAAACAAATATGCATGGACACCCATGTTGATAGCAGCGCTGTTCTCAAGAGCTGAAAGATGGAGACAGTACAGATGTCCATCAGCTAATGAACCGTCGAACAAATCATGGCGTGTGCGCACAATGGAGTATCATCCAGCCATTGAAACGATGAAGTTCTGACACATGTGATGACATGGACGAACATCAAAAACATTATGCTAAGTGAAAGGAGCCAGAACAAAGGTCACAGAGTATATGATTCCATTTAGAGTTGATCCTCAATATTCATGGTAGTAATGCTCAATAAAGCATTACACTGAATTAGCAGGTACTGAGCTGTTGTTCCTAGGGGAAATACAGTTCCTAAGGGAAATGTGAGCCTCTGGCCACAACATGTTTATGAACTAATGAATACATAACCCCTTGATTTCTGTGTGTTTCTTTTTAAAGAAATCATATTGGGGCACATGAGTGGCTCAGTCGGTTAAGCATCTGACTTTGGCTCAGGTCATGATCTTGCAGTTTGTGAGTTCAAGCCCTGCACCGGGCTATGTGCTGACAGCTCGGGGCCTGGAGCCTTCTTCCGATTCTGTGTCTCCCTCTCTCTCTGCTCTTTCCCTGCTCACGTTCTGTCTCTTTCTCTAAGAAATAAATAAACATTTTTTTTAAAAAAAGGAAATCACATTGAGGGACGCCTGGGTGGCTGAGTTGGTTAAGCGTCAGACTCTCGATTTTGGCTCAGGTCATAAATCTCACAGTTCCTGGGTTCAAGCCCCACAGTGGGCTCTGAGCTGACAGCTCAGAGACTGGTAGGGATTCTGTCTCCCTCTCTCTCTGCCCCTCCCCTGCTTGTGCTCTTGCTCTCTCTCTTTCTCTCTCTCTCTCTCAAAATAAGTAAATAAACTTAAAAAAAATCATATTGTATATATATTTTTAACTCATTAACATTGAAGTCACAGCCAGTAGATAATAACCCATGCTTGAACAAAGCTTATCTAACCCACATACTTTCATAGCACAGGAGACAGCACTCCAGCACTATGCTTGAGACAATTTTTATTTGTTTGTTTGTTTAAAAGTTTATTTATTGGGGTGTCTGGGTGGCTCAGTCAGTTGAGCGTCTGACTTCAGCTCAGGTCATGATCTCGCAGTTTGTGGGTTTGAGCCCTGTGTCAGGCTCTGTGCTGATAGCTCAGAGCCTAGAGCCTGCTTCAGATTCTGTATCCCCCTCTCTCTACGCCCGCCCCTGCTTGTGCTCTCTGTCTTTCAAAAATGAATAAACATTAAACAAAAATTAGAGCTCATCTCTTTAAAAAAAAATAAAAATAAATAAAAGTTTATTTATTTATTTTGGGAGATAGAGAGTGCATGTGCGTGAGCAATGGAGGGGCAGCGAAAGAGAGAGAGGGAGAGAGAGAATACCAAGCAGGTTCCGCGCTGTCAGCACAGAGCCCAACGTGGGGCTCCATCTGAGAAACCATGAGATCATGACCCGACCAGAAACCAAGAGTCAGAAGCTTAAACGACTGAGCCATCCAGGCACCTCTGGACCATTTCAAACAGTGAAATCACCGACAAAAAGCGCCAATAAAAATGCAAAACACATGGCACCAAATATACCGCAAGAAGGATACTTGTTTAGAGTGTGAGAGCTGAAGGAAAAGGACCACTGCATTGTTTGACCTCAGTTGGGAACATGCGTGTTAAGCAACTCAAATTTTTTGCTACTCTGTACATTTCCGTGAATGACCGTGAAAGCAGCCACAAGTATTGATTGTGAGATTACAAATAAATTTTAGAGAGTAGGCAAATTCAGAAATATGAAATCCACAAGTAATGAGGGTTAATATCTGTAAAAGATCGGGAACAGGTCAATCCAGAGATATAATGTTGTAAATGGATGTCTGCTGGAGGCCGGGTGGGGAGGGGCCTGGGGAACAACCGTTTATGGGCACGGGATTCTTTCTCGGGCGATCACAGTGTTTCGAACTAAAGAAGGTGATGATTACAGAATATTGTGAAAGTACTAAATACCAGCAAATTGTTTGTTCTGTTTTGTTTTTTAAGATTTAAACATTTTAAGTAATCTCTGCACCCAATGTGGGGCTTGAACTCATACCCCCAAGATCAAGAGTCACGTGCTCTTCTGACTGAGCCAGCCAGGTGCCCCAAGAATCGTGCATTTTTTTAATTAAAAAATTTATTTTACTGTTTATTTATTTTTGAAAGAGAGAGGACAGAGCATGAGCAGGGGCGGGGCAGAGAGAGAGGGAGACACAGAATTTGAAGCAGGCTCCAGGCTCTGAGCGGTCAGTGCAGAATCCGGATGTGGGGCTCGACTCCACGAACTGTGAGATCACGACCGGAGCTGAATTGGACACTTAACTGACTGAGCCACCCAGGTGCCCCAAAGTGTTCATTTTTAAATGGCGAATTTGGGGGGCGCTCGGGTGGCTCAGTTGGTAGAGTGTCCAGTGCTTGATTTTGGCTCAGGTCACGATCCTAGGGTCGTGGGATAGAGTCCCATGTCCAGCTCTGTGCTGAGCATGGGGCCCGCTTAAGATTCTTTCCTTCCCTCTGCCCCACTGTTCCTCCTCCCCATTCACATGCTCTCTCTCTCTAAAAAAATAAAAATAAAAATCAATAAATGGTGAATTTTACACTCTGTGAATTTCATCTAAAAAATGGTATGTGTTGCTTCAAGCTAGAGCATTTAATGACCACTGTGGGACCCTCTGAACCCCTCTTTTCCCTTTGGCGTGGTGATCATCCACCTGTGAGACCACGACTGCTCTAACAGACTGAGTAAATATAGCCCACAAGGACACGAAGCTTGAGCAAAAGTAATGGACCTTAGTTGTTTCGAACTACTGGGTTTCAGGTGTTTTCTGTTACCGCAGCATGACTTAGCCAATCTTGACTTTTCAGAGGTCTTGGCCTGCCTGTCATCATCATGGGAGCAGAATGGGGGTGGGGGCTTGGGGCTCCCCCCGCTTTCCCAGGTACACTCTCCCTGAGTCCTTCTGTCTTGAGTTCTACCACCCACTCTTTCCCACGCCCTGCCCCTTCCCACATACAGGCTCGCTAATACCTTCTGTCTTATGCTGTGGCTGGGGAAGATGTCACCTGCTCTGTGGGGCGGGAGGAATCCAGCCTTTCCTTGTGCTGACTTCCATGCAGCCCTTCAGGTCTCAGCCTCCACGTGTAACTGTTTCTCAGACTCCTCTGGCCTCTAGGGTAGGGATTAGCTTAGTTCTGGCCGGCCTCCATGCCTGTAGTTGGCTCATTGGCTCACCACTTTTTTTCCATCTGCTAGCATCGTGTGCCCATTCTTCATCTCAGGTTGTTTCGTCTCCTGTTCTCCTTGTCCTCATCAATCGAAACCTTTCTTGTCCCTTGATGGTCGTTTCAGAGAGGTTACGAGAGGGAGCAGAGACAAAATGTGTTCACTGTGCTGTGTCTCGCTGGGGTCAAGAGTGTTTTCCTGTTCATTCATCGGGCGTAGACCAGCATCACCATTTCTGGTGGCAGGGTAATGTGCCTTTCTAGGGATATATCCCTCCAGAGGGGTAACTGGCAATGTCTGGAGACATTTTTGGTCATCACAACTAGGAGTGGGGTAGGCTGCTACTAGCATTCAATGAGTAGAGGACAGGGAGGCTTCCAAACATCCTGCACTGCTCAGGACAGCCCCGCACAACAAAGACTTATCTGGACCAAATGTCAATAGGGTGGAGGTTGAAAAACTCTGCTCTAAGGGATTTCTACCGTCTCGAGAATAAAATTCAGACTCTCTAGTACAGTCTGCAAGTCCCTAGCCTAGGTTTTCACCACTCCCCTTGGGACACTCTACTCCAGCCACAAGCATCTTCTTTTCGTTCCTGGAACCTACCAAGCTTGTTCCTGCCACAGGACCTTCGTACTTGCTGTTTCCTAAGTGTGAAGTGCTCTTCCCCAGATTTTCTGGTTGCTGACACCCTTTTCATTCGGGTCTCAGCTCACATATCACCTCCGCTGTGAGATTTACCTTGACCAACTCATCTGCCCCTCTGGCCTCAACACTCAACCCTCCCCGTCCCAACCCAAGGAACTTTCTGTAAACAACTGTTTACAGTTGACCCTTGAATAACACAGGTCTGAACCATGGAGGTCCACTTACATGCAGACTTTTTTCTATAAATGTGGTACAGTACTCTAAACGCATTTTCTGTTCCTTATGATCGTCTCTTTTTAAATGTCTATTTATTTATTTTGAGAGAGAGAGAGAGAGAGAGAGAGAGAGAGAGAGAGAATCCCAAGCAGGCTCCACACTGTCAGTGCAAAGCCTGGACACCGGGGCTCGATCTCCTGAGCCGAAATCAAGAGCCAGACACTTAACTGACTGAGCCACCCAGGCGCCCCTCTCCTAAAAGAACTTCTAAGAACCATGTTCTCCTTGCACATTTCTTTTTTTCTTTTAATGTTTATTTACCTTTGAGATAGAGAGCGAGTGGGGGAGGTTTGGAGAGAGAGGGAGACACAGAATCTGAAGCAGGCTGCAGGCTCCCAGCAGAGAGCCTGACATGGGGCTCGAACCCACCAGCCATGAGATCATGACCCGAGCCGAATGCGGACGCCCAACCGACTGCGCCACCCAGGCGCCCCTCCCCTTGCACATTTCCAAGTTGAATCTACAATTTGTGTATCATAAGTTTAAATAGTGGCAGCCTAATTTCCCAATTATCATATTCATATGTTAGGCTATAACTTTTACTGCACATTTTTAAATACACCTGCCATCACTCTTTAAAAAAACAAAATCTCTGAGCAGAAGCCTCCACCCTGGAGCTGCCTGCACCACCCAGCCACGGTCACCCCTACCGTGGACGGCCAGCCCTTGGGCCTCATCTCCGTGGAGCTGTTTGCAGACAAAGTTCCCAAGCCAGCAAGCAGAAAACTTTCCTGACCTGAGCACTGGGGAGAAAGCATTTGGTTATAAAGCTTCCTGCTTTCTCAGGACGATTCCGGGATGAACGCGCCAGGGCGGTTACGTCACACGCCACGTCGGCATTGGCAAAAGTCCGTGTATGGGGAGAGATCAGATGATGAGAATTTCATCCTGAAGCACGTGGGTCCTGGCATCCTGTCCATGGCAGATGCTGGACCCAATACAAGCGGTTCCCCGTTTTCATCCCCACCGCCAAGATTGAGTAGTTGGATGGCAAGTGTGTGGTCGCTGGCGAGATGAAAAAGGGCAGGAATATTGCGGAAGCCATGGATTGCTTCGAGTCCAGGAATGGCAAGACCAGGAAGAAGATCACCATTGTGGACTGTGGACAAATCTAATAAATTTGTCTTGCAGTTTTTTTTTAAGTTTTACAAATTTTACTATAATGTTTATTTACTTATTTTTGAGAGAGAGAAAAAGAGAGAGAGAGAGAGAGCCAGAGAGGGGCAGAAAGAAAGGGAGAGAGAAATCCCAAGCAGGCTCCAAGCTTTCAGTGCAAAGCCCAATGTGGGGCTCGAACTCATAAACCGGGAGATTATGACTGGAGGCGAAACCAAGAGTTGGAAGCTTGATGACGGAACCATCCAGGGCAGGCACCCAGTATTTGACTTGTGTTTTATCGTGATTACCAGAGATTCCTCTGTAGCTCAGCAAAGCTTTGCCCCCTCAGCTCCATTTGCTCAAAATATCTTGTCATCTTTGTGCTCCCCCTGAAGTCCTATGGGTTCCATATTTTCCTACCTTCCTCCAAGTCTGGCTGGATTGCAGAGTTGTTTACTATTATGAAGTAAAAACTAAACAAAACCCCCCAAAACTCCATGAGCCTAATCACACAAGATCATGAAAATAAATGGAAATTATGTAGGAAAAAAAAATACAAGAACAGGCTCTTAACAGTTGGAAATTTTATTTCACTTTTTCTTTTTTGCTCCTTTAACTTGTATTTCCATTCTACTTGCCCTACAGATTTCTACCTTAATGTAATATACTTAAAAGTTTTTTTTGTTAGTCAGTTGATCATACTTCTCTGCAACAAAAATGCCTTCGTGAAGTTATATTTATTTTTTTTAAGTCCTGTTTCCCCAGGGTCTAATTTTGAAGACTGTCCTGTGTTCTTAAGGCTGTGTTACCATTTTTCTCTGACTTATCACTACAATTATTATTTGAATGTAATTGATCAAAACAGCATAAATATACCACATTATGATCAGTAATTGTTATCTACTGCTCTCTTTAGCAGCACATATACTGAAAAAAAGGTAATTGTCATATATTTACATATATTTGTTTTATTTTTTTAATGTATTTATTTATTTATTTATTTATTTATTTATTTTTAAGAAGTGATCTTGGGAACTCATTTTTATTCTTTTTTAAATTTTTTTATTTTTATTTTTTTAACGCTTATATATTTTTGAGACAGAGAGAGACAGAGCATGAATGGGGGAGGGTCAGAGAGAGGGAGACACAGAATCCGAAACAGGCTCCAGGCTCTGAGCTGTCAGCACAGAGCCTGACACAGGGGTCGAACTCCCGGACCGCGAGATCGTGACCTGAGCCGAAGTCGGCCGCCTAACCAACTGAGCCACCCAGGCGCCCCTGGAAGGCATTTTATTTATTTATTTATTTTTTAACGTTTATTTATTTTTGAGACAGAGAGAGACAGAGCATGAACGGGGGAGGGGGAGAGAGAGAGGGAGACATAGATTCAGAAACAGGCTCCAGGCTCTGAGCCATCAGCCCAGAGCCTGACGCGGGGCTCGAACTCACGGACTGCGAGATTGTGACCTGGCTGAAGTTGGACGCTTAACCGACTGCGCCACCCAGGCGCCCCTAAATGTTTTAATTTAAATTCTAGTTAGTTAACATACAGTGTGATACTAGGTTCAGATGTACAATATATAAAATGTTTCATTCTAAATGGAGCTTCAAAAAATTTTTTTTTAATTTATTTTGGGGAGAAAGAGAGAGAGAGAGACAGAGAGAAAGAGACAGAGTACGAGTGGGGGAAGGCCAGAGAGAGAGGGAGACACAGAATCTGAAGCAGGCTCTATGCTGACAGCTCAGAGCCCGACATGGGGTTCGAATTCAAGAACCGTGAGATCATGACCTGAGCCTAAGTTGTTGGCTTAACTGACTGAGCCACCCAGGTGTCCCCTAAATGAGGCTTTTAATGAGATGAATGGGGCTGGTGGTGTGTGTGTGTGTGTGTGTGTGTGTGTGTGTGTGTGTGTTTCAGGTTCATCTACCTGTGGATACATATTCCTCATGGCTGGAATGGGACAGAGTTTAGGATAAGCATTATTCCAATGTTTTGTTTTTACCGTAGTAAATACTGAGAAATGTTTTCACAGAAACAGGGGACTGGAATGGAAATTTTGTCATTGCTAAGTGACTCAAGGTCACACATGTTGAAACTCCTGTGTAATTTGCCACATATCACATTGTCACTCATTATCAGAAATTATTTGTAGTCATCTATCACCCAGCAAGCCATGCGTCCTCCATGGAGATTGGAAGGAGAGAGGAAACCATCAGAACTGCAAAAGGATGTGTTGGCTGGTCTCTGGGGTCATTCACGGTGATTTCACGTGATGCTTTTGTCTGGCATCCAGGTTTTTATACTGGAGAACGACCACATCCTCAGTAGGTCCTGACAAGAGTGACAAGGATTGCCTTACTTCTGTGCATTGGAGGAAGGACAATTGTAAAGGAGGGAACACCTTGGACCTCGGGCACTTTCACAGGCATATGGGTTTTAGGGGAGAGAACACACAGAAGCAGAGATCTACACAGATTCTCTTTTGCTCGAAACCCCACCGGGATATAATTGAATGCAATACAACACACCCATTTAAAGTAGCCACTGTGATGAGTTCTGACATATATGCCAGTATCATCCCCACCATATTCGAGATATAGGAAGGAAATGTCCATCATTCTGGAATGTTCCCTCCTGCTGCAACCTTCCAGTCAATTCCTCCTTTCCCAGGTTCCAGGCAGTTAGTGGTCTGCTTTCGGTCACCGTATACAGCAGGTGGCCCTTCGCATCTGGTTTCTTTTACTCAGCACGGTGATTCTGAGACGGATCTAAGGTGTAGCTCCTTTTCATTGCTGAGCGGCAATCACCATATGGATGTATTGCAAATTGTTTCCCGTTCACCTGTTGATGATATTTGGCTTGTCCCAAATATCCAGTTTGGGGACATTATGAATAATGCCCCTCCAAGTACAAGTCTTTGTGTGGACATCCATTTTCATTTCTCTTGCTTGAATATCTAGGAGAGAGCTGGGTGGAAGGTCTATGTGGAAAACAGATCCTCTTAACACTGTCCTTGTCAGCAGCATCCTCTTCAGAAAGCATCTTTATTAACCTGAATCCAATGAAACTTTCAGATCTAAAGTTCACAAAATACATAAGAGACAGAGGAACAAATTCAACCACACCAACGAAGAAACAAAAGAAATCCGGAATGTGGGACATTTGGTATAATTGGCTCATTCTCTTCAGCAAGATGGTGTTATTTAAAAAAAAAATGGGGGACTGTCCATTAAAAGACACTTAAGGCTCAGGACAAGGAAATGCAGTAAATGATCCTTAATTGTGAGTAAGCAGAAATTAGATTCAGACCAAGAGAGGAAACACTCAGCCTGGCCATTCTTCAGGCTGGGATAACAGACACAACAACACTAATTGCAAAGCTAACAGGAAACGCGATTTCTCCCAAGGATACTCCATACCTGTAAGGCACCAAAGTCACCTCCTTCTTTGATTGACTGCCCCTTTCTTACTCACTGAGAATTTTGCTTTCTAAAATTATAGAAAATCTGCAGTTTGAAATGATATCACTACCAAGGAAGCACCTGTCTCTCTCCTAGAAGATGGGAGAAGTTACCTTGATTTCCAACACAGGTACAGAGCTGCAGATAAGGGCTTTCTGAGCACAATAGTCCGGTCACTTCACTACTGTGGGTCCACTTTGCAGTCAAGGCTGATATTAGCCCCTTTAGTCATAACCTTGTTTTGCTTTGATCTTATCATACCCTGCTTCTGCTGCCCCTCCCACTGCCAAGCCCACGGTCTATTCTCCATCCAGCAGCCAGAGTGACCTGTTAAAACCTAATTCAAGGGGCGCCTGGGTGGCTCAGTCAGTTAAGCGTCCAAATCTTGATTTCGGCTCAAGTCATGATCTCACGGTTCTTGAGTTCAAGCCCTGCATCGGGCTCTGTGCTGACAATGCAGAGACTGTTTGGGATTCTCTCTCTGCCCCTCCCCTGCTCTCTCTCTCAAAATACATAGACTTAAAAACAAACCAAAAAACTTAACTCAAGTTACACGGCTTTTCTGCTCAGTTCCCTCCCATGACTTCCCGCCTCACTCCAAGAATAAGCCATGTGCCCTGTGGTGGCCTCTGAGGACCCAGCAGGATTTTTTGGTTCCCAAATTTGACCGTCTCTGTTGGAACTACTCAGCTCTGAGGTTGTAGGGATACAGCAGTCATAAAAATAGGCATAAAGAAATGTATGGGACTGTGTTCCAATAAGACTTCATTTACAAAAACAAAGGGCTGGTGGTTGTTTGCTGGCTCCTGGCCAGGACACTGCCTAATGCTCCATAAATATTTGTTGAGTGAGTTTGTGAAGGAAGACAAGGGCATGTTTTTCATCTAGGAGGAGAGAAGAGCCAATTAAGCGTTTTCAGGTAGTGTTAAATGCTAGCATGAAAATAAAGCAGGTGATGAGTTAGAGGGAGTGGGGTTACTCAGCGTAAGTTAATTAGGGAAAGCCTCTGGGAGGAGGTGACTTTTGAACCCTGAGGGGAAGCAAGGGCCACTTGAAGATCTGGGGGAAGAAGGCTCCAGGCAGAGGGCTTAGCAGGAGTTGAAGGCAGGAGGTGAGAATGAGCTTGGCATGTAGGAGAGACAGAAAGCCCTCCGTGTGGCTGCTGAACCAGGACTGAGGACAAAGAGGTATAAGATGACATTGGAGATGGCCAGGGGCTTGGTCACACGGGGCCTCGTAGGATTTTTTTTTTAACTGCTCTATTTGCTTCTTTTATTCTAATTTCTTTTATTGTGGCAAAATACACACAACAAAATACTTATTTATTTTTGAGAGAGAGACAGAGAGTGAGTGGGCGAGGGGCAGAGAGACAGGGAGACAGAATCCGAAGCAGGCTCCAGGCTCTGAGCTGTCAGCACAGAGCCCAACATGGGGCTGGAACTCACGAACCTGCAGATCATGACCTGAGCCACAATCGGATGCTCAAGCAGCTGAGCCACCCAGGTGACCCCAAGCATCTTAGCATTTTTTAAGGGGACGTTTCTGTGGCATTAAGCACGTCCACACTGTTGGGCAGATCTTACCACGTCCATCCCCAGCGTGCTCTCCTCTTGCAGAACTCCAAGTTCACATCCATTAAACACGAACTCCCCACTTCTCCCCTCCCCACAGCCCCTGCCAACCACCATTCTCCTCTTCATCCCCACGAATTTGAATACTCTGAGAACTCACACCATATCGGCCCTTCTTTGACTGCCTTATCTCATTTAGCACAGCATCTTCAAGGCTCAGAGTTTGTAGCCTGTGTCAACATTTCTTTCGTTTTTAAGGCTGAGTCATTTTCCATCGTATGCAGAGGCCACATTTGCTTTATTCATCAGTGGGCAGACACTTGGATGGCTTCCATTGCTTGGCTCTCGGGAATAATGATGCTATCAACTTGGGGTGCAAATATCTGTTTGGGTCCCTGCGTTCAATTCTTGTGGGTGCCGACCCAGAAATGGAATTGCTGGATCGTATCTGGCCGGGTTGTGGACCAACCATGGTGGGGAGGCCATTGCAGGTTCTGTGCGGGGGGGTAGGGGAGGCGGTGTGTAGCTGCCTTGCTTTTAACAGGACCCCTCTGGCTGCTGATGGCAGTGGGAAGGGGCAGGCACAGGACACCAGGAAGGAGGCTGGTGTAGCAGTTCCCGAGAGCGACAGCAATGGCTGGTACCTTCCAGTGTGGCTGGGGAGGCCTCTGTGGAGCAAATGAGCAATTAAATGGTTGCAAATAGTGACCAGTACTATAAAATAAACCGACAGGAACAGGGTGCTAGGATTCAGGGAGAACTAAAAAGGATCTCTTGGGCATTCTTGTCAGCTGGATTCACTGAATCACGTACTAGCAAAGGGGCTGGTGCTTGAAATCTCCATCCTGCATTTTCATCATCCTTTATTTTGTAGGCTGTCCACTGGGTGGGTTTGGCTCAGGGCCCAGAGCCTCTTGGTCTAGGGTGTTTCTTAATTGTACAGGAGCTGAAGATGGGGAGGAAGGGGACAGAGAAGAGAAGGGAAGGCCTTCGGGTCTGTGCCTGCGGGAGAAGCACGGGGAGGGCTTGGCAGGTCAGAGCAGGGCTGGGCCTTGTCTTTGCCACATCCCAGCTATGGGACCTTGCTCATTACCTTGCCTATTCCTGGAAAATGGTATGCTCGTTATTTATTACTCATACTTAGCATTCATTCATTCTCTATTTAACATTTCTGCATTAGGTGTAACTTTTTTTTTTTTCAACGTTTATTTATTTTTGGGACAGAGAGAGACAGAGCATGAACGGGGGAGGGGCAGAGAGAGAGGGAGACACAGAATCGGAAACAGGCTCCAGGCTCTGAGCCATCAGCCCAGAGCCCGATGCGGGGCTCGAACTCACGGACCGCGAGATCGTGACCTGGCTGAAGTCGGACGCTTAACCGACTGCGCCACCCAGGCGCCCCTAGGTGTAACTTTGCTAGAGCAAAGTACAACCACCTTGAGCATCCAGCTCAGTGAATTTTAAAATATGTATGTGTAAACCATGTAACTACCACCAGATCCAGTTATAGAACTTTACCAGCTACTGAGGAGTTTCTCTTGTATCCCTTCCTAATCAATACCCCCTTCACACGTAACCATTATTCTGACTCTAATCAAAATCTATTAGTTGTGGGGCGCCTGGGTGGCTCAGTCAGTTGCGTGTCTGACTTCAGCTTAGGCCATGATCTCACGGTTCGTGGGTTCGAGCCCCCCATCAGGCTTCCTGCCATCAGCACAGAGCCTGCTTCAGAGTCTCTGTCCCCCTCTCTCTCTGCCCCTCCCCTGCTCATGCTCTCTCAAAAATAAAAGTAAACATTTAAAAAAAAACATTTAAAATCTATTAGCGGTGACTGTGTTTGATCCTCCTATAAACGGTGTTGTGAACAAATGTACTCTTTTGTGCCTAGCTTTTTCTGCTCCTTCCTGCGTTTGGTGAGATTCCATTCTTTCTTTCTGTTATATGTGTTAACAGTTTGATTCTTTTCTAATTTTTAAGATTTTTGAAGTTTATTTATTTATTTTGAGAAAGAGAGAAAGCCAGGGAGGGGCAGAGAGAGAGGGAGAGAGAGAGAGAGAATCAGGGAGAGAGAGTTCGGGGCTCGAACCCATGAACTGGGAGATCATGACCCCAGCCGAAATGAAGAGTCAGACGCTTAACCAACTGAGCCACCCAGGCACCCCAGCAGTCTGATTCTTTTTTTTTTTTTTTGGCTGTGTAGTGATCTATTGTGTGCATAGGCCACAATTCATTCGCCCTTTTGACTACGGATGGGCCACTCAGTGACATCTAGTTTTGGGCTTTTTGAACAAAGCTCTTATGAACATTTTTTATAGATGTTTTTCAGTGAACATAAGCACTCCCATTTCCCAGAAAGCAGTGGAGTTGCTGTGCCCCTGTGTAATCCTATGTTTAGCTTCAGCAGAAATTATCCAGCAGCTTTCCAAAGTGGTTGAACCAACGTCCATCCCCGCTAACAGAGGAGTTTTACTTCCGTATCTTTGCTGAAGCTTGGTATTTTCATTTCTGTCACTCTGGTAAATTGTCATGGCTGGGTTTGGGTTTGTTTGTTTTGTTTCTTGTTTTTTGGGGTTTTTTTTTTTGCATTTCCCTGATGATGTTAAGAACCTTTTCATATGTTTGCTTAATCAATATTTGTTGAAAGAATTAATGAACAAAACGTTCATACGAAAATGGAAAATGTCCGTCTTGCCCCACTTGAAACCAACAGTGGCTCCCTGTTGCTCTTAGGGCCAAGCTGAACCCCCCCCCCCCCCCCCCCCCCCCCCCCCCCGTTGACCAAAAAGATCCTGCAAGCCTTCTGATCTGTCTTGCCCCAGATGGGTCCCATCTGCTTCACTCTCTGGATTCCTGCCACCCAGACCATCTTCTAGTTATACTCACGGCCTGCTCTGTCCTGTTTCATGGCTTTTCCGTAAGCTGTTTTCTGCAGCCTGGAACACAATCCAGGCTGGACTCATCGCTTGCATCTCAGTGCATAAACTCCTTCCCCCAGAAGCCTTCCTTGACTTCCACTGCCAGCAGGCCGGGGCCCTTGTTGGCCCTCTTCCACTTTTTCTTCCCAGCTTCTACCAAAGCTGTAAATAGCCTCTGCTTTATGTGATTATTTAATTAACCTGCCCTCCTACCATAAAAAATACTTTAAAAAACCCTCAACACTTTGGGGGCACTCTGAGACTCAGTGAGTAGAGCATCTGACTCTTGATCTTGGGGTCATGAATTCGAGCCCCATGTTGGGTTTAAAGATAACTTAAAAAAATCAAACAACAACAACAACAACAACAACAAAAAACCCAACCCTAAGACTGCGAACTGCATAGGAACAGCAACTTTCTCTCATTCCTAGCAAGCCCTGGCGTATAATAGATGCTCAATAAGTATTCGTTAGATGTATAAATCTCAAAGCAACCAGCCAAGGAGCATTATCACTTGAAATAAATTATCCCTTAAAAACTCACCCTGAGGGGAGCCTCGGCCAATAAAAAAATCACAGAAACCAATCCTATCTCCCTAAGTCCTTGGCAGGGGCAGGGGTGGGGGGGATGTCTCACATTCAATCACCATTCCTGTTTTATTTGGTGCAGCTGGTGTGTGTGTGTGTGTGTGTGTGTGTGTGTGTGTGTGTGTGTGTGTGTGTGTGTGTAATGGAAACTATACATCAGGCAAAGGATTAAGGGGGAGAGAAGGAAGGAAAGGCATTGCTGGTGTCACAGTGAAAGCTTAGACACTCAGGCCCCAGTCCCAGCTCCTCTGTCACTAACTACCTGTACATTAAACAGTGCTGAGGCAATATGGCAAAATGGTCAGCGTTACAGATTCCTTCCTTCCCAGTCTGCCTGAGTTCAAAGAGTGGTTTGTAGCCCTGCTGCCTCCGTAATCCCTGACAAATCACTCTGCCTCTCTGGGGCTCAGTTTCCTCAACCACAAAATGGGGATCATGATAATAATACTAACTTCATGGGGCTGTTGTGAGCATTTAAGTTAATTCATGTTCATTGCTAAGAACATGCCTTTAGGAAGTCCCATGACTGTGAATGCCTGTTAATTATCACTACAGGTGGTTCCAGACTTAAATGATGGCTTGACTTACAATTTTTTGATTTCATGATGGGGTGAAAGCTGTATGCATTCTGTAGAAACTGGACTTGGAATTTTGAATTTGGATCTTGTCCCAGGCTAGCGATATGCCCTATGATACTTTCTCACCATGCGGCAAGCTGTAGCTCCCAGTTGGTCACACAATCAAGAGCAGTTAAAATTGATTAACAACCGTTCTGTTTTTCAGTTTCAGTACAATATTCAACAAATTACGGGACATATTCAACACTTTATTACAAAGTAGGCTTTGTGTTAGATCTGATTTTGCCCAGCTGTAGGCTAATGTATGTGTTCTTAGTACATTTAAGGTGGGCTAGGGTAAGCTGTGATGTTCTGTACCTTAGATATACTAAATGCATTTTCTTTTTTTTTTTTAATGTTTATTTAATTTTGAGAAAGAGAGAAAGAGAGAGAGAGTACAAGCAGGGGAGGGCAGAGAGAGGGAGACAGAGGATCCAAAGCGGGCTCTGCTCTGACAGCAGAGAGCCCAATGTGGGGCTCGAACTCATGAAGCCAAGATCATGAACCGAACATCATGACAAGAGCCAAAGTTGGCTACTTAACGGACTGAACCACCCAGGTGCCCCCTAAATGCATTTTCAACATAGGATATTTTCAACTTAACATGGGTTTGCCCCATGTAACCCCCACCTGAGTTGAGGAAGATATGTCTCCAGGCCTCAGTTTACCTCTAAGAGGATCAAAAACCTGGTTATTTGAGTGCTGCTAAAGATGATGGAGAAAATGGCAAGGTGCTTTCTACCTATGTGGGGGGTGACAACGGTTTGGGATGGAGATTGGAGTCTTCCCGCCATGACCCCTCTGGCGCAGATGGGTCATGGGTTCAGATCCCACTTGTGCCGTTGGCAGCTGTGTGACCTTGGGCAAGTCACTTCACCTCTCTGGGCCTCAGTTTCTCCATCTGTGAAGGGTAGACCCATGAGCGTATCCACCTCCTACTGTCTCTGTCCTCTGTATCAGCTCTGGACTCAGCTGGCGGGGCTGACCCGGTGACCCTGGAGAAGTCACTCAACCTCTGGGCTCCTAGTAAGGATCCAATGAGGATACAGCTAAGCCGTCTGGCACTGTCCTGGCTGGCGGAGGGCTCAGTACCTGTTTTCTCCTGGCGATACTATTACCGTTGCTGTCGCCGTCGCCACCGCGGGATTGGAAAACGGGTCGCAAGGTCCGGCCGCAGGGGTCCCCGCAGCTCCTGGAGGACACACACCCCCGCCCGGGCCCCCGCCAGGGTGGGCGCCGAGGGGTGCAGCGTAGCCCGCCGGCACCCCGCGGCTGGAGGCGAGTCGGGCGCAGGGGCGGGGCGGGGCGGGGCGCCGCATCCCCGTGACGCGCCGGCCAACCAGGCGGCGTTGCGGCCCCGGGCCCGCTCCGCCGCCGCCTCCCGCCCTCTTGCCGCCGCCGCCGCCGCCAGCAGCAGCCGCCAGCAGCCGGGCCCGTCCGCCCGCCCGCCCGCCCGCCGCATGGCGCTCCGGGGCTTCTGCAGCGCCGATGGCTCCGACCCCTTCTGGGTACGTGCTCCGCGGCCGCCCGGGCCGCGTGGGGCCGCCGGGAGGGGGCGGCCGCCGGCTGGGAGGCCGGCCCACGAGGGGAAGCGCCGGGCGGGCCGGGCCGGGCCCGCAGCCCCCCGCGGTCCCCCGCGGCCCCCCGCGGCCGCCCGGTGCCGCCTCGTCCGCTCCGCAGCCGGCTCGGGGGTCCCGCGCCCGGCCCCTCGGGGGCGGCGCCGATAGGAGCCGGGCGGAGGGGCGGGGGGACCTTGGCAGCTCAGCTCCCGGGAACGGGGCAGGGGCTGTGCATGTGCCCGGCTCCGGGGCTTTAGGGGAAACGTTAGGGGCCAGAGCTTGGGGGACAGGGCTTCCTGCTTTGCGGTTGCCCCTGCAATTAAAAATAACCTTCCGCGGGAGGGGACGCCAGGGATTGGGGGGTGGGGGGAGGGCGGCGGCACAGGGGGTGGTTTCCCGGCTTAAGTTCTCCCATGTCTTTTGTGGATTGGGGTCCCCCCTTTCACCAAGAACGCCCCATTCCCAAAGGGCTGAGCTGGGAAGAGGCTCGGGCTGGAGGAAGGGATGTTTGCCCCTTCCCCGGTTGTGCTGCATCAACATTACGCTCCTGTGGTTACGTATTTTTGCCGTCTTTTACTTTCTGTCTGCTTAATTACTATAGGGGGGTTTGGGGAAACGGGAAGGATATGGGAAGTTTGGGGAACAGCCAGGAAAGAAGGTAGGGCTGTCCCCCGCTGCCTCACCGGGCCCTTCTGTCAGGTTTGGGGTGCAGGGCCGTCCCACCTCTGTAATGTGAGGCTCCTGTCTGTGGGGATGCACGTGGCTTTTTCCCTGGCAAGTTTTCCTCTGCATGCTCAGTGCTGGCCTGGCTCTGGCTCCTGAGTTCCCTTTCTGTGGTTTAATCCCCACTGTCTTGGGCTTTAGCTTCCCTCTAATGCGATTTACCTCTTTGTTCCAGGAGGGCACGTCTGTGGCACACTCTCTTGATTATTGGGAAACACAGTAGGCGAACCTGGACAGGATAGTTTTGTTTTCCCTCTTTTGTCTTGGATTCAGGAGAGAGAAACAGCCTTGGCTCTTAGGAGCTGGTGATTAGCATCCAAAAATACCTCCTTGTTCTGTTTTGTGGCCCTTCCCTTGCCTGCTGCCTTTGTAGTGTTGAAAAAGTCATCCTTGAGGGCCCCAGGGGAAGGCTTTGTTGGGGGGGGGGTGTCGTTTGGTAGAACAATCAAATACACCTTAGTACGTCTCCCAGATTTCAGGCTGATAGGATGAGAGATTGACTCTAGGGCTGGGAATCTGACAGATAACTTTTGCATTCGGGGTCTGGGGGACTGGAGGACAGAGCATTTGCAAAGTAGGACTCCGTTTGGAAAAACCTGTGGAATCCCTGTTCCCTCTGCCAGGTGTAACAGCCGCAAGATTATTTTTGCAAGGATCCAGAGGGAGATCTGGTCTAGTGTTGCTGTGAATTTTGGAGTGCTTCCTTGTTTATTTTCTTATCTTAGATTACACAGGGGAAAAAAAAATAGGTTGACTGGGAATCACATTTTGCATCAGGATGGACTTTATTAGTGACAACTGGCAGTTGATGGTTAATGAGGTTTTCCAAAGCAAAGTGTGTTTGGGGGTACTCTGTTTATTTAGCTTAAGTTCATCCAGGAAAACCAATTGTGTCTTTTTTTTTATTTCCCTTCCCTTTGGACTTTTTGCTACAGAAATTACCACATGGTTGTTTTGCTTGGGGCAGGCAATGTATGGCCTTGGTTGCCAGACCCTCCCTTTTTCCGAGTCTTTGCCCTTGCAGACTTTCCTCTGTCCCTTCTTCTGGATTCCTGGATGCCCCAGTTTTGGGTGGGGGAGGGAGGGTTTGGAGCTTGGAAGCAGAGTTTCAAAGCTGGCCACTGCAGCGTGAGAACTTCTAGGTAGCTTGAGAAACCAAATGTAACAGAAAGCAGGTAGTTTCTGTGTTTAAAACAAAATTTTTTTTTAAATGTTTATTCATTTTTGAGAGAGAGAGAGAGCGAGCGAGCGAGCGTGCGCGCGCGCGCAAGTGAGAAGGGGAGGGGCAGAGAGAGATGGAGACACAGAATTGGAAGAGGCTCCAGGCTCTGAGCTGTCAGCACAGAGCCCAACGTGGAGCCGGAACCCACGAGCTGTGAGACCAGGACCTGAGCCGAAGTCGGACGTTTCACCCACGGAGCCACCCAGGCACACTACTTTCTGTGTTTTCTAGGGCGGCACACTCCAGGCTGGGAGAGGGAAGCCACTTTACTTTTCTGTGCCTCAGTTTCCTCATCTGTAAAATGGGGGCAGGATCCAAAAAAGCCCCAATTCTTAGGGTTGTTTGAAGAGTAAATGAGATCATTTGTATAGGAGGCTCAGCCTGTGCCCCGAATAGAGTCCCTTCTTTCTGAAGGTGAAGTTGTATATTTCCAGTTGCTTGTCCTTCCTGTGGATTCTCATTTTCTTCAGCTGGGGAGGGGGCGGAGGGATGGGGCTGCTGCCCCGCCCCTTATACCTGGCTTCTCTGTGACCAAGGCCTTGTGTTTAGAAATTAAAGGGACTGGCCCACGTGAGACTCTTATCAGAGCTTTGTTCCTGGGTCACTGCCTGCCTCTGCCCTGTGAACTGAAAAGTCCAGAGGAACCAGAATGTGGAAATGGCCCACAGTGTGGGTTCCAGGGACTTAACCACCTTCACTTAGGCAAATGCTCTGGAGGGAGAGAAGAGGTGTTTCTTTACCCAGGTAGGTGCTGGGTTTACCAGCACCAGCTTGTTTTTCCCATTAGTGCTGGTAAGAAGGGCTGTTTTGTGGCTGGTGTTTGTATGGTGGTTGGGAATAGGAGTCTCTCCTTGTGGGTAACTTAAAAAAATTTTTTTTTAATGTTTATTTATTTTTTGAGACACACACACACACACACACTTGCAGAGTGCAAGTGGGGGAGGGGCAGAGAGAGAGGGCGAGACAGAATCCTAAGCAGCCTCCCGGCTCCGCACTGTCAGCACAGAGCCCGGTATGGGGCTTGAACCCATGAATTGTGAGATCATGACCTGAGCAGAAGTCAGACACTCAACTGACTGAGCCACCCAGCTGCCCCTCCTTGTGGGTTAATTTTTAAAAAATATTTATTATGTTGCAGACCCAGGATAGAAAAATCGGAAAAATGTCAAAAAGTCGGAGAAACAAATTAGTAAGCAGTGCGCTGTGGTGCCTCAGAGCGAGTGCCTGCGTCCCCGGGCTTCAAATCCTGGCTCTGCAGTTTCGGCGAGTGATTTCTCTGCGTGCCTCAGTTTCCCCGTGTGGGAAACGGGGACAACGCAATACTAAGCAAAGACCGGTGGCCCAAGGATCAAATGAGCAAATCCTTGGCAGTTGCGGAGGGTATTGCTGTTGAGTATACAGTTAGCGTCCAGTAATTGTCAGCGGTCCACACCAGCTGGAATTCTCTAGTTAGTTTTTGCTGCTGCACTTGCTGTCGCTGAGAGTGGCCAATAGAAGTAGCAGGCCCGTGTTGCCGTTCATGGAGTCCTGCTCATACTTGGCCCCTGAGCTCCCGTTTGCCGTGGAGAACACACAACATCCCTGACTATGTGAATAAGCAGCCAAGGGCTGGGAGAAAAGGGAATCTTTTAGAAGCCGTTAGAAATTTCTCTTGGGGTGAGATCTGGCCTTGGAGTGAGTGTATTTATCTCTTATAGTTCCTCCTGGGTTCACAACAGTCTTTGAACAGCCAAATTGCACCCCTAACCACCCCCCCTCCCCAAGATTTCTGTAGGTTTTTAGACCGATCCCTTGGCCTTCCTCTACCTTCCTTGGGATTGTTAGAGCCGAAAGGGACCCTGGATGGTCCTCCCCTCACCCCATCCGTTCCTGCAGGAATTCAAGGCCCAGAATGGCGGCATGATGGGCCTGAGGTAAGAAGGTAAATGGCTGTGGGAGGAGAAAGGAGGAACCTTTGAGGGGACAGGGCAGGGCAAGAGCTGATTCGGGGTTCCCGGGCCTTCCCCCAGCTGGACCGGGTCTGTTTGTGATACTCTTGGAGGTGCGTCACCTTTTGAATGTGGTGGGGGATTCAACTTTTAGGAGTAGGTATCACCCCGCCCCGGGGGATGTCTTGTGCGTATCTCCAACCTGACATGTCCCAAACGGGACTTCGGACCCTCCCCATCTCGGTTACCGTCAGCCCTGTCCTCGGAGGCCCAGGCCCCAAACCCGCAGCATCCTTGACTCCTCGCCTTCCCTCCCTTGCCACGCCTCTGCTGTTGCCGCTTGCTTCAGAATGTTTCCAAATCTGCCAGCTTCTCACAGCCGGCTGCCACCCCCACCTCATTTTGGCCGGAGCCACCGTTGCTCAGCTCACTCCAGGAGTTGACCATTCCCCCCTCACTGCTCTCCCTGCTTCGGTCCTTGACCCCCTACGGTCTAGTCTTACCTCAGCAGCTGGCAGGGTCCTGTTCAAGACGCAGGTCAGGTCTTGTCCCTCTTGTGCCTGAAACCCTGCAGTGGCTCCCCACCTCCCTCAGGTAGAAGTGAAAAGGTTTAGGCCTACAGGAGTCAGCAGAAGCTGGCCCTATCACCTCTCTGACCTCATCACCTACTACTTTCTGTCTCGTTTTGCTCCTGCCACAGTGGTTTCTAGCCTGCCTCAGGGCCTTTGCACTTGTTTCCTTGCCTGGACTGTTCCTTTACCTTCAAATGTTTGGTCACATGTCACCTCAGGCAGCTTTCTCTTAACTCCCTGCCACTTCCTTGTGCCCCCAGTCCTTCTCTGCACTCTGTCCTGTACCCGTCCCCACACCCCCTTGAACTAATCTAATACATCAGATATTTTTACTTACTTTGTTTATTTTCTGTAAACTCCCACAAACAGGTCAATTCCACAGGGGCAGGTTTTTGTTTCTTGTGGGTTGTTTTTTTTGTTTTGTTTTGTTTTGTTTTGGCCTGTGTTTATCTCCACGGTACAATGGTGCCTGGGATATAGTAGGTGCCCGGTAAATATTTGTGAAAGGAATAAATGACACGAAGACTGGAATGGTTCTTGAGCTGGGTTGCAGCGTCTTCCCAGACATCTCTTAGGACAGAATAGTCACTCACCTGTCTGGATTGGATACCCACGGAGACCAAGCCCTCTAGCTTCCACCAATGGTGGCATAGACTCTACCTTGCAAGGGTCAGCACTGAGTCTTGCCCCTCCCTCTTGTCCTAGGACTCAGCGCCTCAAACATAAGTAGGCTCAGTCAGCATTTAAATATGAGCGGGCACCTTGGTGGCTCAGTCGGTTCAGCGTCAAGCTACGATCTAACGGTTCTTGAGTTCGAGCCCTGCATCAGGCTCTCTGCTGTCCGCACAGAGCCTGCGTTGGATCCTCTGTCCCTTGCGTACTCTGCTCCTACCCCATTTGCTCACGTGCACTTGCTCACTCTCTCGCAAAAGTAAACATTAAAAATAAATAAGAGGGGGCGCCTGGGTGGCGCAGTCGGGTAAGCGTCCGACTTCAGCCAGGTCCCGATCTCACGGTCCGTGAGTTCGAGCCCCGCGTCAAGCTCTGGGCTGATGGCTCAGAGCCTGGAGCCTGCTTCTGATTCTGTGTCTCCCTTTCTCTCTGCCCCTGCCCCGTTCATGCTCTGTCTCTCTCTGTCCTAAAAAAATAAACGTTGAAAAAAAAAAATTAAAAAAAAAAAATAAATAAATAAAATAAATAAGAGTGTCCGAGGTACGGGTTTCAAACAGGGGATCAGATCTAGTCCACCAGTGTGCTGCTTTGGCCTTATTTTAATTGTGGATTACTTGTAATCGCTACTGTTTACTGATTGAAAGAGTTCACGGAAAAATGTGGATTCCTGACTTCTGACAAATCAGGAGATCTGATAAACGGGAAGGGGGGAGGGTGCATTTGTACATGGTAGTGGTCACTGGGGGCGGTGGGGAGAGGGCAGGCTGCCCTCCCTGGGACAGACCTCTGCCGGCCCCCCGTTTGCTGCAAGCCCTCCTCCTCCTTGAGCCCAGCGTCGGTCCCCGGCTGTTTTTCATTGTGTTTCCTCACCCTGTCTACTTCCTTCACTGAGAGAACTCACCTGGCACCGGTAGCCTTGAAGCCCAAGCTCTTGGTGAAATGCCTGGGGTCCATCTGATTGGTTATTTAATGGTGCAGAGACCCCCTGGCTTTATCAAGGTCATGTCTGCTGGCGGGGGGGTGGATAAACTCATTGCCAGTGATGCCCGAGGCATTTGAAACCAGCCTCTCGTGTCGTATGTTGGCTCTAGATTCTCATGGTGGGATAAGGTCTAGCTGTTATTATCATATCTTAATGGTTAGTAAATCTCTAGCCCATCAAAACTTGTCTGAACATTTTGCAAAGAGAAAGTGCTAATAAAAGGATTTGGAAGAATGACAAGGACTCGAACATCCTGAGGCAGGTGTTTCCCCCAGCCTGGCGTGGAAACTGGGACAGCGTCTCCCGATGGCGGTAGCGAACCTATACTTAGCTCTGGAAGGCTGGGGGTTGACAGGGACCCTTTGAGGAAGCCGGTTTGGGGAGGTGGAGGCACAGCACAGTTTCTCAGCCTGGGCACTTTGACATTTGGGGCCAGATAATCCTCTGCCGTGAGGGCTCCCCTGTGCACTGCGGGATGTCCAGCGGTCTCCTTGGTGTCTACCTCCCCGTGTTGTGACAGCACCTTCCCCTCCAGACGCTGCCACATGTCCCTTTGGTGGTGAAGTCACACAGCCGTTGGCGTGGAGGATCCTGGAGAATAAATTGGGGGCAAGCCTTGCCCTCGCCCTTGCGTTTTCCCCAGAGATTTTAGGCTGTTGTACGCCTCATGTAATTGGCTTATAGGGGTTGCCTTGGAGAAGCTTAAGGAGACGTTAAGAAGGTTCACCTCCAATTATGCGACGAAGGAGGTTGCAGCCTTTTCAGTGCCGTTTGCCTGTTTCCACCGAGGGCTCTGCTTTTCGACAGGAATCCCTTCCCTTCTGGTCCTAGTGTGTGTGATGGTGCAGTCCCAGGGCGAAAACACCTCTGTCGAGGTTGGCTTTGAAGCTTTGCTCCCTCTTTTTAAACTGCCTCGGGATAGATGGGCAGTCACCAAGTTGAGGCTCCACTTAAGTATCCCTTTAGCTTAATTGTGGGATTCATGTCCTGGGGGAGGTTGCCAAGTCCTGGAAAATGGCTCTAGATGACTGGGGAGGTAGTAATTGAGGTTTTATGGGGCTTTTCCCTTCCTTTGAGAATCTCTGTTTACCTTTTATTGGCCTCGTAGGTGGCTACTTGATTGGAGAAGCCCTCCTCTTTGCAGAGCATTTATGAAAGTTTTCCTGGTATGCAGAGCTTGAGAGTGATCTTTTAAAACACTGGATTTGATTTCTGGTTTTTTTTTTTTTCTTTCAGTGTTTTATTTGTTTTTGAGATAGAAAGAGAGAAAATGAATGAGTGGGGGAGGGGTAGAGAGAGCGAGGGAGACCCAGAATCCAAAGCAGGCTCCACGCCCTGAGCTGTCAGCACAGAGCCTGACGTGGGGCTCGAACCCAGAAACCGGGAGATCATGACCTGAGCCGAAGTTGGACGCTTAAAGACTGAGCCCCCAGGGTGTCCCAACACTGGATTTCATCTCTTGCTCTTCCTACAACTGTTTCCGATTCGTTCATCGATTTAGCCTTGTTAACTGAACATCTGTGTGTCTGCGGCCCTGGAGGGGCCTGGAGGGGGAGGGCGCTGGAAGTGCAGCCACAAACGAAGGAGATGAGGTGCATATGCTCATGGAGCTTACACTAGGAATGACCACAATAATTCTGGGGCGTGGTAAGTGCCACAAGGACAGAAACCAGAGGACCTGGCATGGCGTGCGAGCTGTGATAGAGGGATACCCAGGGACAGCCTTGCAGAGGAGGTAACATTTGACCTGTGATCTGAACGGCAAAGCTGGCCATGAAAGGACTAGGGGGAGGAAGTATTAGGTAATGAGAACTCCAAGTGCAAAGACCCTGGGGTGCCTGGAGCGGTCAGAGTATTACAGAGTTTAACTCCACAGAACTACAGAGCCCATCTCATAAAACTCTTGGCCGCAGCATTCTGCAAAAAGGCACAAAGCACTAATAAAATGGCTTGGGCTAATAATCAGGGCCTGAAAATTCCAAAGAGGAAGCTTGGCGAGGAAACAGCAATACCTGCAGAGGCATGGGCCTCTGATCCATTTAGGTGGGAACGAGTCTCGGGTTTTTATAGTGAAATTCAATGTATATTTTTTATGAGTCTCCTGTTTCCGAAGCACAGTTGAAAACCCTTCAGGGTCAGACCCGAGTTGGGATTCCCCACTCCCAGCTGCCCTTGATTCTCTTCCAAAGGCGTTTCCTGACCAGTTAAGATGACTCTCTTTAAATTGCTAAGAAAGTCTTATTCTTTTTCCTTTATTTTTTTTTTTTCAGTTTTATTTCTAAGTAATTTCTGCACCCGCCATGGGGCTGGAACTCACAACCCTGAGATCAAGAGTTGCATGCTTTTCCACCTGAGGCAGCTAGGCGCCCCAAGGAAAACTCTTTTAAAACTAGACGTTCAATTGATCTGGCTGATAGTGTGAAGATCTTGGGTGGTAACTGTTTTGATTGTGCTATTATTTTTAAAAATGTGAATAGTCTCTACAGCGGGAAAGCAGATGTTTAGTTCTTCCCCCTGCTTCTTTTCTCAGAGGTGGCCATTGATGATAGAGTTTCTTGGGCATCCTAGAAAAAATGCCAAGCATACGCAAATATGTATGAAAGGGTGAGGGGGTATGGATATCTTTTGTTCCTCCCTAGGTGGGTTTGTATTCTAAATCATGTTCTGTATTTTGCTCCCTTCACTTAAAAGCCAAAATTGGGGCGCCTGGGTGGCTCAGTCAGTTAAGTGTGACTCCTGATTTCAGCTCAGGTCGTGATCTCACATATGTGAGAGCGAGCCCTGCATGGGGCTCTGTGTTGACCACAAGGACCCTGCTTGGGATTCTCTCTCTCCCTGTCTTTCTCAAAATAAGTTAAATAACGATTAAAAAAATAACAGTGTCAATTTTTTTTTTTTCCACGTTAAGTCCCTGCAGATGGAAAGAAAAAGGAAATAGCACTTCTTTAAAAGCCATACATTTTTCTGTCACATGACTGTGCCTGGTACTCACCTCTGCCCCACCTTTGTCTCTGTGGGTCTTCGTTCCAGAATTTTGGCATGATAAACAGTCCTGCCTGGAGCATTCCCGGGCACTCATGTTTGCATGCGAGGAGATGTAAATGACTCAGCAGAATAAGTTCCTCCCTGAGGAATGGCTGGGACGAGGGGACCTGTGCTTTGAAAATTTGATAGTTCTGATTGCCTAGTGGCCGCTGTGCACTCATGGACCCACCACCCAGCAGCATTTATTAAGCACCCGTTGTGTTGCTGCCTGATGAGGTGAGGAAGCAAGCTGGACCTTGACCAGGTTCATGTTGCTTCCCTCCTCCAGGAGAGGGTTTTTGTCCAGCTGCGTTAAACCGTACATTCTAAGGAGTTCTGTCTGGTGAGTGCTTGGTTTTGCTTCCATTAAAGAAATATATATGGTTGAATTTTAAAATTCTTGGCCTTCTCTGTCATTTCAAAAGTGTATTTATGTCAGCAGTTGAACGACATGCAAAGTTTGAGAGTCCCATCATGCTGATGCAACTCGATTTAATTTTTCACACGTAAGCTTTCTGGTTTCGTCCGTTGCGTGACTTGTAAGAGCGACACTTTTTGTTACAACGCAGTCATCATAGGGATTTTTATTTTATTGTTTATTTAAAAGATTTTTTCACGTGGGCTCCATGCCCAACGTGGGGCATAAGCTCACGACCCTGAGATCAAGAGTCACATGTACTACTCAACCACCCAGACGCCCCACTCTGCTTTTTAATTCCACTTAACGCGATACATGTCAATACATAGAATTTATGTAATACTCTTTACGTATTACATAATATATTTTTTAAATATTATTTTTGAGAGCATGTGTGCAGGTGCAGGAGCTGGGGAGGGGCGGGGGGTGGGGAGGAGAGAATCTCAGGCAGGTTCCACGTTGTGTGTGTAGAGCGTGATGTGGGACTTGAACCCACAAACAGATCATGACCCGAGCCCAAGTCAAGAGTCAGACACTTAACTGACTGAGCCACCCAGGCACCCCTAACATAATGATATTTAATATAATATATAATATTCGTAATTATTTAATATTCCAACTTGCAGATTTGTTATAATTAACTCAGTCACTTCCCTATTAGTTACCACTGCTTGCATGATTTTCCATTTTTCTTTCCTGTGAACGGTGCTCCAGTAAGCATCCTTGTACATGGGTCGGAATTCTGTAAAATTTTTAATTTTTTTTTAACGTTTATTCATTTTTGAGACAGAGACAGAGCATGAATGGGGGAAGGTCAGAGAGAGAGGGAGACACAGAATCTGAAACAGGCTCCAGGCTCTGAGCTGTCAGCACAGAGCCCGACGTGGGGCTCGAACTCACGGACCGCGAGATCATGACCTGAGCCGAAGTCAGATGCTTAACTGACTGAGCCACCCAGGCGCCCCCTGTAAAATTTTTAAAATAGGTATCAGCTGGTTATTTTCCAGAAAGGAAAATGTAGCAAGTCCATTGCCACTGACGGTGAATGAGAATTCCCGTTTCTTTGCATCATCCCAAGCACTGGGCATAAACAAGTTTGTTAGTTTGATGGGTTAAAAAATGCCTTATTGGTGTTTGCATTTCCCTTTAGGTTACAAGCTGAGCATCCAGCAATATATTTCCCAGTGATAGGCGTGTTCTTTTCCGTGAGTGTGTTTTTCGTCTTTTTCCTGTTGATTTGCAGGAGCTCTTGATATATTGGGAGTTTGCCCCTTAGTCAGGTGAGCCACAGGTATTTTCCCACAGGCCACTGTTTGTTTACTGGTGGGTTACCATCTGATTCTCGTCCAGGTTTGTGTGCAGTTTCCAAGGTCGCATGTGGCCAGTGCGTATTATTTTCAGTCTTATGTTTTTCATTTACTGTTGTCAGGATTTTCCCACGGTCCTGTGTAACTTTTTAAATTATACAACGTGGAAGCAGTTGTTCCTTGTATTGGTGAACTATAATTTATATAATTACTACCTGTGGTTTGACATTTAGATTGCTGTCTCTCTCTCTTTTTTTTTTTCTTTTAAAGAAAACATTGTAACAGTGTCACGTGGGTAGTGCCTGTTGACTTTTAGAACATATTCTCAGGGGTGGAGTGAGTACCTTAGAACATTTGAAAAGATTTCAGTCTAGCTAGAGACTTTTTCTTAAATGTTTATTTCTTTATTTATTTTGAGAGAGAGAGAGAGAGAGAAAGTACGTACAAGCAGGGGAGGGGCAGAGACAGAGGGAGAGAGAATCTCAAGCAGTCTCTGCGACTGTCAGCACGGAGCCTGGTGTGGGACTCAGTGTCACAAACTGTGAGATCATGACCTGAGCTGAGATGAAGAGACGCTTAACCGACTGAGCCACCCAGGCGCCCCTAGAGCCTTGTTTTTTTTTTTTTTTAATTTTTTTTTTCAACGTTTATTTATTTTTGGGACAGAGAGAGACAGAGCATGAACGGGGGTGGGGCAGAGAGAGAGGGAGACACAGAAGCGGAAGCAGGCTCCAGGCTCTGAGCCATCAGCCCAGAGCCTGACGCGGGGCTCAAACTCATGGACCGTGAGATCGTGACCTGGCTGAAGTTGGACGCTTAACCGACTGCGCCACCCAGGTGCCCCTAGAGCCTTGTTTTTTAAAAGGGGTTGAGTTAATTTGCCATTCTAGCAGGGTCTAACGATCCCCATTATTGTTTTTATTACTATGGGCAGATGATAGGTACGTATAAGTGACAGCGTCTTCTCCGGTCCCTCCAGTCAACCTGATAGACTGGAGGCCAGTGGCCCAGGCGGAATTTGGAGCTGCCGATGCTGGGAAGGTGACTAAGCAATTTGGTTGGTAATCAACTAAATAAATAACTAAATAACTTGGTTAGATTATCTAGGAGCCCTTTGATAAGCCATCTTCCTCAGGATCATTAAGTTACTAAATCAAGGTCCAGGAAAAAAGACACATGGTAGATGATCAGACTCCGTGAGGACTGCTTTTGTATTGTCATGGGGGCTCTCTCTCGGCTTTTACTTCTGTGCCATGGAGATCCCTGGGGTCTGGGTGGGCCATGGGCCGCTCACCTCCAGTGCACTTGCATACTTGGTGGGGGAGGGGTTGGAGAAAGGGCTCAGCCCTGAGTCAGAGCCTCTTTCTTTTCAAAGGGGGTACTGGGCGGGGAGGGACGAGCATTGGCGGCTGAAGGCACGGGGCTGCTTCGGACAAGAAAGTGCAGTTCCAGAGAAAGCGAGGGAAGAACATGGGTGGGGTCAGGAGGCCAGATTCAGGAGCCTGAGTTTGAAAATCCGTCCTGCCACTGCCCAGCATGTGACCCTGAGCCAGTTCCTTAACTTCTGGGAGCCTTAGTTTCCTCAGCTGTTAAGTGGGGATCGCGATCACGTTGCCTATCTGACACAGTTGTGAGGAGGAGGTGCCGTGTACAGAGCGCTTAGCAGAGGGCGAGCAGACGCCAGCTGTGGTTATGGAGGAGGCGGCTGGACGATAGGGGACAGCGGTAGAGCGTGGAGGGCAGTGGAGGGGGGATTTCAGGTGTGGTGATTCTCTTCTGGTGGATCATCTCCTTGTGGCCTCCGGCCCCACACAGGCCTTGGCAGAGTTGGAACAGAGCCCAGCCTGACCCCAGGGATTCAGACCCCTGCCCCCAGCGTCTGAAACAATTGAAGTGAATTGGCCCAGTTGTTACAGGGTGTCTGGGGGGCGGGGTGGGTTCCCAAGTCTGGGAGAGGCATGCCGAGGTGTCGCGTATCAGCTAATGTGTGGGGAAATTCATTTTTCCCGTGGTTTTCTCTATAGGTTAGGAATCAGAAGATGTGCTTGAGTATTTAAATCACTGATGAACAAGGGAAGGCAGGTTGAGATGACTTTGAGTGCAGCTGACATTCACATACTTGGACAGTTCTAGGTTTTTTGCAAACATGGCAGTGATTGGATTATTTAAAGGGACTTTTTCTTTTCCTCTTGTCTTGGTCTGATATTATAAGAGCTACAGTATAAAATGAAACAGTTCAGAGACGAGTACAGTCAAAAGAAAATCTTCCATAACTGCACTCTCTGGAGATAATCTCATATTGGTAGATTGGTGTTTTAACTTTCAAATCAGTCTGTTTTCTCCACGGATGCTAAACATATATAGTATCTTTTGAACACATGGAAGTGGGGGGGGCACCTGGGTGGCTCAGTTGATCAAGCATCCAACTTCAGCTCAAGTCATGATCTCATGGTTCTTGGATTCAAGCCCTGCGTCGGGCTCTGTGCCTGCAGCTGGAAGCCTGGAGCCTGCTTCGGATTCTCTCCCTCTCTCTCTCTGCCCCTCTCCTGCTCGTGCTCTCTCTCTCTCTCTCTCAAAATAAATAAAATTAAAAAATAAAAAAGGACGATCTGTAAAAACACATTCTTTATTTTTTGTTTTCACTCACTAGTACATCTTGGATGTGACCCATTTTTAATGAGCATATTTTACTTGGTGAAATGCCATCATGAACCTAATTAAGTAATTTGCCAGTAATTGTTGCCTCTTGAGGCAGTTGGTCCTGGCGTTGTTTTTTAGCCTCTCTTACCGGGAGCTCCTAGGGAAAATGCAAAGCCAGCCTTGAGTGGGTGGGTGTTGGAGGGGCACGTCTTGGACCCTCTTAGGCACCCCGTGCAGGAGACGGAACCTCTGAAGTTCAGTGCTTTTGGGGCTGGACTCTCACCCCTGGCCTGGCCCCATTGAGTTGACGGTCTCTGAGGGTTTCCTGGATGTCCTTGCCCTGGGCTTGGCCGCCTCTTGGTACAAGGTGGATGGGGAAAGTGAGCATTTGGTTTTTAACTCTTTTAGTGGGAGAAGGGAGTTGGGAGAGGCTAGCCCACCAGTAGCGTCTACCCTGTGCTTAATGACTTCTTTCCTTTAAACTAATTCATTTTTTTTTTCATTTTTTAATTTTTGGGACAGAGAGAGACAGAGCATGAACGGGGGAGGGGCAGAGAGAGAGGGAGACACAGAATCGGAAACAGGCTCCAGGCTCTGAGCCATCAGCCCAGAGCCTGACGCGGGGCTCGAACTCACGAACTGCGAGATCATGACCTGGCTGAAGTCGGACGCTTAACCGACTGCGCCACCCAGGCGCCCCTCATTTTTTTTTTAAGCCCAATAAATTCATCCTAAATTCAAGCTGCCTATTATTTGATTATACATGTGAAGTCACAGGGTGGCCATGGTCACATATTTACCAAATGGCTCTTAACTAGGTCATTACTCATAGGAAAGAGTAGGGTGTTCTGCAAACTGCCTACACCTGCAGTTCTTGCCGCCTGGTGATTTTACCCCATGAGGGACATTTGTCAACATCTGGAAACATTTTTGGTTGTTCTAACTGGAGGGAGGGCATCTGGCATCTAGTGGGTGGACACTGCTGATGTAATACGATGTACAGGGAAGGCCCTCCTCTCTTTATAACAAAGAACGATCAGGGCCCAGATGTCACTAGTGCTGAGGTTGAGAAGCCCTTGCCTTGCCTCAGTCCACATGCTGCCAGCTTTTGGGTACAGCAGCGGTTTGCTAGTCCGCTAACTCTGTGCAGTTCTTCTGGGTGACTGGGGACTGTGACAGTTTCTAGTTGTAGCCTGCTAGTGATTTTCAGGTCTGTGCCCACACCTAATGTCGGATCTCCAATAAAAATAGCTGTGGTGTAGTTTACCTGTGGATGTGAATTCAGGATACTATTGCCTAACACCCCCTCCCAGCACCTTACAGAAATTGGGGAGAAGGGGGTGCCCGGGTGGCTCAGTCGGTTGAGCATCCAACTTCGGCTCAGGTCATGATCTCGTGGTTCCTGAGTTTGAGCCCCGCGTTGGGCTCTGTGCTGACAGCTCGGAGGCTGGAACCTGCTTCGGATTCTGTGTCTCCCTCTCTGAGCAGGGGAAGCCCTGCTCATGCTCTGTCTCTGTCTCTGTCTCTCTCTCTCACCCTGAGGTGCTTGAAATTCATAACCATTTCGCCAGGCAAATCCTACTCGAGTGCCGTGTTTCGGGAAGAATACTCTGCTTGCAAGAGGATTTCTCTTATGGGGCCTGTTGGTGACCGTGCCCCATTGGAAAGGGCTGTGGTTTGTCAGATTGGTTTTACTGCCTCCCCTCTGCCTGGGTTTGGCACAGACAGCCTGGCCTGGGGAAGGAACTGTGGAGACAGGCAGGCAGCTGGCAGGTGGGCATGGTCAGATCAGCGGTTGGCAGCTTTGCCCCAGCTGGCCCGGCCAGGTAGCTCGACAATTACGCCCCCTCGGTGAGAGTTAATGGCGTTGTTATGGAGCAGTAGTGAGGTGGTGGGGCCGGACTGACTGCCGGCTCTCCCTTAGGGTGCGCTTGGCCGAGCAGTAAGGGCGTTTTTCATTTTTCCTCCTCCTCCTCCTCCTCCTCCTCCTCCTCCTCCTCCTCCTCCTCCTTCCTCAATATTTATTTCTTTTTGAGAGACAGAGTCAGACAGAGCATGAGTGACAGGGAGGACACAGAATCCAAAGTAGGGTCTAGCCCCTGAGCTGTCAGCACAGAGCCTGACACGGGGCTTGAACTCGGGGATCATGAGATCGTGACCCAAGCTGAAGTTGGACACTAAACAGACTGAGCCACCCAGGCACCCCCATTTTTCCCTCTTGATTTCTCGAAACTTAGGGAGAAGCCTCTTGCCATCCCTAAAGATGAGTTAGATTAGAAAAGGATCCGGGCTGCACCACATGTCATCGAATCCAAAAGATCGGCAGCGGTGACGAGGATCCCCATTTCAGAGATGCCTTGCTGTGAAGACACGGCCGGCAGAGGTTGAAGGGGGCACCGAGCGTGAGAAACGGGTATCACAGTAAAGTGTGAAGAAATCTGGGTTTTACTTTATTATCTAAAAAAAACAATTTTTTTATGTTTTATTTTTGGGAGAGTGTAAACGGGGGAGGAGTTGAGATGGGGGACAGAGGATCCTAAGCGGGCTCTGCACTGACAGCAGTGAGCCCCATGTAAGGCTTGAACTCACGGACCACGAGATCATGAGCTGAGCCAAAGTTGGACGCTCGAGCGACTGAGCCACCCAGGCGCCCCTGAAACCTGGGTTTTAGAATCGATGCATTATGATAACTTCCAGTACCTCCCTCCCTTCTTCCCTCTTGTGTGTATCAATCCTATTGCCGTAGGTCTGATGCCCGGGAATATGTGTGTGGTCAATGAAACACGCAGCCTCCCTGTCTCACGGAGGCCACGGATGCGAAGATGTCTAGAGGGAGAGAACAGTGCAGGTTGCCCGTGTGGCTTCCGCTTAGACCCTGGTTCTGCTGCTTGCTGTGTGACCTTGGACAGGTCGCTTCACCTCTCTGTGCTTCCGTTTTCTCATGCACAAAATGGGGATAATAGCTGTGCCTACCTCATAGCGTTGTAAAATTCGAACAATTGAAGTAGGACGAATGTGCTCCTCCCGTTACTAAGTGGGTGTTATTGTTACTATTGCTGATCTGTTGTCATTGTTACTGTGGCCATCTTCATCATTACACAGCAGTCCCTGCTCTGGTCCAAAGGGAAATCCGGAGGATCTGGGAGGACCCAGAGATGGAAGACGTACCGGACGGTGATGTGATTCTAGGTTGGGCCCCCCCCCCCCCCCCAGCCCTCAAGTTAGCCACTGTTAACTTCTGGTTCTCTGGGTAACATGGCCTTCTTGGCTCAGGTCAGGAGACCTTTATACTTTGTGCCTCAGTTGCTGCATCTGTAACATGGAGAACAGTAATGGTACTGGTGTCCTCATAGGTTTGTTTGAGGGATTAGACAAACTGAGATGTGCCCAGTGCCCTAGGCTGTGCCTGCGCTGTGTAAGGATGTCCTCTGATGGTATGTAAACCTCTCTGGCAAAAAAGATACCCCCACCCCCTTCCCCTTTTCCTTGATTGGAACCCTCCCCTAACCCCTGATCCCGCTCTTAGGCATTGCGTCTGCCTTAGTTCTTGGGCAGAGAGCATGAAGCCCAGGGTGCCAGGGCTAACCCCTCTTTACTGATGGCCTCTCCAGGCCTGGGGCTGGCCCCTCGCTTTGGGTCATGACAACTGGGTCATTTTCCGCAGGATCCTCTGGCCCCCTTTGCTTAGGTCTCGCGTGCCTGGGAGCTTCCTGGTTTTGGCTGTGAACGGGCCAGCATGTACAGATTGCGCCTTTTCTTGCTCTTGGAGTTACTTCCTTTGGACCTGTGCCCATAGCGGGGATTATTGGGTCACAGCAGGCCACGGAGTCTCTGGGTTTTCCTCACATGTTTCTGGGTTGCTCTTCAGATAGATTGATTCACCCCTTCTTTCGTTTGTTGAACAAGCATTTGATGAGTGCCCACTCTGTGCAGGTGAATTAGGACGAGGTCCTGCTTTGGGGAGATGACAGGTAGGAGGAAAGAGAGCCTGAGAACTTACGGATGGGAAAACAAAGGCCAAGAGAAGTGAAGTCACTCAGCTAGCGGATGGCAGAACCAGATTCATACCCGGAATCTGGCTGGCAACCTCTGCCTCGTGCTACAGGAACATAAAGACGGGGGTGCTGGAGGAAATGCACGTTGCGGTTGTAGTGAGTTATGGCGGAGACGGGCACTTTCGATGGGTGAGACCTCTGTCCACCATTTGGCAGCTGAGGCAGCCCTGACCGGACCTGGAATATTCCAGGCCCGGGACAGAGCCGGTACGGAAAAGCTGGGGGAGCTGGGGGAGTGGTGAGAGGCCTTCGCAGCCAGAGCGGCAGAGGCTGGGGCGCCGCGTCACGGGCTCAAGTGGAGGCCAGCCCCAGGCGCTCTTCAGATCTGGTGCTTGTCAGCCCCAGGCGCTCTTCAGAATGCTTTCCATTTAATCCTCAAAAAGCCCTGTCAGGTCCGATAGACTGATTATCGTCCAGATGGGGCACCTGAGGCCCACAGAGGTTATGTGCCTTGCTTAAGGTCACACAGCTCAGAGGTAACAGAGCCAGGATGGACCCATGGCCCTTTGGCCCAGAGTCTAGGCTCCGAGGTGTGGCACCATCCTGCGCTGTGATGGGAGTGTCCCTAGTGGCCTGTTTTAAAATAGCTATTGTGGATGCTTCCAGGTCAGCGGTAGGGTAGGACGGGGGCGGGTTGCGTCTTTTCCAACAGGCTGTGCCAGATGACCCCGGCTGACCCTGTAGCAGGACAGGATAACAGTCCCTTGGGGGGGCTTTGGCATTCTGGCATTCTGAGCTGCTGTTGTCACTCGATGATGGTGATGCGGCAGGAATGTGGTAGAAATGGCAGCAGCAAACTCAGCCCCCACAGCGACCCCCTCCCCTAACATTGAGGATTGATAGTCTGGTGAGAGGTGGGCGCCCAAAAGTCAGAGAGGTGGATTGACTTCCTCACGGGCACACAGCCAGGAAGTGGTGTTGTGGGTCTCGAGCCCGGGGCTCTGCACCAGAGCCCGTGCTCGTGACCCCCGTGTCGTGGTCCTCCTTCAACACTGCCTGCTCCCTGGGGCCCATCTCCACCGGGACGCTGTCTGCCACAGACCAGGAGCACGTAGCTTGGATTTGTGTGTGGAGTTGAGGGACCTTGGGATTGGCGGGTGGGCCAGCTCACGTACTCTGGGGCAGGGGGGCCGGGGCCGGAGTGGCTCCGGGGCAGTTTTGGGGGATGACGGCGGCTTCGCCAGTTTCCTGTTTGGGGGCTGCACTTGAGACTTGGGCTCTCGGTTTCACGGTTTCACAATGTCTGGGAGCTTTTGCAACACGTGGGTGACGCGGCACTTTCTTGGTGGGAATCCCGAACGGAGCTTTGGTTTTTCCTTTGCGTCCCTCGCTCAGTCCTTGGCCTGTCCTCTGAGCCCTTTCGGTTGCCCAGTCCCCTCCTGGCACTTTGTTCTATTAGTTGATGGGCATGCCCGCCCGAAGCTTGTCTGGTGACTCTCTTGGATGCTGCTCTGTGCCCCCCTGAAACACCGGCACCCCGTCTCCACAATGGCCTGTTTCTTGGCACAATGGCCTGTTTCTTAGGTTTTACCTCCTTCAGGAAACCCGCTCTGAGCTCCCAAGGGGAAACAACAGTGACACTAATTTCCACTAATAGACTGGTCACCAGGTGCCCGTTTATTGTCCCCATGCTTGACTTCTCAAGGAGGCAGCACATGCGGCCATGAGCCCGCCTGCCTGTGTTGACATCTGCTACTTTCACCTGCAGGCTGTGCTACCTTGGGCAAGTTGCTTTGCCTCTCTGTGCCTCAGTTGCTTTCTCTACAAAATGGGAGCAAGAGTACCCATTTGGGGATGAAAGTGAAATCAGGCAATGTGTAGATTTAATGTTCACAATGACTCTCAGAGGCAGGTGTGGTCCCTGCTGTGAGCACGAGGAAGCTGATTTTTCTTCCTCTTTGCTTTGTGAATTAACTCCTCTGTCTGCTCCGGAGATCTCTTGTCATTTATGTGCACCTCTTCAATGACACTCAGTGCTTTTAAAATCTTTTGTCATAGCTATTTATGTACCCACCCTACTTCCTGGATAAGATTCTAAGCTACTTGAGGGCAGGATACAAAGGTGGGTGTTGTGGTTCAACTCCTGTTATGAAGCAGGGCTCAGTATGTGTTGAATGAATGGTCAGGCAGGTGGATGGTCTTTGGAGTCAGTAGGTATTGGTGGCGGGGGTGGGGCCCTCTGGAAACGATGTTAAGACAATGGGTCTCCACTGGAGTGATTGTGCCCCCCTCCCCCAAGCAGACACTGACACTTTCTAGAGAGTTTTTGTTGTCATGGTTTGCGGGGGGGAGGATGCTCCTGGCATCTGGGGAGTCAAGGCCAGGGATGCTGCCGGACCTCCCGCCATGCACAGGACAGCCTCACAGCAGAATTAGCCGGCTCCAGAGGTGAGCTGTGCCAAGGGTGAGAAATCTCAGGTTAAGGGCACATGTAATCTAGTTAGAAGCAGCATAGCAGTGGGAAGTCACATTGCATTCAAATATATATATTTTTAACAAATGCAAATGAGTCCCATCTAGATGACGTGTCTTCTTAGTGAGGTGATGAAGTCGGGTCTGTGTGTCCTTAGTAGTTTCTGAGGGGGATGTTAGGTTCTAAAGACACCGTATGAAGTGAGAAATGACATAGTTAAAATGACCCTGGGTCTTCCTCATATATATATATATATATATATATATATATATATATATTTTTTTTTTTTTTAACAGCTTTATTGAGATACGGTTCACATACCATATGATTCATGCATTTAAAGCACACAATTTGGTGGCTTCTAGGACAGCCACAGAGGTGTGCATCCATCATCACGGTTGATTTTTGGAACATTATTTATCTTTGTGTCCTTCAGACCCAGCCCCGTGTGTGCCTGCTGTGATGGCTCAAATGCTGGCCGCGTCCCGTGTACGGTTTTTTAAAAAAATTCTACGTTTGTTTTGAGAGAGTGTGTGTGAGCGGGCGAGGGGCAGAGAGAGACGGAAAGGGAGAACCCCAAGCAGGCTCCGCGTCGACCACAGAGCCTGACGCGGGGCTCCATCCACGAACCTTGAGATCGTGACCTGAGCGGAAATCAAGAGTCAGACACTTAACCTACTGAGCTGCCCGGGCGTCCCCTCTTAACTTTCAGTTTGCTGAGACTCACTCTGGGGTCTGGTTCATAGATTCCTTGGGTGCTTCTGAGCACCTGCCATGTGTCTGGGCCTGGGGCAGGTCGGGGGTGAAAAGTCCAGGGCTGCTACCTGGGTATTCACTGTCCCCACAGACCTGACAGCCTAAGGGGAGGGCAGATCTGGCAAAGTAATGTTTGGAGTAAGTAGCATCAGATCCTAGAAAATTGCCGACCTTTGGTGTTTTTTGACCTCCCTCCTGGGTTGGCAAACTTGTTCTGGAAAGAACCAGGTGGTAAAGAGGTTAGGCTTTGTGGGCCAAGGCAAAATCAAATGACTACTCTTAGCAGCAGGCAACCCATCTGGTTTTGTTTTTGTTTTTTTTTTAATAAAAATTAAAAAATATATTTTTTTTATTTAATTTTTTTTTTTAATTTATTTTTGAGACAGAGAGAGACAGAGCATGAGCAGGGGAGGGGCAGAGAGGGAGGGAGACAGAATCCGAAGCGGGCTCCAGGCTCTGAGCTGTCAGCACAGAGCCCGAAGCGGGGCTTGAAACCACAAACCGTGAGATCATGACCTGAGCTGAAGTCGGACGCTTAACCGACTGAGCCACCCAGGTGCCCCAGCAACCCATCTGTTTTACGTTTCATATTTAAAAATGTGAAATCCTTTCCTAGTTTGGGGACGAAGCCGGCAGGTCAGATTTGGTACACGGGCTGTCGTTTGCCAACTCCTGACCTGTGCAAACGGCAATTTTTATGTTTTTTCGTAGTTATGTGTATTACATGTGATGTATTGTATACTATATTGCATACTCCATAACACATATCACATACGGTGTTAAGTAAGATAGTAAGTAGAACATCGAATAAATAATATCCGAAAGAAATATTTAGTGACCGTAGGGTGGGTGCTCTACAGGAAATGTACAGAGTTCCATTAGGAAGTTAAGATGTGATTGACAGGGCATGGGCAGGAAGGACAGAGGGCTGCTTCTCCTGAGGCCTGAAGGCTGCCTCTGAGTCGAAGCCAGGGCAGCGAGGGGAGAAGAGCTCCAGGCCAGGGGAACAGACCGTGCAAAGGTCCTGAGGCATAGGGTGGCCATAGGCATAGTGAGGAGCTTCAGGCAGAGTGTGTCAGGATCTGGTTACGGTTTGAAGCTATCACTTTGACTGTGGGGTGAAGGGTGGCCCTGAGGGGAGGCCAGCAACCAGTTAGGAGCCTAGGTAAATAAATACTTGCAAGGTGTGGAATGAATTGAACAAATCCCCTATCTTCTATTGTTTGGACCAGCACCATACGATAGAAAAAGAATGCAGGCCATGTATGGAGTTTTGTCTGGTTGCCACATTACAAAAAATAATAAAAAACAGGTGAAATGATTTTAAGTATATATTTTATTTAACTCCATATATGCAACATGTTGGAATTTCAGCATGTAACTAATGAGGTATTTTGCATTTTGTTTGTACTGAGTCTTTTTTTTTTTTTAATATTTATTTTGAGAGGTACGGGGTGTGGGGGGGGGGTGGGACAGAGAGAGAGAGAGAGAGAGAGAGAGAGAGGAGGTAGAGAGAATCCCAAGCAGGTTTTATGCCGTGAGTGCAGAGCCCAATGTGGGGCTCGATTTCATGAACTGTGAGATCACGACCTGAGCTGAAACCAAGAGTCAGACGCTTAACCTGAGCCACCCATGTGCTCCCATACTAAGTGTTTTAGTTTTATAGCACATCCCAGTTTGGTCCAGCCTCATTTCAAGTGCTCATTAGCCCCTTGAGGCTGGTAGTTAGTGTATTGGATGCTGCGGTTTCTGTTACTTTGTTAAAAATCAGACATTAGATAATATTTGTAGAGCTATAAACCGCCAGGAATGCACACTCCTGCATTTAAGTGATTTCCCCCCACCCCCAGCTTTATTGAGGTATCGATGTGTAACATATGTAAAGCTCAGGTGTATAGGACAGGATGGTTTGCTAAACGTGTGTGTTGTAAAGTGATTATGCAGTTAGGTTACTTAGCACCTCCAGTCCCTCCCATTATTACCTTGACCTCCACCTCTAATTCCTGAGATCTGCTCTCCTGACCGCTTTCAAGTATACAACACAGTATTTGCTAACTGTGATCACCATGCTGTACGTTAGGTTCCTGGAGCTAATTCGTCATCTTATAACTGGAAGTTTGTGCCCTTTGACCCACATTTCCCCGTTTCCCCTACCCCCTAGTCCTTTTAATTTCTATTTTTTAAAGCTTATTTTTATTTTATTTTTTTGGTAATCTCGACACCCGACGGAGGCTCAAACTCATGACCCCCAAGATTAAGAGTCACGCGCTCCACCGACTGAGCCAGCCAGGAGCCCTCAGTTCAGTGTTTTTAGATTCCGCACGTAAAATGAGAACATACAGTATTTGTTGTTCTCTGCTTCGTTTCATTTGGCATAATGCCTTCGAGGTCCATCCATGTTGTCGCACATGGCAAGATTTCCTTTTTTTTTTTTTTTGAGTTAGTGGTTTTCTTTTCTTCCTTTTTTTTTAAAATATAATTTATTGTCAAGTTGGCTATATAAAAAAATTTATATTTTTTTATATAATTTATTGTCAAGAGTATACAGTGTGCTCTTGGTTTCGGGGGTAGAGTCCCGTGATTCATCGCTTAACATACAACACCAGGGCTCATGCCAACAAGTGCCCTCCTCAGTGCCCATCACCTCTTTTCCCCTCTTCCCCACCTCCCCACCCCCATCAACCCTCCGTTTGTTCTCTGTATTTAAGAGTCTCTTATGGTTTGCCTCCCTCCCTCTCTGAATTCCCTTCTTTTTTAATGTCTGGATGATATTTCCATTACATAGGTATACACCACCTTCCTTTATCCCTTCATCCGCCATTGAGCTTTGAGGTTGTTTCCATGTCTCGGCTGTTGTGAGTGATGCTCTAGTGAATGTGACACGCCCATCTCTCTCGAGGATCGGAATTGCGTTTACGTTGGATTTACTTTGTGATGTTGTACAGATTGAATTCCCATGGGGATGACCAGGTCAACATTTGTCATCATTTTTTTAATTCTCGTTGTGTAGCTGCAGGTTATCATACTTAAGCCGGTGTAATTTGTGTTCTGCCCGTGAGGCTTAGTAGCAATTAAGCGAAGCCGTTGGCCTTCGGGTCAGGCCTTCTGTATATTCTTCACTTGAGGAGTAACTTCTAAGGGGAGCCCTTGCGTCATTGTTTGGGAGAGCAAAAGATCAGCAACCCGAGAGGTGGGCATTAGGGGCCTGAGTAAATATGCTGTGTCCTGCCCATTCAGCGGAGGGGTGGGGATGCTTCCAGAAGAAAGTAAAAGGTGAGGACAAGGCCAGCTTCCAAGATTCAGATTTTTTTTTTTTTTGTAATGAAAACATCAAGATACACTTGTCATATTTGGTATGATACTTCTTAGGTACAAAAAAGGACAAATAAGAATGTATATTTGTAGGGCGCCTCGGTGGCTCATCCAACCAAGCATCCAACTCTTGGTTTCGGGTCAGGTCATGATCTCATGGTTTGTGGGTTTGAGCCCTACGTCGGGCTCTGTGCTGACAGCACGGAGCCTGCTTGGGATTCTCTCTCTCCCTCTCTCTGCCCCTCCCCTGCTCGCTCGCTCCCTCCCAAAATAAATAATAAAAAAAAGAGAACATGTTGTATTTGCTTCTATTTGCCTGAAGAATTTCAGGAGGGTACACAGGAACTCACACGTGTGGTTGGATTTGTATACGGGGAGGGGTGTATGGGGCCGTGAAGACGGGACGGGATGGGGCTTGTGGGGGAGATGGAAGCAAGAGTAACTTTTTGCCGTTTGACACGCATGCACACGTTTAAATTTGAGTCACATGCTACTTGTTTTTTTTAAAAAAAAATTTTAATGTTTATTTTGGAGAGAGAGAGAGAGAGAGAGAGACAGCGCCAGCAGGGGAGGGGCAGAGAGAGAGAGGGAGACACAGAATCCGAAACAGGCTCCAGGCTCCAAGCTGTCAGCACACAGCCCGATGTGGGGCTCGAACTCACGAACAGTGAGATCACGACTTGAGCCGAAGTCAGACGCTTAACTAGCTGAGCCACCCAGGCCACCCACGTACTGCCTATTAAAATCAATTACAAAAGAAGTTAGTATTTTCTGTTGTTCTCAGCTTCGTTTAAAGGCATTTTCTCAGCACCTCCCCCGTGGGAGAGGCAGGGATCGTCCTTCAGAAAGCGCCCGGGGCGGGCAGAGCAGGTACTTTGGGGCTGAGCTGACTCGGGACAGCGCCAGGGCAGGGTGAGGAGGCAGGGGTCACGGCCCACACAAGGGCTGGAGGCGGGAAGGAGAGGCGGCTTGGTGGGGGCACTACCAGCCCTTGCTTCCTGCTGGCCCCGTCTGTGTTGCCTGCTGTATGCGGTAACATGCAGATGCTCCATGTTGAAATGGTGGTATGTTGCATTTAACTGGTGGAAATGTGGAAGGGTTGAGGCAGGGGGTGGATCTGGACGCAGTCCCCGTAGTAGCGGTGACATTTATTGAGTGCCTACTACGTGCTCCGGCTTGTGCTTAATGACGTGCTAATTTGCTTCATTTCATGGGTATCCCCACTGTCCAGATGTGGAAACTGAGGCCTGGTTAATTGTCACGTGGTGAGAAGCTGAAACTCTGCTTGATAAGGGTTGTGTTTGGAGAACAAGGAGTCTAAACTTGATAAGGGCAGGGACTGCGTTCAGCGGAGTTTCTCAGCCCCAGCACCGTTGACATTGAGGGCTCAGTGAGTGTTGTGGGCCTGTCCTTGCATTGCGGATGTTCGGCAGCCCACAAGATGTCCAGAGCATGGTGGCAGTAGTGACACCAGAAATGTCTCCAAACACTGTCCGATGTCCCCTGGGGGAAAGTTTACCCCGCTTGAGAACCACTGTCTGAAACAAATAAATCCGATGATGACATGAAATCCATGGTCCCCACCTCGCTTGGAGTAAAAGTTAGAAATGCCTGCAGTGGCCTCTGAGTCCTCTAGTCTGTCCCTCCCTGTCCCCTGGCTTCCTCCCTGACCTTATTTCCCATTACTGTCGAGTCATATTGACCTCTCTGTTATTACTGCAGAATAGCACACGTGTTCCTACCTCAGAACCTTTGCATCAGCTGTTTTCCGTGCTGTTGCGCCAAATGGCCTTTTGGCCTATTCCCTTGTCTCTTTAATATATTACCAAAATACACGTTCTCAGCAAGTCCTTGCCACTTCTCCGAGTCCTTTTCATCATAATACATGCATACATGCACACTATGTGTATTTTTTATGTCTATATATTTTTTCCTTCTATCTTGTCTGTTCTGTCTCTTCTTACAAGGCTGTCCGCTCCAGGAGGGCAGGCCGTTTGCTCTGCTGTTCATCGCGGGGTCCTCAGCATCTGGAAACAGTGCTCAGTCAGGGGATGCATGCTGTCCGTCCTGTTGACTGCCGTGTCCTTAGATGTATGCCTCTGGCTGGCACATGCCTGAACCCGCTCAGGTCCCTGGAATGTGACCAAATGGAGGATTTGGTGAAGCTCCAAAGTCTGATCGGAGGAGGGGAAGTGGCTGGAGACAAAAGTCAACAAAGACAGTCAGGGCTGGATGGAGACGGTGAGGGCAGATGTGTGCTTTGTAGGGAAGGGCCCGTCCTTGGGAGCGTCAGGGTCGCGGCGGGTCAGAGCAGGCTGCTGCCGCCGTGGACATTTGGACACGGCTCTGTCGTCTTTTTGGCTGTCCTTTTAAGACAGGAGTCTTGGGTTCGCGGGTGGCCCCAGTCCCTGTCTTGCTGAGATGTTCAGCTCTGCGCCTTGGGTGTTAGGATTTAGTGGGGATCTGGGGCTCTTGCCTGAGCAGGGCTGTGCCCTGCCTTCCCGGGTGCCGGGGCTAAGATCTGGATGTGGCCCTCCTACCCTCCCCCCTGCCTTAATACTTCTAGGTTTTATTCTTAGCTCTGGTGAGTCAGAGAGTGAGGAAAGACTGCAGCTCAGCCTGGCAGCGGGCAGGGGACGTCACCGCCCGCGTGACCCTGGCTCCTGCTGCCCTTCTCCCACCACAGGCAGCCCTGGCCTCGTGCTGGGTCGGGGCAGGGCGGCCTTAGACCTCCCGTGTCTCTCTGGCCGGCCTGTGCTGGGCAAGCGGAGGCCCCATGTTGTCTCTGAAAACAGGATTAATGTCCAGAAGCCCAGCAGGTCCCCACCCGACTGCTGGCCTCCCTGCAGCTCCTTTTCTCAGCTTGCTTCTGCTTAGAGCTACCCCTGTGCCGGCTGCCTGTCGCATTTGGACCGGTTCTGGATATGGCTTTGTCAGCCACCAGTCGCCTCGCTTCTGCCCCTCCGAGGCGGGGCCGATACCCAGTAGCATCCTGCACACCTCCATCCGTCCCTTTGCTGGGGCTCTGGAGCCGGCCTGTCGGGGTTCGAATCCAGGCTCCACCAGGTCCTGCCCACATACCTTCCGACAAGTGTTCCTACCTCTGTTTGCCTCTGTGTCCCTCTGTGGAATGGGGTTAATGCAGGACGCGCCTCACAGGGTGTGGCTCCGCTGATGGACGTTGAAGCAGGAACACGGTGCCTGGAGCATGGTCAGTACTTTCTGCGGGCGATGACTTATTAGTGCTCTTATCAGCCTGAGTTTCAGTCCCGCGGGGTTTGCCCCAGCTTCGTGGCCGGCCTGCCCTGCACCCCACTGCTCCCAGCCCATGCTGCCCAGAGCTGATGAGGTGTCTCTGGGCAAGCTAAACCCTTAACCCCGCGGTCTGCGTGGCATCCATTATTAGACCTATTTGCAGGTGAAGGAGACCAGAGCCGGAGAGGTGAGCTGATTTTCTGAAGGTCAAGGGGCAGGTGAGTGGTGGCTGCTGGATTCAGACTCAGGCCTCTGGCTCCAGGGTCTCCAGTCTTTGCTGCTGTCGCTTGAATTCGTTCGATTCGTTCCCTCCCTCCCTTCTGCATTTTGAAAAGGTGGATACCCACGCAGCATCTTCCCCATGCCTTTGCCCCGCCATCCCTCTGCCTCAGACATGCTTTCCCTGGATCTTTGCACGGCTGGCTCTTTCTGACCCTGGCACTCTCCTCTGCTGAAATGCCCCCTTCCCGGACCTTCACCCTGACACTTCCCCTCCCTGTGTAACAAGCATTGATCTTCACAGTTATGTTTTGTGACCTTACATCTTTTTAAAAAATATTTACTTATTTATTTTGAGAGAGAAGGCGCACAGGTGTGCGAGTGGGGGAGGGGCAGAGAGAGAGGCGGGGAGAGAGAATCCCAAGTAGGCTCTGTGCCTTCAGCCTGGAGCCCGACGCGGGGCTCAAACTCCTGAACGGTGAGATCGTGACCCAAGTTGAAAAAAAGAGCCACTGGGCGTTGAGGAGGACACTTGTTGGCATGAGCCCTGGGTGTTGTACGTAAGCAATGAACCACGGGAATCTGCCCCCCAAACCAAGAGCACACTGTATACACTGTATGTTAGCCAACCTGACAATAAATTATATTAAAAAAAAAAGAAAAATCAAGAGTCAGACACTTAACCAACTGACTGAGCCCTCCAGGTGCCTCATGTGACCTTCTATCTTTAGTGGACTGTGAGTCTTAAGAGGGCAGGGACTGTGCCTGATTTATTCCCACTCTCCTTGATTAGTCCAGAGCTCGGTACAGAGTAGGTACTCAATAAATATTCATTGTGTGATGGAGACAATGAATGAATGAATGAATGAATGAGTGAGTGAATGAAACCAACCAACCCTTGGGTTTATTTTTTTTTTAATTTTAAAAATTTTTTTTAATATATGAAATTTATTGTCAAATTGGTTTCCATAACCCTTGGGTTTATTGATCAGTCTCTTGGCCAGGAACTAAACCTGGAACCTTTCGGGTCTGTCATTTAGCCCTCCTGGTGGTTCTGTAATCGGTGAATTCTCTTCTCACAGATAAAGAAACCGAGGCCTGGTGAGGCCACCGCTCTGGGATGGTAGGGGCAGGTTTTTTTTGCCTCCCCAGGGGGTTATTTGGCAAAGTCTGGAGACATCTTTGATGGTCCCCCCTGGCTGTGTATGCTTGCTCCCAGATTATACGGGAGCTGAGTTTCTGTGTCTACAGAATGGGGTTTAGTACGTGCCTCTTAGGGTTGTCTGTCAGGATTAAATGTGATTGTGCACTTACTGGCATCTCTTGGACAGAGGTCAGAGATGCTGCTGAACATCCTCAGGTGCACAGGATGGCCCCCTCAAGGCAAAAATCTTCTGGCCCGAAATGTCACCAGTGCCGAGGCTGAGAAACCCTGCTTTCGGGTGCACATCTATGCCGAGGTAGAGACTAGGACCCAGTCGGCCCAACCTCGTGTTTCTTAGCCATCGCCCTTGCTGCGCGCATTGGGTAGGTGGGTGGGGGCGGTTGTAGAATATTTCCACATCTGGGTCAGAACATTGCTTCTCCGTCCCACACAGATGAACTCGGAATCCCTGATGTCTGAGGACAGTTGGTGCCCTGCCTCAGAGAACGTTGTCTTTGAGGCTGCCCCGGGCGGGGTGGTGAGGCCATGGACCTTGGAAAGCCCCTGGAGTTCTTCTAAGTACCTGGCTGAGAGGTGGTGCAGCTCGGGAGGTTGGAGCTCAGTGTCAGACCGTGTGGGTTCAGCGTCCGGCTCTGCCTCTTTCTGGCCCTGTGGCCCCGAGCAAGTTCCATAACCACTCTGGGGCCTCAGAGTCCCCTGGTCTGAGAAGGGGAAGTTTTAATAGTCCTGACTTTGTAGGGGTTTGAATGGATTCCTGCCTGGAAAACACTTAGCACTCTGCCTGGCATTTCAGCTCTTGGGGTTATTATAGGTGCCCAGTAAATATGTGCTTTCTCTTTGTGCCCAGCTCAGCATTTAGAAATTTCTACCCTTAAGTCCCTGCTGTTGCCGTTTGTTTATTGAAAGTGCGAATTTGTTTTGTTATTAGCAGTTTAGAGGTAATACCTACAGAGTGAAAAATACAAATAGCGCTAAAGATAATAAAACAAAATGAATAATGTCTTCTCGCCAGCTTCAGCTCTACCCCCTGGAGGTAGTAGCTGCTAGCTTTTGTTTTTCTTGTATCTTTCTTTTATTTATTTATTTATTTAAAGTTTTTTTTTTTCAACGTTTATTTATTTTTGGGACAGAGAGAGACAGAGCATGAACAGGGGAGGGGCAGAGAGAGAGGGAGACACAGAATCGGAAACTGGCTCCAGGCTCTGAGCCATCAGCCCAGAGCCTGACACGGGGCTTGAACTCACGGACCGCGAGATCGTGACCTGGCTGAAGTCGGACGCTTAACCGACTGCGCCACCCAGGCGCCCCTGTTTTTCTTGTATCTTTCTAAGAAAATTTCCCTGCCTCCAGAATCATCCATGGATCCTTTTATACTAATTTTAAATGGGAACAGTAGTACATGTATGTGATTCAAAAACAAACAGAAGGGTGCCTGGGTGGCTCAGTCCAGTTAAACGTCCGACTTGACTCAGGTCACAATCTCGTGGCTTACAAGTTTGAGCCCCATGTCAGGCTCTGTGCTGACAGCGAGCCTGTCTCGGACTCTGTATCTTCCTCTCCCTCTGCCCCTCCCCTGCTCGTGCTCTGTCTCTCAGTTTCTCAAAAATAAATAAACGTTAGGGGTGCCTGGGTGGCTCAGTTGGTTAAGCGTCCAAGTTCAGCTCAGGTTATGATCTCACAGTTCATGCGTTCAAGCCCCGCATCGGGCTCTGTGCTGACAGCTGGGATCCTGGAGCCTGCTTCGGATTCTGTATCTCCCTCTCTCTGCCCGGCTCACGCTTTGTCTCTCTCTGTCTCTCAAAAATAAATAAATGTAAAAAAAAAGAAAATTAAAAAGATAAATTTGGCAAACCTTTAAAAAAAATAAACGTTAAAAAAAAAAAAAGCAAACTGAACATTTTCTTGGTGGATAGAGGCATCTACACTTGATTTAAATTCCCGGCTATGCATGCTGCTTGCGGGTTATGTCACTTGTCCTCAGTTTCTGTATCTGTAAAATGGATTTAATTATAGTGCCTGCCTCCCAGAGTTGTTTGTGAGGATTAAATGGAATATAAAGCACTTAGCTCAGTCCTGGCACATGCCACTGAGAACCTCAGTAAGCCCTCAGTCTTTTTGTTGCTGTTAATGGAGGAAGGTGGCACATACATGTTCCCTACAGGTCTATGCTGGAATATCATCCCGGCCCGGAGCTCTTTTTCTGTAATAGCACCTACCACCCACCATTATTCTCTGCCCCCTTTTACTCTTCTTCAGGGCATTTGCTAACATTGGACAAGCATATAGCTATTTATCTGTTTAGTATTTGCCTCTTCTTTTAAATTTTTTAACCTTTTTTTTAAATTTATTTTTGAGAGAGAGAGGGCTGGGGAGGGGCAGAGAGATACACACACACACACACACACACACACACACACGGAATCTGAAGCAGGCTCCAGGCTCTGAGCTGTCAGCACAGAGCCCGACGCAGGGCTCGAACCCATGAACTGTGAGATCATGACCTCATCAGATGCTTCACCGACTGAGCCACCCAGACGCCCCTGCCTCTTTCGCTAGAATGATACTCTGAGAGTAGAACCTTGACCTCAGATGTTACTGGCACACAGTACTCTCCTGATAAATAATTGTCTACTTAGTGGTGGAAAGCGGAATGTGATACATTATTGAGCTGATCGCTTCAGTCCCCAGTGGAATGCCCATTTCAGAGTCCGTCCTTGTAATTAACTAGGTCAGAGCAACCTTTACTCCCAGACTCAGGTGGCACAGAGGAGCAGTTCAGATTCATAATTAAGTTCCCCTCTGTTGTCTCCCCGCACCCCTCCTGTTCTGGGGTCAGCTAGCAGGACCCCGGGCAAAGCTCTTCCCCTTGTCCCTGCAGGCCCCTGTCTGGTGTCCCTCCAGAAGCTGCGTTGGCCAGGCCGGAGCATCAGGATGGCGGGGAATCCCCGCGGGGCTCCGACCGAGGAGATACCGGCACATGGTGCCTCTGTGACCAGCTTGGTTGAACCGAGTGGGGCCGGCCAGCTAAGTGTGGGGTGACACTTGCCTGTGCTGGGCACGACTGGGGTGGCTTCTCGACCTGACCCAGCCAAGAGGAGTGAGGGTGAGGGAGAGCCATTGAATGGAGCTCAGGATGGACCAGAGTAAACCTGAGGGCACCTGGTGGGCCGAATAATGGCCTCTCCAAAGATGCCTGTGGCCTGGTCCGTGGAACCTGTGATTATGTGATGTTGCACAGCAGAGGGCAAGGCGGATGGCGGGTGCAATTAGGCTCAAGGTCACAGCTGACCTTGAGCCGGCAGAGGTCCTGGGTTATCTGGGTGGGCCCAGGTATCACGAGGGTTTTTGTATGTGCAAGAGGGAGACACAAGAGAGTAAATTCAGAGAGGCGGCAGTGTGACTGGCACTTGGTCTGGTGTCCTTGGCTTTGAAGATGGAAGCACAGGCGGTGAGCCATAGAATGTGGGCGGCTTCTAGAAGCTGGAAGAGGCAAGGAAACGGATTCTCCATTAGAGTCTCCTGAAGGAACGCAGCCCTGCCCGAGACCCCTTTCAGATTCCTGACCTCTGCAACTGTATGATTGAATATTTGTGTTCCTTGAAGCGACCCAGTTTGTGGTGATTTGTAACGGCAGCCATAGGCGGTGAGTACAGGTAGGGGGTTCTGAACTTGGTGACGATTTGAGCATTCACATCTTCTCGGCCCAGATTTTTCATGGTTGCAGGCACAGCTCCAGAAGGGCCTGCTAAAATTCATGTTACCCATCCCTGGGGGACAGCTCAGTAATCGCCCTTTCTAAGTTTGAGTCCCAGCCTCATCACATACAAGCTGTGTGTCTTCTCTGTCTCAATTTCCTCACCTCTCAAAGGGGCATCAAAACAAAACCTCCCTTCTAAGTAGTCATGGAGGTTAAATGAATTAATTCATTTCAAACGCATAGAAATAATGCCTGGCACGTAGTTAGTGTTGAGTTAATGCTAGGTGGTATTGTTATTATCAATAACAACATAACATCACATTAAGAGTTTCACGATATAAACATTTATTTCCATTACTGGTGTAAGAATTAAGGTTACTGACAGTAGTTCTCTATTGAGTGTGTAGGACCCTGTGTGCATGCAATTTTATTTAATCTTGAGAATAGCTCTAGGAGATAAGTATTCTTAGCCTTAGAGATGAGGCTCAGAGAGGCTAAGTAACTTGTCTAAGGTCACACAGCAAATAAGGAAACTGTGTCTTTAAGAGACCAGGGAATAGTTTTTTGGGGAAATGGGGTGGGGTAGTGGGGAAGAATAGGAAAAGGGGAGAACAGAAGGAAAGAAGTGGGCTCTAAAAAAGTCAGCTGAAGAGGTTGTAAATAATAGTAATAATCAACATATGTATGGGTTTTTCTGGGCCCCTTGGGAGAAGAAGGCAGTATCCCCACTTGGCTGGTGGATTGTTTGAGCCTCAGAGAAGATTAGTGATTTACCCAGAAAGTATACTACTGCTCGTAGTGGAATAAGCCCTAAAATCATGCATGTCAAATTCTGAATCACAGTCTTGTATAAAAGTTGATTCAGTGGATCAGAACTTGTATTATTAGGATGCTTTCTGTTGTAAGTGAGAGCAAATTCATTTTAAACTTGTGTAAACAGGGTGCCTGGGTGGCTCAGTCGGTTAAGCGTCCGACTCTTGATCTCAGCTCAGGGCTTCATCTCAGGGTCATGAGTTCAAGCCCTGCGTTGGGCTCTGTATTGGGTGTGAAGCTTACTTAAAAAAAGTTTGTGAAACAATAAAGTGGATTTATTGGAGAAGTGCTGTGGGAGGAAGGACTGTAGGTGAAGTCCAGCAGCACCTCCCCTGCCCCCCCCCCCCCCATGGCACCAAGAACCATTTTTCTTTCGTCTCTACCTTTTATTTTTTTTTATTTTTATTTTTTTCAATATATGAAGTTTACTGTCAAATTGGTTTCCATACATCACCCAGTGCTCATCCCAAAAGGTGCCCCCCTGAATACCCATCACCCACCCTCCCCGCCCTCCCACCCCCCATCAACCCTCAGTTTGTTCTCAGTTTTTAACAGTCTCTTATGCTTTGGCTCTCTCCCACTCTAACCTCTTTTTTTTTTTTTCCTTCCCCTCCTCCATGGGTTTCTGTTAAGTTTCTCAGGATCCACATAAGAGTGAACACATATGGTATCTGTCTTTCTCTGTATGGCTTATTTCACTTAGCATCACACTCTCCAGTTCCATCCACGTTGCTACAAAGGGCCATATTTCGTTCTTTCTCATTGCCACGTAGTACTCCCTTGTGCATATAAACCACAATTTCTTTATCCATCATCGGTTGATGGACATTTAGGCTCTTTCCGTAATTTGGCTATTGTTGAGAGTGCTGCTGTAAACATTGGGGTAGCAGTGCTTTCGCTGGGTCATAGGTCGTCTCTGCCTTTTATAATGTCCACTTTGTTCTCAGTTCTCCATGGTGGTGACACTTCTTCTTTCCCCTCCCAACTTTTGGTGCTTGTCTCGTAAATAGCCGAGACACCTGTAAATCCCACATCCTCACCCTCCATCACTGGGGACAAGAGAGTAGCATCTTTGCTGTGATGGGATTGATGTGGATTAGGCGGCCCTTCTAGATCTAATCGCCAGCAAGCAGGTGAAGGACTCTGCTGATTGCCTGGTTCTAACGAGGGCCTGGCCCGGGAGCTTTGCCCCGAGTGTGTGGCTGAGGGTGCAGGAGGATTTGTTTATGAACGACGGCCAGGGGCTGTTAGCAGAGGAGGGGGATGTATGTGTGGGTTGGAGTGGGGACATCGTAGAGCCAGTGCAGCGTGGCCTTTGGGAAGGTATCTTCCTGCCTAGTGCCTCGGTTTTCTCGTCTGTGTAATGGGGCTGGCGGCAGCGTCTCTTCTGAGGACTGGCTGACGTGCCTGGTACGTCAGGTGCTCAGCTGCCTGTCGTTATTCTGCCCTGGGAGACGGATGAGAGGTGACACCACTCAGTAGAAATTTCACGAACTCCCGAAGCACGCGGGCCAAGCCCACTTGGGCTCGTGCCCCACATCCTCGAGTGTCGGCGCTGAGAGGGGGGGATGGGGCGCATAAAAGGGTGACCGAGCTGTGGAGGCGTCCTGTGGAAGAAGCCGCGGCCGGGGGGAATCCGCGACGCACCTTCTGTACGAAGGGTTCCTTGGACCACATTCCCCCCGCCGGGCGCCCTCCTGGGCCAGCGCTGGTGACTGTTTCCTGGACTGGCTTCCCCCCAGGTTGAATGTTGTCACCAGCATCGGGCCGACGGCCGCTCCGTCCGCAGAATCAGAGAGCGGAGGTCACGCCAGCCTGATTTCCGAAGCCCCCCGGATGCGGGGGGCAGGGCCGCGGGGAGGAGGAGCAGGGTGGCGGCCAGCCCCGGGGTGGGGAGCCACGAGGGGCCAGCAGGCTCCCCGGGAATCGGGATCCTTCCCGAAGCCATCCAGCGGGCCCTCTACGTCACTGTTGCCCACGAAACCCCGGATGGCGGGGTCGCGCTGCGGGTCTCCGGGGTCAAGGCGGGGCAGGGGTCCCTTCGCACAGAAGATTCCATCCAGTCCCGGCCAGCGAGGGCCACGCTGGAGGCCCTGACGCTGTTGTCTGTCCTCCGGTGACGGTCGTCAGGGCCACCGTTGGCCGGCTGAGGCAGGGGGCCCGTGGCCTACTGTCTGCTTCCCACAGCAGTGCAGCGTCATGTTCAGAAGCCCATCTTCCCTCTTCCCGTGTCCCCCCTCCCCTGCCTCCCCCTCCCGCCTCTCCCTCTGGGTCAGGGCGGGCGTGTAGCAGGCGTGTGGCTTCGAGCGGGAAGCTGCTTCTGAAGAGCCAGCGCCTCCTTCGCTGAGCTGAGTGGTTTTCTGCCTCCCGTTGCCGGAGTCCCGTGCCCTTAGATGCTCCCTGGTTTCCTCCTGCTTACTTCCTGATTCGAGCGTTTCTCTGCGCTTTAAGCTTCCTGACTCCGGCCCGTGCTGGTGACAGTGGTGGCGATCATCAGTAATTATTAGCATCTGCTGCTGACAGTCACCGCTCATCTCTGGACCCAGCCAGTCCCGGGCGAAGCACCTCTCGTGCCAGGCCGTTTGAAAGTGGCTGAAACCCTTCCAAGGCCCTTGCATTTTCCTGACCATTTTACTGGTGAGGGGACTGAGGCTTGGACAAGTGAGGTGACCTGCGCGGGTTTGCACGAGGTCAGGGCCTGAGTTTCAGGCCGTAGCTAGAAAGCCGGGGATCCTAGCCAGGTTCCACTTGGATGCGTTATTTTTTTCTTAAAAGCAAAGTAGGAAATGATGTTGGGCAGGGGAGGTTGGGGGGAGGCATGGCATGGGTACCCAGTAACTTCTGGGTACCTGCCAGGTGAGGAGGAGAGGAGCGAAGAGTAAATACACATGGTCCTGGCACTGAGGTCCTTGCATGGTCCTTGTAGGACAGAGGTGTGGCTCAGTCGGTTAGGCATCTGACTTTGGCTCAGGTCATGCTCTCATGGTTCAGAAGTTTGAGCCCCATAACGGGCTCTGTGCTGACAGCCTGGAGTTGGCTTTGGATTCCTTGTCTCCCTCTCTCTTTGCCTATACCCTGCTCACACCCAGTCTCTTTCTCTCTCAAAAAATAAATAAAAATTAAAAAAAAATCATTGCAAAGGTTGGTGGGGAGGAAAGCCGTTTTGGAGCAGGGTTGGGGGAAAGGAAAACTTCTTAAAGGAGATATCCAAGTTGGGTTTTGAAGGATGTGTAGGAGTTTGTTACAGCAGAAAGACATTGCAGGGAGAGCATCTAGCAAGAAGTATCCCAAAGAATCATTGATTTGACCAGCAACTGGGGATTGCCTTGAAAGCAGGAACCCTGGCCCTCTTGAATCTCAAGAGCCTTGAACAATGCCTGACATGTGCTTGGTACATGCTTCTTTGAGCGAATGCCTGTGTTGACACATTGGAGTGGGAGAAATTATAGTAGAAACAGATGGGGCTCAAATGTGGAAGGCCTCATGAGCCGTAGCAAGGATCAGCTTTTGAAGGTGATAGGGAGCCATTTGAGGTTGTTACCCAGAGGGGAGAGGACAATCAGATCTGTCCTATTTATTAACACAAATATTAAAAAAAAATTTTGAGAGAGAGAGACAGAGTGCGAGTGGGGGAGGGGCAGAGAGAGAGGGAGACATAGAATCCAAAGCAGGCTCCAGGCTCTGAGCTGTCAGCACAGAGCCCGACGCAGGACTTGAACCCATGAACCCTGAGATCATGGCCTGAGCTGAAGTCAGATGCTCAACCGACTGAGCCACCCAAGCCCCCCTGTTAACACAAATATTTAAGTCTGTAGGTTTTCCTCTGAGCAGGAGAGTCTTACTGCTTTTAAGCACACACGGAAAGATCTTCCAATTTCACTCAACACCAAGGGAAAAGGAATTTAAGCTCCAGAGAGGTATTTTCCACCACCACGTCTGCAGAGGTCAGAAAGCTTGTAATACACGGTGTTGGGGAACTCGTCGTGCTTGTGCCTTGTTAGGTGGAGTATAAATTGATACCCCCGTGGGGGGCAATGTCTGTCTAAATTTTAAAAGCAGGCACCTTTTGTCCCAGCGAGTTCCCTTTTGGAAAGTCATCTTATAAATATGCTTGCGTGCATGGGAAATGAGGCACTTTCCAGGTTGTCAAATCCCTGCTGCATTGCTTGTCTCTTAGAGCAACCCAGTGCCCACTCAGCAGGAGGCTGGTCCAATAAAGTCAAGTCCATCATACAGCGGAATACCAAGCAACTGGAACAAAGAATGAGGAAACACATTGTGTGCAGTGTCGGATGACCTTTCAGATCTGTTATTAAGTGAGAAAAGCTGGGCACCCAGCTGGCTGAGTCGAAAGAGCATGTGACTATTGATGTCAGGGTCCTGAGTTTGAGCCCCACGTTGGGTGTAGAGAGTACTTCAATAAACTCAAAAAAAATTCTTCAGAGAAAAAAGCAAGGGACAGAACAGGGTAAGGAGTATGTGGCCTTCCATTTGGTAACAGAAAATATGTATTTTTGTTAAATATACACGCATAAAGTAGTTTCTGGCAGGATGCACAAAAAAAACAATAATGGTTGCTCCTAGAGACAGGACCTAGGGACTCGGGGTGGGAAGATGGCTGGTCACTTTTCCTTTTTCAAAAGAAATAAAATTAAGTTCTCAAGAATAAGACCCCTAGGGGCGCCTGGGTGACTCAGTCAGTTGAGCATCCAGCTTCAGCTCAGGTCATGATCTCACAGTTTGTGAGTTTGAGCCCCACGTCGGGCTCTGTGCTGACAGCTCAGAGCCTGGAGCCTGCTTCGGATTCTGTGTCGCCCTCTCTCTCTGCCCCTCCCCTGCTCATGCTCTGTCTCTCTCTCTCTCTTTCTCTCTGTCAAAAATAAATAAACATTTAAAAAAATTAAAAAAAAAAAGGAATAAGACCTCTATTTTATTGATTAAAATCAGTGTCTGATATTTTTTTTAAAAAGCGAGATACAGAATGGGTTATGTATTGTGCTTTCTGGGGAAACAAGATAATGTATCTGGAAGATACTTGGATGTTGGCAATGGTAGTTTTGCCTGTGGGGTGGAATGGGGGCTGCAGATTCGGGGAGGGAGGCTTCTCTTTCACCACATGTATGCCATTGTGTGTGATTTGAAAAATTTTTAGCTCATCATAGAATTAACACAGAGAAACACGGCTGGATGCCTGGGTGGTTGGGTGCGTGGGTGGGTGGTTGATGGGTGGGCATGTGTGCACGCATGGTTGCATTTGTAGAGGATGGGTGGATGGGTGGATGCATGCATGGGTAGATGGTTCAGTGGGTAGGTGGAGGAGTTGGTGCACGGATGGGTGAGCGGGTAGCTGGCTAGATAGACTAGTGGATGGATGATGTGTGGACGGGCTCATGGATGGGGGGGTAGGTATGTATCTGGATGCATGAATGGATGTCTAGATACGTATGGTAACTTGGCTGCGGTGGGTGGAAGGAAGCCCTGAGGGGGGGCCCGGAGGGCTGAAGCAGGGGAATGGTTAGGAAATGACTGCGGGAGTCAAGGCAAGGAATAATTGGGGATGTCTCACACACGAACCGACCTTCTGGTATACACAAGTGCATACATTAAGGCGCAGCATTGTGTTTCACCAGAAGGGCACATTCCTTTGGAATGAGCTTTTTCTGGCAACTGGTCAAGGAACGGCTCTGTATGTAACACAATCGCCAACAGTTTAATCTCGTTTGCACCACCACCTGAAGAATTACAAGTGGCGTGAAAGTAGTTAAAATAATGGGTCTTCGACATAGATCATTCTTCTTCCTGATCACATTCTTGTTGACAAGGCCGTCTTCCACATGCCCAAGTCCCCAGAGGCATGACTTTTGTCCTTTTTCGGGTTTCTTTGTGTCTAGAAGTTTCCCAGCTAACCCCTTTGTGTGTGGTGACCTTTTCAAGTTTCTTTTTCAATGATTTCTTGTTCTTGGTTCTGGAAAAAATAATTGTTGATATCGTAGAATAATTAGACCTCAGAAGAAGCCGTTCAGGTGCCTCGTTAATATCCCAGAGCTCCCTCACTCGCTCACTCTTTTTAAAAGTCAAATCCTTTCTTTTTATTAAGCATCTTAATAACCATTTTGAAGTGTAGACTTGAGTAGCGCTAAGTATATTCACATTGTTGTGTATAGCGAGGTCTCTTTTCTGAGAAGCTCGAAGCTTGTAGTTTGATCAGATAGTCAAATGTGCTTTTTAAGTGAAATGATCTTTCTGTTCCCATTACCTTCTTGTTTTTTCAATGTTCTTTGATGTGGCTTTAAGGCTTGTCACGGAGCCCTAAGATTCCAGGTTCCTTGGAGTTCCTTGGTGGTCTCGCTGAACTGAATGTGTGGAGGCTGTTGGGATCGGGGATCTCTGGAGCTTTCTGGAAGGCACGTCGGCCAGTGGTGGGGAGAGATTGCTGGGTGAGAAGTAGGCTGCCTGGGGCCTTGACCTTGTCCTAAGCCAGGCCGCTCCCCAGCTCCTGGCGAGGGCTGTAGAACAGGATTTTGGGTTCCGTGCTGCCAGACTTTCCTGCTTTTCTGAGAGAAGCCAGATCTAAGTTTTTTCATGAAGTTTCCCGATTTTGGATGTTGGCAGCTAAGCGAAGATGATTTTTAAAAGCGTGCGAAAACAGGAGTAACGACAAACTGTCTCTGGGCCAAATTGGCCTGAGGGCCACCTGTTTTAGACCTCTAATCTTACCTGACCGAGTCATGGTAGAAATAGGAAATTAAGACCCACGGTGGGGGAATAACTTTCCCAAAGTTGTGTAACTGGTCAGTGGTCAAATCAGGACTCGAATTCAGTTCTTCATTATAGAAGTCCTAACTGTTGGTTGAAAGTTCTTTTCCTGGGCAGATAAACCCATTCTGTTGATTACGTGTCTGGCTACTTATCTGTTTGACATGTTTCTTTTTTAAGTTAAAAGCGTTTTATTTTAGACAGAGGGTGCAAGTGAGGGAGAGGGGCAGAGAGAGAGAGCGAGAGAATATCTTAAGCAGGCTCCACCCTCTGCTTAGAGCTCAACACAGGGCTCCATCCCATGACCCTGGGCTCGATCCCACGACCCTGGGATCATGACCTTAGCCAAAATCCAGTCAGACATTCAACTCGCTGAGCCCTCCCGGGCGCTCCTATTTGGCATGTTTCTAATGAAATACATGTGGGTTTTTTTTAAAAAAATAAACAATTAAACCAAGTTTATTTCTGAGGCTGGATAACTTAGTGGTTCGGTGCAGGGACTTCCGAACCAAGTTGGCTGGGTTCGAATTGGGCTTCAGATCTTACCAGTGGGGTGATGCAGGAACGAATCACCAAACCTCTGTGTGCCTTAGCTTTCCCTCGTGAAAGGGGAATGATGAAGTCCTCACAGAATGAAGGGAGGCAATCCATATGAAGAACTTAGAATAGGGTCCCCTTAGCACAGAGGACTGCCGTTTGGGGGTTATCCATGATGCCGATGCAGGTGATGCTAATGGTCGTGATGCTGGCGGTGGTGGGGATGAAGCAGACTTTGTAAAGCCCTCAGCTGACAAGATTGCAAAGTAGAATGATTCATGACGACCAAAGGATTCCTTAGCTGACAGGAGAATACCCTTCCGGGTTCCTCCAAATGGCAGTGCCCATCTCTTGGACGATTGTGGAACTTGCGACAGGTCCTAGGACCTCTTGTGTGAGACAGGGCCTACCTCGATTCCTTCTTTGACGTTTAAGTTTGTTTATTTATTTTGAGGGTGGGAGGGGCAGAGAGAGAATCCCAAGCAGGTTACGAGCTGTCCACGCCGAGCCCAACGCAGGGCTGAAACCCACAAAGCGGGAGGTCATGACCTGAGCCGAAGTGAGGGATTGGGGGCCCAGCTGACTGAGCCGTCCAAGCGCCTCTCTATTTCTTCTTTTTTGTTTCATAGTCTTGCTGGCTCCCGGTCTCTCCAGTTTACGTGTGCTGCCTCAGAGGGCCTCAGGTGGACGGAGGGCCTTGTCTGTCTTCCTCAACCCGTCGTATCTAGCTTTGAACTCCATGCAGATGTCTGGGCCTCTTTGGTGCAGCCTCTTGACCGTGACCCTGTGTTTCTGTCCGCAGGAGTGGAGTGTCACATGGAACACCAGCAACCCCGACTTCACCAAGTGCTTTCAGAACACCGTCCTCGTGTGGGTGCCTTGTTCTTATCTCTGGGTCTGCTTCCCTTTCTACTTCCTCTATCTCTGCCACCATGACCGGGGCTACATTCAGATGACATATCTCAACAAAACCAAAACTGTGAGTCGCTTGGGATTTCCTCCTGGTGGGGGAGGTGGGGTGTGCTCGGGTGGGGGTGGCGGCTGGTGAAGATTGACCTGCTTCTTGTACTTCATTGGCCCTGAGTTCCTTTTTCTAGAAGGCGGACGAGTGATGTGGTAGATAAAGGCTGAGGCTCTGGGTTCAGACGTGGGTGCAGACGCTGGCTCCTCAGCTCGCTGGCCGTATGACCCGAGGCTGTCTTTTTTATTACCCCGAAAGTGTTGTTACCTTGACATAATTTTGAATTGCGGAAGCCCGGCAAGGAAGATCCCAGGAGCTCCCGCTAGCCCTGTACACCCGCCAGTCACGTTCATGATTTCTAACACGTTTCCACCTTTGTTTTGTGCTTTGCTCTGGCACTCTCCCTGGACGCGTTTATTTTTTCCTGAAGCATCTGAGAATCGGAACCATCCCTGCTACATGGACCCTTGATTCTTCAGTGTGTCTTTTCTCAAAACAGGGATATTCTCTCACGTAATGGCAGTACAGTTAGTGGAGGCCATGGGCGTAATACTTTTAAAAAGAATCTACGGCCTGAGTCTGATTTTGTCACTTGTCCCAATACTGTCCTTTCCAGCACCCCCAACCCCCTCCAACCCCAGCTCGGGATCCTGTCCAGATCCTGAGCTGCTTTTAGTCACGGGGGGTCTCTTTTGGTTTTCATATTTCCCAAGACTGATTTCCATAGAAAGAGGGAAACTTGAGTGGTTTCACTGAGGCTGTCCCTTTGCCCATAGGACCCTCATCGAAACCTGTCTCATTCATCCCACGTGAAACGCTGTCGATTTCCCGGTCCTCAACTAGATCCAGTGTCTTTCTCTTGAGCACTTTGTACTTTTTGGGGAGAGCAACGTCTCTCTTTAAAATGTTAAACAGAGGGGCGCCTAGGGGACTCAGTCGGTTAGGCGTCTGACTTGATTTCGGCTCAGGTCATGATCTCACAGTTTGTGAGTTCGAGCCCCACATAGGGCTCTGTGCTGACAGTGCGGCGCCTGCTTGGGATTCTCTCTCCCTCTCTCTCTGCCCCTCCCCTGCTCGTGCTCTCTCTCTCTCTCAAAATAAATCAATAAACTTAAAAAAACAACAACTGAGAAACAGTCTTTAAAAATTAAAAAAAAAAAAGTAAAACGGATTTTACCAAAAAACAAAACAAAAGCCTTGCCTAGAAGCCCTCCAGTAGCTTCTTACCACAGGGAATAAAATGTTCACAGTGGCCCAGCTTGATCTGGCCCCAGGTTCCTCTTCAGCCATCTACCCCACTCATTGCCCATTACATAGCAACCATAAGCCAGTCACGTATGTTCATACCTCAGGGCTTTTGCACTTGCTGTTCTCTCTGCCTAAATTGTTCTTTCCTTCAGATAGCCACGTTTGGCTCATTACCTGTATGTCACCAGATTGGAAAGGACTTCCCTGACCACCCTGTGTCATGTGCTACCTTTTCATGTCACTTACTCTCTCTGGTATTCTATATTTTTCCAGTTTGTTTCTTGCCCATTTCTTCCCATGAGGGTCTCAGCTCCACAAAGGCACGGATTTTTGTGTGTTTTGTTCCCTGTTGTATCTTTGGCACTTTGAAAAGTATGTGGCCCTTAGTGGGCCCCCAGTGAACTTGGGTTGGATGAATGTTGTTTAATGAACGCTTATTATAGGAGGGGCCTTATGCAAGCATCCAGGGTGGCAGATGGAGGTCAGCCGTAGACTGAGATCTTGAGTTGTCAGGGGAAGGGAAGAGCAGTGCACGGACAACGAGAGAATGAGAGGGTATGAGAGGACGTCGTACTCTGGTTACAAACTGTTGTGTGATGCCCCAGAGGGTGGCGCCCCCTCCCCAGGACTTGCGCGTGTTCCAGAGGGTGTGTGGTGTGCTATGTCTAAGGACAGCTGATGGTTGAGGGCTTGGCTGGTCCCTCCAAGGCTGAGCTTTTGGTGGGGAGTTGTGGGGCGGGGGGTGCTAGGGAAAGTTCCAGTGCTGTCCCTTGTAAGACGTGTGTCCTTCTTTTCCAGGCCTTGGGATTTTTGCTGTGGATCGTCTGCTGGGCAGACCTCTTCTACTCTTTCTGGGAAAGAAGTTGGGGCAAATTCCTGGCCCCAGTGTTTCTGGTCAGCCCAACCCTCTTGGGCATCACTATGGTAAGTAGGAGCCAGCTGTCTACCAGGCCCCACGGAGGCCAAAACTAGCAGCCAGCGTTTAGAAATTCGGGGCACCTGGGTGGCTCCGTCGGTTAAGCATCCGGCTCAGGTCGTGATTTCATGGGTTCGTGAGTTCGAGCCTCGCCTCTGGCTCCCCACTGACCGTGCAGAGCCTGCTTGGGATTGTGTCTGTCCCTCTCTCTCTGTCCCGCCTCTGCTCATCCTCTCTCTGTTTCTCAAAGTGAATGCATAAACTGAAAAAAGAAATGAGAAGATCTCACATCTCCCGGTAAAAATCCAAAAATCTGGCTCCTCTTGAAAAAGTCACAGGCAGCACCAGCAGCCTCCTAGTTTTCTCGGGCCAGGAGTTGGAGACAAGACCGACGCAGTTCCTGTCCTCATGGAGTATATGTCTGGTTGTGCGAACAGACACTCGATGAATGAGTCCCCAAAAAGACACAAAATGTTTGCTCTTGTGCGAAGCACTGCGGGGGTGAAGTTTGGCAAATGTATTGGGTCTGGGGGCTAGGCAGGAAGGGGTGATGGAGCTGAAGCTGGAGGATGAGCAGGATGTTACAAAGTTGCATAGTCTGCGGGCAGAGGACTCTCCATTTGGAGAGAATAACACGTGCAACAGTCCTGGGGTCACAGGAAGAAATGGAGAGTTGGCCTGTGTGGCTGAGGGAGAGGGAGTAAGAGTGGGGGAGGGCAGCTGGGACGGCAGCAAGGGCAGAGGGCTGACCTCATAGGACCTTGAGCTTCAGGTTAAGTGGGTTTGGTTTTGTTGTTCATTCCCAAACTTGGGCTGTAAAACTTCCTTGCGCCATGGGCCCCTTTCTCCCTGGCCAGTCAGGTCTCAGGATAATGTCCTTAACACACATGCATAGGAGCACAGAGGACACCCTTCAGGCCCACACATTGATATATGTGAAGAATTTGTGATTACATTTATGTTTCCACTTGAGGTTTAACTTACATGTGGTAGGACTCACTTTTTCTTCTTAAATAAGTTCCTAAGTTTTGATAAACCCACTCACACTGCCAGCTCCACAACCGAGATCTGCAGCAGCCCATTACCCCCAAAAGTTCCGTCATGCTGCCCCCCCTCTGTGGGCAGCCCCAACCTCCACACCCCCATTCCCTGGCAACTACTGGTGTGTTTTCTGTCCGTGTCACTTTGCCTTTTCCAGAACGTCATGTGAATGGCACTCTGCTGGCTGGGGCAGTTTGAGGCTGACTTCTCTGACCTGTTGTGTGAATCCAGAGAGGTTTTTTTTTTTTTTTTCAAGCTGCTCAGTGTATTTGATGGCATGGTTTTGCCATACAGTGTTTATCCATTGTTGAGTAAAACCAGTTAGCAAAAGGGGTGCATGTGTGGCTCAGTCGGTTAAGCATCCCAGTCTTGATGTCATGGTCATGAGACAGAGCCCTAAGACTGGCTCTGCTCTGGGCATGGAGACTACTTAAGATTCTCTCCCTCTCCCTCTGCCCCTCCCCCACGCACGTTTTGTCATTCATAAATAAATAAATAAATAAATAAATAAATAAATAAATAAATGCAGCAAAAGATTAAGAAGCAAAATAGATATATGCATTTCAAATCAAGATCTACCAGCGGGTAGGATGCCTCTGTAATTCCCGAGCAGTGATGACTATATGTGATAGTTGGACATGTAACATCTTCAGTTGTATATTTTCAGATAGGATTTCTTTTTAAATTTTCTTTTTTAATGTTTCTTTTGGCGAGAGCACGAGCTGGGGAGGGGCAGAGAGAGAGAGGGAGACACAGAATCCGAAGCAGGCTCCAGGCTCTGAGCTGTCAGCACAGAGCCCGACGCGGGGCTCGAGCTCATGAACTGTGAGATCATGACCTGAGCCGAAGTCGGACACTTAACCGACTGAGCCACCCGGGTGCCCCTTCAGGTGGGATTTCTAATGGTGACGGTGTCCCAGGTACTACTAATACTATGTGGTTTATTGCCATCACTCACAGCTGGGGATGCTGATGAGGGAAAGTGAAGCTATAGATGTTTTCCTGTCCAAGTTCATGGATCTCTGGGTCCCAGCCACAGCCCGTCCTTGGTCCCCAGGTTGAAACCCCAAGTCCTGAAGGGAGAGGTTTTGAGCGAGGGTGTGTCACGCCTGGCTTTGTATATTGAAAAGCTGACTGTGGCCTCTGGAGAATGGATTGGATTGTTGGGGCAGAACTGGAAGCTGGGAGTCCAGTGGGGGGCCCGTGGGGTGACCCAGAGTGTTGGGAGGGGGCTGAGGCCAGGGTGAGCAGTGGCTAAAGTGAGGATCTGCCTTGATGGCAGATCTGCAAGTTTCTGATAGATTGTAGGGAGTGAGAGAGATTCCCCCCCCCTTCCCCCCCCCACCGCCCAAGGTGCATAGATGAGGACAGACAGGCGGTTGTGTTTCTGGGGAGTAAGAGCAGGGGCCGTGGGTGACCCTTCAGCTCCTCGTGACTGGCTTTGGGGACATGCCTCGGGAGGCCAGCTCTGCTTGTCTGGAGAATGACCGTGGCAGTTCCTTCTGTAGAGAAAAAGTAGTTTTATCATTTGTTTTCTCTCCCTGATCGTAAAATTGGTGTGAAATGGAAGTAATAGCCTCAGGTGTCAGGAATGACATAAAATCCCGTTCTCCCCCGCCAGCCATCATTCTCATAAAGTCCCCTGTAGGTGACATGCATAATTGTAGGTAGATTTAAAAAAAAAAGCTTCATTTCCATTTGAAGGAGAACAGTTACCACTGTTGCCCAGAGGAGAAGAATTCGTCCCTGTCAGGGATGGGATTTGAACATAGGTCTTCCTACCTGTAAATAAAGGCTTGGCCCACTGCCCGTTTTTGTCAATAAAGTTTTATTGGCACTCAGCCATGCCCATTCATTCAAGAAAAAGTGGGCCTATGTCCCAAAAAACATTTTTTTAATGTTTACTTATTTTTGAGAGACAGAGCATGAGCAGGGGAGGAGCAGAGAGAGAGAGGGAGACACAGAATTCGAAGCAGGCTCCAGGCTCTGAGCTGTCAGCACAGAGCCCGATGTGGGGCTGGAACCCACCAATGGTGAGATCATGACCTGAGCCAAAGTCGGAGGCTTAATCGACTGAGTCACCCAGGTACCCTGCCTACATCTGTTCTAAACTGAGCTTCACCCCCAACTTTTCATCCTGCCCCAGATCTATTCATGATCTTCTTAAATTCCCGCAACCTTCAAGTTAGATGCTGTTGGCATCTCCGTTTTGCAGATGAGGCAGCGGAAGCTCAGAGAAGTTCAGTGACTTGCTCAGGGTCACCCAGCAAGGTGAGAGCGGAGCTGGTCCTGGAGCCAGGTCCCCCCCGAGGCTGTTTTTTGCACCACTGAGCTGAGGACAGCCCTGCTCCAGTCCTGACAGCTGCCGGGATTGTGGGCGGCCGTGGGGCCCGGTCTTTTGACAACTGTTGTATGCTTCTCTCTTCCAGCTGCTTGCTACCTTTTTAATTCAGCTCGAGAGAAGGAAGGGAGTCCAGTCCTCGGGGATCATGCTCACTTTCTGGCTTGTAGCCCTACTGTGTGCCCTTGCCATCTTGAGATCCAAAATCATGACTGCCTTAAAAGAGGTAAGTGGTGGCCTCGAGCGGCCCTTGGGAAAGGTGCTTATTCCTTCCAGCTTATGCAGAAATTGTGCATTGCCCTGGGATCCAGACAATGAGTAGTATATGGGCCCAGCTCTTCCCCCAGGGATTTCGCTAGCTCATTCAGCCTTTCATCTAGAACCTTCTTTCTTCAGAGCCCCATTTACTTGTGTAGCTTCAGGGGCCCATGTGGGTTCTCTAGGGGTGGGAGCCCCAGACAGGTGCACACCGCCCTCTGAGCCCCAGTCAGCAGTGAACAGCAAGGCAAGTCAACTGTAGATAATCTTTAGTGTGTACCAGAGCTGAGCGGGGAGTGGTGTTCGCAGAGCGGCTGCCCCCCTAGGGGGCCTGATACTTGACCAAGGTTTTTTTCCGCGAAGAATCTTACCGACTGCTGACAATTACTCCGACAGGGTTTCTGAGCCTTAGCACTAATGGACATTTTGGACCCGAGATGTCTTTGTTGTAAGAGACTGTCCTGACCTTTGTAGGATGTTTGCGGGGCATCCCTGGCCTCCGCCCATGGATTCCAGTAGCAGACCCCAAGTTAGGGTGAACAGAAATGTCTCCAGATGCTACTAGATGTTCTTTGGGAGGCAAAATCCTCTGTGATTGAGAACCACTTATCTGTTTATACATGGAGAAACTCAAGTGCACAGAGGCTGAGTGAATTGACAAAACCCCATGGCCAGTACGAGCAGGGCCAGGCCTTGAACGTGGCTGGTTAACTCTCAAGCCTGAGCCTCCTTTTGCCACATTGGATGCCCTCACCAGGCATCCGGGAGCACGTTGTGATGGGACTGCCTCTCTTCTGTTAGGGCAGGAAAGCTTATTACTGGGTCTGCACCTGCTCCCCGGCTTCTGCAGGCTGCTTCCAGAAAGTGACCTTCTCTTCCTCCTTCCTTGCCACACTTCTAGGGTGCTGAAATTGACGTGTTTCGCGATGTCACTTTCTACATTTACTTTTCCCTCGTGCTGATTCAGCTCGTGTTGTCCTGCTTTTCGGACCGATCGCCCCTGTTCTCTGAAACCATCCACGACCCCGTAAGTGTGATCGGAGACACGGGTGTGTGTGTTTGTGTGAAAAATACTATACGGTGTTAGCTAACATCGATTAGACACTTGTTCTGTGACAGTATCATCCACGTGGGATCTCGTTCCATCTTCCCCCCCTACCCCGCCAAGGCCCAGAGAGAGAGGTAACATCCTCCTTCCCACTCTACAGATGGAAAAACTGAGGCCTCTGTGTGGCTAGGGGGACTTAAGGAAGGAATCTGCTTCATACTTGTAAACGTCTGTGTCTTATAGGCCTGCCGGTTTGATCATTTGGTTGCCATAGCGATTTTAGAAAATGTGAGCAAAACATTTAAACGTGAAGATATTTCCCCTTCTAACAATGCAGGTTTTCTAGAATAACGAGAAGTTGTGTCACTATTCGGGCCATTGCCCCCCACAGCAGTACTTGAGCTCCGCGGAGGAGTGTGGCCCTAGTCTACACAGTGCCCAGCACTCCCTCTTGTATTACACAGTCTGCTTCCTTCTGTCATGGTATGTCCCTGGCCCTTGAGGGATTTGAGTTTGAGACCCTGAGTCTCTTCTGTTATTTTGAGGGAAGCAGGAATCTTCTCTAGACCAGTGGGTGTGAGTGGGTGCGGTAGAAATGACCAATCTTCCTGTTGACAGAATAAAAGGGAACATAGTCGTTGACCATTGTTGCCTCCGTTCTTCCTCCTGGCTTCCCCCTTTTCCTTCCTCTTTGCCCCTCCCCCTCCTTCTCCTGCTTCTTCCCTCCCTCGTTCCATCTGGTGCCAAGTGCCAGGCCCCGGTCTGGGCACAGGGCTGTGGCAGTACCTAACACAGAGATCTTGCCCACCTCAGGCTTATGTTGTCGTGTGGGCCGGAGGGATAGTCTGTAACCCTGGACCCAAGTGTATATCAGTCAGGTGGCAGTGAATCTTGAGGAGGAGAGGAAAGCATGGAGAAGAAATGCACGTGATGGTTGAGGGTCGTGTGCAGTTTCGAGTTGATAGGAGCCATCAGGAAAGGCCTCCCTCATGAAACCTCACTGCGGTGCGGGAGCGAGCTGAGCAAATACCAGATGAAGAGTGGTCCAGGCAGGGTTGGCGAGTGCAAAGGCCCTGGGGCAGGAGCTGCCATGGACTGTCAAGGGAGCAGCAGGAAAGGCCAGTGTGCCTGGAGCAGCGAGAGGCCACGGAGGGCTTAAGACATGGCGTCTCAGAGGTGGGGACCATCGCCTGTAGTTGTGTGAGCCATTGGACTTTACTCTGAGTGGGAGGGGAACCTTTGGAGCATTTATTTGACGCTTTGTTCGTGGCTAGTCAGCTGTTAACTGGCGAAATGGCAGCAAGGGCAGTTCTCAGCTGCTGCGATTCTCTGGGGTTTGGCCTGAGCCTCATCAGAAGGCTGAGGCTGCCTTCGTGGGGGACGAAGGCAGCTGTGGGGAATCGGCTCTGAGGAGCCAAGTTTTTACGTCTAAAAAACATAGGTGTGCGTGTTTGCATATGTGCATGTTGCTGTACGTGTGCACGCGCATCTGTTTTCGTTCACGTGTGCATGTGCATATGCGCGTTAGCGTGTTCTTGGGCGCGTGTGTGTGTTTGTACGTGTGCAAAGTTCACAAGGGCAGCGACGACGCCTGGGGCGCCCACTGGATCCCGGCTCACGCCTGCCACAAAGGAGGAGAGGGGCTCACGTGTCTGTGGCTGCCGTGTCTCCTGCTGAGCAGGGTTTGTGTGCATGGCGGTGGGTGTTGGTCAGCAGCATGTCCCCATCAGGAAACATTTATTTATTTATTTTCAATTTATTATGTTTTTTTACATTCATTTTTGAGAGACAGAGCACAAGTGGGGGAGGGGCAGGGAGAGAAGGAGACGCAGAATCGGAAGCAGGTTCCAGGCTCTGAGCCGTCAGCACAGAGCCCGACATGGGGCTCGAACTCACAGACCGTGAGATCGTGACCTGAGCCGAAGTCGGACGCTCAACCGACTGAGCCACCCAGGCACCTCGGGAGAGGGAATTTCTGATGTCTGGTTCCCTCTGGGGATCTGGATAAAAATTCCTTTTTCTTCTTTCCCCCGGTGCCCATACATTAGGGTGGTTCGTAGAGCTGGCTTCTTCCTCCGTTGTGCTTTCTGCGTTCCCAGCAGCCTGGGCCTTGGGCCTGCTCTGCCACACTGGGGCAGCTGGAGGCTGGGTTGCCCAGGACTGGGACGCTCCGTCTCTTGTCCCCAACCATTCAATTTTAGGAGTCTAAGCTTACAGAGATGGTTGGACCGTTAGACCCTAACTCACACCCTGAATCTGATGGTGACAGCACAAAGCCTGCTTGGGATTCTCTCCGTCTCCCTCTCTCTTTCTGCGCACTCCCGCTCTCAAAATAAAAAAAACTGGTAGTTTATTGTTACGTTTCATAGTCCTGGCTGTTGCCCGGGCTCAGCTGCGGTTCTCCCTCGGGGTTTCCCTGATGGTAGCATTGGGAAGGCGACTTCTCACTCGCTGGGCTGGTGGTTAGCATCAGCCCCTGGCTGGAGCCTCGGCTAGGGTTGACAGTCCATGTCAGGGTGGCCTGGGTGACGTCACAGTGTGGTGGCCCGTGTCTGAGAATGAGTGTTCCTAGAGAGAGTGCCAGGCGGAAGCTGTGTCACCTCTTACGACCCAGTCCCAGATTTCACACAGTGTCACTCCTGCCACAGTCTGTTGATGGAGGCATTCACAGAAGTCAGCTTGGGTTCGAGGGCTGGGGACACAGACCCCACTTCTAGATGGGGGAGCGGTCAGGTCTCGTTCTAAGACGAACTCATGAGATGGCAGATAATGTCTGGCCCTCTTTGGACAATGCAGTCTCCTGTGTACCCGCAGGGAGCTTGTGACCTCGCGGGGGACAGCCATTGAACGGGTGGGCAAACAGCCATGTACCTGCAGTTGAGGTGCAGGCTGGGAAGGCTGGGAATCAGCTTATGGGACTTAGATTTGTGACCCCAGGCAAGTCCTTCCTCCTTTCAGGACCTCACTGTTCCCTTCTTGAAAGTGGGTCGAGCCCCATTTGGTGCTGGGATCTGAGGCCGGTGATCAGGGGGAGGAGGACACCGTTAGGTGCTTTCTCTGCCTGTCTCCCCATTATCCTCAGGGCTCCCATCACAGCAGAGCCCAGAAGATGGGGAGAGCCCAGCCCCAGCTGCTGTCCTGACTTCGGAGCCGCAGTCACATGTTGTCTGTGCACACAGGGAGCAGTCAGCCTTGCCCTGGGGTGGCCAGGGGCAGGTGGGGCCTGGGTGGGAGCTGGCAGCACTGGGCTTCTCCAGGCTCTCTCCTGCTGAGTCACCAAAGTCGGCCTCCTCTCCAGCTGGCCCTGTGCCCTTTGTATGACTCAGACGGTTGTGCTGGCCCTGGTTTTTCCGTGGGGCTGCTCCCCTCTGTACCTCCAGGCCCTGGGCTGCCTGGAATCTGGGAGCGGCTCATCTAGCCTTCCAGGGCTCTCTTGGGGTTCCTGTCTGGCCCTTTCTGTGATCCTTGTTGGCCCCAAGGCTACTGCTTAGAATGGGGCCCGTGAGAGGAGGGAGGTGTTTCCTTTTGCCCTTGGAGGCATCAACGGCAAATGTGGTCATATAGTGGACCCCCACTCCTCAAAGTGGGGTCTTTGGACCGACGGCACTGGCATTCCCCGGGTGCTGTTAGAAATCCAGAGTCCTGGGCCCACTGAGCCCTGCTGGGTCATAGCCTCACTTTAGCAGGATATACAGGTGGTGCACGGTTGAAAAGCATTGGTTTAGGACATTTAAAACGCATGTAGAAGTGCCCAGCTCATTTGGCCTAAGAGGTGGTTTTAGTCCTGTCCATAAATACGGGAAATATTTCCCCCAGCACTTTGCTGTGAACGCGGAAAGTGAGTACCCATCCACTCTCCAGTTCGATTCTACAGTTAACATTGTGCTCAACTTGCTTTATCACATATCTGGCCAACCAGCCAGCCAACTGGCTCATTCTTTTGGTATCTGAAACGTACTTTGAAATACTTAGTATGCGTTACCCAGACATTTGCACCATGCAAACCACTAGCCAGAGTGCAGTATCTGTATATGCTTCTGTTTTATGTTTCTCTTAAAGCAGAATTTGCATAGTGAAATTCCTGAATGTGAAAGTTACCGGTTGAGGAGTTGTGACAAATGAGTAATAGCCCAAGCCCTTATCAAGCTACAGAACACTACCAGGACCCCAGAAAGTTCCCTTCTGCCCTTCATGGTCAGTCTTGACCCCTCATACAATAGAGGCAGCCACTGAACATGAACTGCTTTATGAACGCATTGTAAAGTCTGTGTAAAAAATTTTTTTTAATGTGTATTTATTTTTGAGAGAGAAAGAGCATGAGCAGGGAAGGGGTGGAGAGAGAGGGAGTCACAGAATCCGAAGGAGGCTCCAGGCTCTGAGCTGTCAGCACAGAGCCCGACACAGGGCTGGAACTCGAGAACGGCGAGATCATGACCTGAGCCGAAGTCAGACGCTTGACCGACTGAGCCATCCAGGCGCCCCTCATAAAGTCTGTTCTTAAGTCTTCTCTCATTTATGCTGTTGGTCACAGTGGTTTGGTATTGTGCAGGGGTGCAGGGTGGAGGGGCTCTGGGTACTGAATTGAACAAACTTGACCGTTGAGGAGGGGGCACCGGGCAAATAAACCAAGAGCTGTAGACAGTGGGGCTCCGAGGCAGGAAAGTGCTGGGGGCTGAGGGGCTGGAGGAGAGGTTCCTAACTCAGCCTGAGGCTCCAGGGCCAGCGTCCAGGGGAGGGGAGGCCTGAGTCTGAGAAACGAGAGGCGTCGGCTGGGCTCATAAGGCCGGACAGGACGGGGCTCCCGGTCGAGGAACCAGCACGTAAAAGGGTCCAGCTGTATAAAGGACCTTGTAGGTGTTTGGGGAACTGCAGGGTTCTGCTTGGTTGGTTCGGAGGGACCTAGAGCTGAGCTTGCAAAATCAAGGGTAGAATTGCCTGTCACCATGAAGACTTGGGATTTGGCCATGTTGGAAGATTCTCAGCGTGGGGGGCGGGGGGTGACACGCTCAGGTTTCAGGTGTTTTCGGGGACCCCTCTGGCTGAAAGTAGGAGGGTGCCTGGGACACGGAGGGGCTGGTGGCACTTATATAGCCAGCTCAGCAGCTCAGGCGGGTCAGGAGGAGGGCGGAGCCAGTCAGTGACCCTGTGTGTTGTCTTTTTAAGTTTCTTAGTCCTCGAAGCCTCCTGATGAGGCGGGGCTGTGAGTCTCATCTTATACATGAGGTTACTGAGGGCCAGAGTGGTGAAGTGTCTTGCCTGAGTTCATCAGGCTGGATCAGAAGCTCTTCCTCAGGGTTGGCGCACCCAAGCGTGTATCTCTTGGAAGGCCCTGGGAGCACCCCCAGACTTTGAGTCAGTAGCTCTTGGCGGGACCCATGCGTTTGCAATTCTAACAGCTTCCCAGGCGCCGTGAATGCTGGCACTGGAGGGCCATGTCGGAGAACCCCTGCTGTAAGCCCTATGGCTGTGTCATCCTCCCCTTACTGCTGGGCATCTGGGTGGTGCAGAGTTCGAGTAACCGGCAGGAGACTAAAAGAGTCAAAACCAGAAACGCTGAGCGGGGATCCCGAGCATTTCCGACAAAAAGGCCAGAGTGCTGAAAGGCCCGTTCCCCAAACTGCCTGGTGGGAGGCAATGAATGACCAGCTCTTAAAGAACCAGTGCTTGGGGCTGTTGTACCAAATTGGTTTAAGCCACGTGGGTTTTGGCCAAATCGCCGGGTGCCAGATACAGATGCCAAAGAATGTGGCTCTCTCTGTACGTTGCATAAATCAGACTCTCCCTCTGCCTTCATCCAGGGCTTGTCTGAATTATTCTCCTTTCTAGGTGAATGGGGGGACCAGTGAATAAGCTTCCTACATGCAGGGACAGGAGTTAGCTCTGCTTCAGCCTCCAAGGCTGGGAAACCCCCTCACTGACAGCGTTGCCGTTCGTGAGTTACGTCAGAATGTTCTGCTTGGTTTCCATTGAATGGAATGCGGTCTGGGTTCTCATCCAGCGCCCAGCCCATTTCTTTTTCTTTTTTTTACATTATCGGTTCTTGGGGTGCCTGGATGGCTCCATCGGTTAAGCATCTGACTCTTGGTTTTGGCTCAGGTCATGATTTCAGGGATTTGTGAGTTCGAGACCCGCGTCGGGCTCTGTACTGATGGCATAGAGGCTGCTCGGGATTCTCTCTCTCCACTCTCCCCCGCTCGTGCCGTCTCTGTCTCTCTCAAACAATAAATAAATAAACGTAAAAAAACGTAAATAATAAATAAATAAACGTAAAAAATAAATAAACGTAAAAAAGAGCTCAAGTTGTTTTTATCAAATAAAGCCTTCTCTGTCAGATAGGGGCTTCCAGAAACCAGATTCCAACTTACCTGTTTCCTTTTCTGCACTGGCAGTGGGGACCTTCTGTCAGCCTGACATGACTCCTAATAATCTGAAAATCCCGGGGTGCCGGGGTGGCTCAGTTGGTTAAGTGTCCAGCTTCGACTCAGGTCATGATCTCACGGGTCGTGGATTTGGGGCCCGTGTCCAGCTCTGAGCTTTCGGATTTTGTGTCTCCCTCTCTCTCTCTTCCCCTCTCCCACTCATGCTCTGTCCCTGTCTCTGTCCCTCTCCCTCTCTCAGAAATAAACAAACATTAAATAAACTTAAAAAAAAAATAACCTGAAAATCCCTGTTTGGATTCAAAGGAGGGGGGAAGTGAATGGGACAAAGCTCTTGGAGAGTGCAAATTAGAAACTGTGAAACGTTCTTGTGAATAATGTGATCTCACTGCTTTGGCAGGGTGCCTTTTCTTGCAGCAGCTGGGATTTTTACTAGCCGGGGTGAGGATTCCTCTTTTCCCTGTGGGCCATCGTTTCTTGCAGTCTCAGGGGTACGACCCCCATTTGTATACAGTAGGGCGAAAAGGGAATGAACGTGCCTTCGATTATGCTCCTTCTTGTGCCACGGCTGGAGTTGCCTGATTGTGAGAGAATGCCGGGACTGGTGAGCCCCCTGTGCGCATAGATGCCTAATGCCCTGCTGTTTGCACGGTGTCTCTGTGCACATGAGAAAAAGACATTGTACCCCCGCCGGGTGGATGAGTTTGGGAACGGCCGGCCTCCCTCAGGCTGATGCAGCCCCTCAAAGGCACAAGACTCGGGGGTCTTGTTGAGCTGTGTCTCAGCCCCCACCTGCCCCTCAGCTGGGCATCTCTGTATGAGGTCTGTAACCCGCACAGCTATGCTCCGTGTCCTGTGGCAAGACTCAAGGAAGACTGGATTTGGAAGCAAACGGCCGTCGCTTGAGCTCTGGTTTTACGCCTTAGTACCCGCTGTCTTGGGGTGTTGTGGGCTCTGATGTAAGCAGGGCTTAGCCAGCTTATTCTGTAGAAAGCCAGATAGTAAATATTTAGGCTGTGTAGACCACGTAGTTTGAGGTGCACCTACTCAGCTATGCCATTGTAGCTCAAAAGCAGATGCAGACGGTATGTAAATGAGTGGGCGTCACCGTGTGCCAATCAGATTTGACTGTGAGCTATGTAAATGAGTGGGCGTCACCATGTACCCATCAGACTTGACTTTGCCAGCAGCCAGCCTGTGGGCCTTTCTTTGGCAACCCTTATGTGAAGCATCTGGTACAGTGCTTGGCGCATCGTGATGCTATAAGAAATAGAAGATGGTACTATTGTTTCTACTGTTAGTATTAATCCCATTAATACCGTTTCTCCCACAGTCACTCCGCACCAGGTACTGTTCTAAGGACGTAACATGCTTTGTCTCATTTAAGTGCATCACCAGGTCCCTTGGCCAAGGTCGTCACGGCTAGTAAGTAGGTGGCAGGGCTGGGATTCAGAGCCTCTCTCTCACCTCCTTGCTGTTTTGTTGTCTCTCACATAAGCAACCCCCCTGGCCCCCTTCTCTCCTGGGACCTTCATTTTTTTCCTCTGGTGCAGCTCTCTCTGTTTATACTTCTTTTTCCTTTTTTAAGTGTTTATTTATTTTTGGGACTAAGAGCACAAGCAGGGGAGGAGCAGAGAGAGAAAGAGACGGAGACATAGAATTGGAAGAGGCTCCAGGCTTTGAGCTGTCAGCACAGAGCCCGACATGGGGCTGGAACTCATGAACCGTGAGATCATGACCTGAGCCCAAGTCGGACGCTTAACCATCCAGCCTGGCGCCCCTCTGTGTTTATACTTCTGTATTTATTTGCATCTTGGTTTGCTTACTGTTCATCCCCCCAAGCTGGGAAGCGGTATTGGGTGGGGACCTCACTGTGTCATGCATAGCCCTGTCCCCAGCCCGTAGCCATCTCCTGGCATATAAGCAGGCCCTCCCTAAACGTTTGCTCAAGAAATGAGTCATTGCCAGCTGTGCCTCCTCCCTCTCCCGCTCCCTGCCGGAACCCCGGCTTTTCCCGGTGCGTCTGAATTGGGCTACAGTTGAAGTGCATGTGAGATTCCCTGATAACTCGCTCACCACCAGCCCACAGAGCAAATACCACCACCTGTTCCATGAATAGTGTTGCCACCCCGGGTTGGAAAAGTTCCAGCTTACAACACTGTCCCACAGACACAGTTCACTTCTCCCTCCTTACACTCCTGTGAGGAAGGCAGAGCAGCCGGAAGACCTGCTCCCATCTTTCAGATTCAGAAACTGAGGCTTTCAGGTGAAGGCACTTGCCTGAGGTCATTCAGGTACAAAATGGCAACCCTGGGATTTGAGCCCTGGTTCCACAGTTGGAACTTTCTCTGTGTTAGGTTGGTCTGGAACTTAGGTCTGTGAGGCGGCAGTGTCTGATTTCCTTATTAAAACTTTTGTGAGGGGGCACCTGGACGGCTCAGTCAGTTGAGCGTCTGACTTCCGCTCAGGCCATGATCTCACAGTCACGAGTTTGAGCCCCAGGTTGGGCTTGCTGCTGTCAGCACAGAGCCTGCTTTGGACCCTTTGTCCCGAGCCCCCCCCTCCCCCCCCCCCCCCCCCCCCCCCCCCCCCCCCCCCCCCCCCCCCCCCGCCACCGCCCCTCCCCTGCTTGTGCTCTCTCAAAAATAAAATTTACATTAAAAAAAAAAATCTCCTGAGGCCAGGGCCCCAGCCCGAGGTCTAAGCTGGTCTGGGGTGGGACTGTGGCCCACCGTGTTCGGTGAGCTTCCCAGGTGACGCTGGCACAGGCGGGGCTGGGACACTCCAGAAACTCCTGGTACTCCATGGCCCCGGAGTGGAGCCCAGGATGCGTGTCTGAGTCACCAGGGAAGCTTTTCATCTAGCTTTGCATGATGGAAACTTCCGCGTGTGCACATACGTAGACAGCAGGGTATCACCAACTGCCACGGACTCTTTCTTCACCCTGCACCGCATCGTAGGTAAACATTTCAGTGTGTATCTCTGGAAGGCAGGGCTTTAAACGTATTTAGTAACTTGTTATTTTGAAATAACTTGACTTACACAAGCTTGTAGAAATGGTAGGATGGCTGTCTGCCCTTCTCCCCAGTGAGAGTAGGTGAAAGAGAAGAGTTCTTTTATTGCATTTTCTTAAAAAACACATTTTTGGGGGGCGCCTGGGTGGCTCATTCGGTTAGGCGGCCGACTTCGGCTCAAGTCATGATCTCGCGGTCCGTGAGTTCGAGCCCCGCGTCGGGCTCTGTGCTGACAGCTCAGAGCCCGGAGCCTGTTTCAGATTCTGTGTCTCCCTCTCTCTCTGCCCCTCCCCTGTTCATGCTCTGTCTCTCTTCTGTCTCAAAAATAAATAAACGTTGAAAAAAAAAAACAAACACATTTTTTTAACGTTTATTTATTTTTGAGAGAGAGAGAGACAGAGCACACACAGGAGAGGGGCAGAGAGAGGGGGAGACACAGAATCCGAAGCAGGCTCCGGGCTCTGAGCCGTCAGCACAGAGCCCGATGTGGGGCTCGAACCCACGGACCGCGCGATCATGACCTGAGCCGAAGTCGGACGCTTAACAAAATGAGCCACACAGGTTGCCCCTGAAAGAGAAGGATTTTAAACAGTAAACCATTGCTACTGCTGTCTGGCCTGAAAGCATTAATAACAGTTGTTGGATTTCGTCAAGTTTTCCAGTCACGCATTGTGGTTGCAACGCCACACATCTTCTTAACATTCTGTCCTTCCTTCCTTGTATATTAGCTGGACCACTTCTATGCAGAGACACTTCCCCTGTGGGGAAGTTCCTTTAGAAAAGGTGGGAAAATGCTTGTTGTCTGCCCATCTTCTCTTCTCAGAACAACGGCTTGCTTCACTTGTGTCTCTTCACGCATGATGCCAGAGAGTTGCTTTTTTTTCCGCATCTGTGTGAGATTGCGTATTTAAATATATGTGATGCTTAAATGGATGTTAAACAGATGTCTCAGTCCGTTCTACTTAGGATCCTGATTGTGACTCACGCTGTCCCTTTTGGGGCTAATAGGAGTCACTTCTGGTTGCTTCTCAGGTCTTGGGCGCCTGGGTGGCTCATTGGGTTAAGCATCCGACTTCAGCTCAGGTCACGGATCTCGCGGTTTGTGCGTTCGAGCCCCACGTTGAGCTCTGTGGTGACATCTCAGAGCCTGGAGCCTGCTTTGGACTGTGTCTCCCTCTCTCTGCCCTTCCCCTGTTTCCGTGCGTGCTCTTTCTCCCTCCCTCCCTCTCTTTCTCTGTCTCTGTCAAATCTAAATAAAACATTAAATTTTTTTTTTTTTTAATTTAAAATTTAAACTCCACGCGAATTTAGCTTCCTTGGTATCAGGCTTATCTGGTATATTTCCTGCCAAACCCCTTTGCCAAGGAGACTCTGGGAGTTAAAAACAAACAAAAACTTCATGCCCTGGTCCCACCCTCAGCCAGCTTAATCAGAATCTCTGGGAGGTGGGGACCAGGTACAGGTTTTTTGTGTTTGTTTTGTTTTTGTTTTTTTAAATTGCTCGCAGCCTGGGTGGGAAACCACCAAGGCACAATGTGTGTTCTCGCCTGGCTCTCCTGTGCTGTGCCTCTGAAAAAGGGCTAGAGACCTCATCCTTGCCTGGCGAGCGCCCTGCACCAAAATGTGTATTTCAGAATGTCGACCTCCCTGTATCTGCTTGGAATGGAAAGTCGGCCCTTGCTGATGGTCACGGAGGCTCCATGCTGACATCACTCTCCTGCTCTTTGTATTATCGTTGGATTGTGTCGGTGACTTCCCATTGCCCTTGGGATGAAGACCCAAACCCCTTACTTGGCCTCCAGTGTAGACTGGTCAGCCCCCTCTTAGTTCCTGGAATAGGGTTATGTTCCCTTCTGCCACAGGGCCTTTGCACACACATGCTTGCTGCCAAGACTACCCTGCCTCTCCCCTTTACTTGTCATCCTCTACTCTTCAGAGCCCAGCTCGGGGATGCCTTCTTTGACCTTCGTCAGAGAGATCAGCCCCCATCTGCTTATCCGCTCTCTTGCCGTGAGCTCACTAAGATACCAGTGATCCCACCGGTAATACTGACCTATCTTCAGGAAACAATCCTCACTGCAGTTGTGGTTGAGTGCCCGATCACAAGATCCTTTGATTAATGGCTCTTTCCGGACGCTGCGAGGGGCTCGTAGTCTGTTTTCACCACTTGCCTGGCAAGGTCATTCCATCTGTCTGTTCCTCTGTGTCTTTATCTCCAAAGCGAGGATGATGCTTTTATCTCCTTGGTAGGCTGGTTCTAAAGATGAGATGAAATCATTTGCATAAAGTACTTGTAACACAGCTCGCTCGCAGAGAAGTTAGCAGGTGTTATTACTACCCCTGTGCACTGTGGGCTTCCTGAGGGCAGGGATTGTGTCTGCTCAGATTTGTGTGCATGGTGCTAGGCATATAGCAGGTGCTCAGAAAATACTTGTTGAATGAATGAGCGAATGAATGACTGGGGTAACTTCGGGGGACCTGGGCAGCACCACAGCCACTGGGTCGCGGTGGGGATTTGAGAGGGGGCAGGGATGTGGCACACTGTGCCATCTTTGCACATAGTAGTCATTCAGGAAATATTTCCTGGGTGAAAGTGGGAAGCTGCTGTGTGTTTCTCTGAAGGCCGTCGGGGCTCGGGAGGGAAACCCTTTTGGGGTGTCAGTCCTCGGCGTGAGGGTGGCTGCTGGTCATTTGAGAGGAAGACTGGTCACGAGCGCCGGCCTAGATGAGAAGATTAACGGATCATTTTTTTTTTCCTCCCACCCTGTGTGTTCTCTCCGCTAGAACCCCTGCCCGGAATCCAGTGCCTCCTTCCTGTCCAGAGTCACCTTCTGGTGGATCACAGGGTAAGGCCCGGCCGGTGCTCTCCCTCCCTCACCCTTCCCCCGGGTGCGAGCGTGCCTGCCGGGGGCCCGGGTCTCAGGTGCTGACCCTGCGCCCACATGCACGGACTCGACTTGCGTGAAACATGAACGGCTTGCTCCTCTGCGCACGGCTTCACCTGGGGGCCCTTACAAGCCTTGTGCTCTGAGCTTCCAGATTTGGGTGCTTTTTTTTTTTTTTTAATGTCAGGTATAATTACCAACGTTGGCATTGTTTCAGACCCCTTGCTAGCAGAAAAGTAATAGCCGTGCTCCGTAGGAAATGTAAGAACACGCATAGACCAACAAGCAGAAAACACCCAAGGTGACCACTGACAGCGGTGTGATGGGCTCCCCTCTTGTCCTTTTTGGGGCACATTTTTTTCCTGCACGTATCAGCATTTTACCTGGGATTATTTGAATCCTTTTCCCCTCTGATGAGCATGGTTCCTTGTCTTTATAAACTTTTCCCAAATACCTTTTTTTTTTATTAAGTAGCTTTCAAATTACTGTTAAGAAATAGCTTTTTAAAATTTTTTAATGTTTTATTTCTTTTTTTACTTACTTACTTTTAAGTTTGTTTCTTTTGAGAGAGACCAAGAGAGCAAGCCAGGGAGGGGCAGAGAGAGGGAGAGACAGAGAATCCCAAGCAGGCTTCGCGCTGTGAGCCCAGAGCCCGACACGGGGCTCAGTCTCACAGACCGCGAGATCATGACCTGAGCCGACCCCAAGAGTCAGAGCATTAATTTGAATGTGGACTGCGGACTCTGCCATCATCGCTCAAATTTCTGATTTTGGTAACGGTGCTTTGGCTTCTGTGACAGCGTGTGGGTTTCCTTATGGGGATACACGCTGCCACAACCTAGTCCGAAGTGTCTCAGAAAAGAAGTGTGTTTGTAGACGTGTATGTTTATGGCTAGAGACCCAGAATGGCTCAGCAGATGTGGCAAGATGTAAGGAGTGGTGAAGCAGGCGGATGGCAGACTGGGATTCTTTGTGCAATTCACGTGATTTTCCTGCGACTTTGGTATTAATTCAAAATAGCAAGTTACAGTGACAGGTTTACTTTTTATTATGCAAGTGTTCAAACACGTAGAAAGATTAGTCTAATCAGTCTCAATAAACTCATCACCCAGATTTGACAATTATTGATGCTTTGCCACTTGGCCTTAAAAAATACTTTTTGGGGGGCACCTGCGTGGCTCAGTCGGTTGGGCATCCAGCTCGGCGCAGGTCATGATTTTGTGGTTTGTGAGGGTGAGCCCCGTGTCGGGCTCTGTGCTGACGGCTCAGAGCCTGGAACCTGCTTTGGATTCTGTGTCTCGCTCTCTCTCTGCCCCTCCCCCACTCAGTCTCTGTCTCTCTCTCAAAAATAAATAAATATTAAAAATTTTAAAATATATATATGTTTAAAAGAGTTTTTTAAAGGTTATTTTATTTTGAGAGAAAGAGAGAGAGAGAGAGAGAGAGAGAGAGAGCTGGGGAGGGGCAGAGGGCGGGGAGAGAGGGAGAGAATCCTAAGCAGGATCCACACTTAGTATAGAGCCCCACACAGGGCTTGATCTCACGAACCACAAGATCATGACTGGACCTGAAATCAAGTCACACACTTAATTGACTGAGGCGCCCCCCCCCCCCCACCGCTGCTGCCCCCAAAATATTTTTTAAGCAAATCAGAGCGATTGTAATGATCTCTACCTTAAATAGTTTGTGTCTCTAAAAAATGAGGCCGTTTTGCCCTGGGCGGCCTCACAGAATTAGCAGTGATCATTTAATGTGCCCGTATATGCCATACGTATTCCACTCTTGGCAGCTGTGCTCTGCCCTCGGCCCCCCTGGCATGGAGAGCCGGCTGGCATGGCAGGTGTTGGCAGCGAGGGTCACCCTCCTCTTCCTCTCCAGACTGTCATCACCTCCCCCTTGTGTTTTGGCCCCAGGTTGATGGTCCGGGGCTACCGCCAGCCCCTGGAGAGCACTGACCTCTGGTCCCTGAATAAGGAGGACACCTCAGAGCAAGTCGTGCCCGTTTTGGTTAAGAACTGGAAGAAGGAGTGCGCCAAGTCCAGAAGGTAAGTGTGAGCCTCTCTGCGACGACCTGACCACCCCTTTCCTGCCGCCTCTCGCTGACTTCATGGTCCTGGGCAAAAGCTGCTTTACTCCTCCGAGCCGGTTTTTGCTCATCTGCAAAATGGGCAAGGGTCGTACCTGCAGCGAAGGCAGTGTGAGTAGGAAAGAAGAGAGAAAAATGTGCATCGAGCAGTGATTGGTTCTGTTGGCTCAGCAGGTGCGTGCCCAGCCGCACTCCCCGAGGCCGCCCCACTTTGCCTGCCTCGCTCACAGCATCTGGCCTCCTGGGTGTTCTTGCTGTTCTATGTGTTTTTCCTTCCACACACCACGCCCATCACTTCCGCGGGTGTTCAGCCAGAGAAGCCCCCATCGAGGGTGCTTTTGACTGTGCTGGATTTAAAACTAAAGTAGACGTTAGTTTTTCGATCCGAAGGCGCAGAGGGTTCTGTGTACCCCCTGTCCCTGCGCCTGCACAGCTTCTGTCGTTATCAGTAGCCCCCACCAGGTGTATGGATGAACCTACACCTGACGCGTCATTGTCATCCCCGAGTCTCTAGTTTGCATTAGGGTTCACCCATAGCGTCCTCGATTTTCGATGCTCCTCCCACATAAGCTGCATGCCATCGCATGACCTCTTTTCTCGGGTTATTTATTAATTTTTATGTTTATTTTTGAGAGAGAGAGAGACAGACAGACAGACAGAGTGGGAGGGGGACAGAGAGAGACGGAGACAGAATCTGAAGCAGGCTCCAGGCCCTGAGCCATCATTATGGAGCCCAACGCAGGGCCCGAACTCATGAGATCATGACCTGAGCCGAAAGTTGGACGTCCCACCGACTGAGCGCCCAGACGCCTCTGTTCTCAGGTTATTTTGGGAATCAGGCCAGGGCCTCCCCAGCACATTCTTTAATTTCCTCAAATCTGAGACATGTCAGTTGTATGATACATCATTACGTCACATGTCAACAGAAAAGAAAAATGGCTGTCGTACTAAGGTGGGTCATTGGCCCTGTGCATCCTGGGTCCAGAGGAGCTGGTTGAGAAGCTGTGAGTGACTTGGGGCAGCGGCTGGTGGCTGTAGGGACAGAACAAAAAGGGGCTGTTATCAGTCCTGTGGTTTTTATGCGGTGGGCCTGTCGTTGAGTTGCACTGGCAGACGATGGGGCCAGCCTGGTGTGTTGCATCTGCCCGAGAGCAGCTGGCCCTCCCGGAGAGAAACCCTGGACTTGAGGTCTGGTTCCTCACTCCGTTGCTGGAACACCCAGCGTATAGGTCTTGGGTCAGGCTGGGCTCGTGGGTGGGAATTGGGGACGTTGGTGCCATCGGCCACTAGGACGCCAGCAGAGGACCTTGTGACTCTGAGCTGGTGGCCCGTCCGTGGTGGCCATGGACACGGGAGAAGTCTTCTTAGGGGAGGCGTGTTGAGCGTGAGTCTCCGTGGGTGAGCACGGCGAGACGGGAGGTGTTTTCTGCACATCCTGCTCCTGCTGAGTCTGGTGCCCGTGACCCGCGTGAAGGTTCTCAGGCCCAGCTTCCCTCGCAAGCCCTGGCCGGTGGCATCCTTCGTGATGAGCGAGTTGCTGGAGACGGCGTGGGAGAGGTTGCCAGGGAGGCTCCGCGGAGAGAGGACCGGGCTTGCACAGGAAGCTCTGTCTACCGCCGGTCTGGCCCTTACTGGATTTGTTCAGCATATGTGGTATCTGCTGCTAATGTGTAGTCTTTTCAGACCCTCGGGGTTTGGAGAGGCTGTCCCTCAAGTCCCTTCGTGCCCTCCTCCCCTGTTTTGTACTCAGAGGGCGTTCTGACGGTTCAGTGGGATCAGCATCATCTGATCAGCCCTGTCCTAGGCCTGGGTAAATGGCGGGCAGGTGGAACTGCACAAGTTGTCTTTATTATGTGGGTGCGGCCACAGGCTGGGCGCTCCCATCTTGCCTGGGTGGACGAGGCGAGAGCTGGCGCCTCAGGCTCCATCGTGGGCCACGCCCCAGGGGCGTCCCTGGCTGTCTCCTTACCTTGGCCATTAGGGGATCTCAGCATGGGGGCTCAACGCCCTGGGTCATTGGCAGATGGGTCACTCGCTCTGCTTCCAGAGGCATAAGCCAGATCTGGCACCTGTAACCTCTGTGGAAGTGGTGGGCGATTGGAGAGTCCTGTTCTGAGCTGGAATTTCTTGGTGTGGCCTTTTGTAGCAAGGCCTCTCCATTTCACCAGGGAACAGGATGCAGGTGGGAGGGAGAAATTATAGAGGGGCCCCAGCAGACCTTGTGGGGTGATGGATGTGTTCCCAATCTTGCCTTTGCTGACGGTTTCACAGTTGTGTGTATCCCTACATGTCAAAACTGACCAAATTGTATACTCCCGTGTGTGGAGTTTATCATACATCACTTACACTTCAGTAAAGCTAATATATTAAAAAATCAGAGTGTTTAAAGATTGGGTGGCTCAGTTGGTTGAGCTCCCGATTTCGGCTCAGGTCATGATCTCACGTTTCGTGGGTTTGAGCCACGCATCAGGCTCTGTGTTGACAGCTTGGAGCCTGGAGCCTGCTTCGGATTCTGTGTCTCCCTCTTTCTCTGACCGTGCCCCCCCGCCCCCGCTCACATTCTGTCTCTCTCTCTCAAAAGTAAATGTAAAAAAACATTAAAAAAAGATGGGGTTGAGTATTTTGCTCAATTGTCTTTGTTTTATAAAGAAATGCAACAGAAAATACAAAAAAACAAAGCACCAACATACACATGTTGAAAAGTGGTTCTCAACCTTTCAGACTCATTGCTGCCTTGAGAACAAAAGATTTTCTAACACTGATACAGTTATTTTAAGGTAATATATCAGTAGAAATAACCCACCCACATATCTAAAATTTTTTAAGTTAGCAAAATGCTTTTATTAGACTTTGTTTTTTATTTTATTTTTTTAATGTTTATTTTTGAGAGAGAGAGAGACAGAGTGTGAGTGGGGGCAGGGGCATAGAGAGAGAGAGAAACAGAACTTGAAGCAGGCTCTAGGCTCTGAGCCGTCAGTACAGAGCTCAACGGGGGTGGAGATCATGACCTGAGCCGAAGTAGAATGCTTAATGGCACTGAGCCACCCAGGCACCCCTCTCCCTCAACACAAAAGAAAAACTGAAGTACAAGCGATTTGTAGTGAAATGGCATGTATTTCGGTGAGTAAATGCTCAGGTGCACGCTGGAAGAACAGAACAGAGAGTCACCGCTTGTCCCACTGTGGAGGATGCTCTGTGACAGCTGCTGTTCCCTCCACATCTCCAGAACCAGTGTCAGTCACCCTCACAGAAGACGTTTTGCAGAGTGTTGGCCAGCACTTGACAAAGTTCTGAACCAAATGCAGTGTTCCCTTAATGTCAACAATAGTTGCATTCCTGAAAAAATTTGAGGTATATTTAAATTTGCAAACAAAACCCCACAAAACACTACACAATATGGATTTATGTCTAAAAACAGAGTTAGATTCCGGGCTTAGGTCATTTCAGGCAAGCTCTTCAAGCTACATGCATTGCTGTTGGGATCTTTTTTTGGGGGGTGGCGGGGGACTGAAGTTCTGTCCGTCACAGAAGCTCTGCTGTCTGGCTCCATCATTGACCGAGAATGTGGAATTTGCAAAACAACCCTCTCTTTGAGAACCTCTGGTTTTGAGGAACCGAAAGCATTCAAGAAACAGAAAACTAGAAAAGGGTAGGAGAGTAGGGGAAAGATCTTGAGTCATTTGGATTCGTAAACAACACATTTGAAATCCTGCCTGGGCTACAAGTTTCGAGGGGCTGTGCAGGTGTTTCCCACGCCCATTGTGGTTTCCAGAACTACTGTTCTGTGTAATGTTCCCTCTGAGTGAGTATGTGCGTTAGGTTTGCAAAATCCGTTCCCTGTGGTTGTAGGTAGTCTGCCCTTCTGTGTTCGTTTGGGAATTTATTACAGGTCAAACACCATGTTCAGAGTACATCCAGAAAATGTGCAAATTTTAATCCAGCTAAGACTTTTTTTTTTCTTTTACTGTTTATTTTCGAGAGAGAGTGAGCGAGCATGAGCGGGGGGACAGGGAGACCCAGAATCCGAAGCAGCCTCCAGGCTCTGAGCAGTCAGCACAGAGCCCAACATGGGGCTCGAACTCACGAACTGCCAGATCATGGCTTGATCTGAAGTCCGACGCTTAACCGACTGAGCCACCCAGGAGCCCTGAGCTGAGACTGTTTTAAGTTTGAGATGTGGCCTCTCCTGAAGCCTTGAAGATGAATGACAAAGTCATCTGTAGCTCCTCATTGCTCTTTGGCTGATTCCAGCCCCAGTGAGGCTGCTTGCTCCCTGTCCCGTTCAGATTACCCTGAAGTTCTTGGTGTTCTGGGAAGGGCTGCCAAACCTCATTTCAAATCCTTAGCTCCAGGCCTTGCCCATCCTCTTCTCCCCATTCTCTCATCCTGTGTGTCTGTGTTTTGACGTCACCTCCGGGAAGCCCCCCGTGATAGCACCCCTCACACAGTCTTGAGAAGTCATGATTGCTAATCCTTTTTTCTCATGAGGCTCTGTGGGGCTGTCTCCAGTGGTTGGCCCAGAGCTATGTGTTTAGTTCATTAGTGGATGAGTGACTGATGGGCATCTCTGCCTACACTGGAATCTGATCCACAGAGAAAGTCCCCTTTTCTTCTGAGCCTTCAGCCTCTCCACCCCTTTCGGTTCCCCTGCTCCTGGGCAGTTAGTTTTCTCCTGACTCAGACCTTTCCCTTCCAACTTTCCTTTCCCCTCCCAGCCTGAGCTCACAGATGCCCTACTTGCTTCCTCTCCCCTCCTGGAGTGCCCGCTTCCTCTGTGGGCCTCTTTTTTGGCTGGATAGTTTTCTTTCTTGGCTTGGCCTTCGCTGATCGTTCCCACTGTCCTTGACCTCTCCCACCCGGCCCTGAGCTTTCCTCCTTCTCTGCCTGCCCAAGACCTTCTCCCTGACCCTTTGGCACCTGTCTCTTGGCCACCGGAAACAGCCCTGGGTCACCAGCAGCCCACACAGGCCCAGGGTCAGGTCCTGCTTAGGAAGTGGTGCAGAGAATGAATGGAGAGGGCCGAGCCACTCCCTTCCTGTCTGCCTGGCCCTCTTGTCTTCCTTGCCAAGGACGCCTGCGTGTGCTAAAGAAAATTCTGAAACTCCTAGCTGGAATCCCAGCTTTGGGGGCGGTCAGTAAAGGGAGCAGGAAAGACCTTGTGTGGTGACATTGACAACGGGGTTGGTGGAGGGATATATCTCCCCTGCAAAGATGTCCGTGTCCTGATCCCCAAACCCTTACACGGCAAAGGGACTTGGCCTGATAGGATCCCCAGGGTCCTTGTAAAAGGAGGCAGGATGTCAGGGAGAGAGAAAGAGAGGATGGTCTGTAGTTGGCTTTGAATTGGAGGAAGGGGCCACAAACCAGAGGAATCTAGGTGGCTTCTGGAAGCTGGAAAAGACCAGGCAACAGATTCTCCCCTAGAGCCTCTAGAAGGAAGGCCACCTTGTGGGCCCCCCCTTTAGATTTCTGACCCCCTCCCCCCGAACCACGAGGCAATAAATTTGTATTGCGTTAAGCCACGAAGTTTGTGGTAATTGGTTACCGCAGTTTCACCAGAGTTTAGGTTTTATTCTGGGTGCAGTGGAAGCTGTCAGGGGATGATCTGTTATCAGGAAGGTCCCTCTGGCTGCTGTGCAGGGACTTGGTTGTCAGGGAACGAGAGTGGGAGGAAATGAGCGAGCAGGGAGGAGGCCCGGGGGGTGGTCGCTTGCATGGGCCAGAGGCCGTGCACATGGAAAGGGTGGATGGATGTCCGCACACATCCCAGGAGGGAGACGGACAGGACCCGCGCCTGGTCAACCCAGGGGCATGGAGGAGATTCCCATGTTTCTGGCCCTTTCCTGGGGGTTGGGAGGTGGGGAGCCAGCCAGGGCGGGTTGGAGGGCTGTGGTCTCCAGCAGAAAGCGGCAGGTGGTATATAAATGGTCAGATGTGGCATAGATGTGACAAATGCGAGTCCTCTGCAGTTGAGCGCTGTTCAGTGCCCTCCCGCCATGGAAGGAGTTCGCAAATCACAAAAGTTGGGTTGGGTGAGGATGCGCCGTGTATTTCGGGGTGGAGCCCACGTCGGGCCATTGGAATGTGTTGCCCTGACTGTAATTTGGGAGATGGGAGCTGGGCTGTGTGTCTCTCGCTGTGTAACGTATTTCCCCGTGCGTAGCAGCTGAAGGTGAGAGCCAGCGTTTACGATCTCACACGGCTTCTCTGGGTTAAGGATCCAGTCGTGGGCTAGCAGGCTGGTCCCGGCCCAGCATCTCTGGAGGTTGTGCTCGGCAGGTCAGCTGGGGCCACATCATCTGAAGGCTTGACTGGGGCTGTAGGCCCTGCTTTTAGTTTGCGTGTGGCTGGCAAGTCAGTGCTGGCTCTTTGCAGCGTCTCACCATGGGATCTTCCCCCATTTCCTCCTCCTGTGGTACTTGGCTTTGCCCAGAGTGAACAATGCAAGAGAGGGCAAGACGGAAGCCACTGTGTTTGCCATGACCTGATCTCGGAAGTGGCCCGCACTCTACTGTTTCTGCTCTGTCCTCTTCTGAGTAGGAGGGGACTCCACCGGGGTGAATGTGAGGGTTCCAGTTTCTCACATGGTTGCAGACACTCGGCATTATATGACTTTCTGATGATCCACCGAGTGGACGTGAAGTAATATCTTTACTGTGGTTTTGGTTTGTGTTACCCGGATGACTAATGACATCAAGCAGCAATTCATGGTCATTTGCGTATCTTCTTTGTCTTTTTTGAAATTGGGGTTTTTTTTTCCTTATTGTGTAGTAAGAGTTCTTTACATGCTCGGTTACAAGTCCTTTATCAGATATTCCCTTTGCAAGTATTTTCTCTCATTCTGTGGGTTGTCTCTTCACTTTCCTAATTGTGTCTTTTGAAGCACAACATGTTTTTGAATGTTTTATTTGAGAGGGAGAGAGAGAGAATGCATGCGCACGCGAGTGAGCATGCACGAGCGCGGGAGGGGCAGAGGAAGAGGGAGAGAAAGAATTGTAAGCAGGCTCCGTGCCCATTGTGGAGCTCGATTTCACGGCCCGGAGAGCATGACCCGAGCCAAAATCAAGAGTCAGACGCTCAACCAACCGAGCCACCCAGGCACCCCCAACGTGTTTAATTTTGACCACATCTAGTTTATCTTTTTTTTCTTTTGCTTCTGCGTTTTGTGTCATTTTTCAGAATCCATTGCCAAATACAAGGTCATGAAGATTTTCACATGTTTCCTTCTAAGAATTTTTATAGTCGTAGCTCTGTGTTTAGGTCTTTGTGACCCATTTCGAGTTGATTTTTGTACGTGGAATGAACTAAGGGTCCACCTTCCTTCTTTTGCGTGGCTGTCTGGTTTCCCCGTGCCACCAGTTGAAAAGATTATTCTTTTTCCGTTGAACAGTCTTGACACTGTGAATACCCTAAATCAGTCAGGTTTATTTCTGGTTCCACTGATAATGTGTGTGTCTGTGGCTCCGTGTGTGTGTGTGTGTGTGTGTGTGTGTGTGTGTGTGTGTGTGTGTGTGTTTATGCCTATCTTGATTAAGTTTTGAAATCGGGAAGTGTGCATTCTCCAATTTTGATTTCCTTTTTAAAGGCTGTCCTCGGTCCCTCAAGTTTTTATATGAATTTTAGAATCTGCTTGTCAGTCAACTTGGATTCTGATCAGAGATTGCATAGAATCTGTACGTCACGGTGGGGCTGGCACTTTTCAGTGCCTTTCACGTATATGAACACACTGAATTTTCCCAACAGCCCTGTGGGGTAGACTCGTCCCTGTGTCCCCATTTAGCAGATGAGGAAACTAAGGCCTAAAATGGTGAAGCCACTTGACCTCGAAGTCACAGAGCTGGCTGGCCAGGAGCCTGCATCTGTACTCCTAACCAGCATGTTCGGCCGCCTTTCTGCCGTGACTGGTTTTCTTTGGCTGGGCGCCCCCGAGGGGGTGGGGTGCCCTGGCTCTCCCCCCGGCTGGCTGGCCCGGTTTCAGGAAGACCCCAGAACCGCTCCACGCTCCTTGTGTTCCAGGCAGCAGGCGAAGATCGCGTACTCCTCCAAGGATCCCGCCAAGCCGAAAGGGAGCTCCCAGGTGGACGTGAACGAGGAGGCTGAGGTTTTGATTGTCAAGTCCCCTCAGAAGGGCCGGGAGCCGTCTCTGTTCAAGGTGTTATACAAGACCTTCGGGCCCTACTTCCTCATGAGCTTCTTATTCAAGGCCCTCCATGACTTGATGATGTTTGCCGGCCCGGAGATCTTAAAGTAAGACCCCTTCCCTGCCCGCTGCATGAGTCTTTGTGTCCTTGACCTTTCACTTACGGTACCCTAACCTCAGCCTTGGGGTCACGTGACCTGGCCCCGTGGGCTTGAAGCCAAGCCTCTCTGCCCTGACCCGCTTTGCCTCATGCTTTGCTCAAACACCATCCAAGCTGAGGCCACTTTGGTTGCAAGGAACAGAAACGTACCAGGCTTCCCTGAAGCCGAAAGAGGCAAGAGAGAGGATTATCTGTGGAAACCAAGGACAAGAGGATGAGCCAGATCGTGTCGCACTGCAGCCTGAAAGCAGAAAGTCAGAGAGGAGCTCCCTTCTCTGCTCTCTCTGTTTACCTGTCTCTTTCTGTCTCTTTGGGGCCACATGTCCCTTCTCTCCGCTTTGCTAACGCCGCCTCTCACAGTCTCTGTTTGGTCACCTCTGGGTGACTGTCCGGTGATGAGACTAGAGGCGCGGGGCGCGCCGTCGGGAGCAGGTTCAGGCCACCCGCGCAGCCCCGTCACCGCCCCGGCTCTAAGGAATAGCGCCCGCCCCGCCCGGCCCGGACCGGACACGGTCGAGATGCTGAAGTCCCTGCCGCGTGCGTCACGGTCAAGGCATTCTTTCCTCGCCCCGCAGATTGCTCATCAACTTCGTGAACGACACGAAGGCCCCGGACTGGCAGGGCTATTTCTACACGGCGCTGCTGTTCATCAGCGCCTGCCTCCAGACCCTCGTGCTGCACCAGTATTTCCACATCTGCTTCGTCAGCGGCATGAGGATCAAGACGGCAGTCATCGGGGCCGTCTACCGGAAGGTGGGTGAGGCCAGGCCTGGTGCACGGGCCCGCCGGGTCGGGGGGGGGGGGGGGGGGGGGGGGGCTTGGCCTGGTCACCCCCCTCCCCCGCCCCTCCCAGGACCACCGTGGGGATGCCGAGCCCGGCTTCTGGAGCGGCAGCGTGAGGGTGGCCCCCGTGACCACGCGTGGCGGGGACTGACCCATCAGGCACGAGACCTTAGCAAAGCTGATTTCAGCCGTGGGTGTGGGGCATCTGCTTGGGGCCGTGTCGGCCACGGGCAGCTGGGTTTCTTGTTATTTTTCAAATTTTTTAAGTTTACTTAGTTATTTTGAAAGAGACCAAAGCAATGTGGGCAGGGGAGGGGCAGAGAGAGAGAAGCTGGAGCAGGCCCCGCACTGTCAGCACAGAGCCTGACGCGGAGCTTGAACTCACAAAACAGTGAGGTTGTGACCTGAGGCGAAACCCAGGGTCGGACGCTTAACCGACTGAGCCACCTAGGCGCCTGGGTAGCTGAATTTCTTAGGTGGCACCTGACGTGGGAAAATCCGGGTTCACATCCTGTCTCTGCTGTTGATACTCTGGGCTGCTTCTAACTCTCCATTTGCACTGAGCAGGAGGTCCTTTCCCTCGATAGTGGAATACATAGGATTTGTACACAGCCAGCTGGTTTTGTTTTTGTTTTTTAATTAATTTATGGGTGAGAGAGAGAGCGAGACAGTGCGCGCAAGTTGGGGAAGGACAGAGAAGAGAGAGAGAATTCCAAGCAGGCTGTGCGGTGTCAGCACAGAGCCCGATGCGGGGCTCAAACCCAGGAACTCTGAGATCATGAGCCGAGCTGATCTTGGATGCTTAACCGACAGAGCCACCCAGGCGCCCCTGTACATCCGGCTTTAAAGGAATTTCTTGGTTCCTTCATTTCTTAGCTTCTGGGGCAAAGACACTGCTTGAGCAGGGTTGACAAGAGACTGCCTAGGAGACAGTCAGGAACCGTGGACTGGTCATTGGTTCTCAGCCCTGTCTGTAAGTTAGACTCCCCTGGAGACCTTCCAAAACCCCTGGTCCCCAGGCTACACCACCGACAAACAAAATCAGGATCTCTGATTTTGGGTGGGACCTGGGCACCAGTGTTTTTTAAACTCCCCAGGTAATAGTGTGAAACCATGTTTGAGAACCAGGATAATTTTATCCTTCCAGGAGATGTTTGGAAAATATATGGAGACAATTTTGGTTCTCTTAACTGGGAGTGGGGCCATCTAGTGGGTAGAGGCCATCTAGGGGATGTGGTGAACACCCCACAACGCACAGGTTGGTCCCACAGAGAAATACCCACCTTCAAATGTCAGTAATGCCACAGTTGAGAAGCCCTGACCCTGACCTTGCTCCTTGAGTGTTCTCTGCAGACGAACGGCATCTGCATCATCTGGGAGCTTGTAAGAAATGCATAGCCCCAGGTTCCATCGCCGTCCTACCAAATCTGAAACCACACTGTAAGTAACTTCGCGGGTGATGTGTGTGCACCCTGAAGTGTGTGAGGCCCTGGTTGAGGCCATCTCTGGGGTCCTTTCCATGTTGAAGAAGTCAGGGCGAGGCAGTGAATGTCATTGGTAACAGCGGGAACTTTGCGATGGGACAGACGAGGCAGCGAGGGAGGAGAAAAGAGAGTGGGCTTTCCACTCTTGAGCTGTCTTCTTCCTTCGCAGGGGCCTGGAGGGAGAGCCCCGGGCCGTCTCCTGCCTCACTCACCTTCTTCCTCTCTGTCCTGCAGGCCTTGGTGATCACCAATTCAGCCAGAAGGTCTTCCACGGTCGGGGAGATCGTCAACCTCATGTCCGTGGACGCCCAGAGGTTCATGGACCTGGCCACGTACATCAACATGATCTGGTCAGCCCCTCTGCAGGTCGTCCTTGCCCTCTACCTCCTGTGGCTGGTGTGTGTTTGACGTCATTCGCGTGGTGCAGAGGGAGGGACCGCCACATGTGGGCGGCGGGGGGTGAGGGAGTGGGTGTTCGTAAGCAGAACCTCTGTATTCCTTGCCGTCATTCACGTTTTACTTTCTGGCCTGTTAGACAATTGCTGGATATCTTATCCCCTCCCTTGGTCCCTGGGTTTATGCCCTTTTTTTTTTGGTGGCATGACAGTTGTTTGCGTTTGTCTTTTCTTGACAGTGCATGTAATTAGTAACCTCACAACATACACACCGTATGTCTCCTACTGTATCCTCCCAAACACTAACCACATTCCCTTTATTCACTAGTCCTAATCTGTGTTGGTCAAGATTCTCTGAGTTGCAAGGAAGAGAAATGGGTTTTAAAACAGTCTAGGCAAATAAAGGGAATTTTGTGGGTGCATGCAACTGCAGAGTGCAGAGTACAGAGTATGGCTTCAGGCATGGATGGATCCAGGAGTTCAAGCAGTGCCATGAGGACTCAGTCTCACCCTTCTCATCATTTCTTGGCCCTATTTCCCTTTGAGTTGACTTTGTTCTCAATGGGATTTCCCTCAATGGCTTCTATCCCTTTAGGTTTATATCCTCTTTACTGAGAATGGTGTCCAAGAAAAGAGAATATTGCATTCCTCCTTGCCTCAGCCAGAGTTTCATGGAGCACTTAAGTTGATGAGATGCTCGTAGCCTAACCCCTGCCTTATTCTTTGTCACCTCTGAGCCTTTTCTTCTGCCAGGAATTCCTTTCCCTCTTTCTTTGCTAAGGATGAAGTCCTACCCATCGTTTAAGGCTGTGGCAACTGCCACATCCCCTAATTCCTTGTTTTTTTCTTTAAATTGTTTTAATGTTTATTTTATTTTTGAGAGAGAGAAAGAGAGGTGAGCAGGGGAGGGGCAGAGAGAGAGGGAGACACAGAATCTGAAGCAGGCTCCGAGCTGTCAGCACAGAGCCCAACATGGGGCTTGAACTCAAGAACCATGAGATGGTGACGTGAGTTGAAGTTAACGCTTTACCGACTGAGCCACCCAGGCACCCCACCACTAATTCCTTTTCGTTCTCGATGAGACAAATTTCTTCCTTTTTTTTTTTTTAATTTTTTTTTTAATGTTTATTTATTTTTGAGACAGAGAGACAGAGCATGAACAGGGGAGGGGCAGAGAGAGAGTGAGACACAGAATCTGAAACGGGCTCCAGGCTCTGAGCTGCCAGCACAGAGCCTGACACGGGGCTCGAACTCACGGACCGTGAGATCATGACCTGAGCCGAAGTCGGACGCCCAACCAACCGAGCCACCCAGGCGCCCCTAATTTCTTCCTTTTTTTAAACCCACTAACTTTAGTATAGGAGTTCCTGTGATGTTACATTCTGGAATAGTCATTTGCTGCTCAGTGTACCAGCCCCTCCTCTCCTGATAAATGTGTCGGTTACTCACAGGCTCGGTGTCCTTCTTTCTGTCTTATTTTTTATTTCCCACGACTGCAGTCCCACAGGGCCCTGGTGCCTAATAGGTGCACAGTGAATTATCTGTTGATATGACTATAGTTTACATTTTTTTGGTCTGTTTATGGAGCAGATGAGGGATTATAAATTGTTTCTGGTAATGAAACTTAGAAGTAAATACCAGAATCTAAATGTCTTTTTGGGCCTACATCTTGGGGTATCCACCTCCCCAGAAAGCACAGCCCTGGGTGAGATATTTCTGGAGCACATCTTTTAGAATTGGCCTTCAGGGCTGATTTATAAAGCATGAGGAAAATGGTTTTGTTTCAGATGAGGGTTGCTGAATGTGCTATTGACATTTGGGGTCAGATCATTTTTTCTTGTTGGGGGACTAGCCTGTGGACTGCAGGATCGTCGAGCAGAGTCCCTGGCCTCTTTGCACAAAATACCAGCAACACGAATCTCTCTCCGCACCCCCACCCCCACCCCCACGCCGCTTGGGACTCAGATGTCTCCAGACATGGCCTCATGTGTCCTGGGAAAAATTCTTCCCTGGTTGGGAGTTACTAGTTTAGATAGAAAATAGGATTTCTCGGGGTGCCTGGGTGGCTCAGTCGGTTGAGCGTCTGACTTCGGCTCAGGTCCTGGTCTCACAGTTCGTGAGTTCAAGCCCCATGTCAGTCTCTGTGCTGACAGCTCGGAGCCTGGAGCCTGCTTCAAATCGTGTTTCCCTCTCTCTCTGTCCCTCCCCTGCTCCCTCTCTGTGTCCTTTTCTCTCAAAAACAAAAAGACATTAAAAAAGAAAGAAAGAAAATAGGATTTCTGTTTGACCATCACAAACACTGTATAGGATAGCGATGCTGGAGTGAGCTCAGGAGTCAGACTGCTTGGGTTCAAACCTTGCCTCTTCCATCGTCGTCAGCTTTGTGACCTTGTTACTTAATGTCACTCCTTTGGAAATTGGTGATGGTAACGGTACCTCTCATCACAGGGATGTTGGGACCAAGGAATGAATCAAAGCAGGTGATGTTCAGAGAACAGTGCATGGTATATAGATCTGCCCAGTGTCTTTTCATTACTATTTGCTGTCAGAGTTCATTCTGAATGCTTTAGGTGGGTGGTAGAAATCACCTTCATTCTCAAAGGTGGATTAATCGTCCCTGGACGGAGATACGTCACAAACCGTCTGGAGCAACAGCAGCATTTTTGGGGAGACGAGGACTGTTGTCCCTGAGCATTTTGGAAGAGACTAACGCTCCTGGTTTTCCAAATGCCGAATGGGGAAAAAAAAAAAATCACATCACCCTCTGGCTCCATCTGTGTGTAGCTGCTGAGTACATGTGCACTGGGCCAGTTTCTCAAGCTGTTTCTCTTTAGGTGTAGAAGGTACAAGATGTAGATCTGTGGCTTATCCTGACCTCTTAATCTGGCTGTCGATCCCTTATCTGCAATTGTGATAACAGAACAAGTCTGCCGCCTCTTATCTACAAATCCCCAAATCCAGAAGCTCTGAAAGTTTTCCTTAATTCATTTGGTGCCAAAACCTTACTTGAACTGATGTGAAGTACTTATGATCTTGATGATTTCTCTCAGTGTGAATACTCTGGTTTTGATGCTGGAAAAATCACTGTATTTGATTAGGGAGGGCACTGCCAGGGCCCCATTGGGCACGTAGGGACACGCGGGTGTCAGCGGTCCCCAAGACCCCGCCAGGCTGACGAGTTGCTAGGAAGACTCATGGCCCTGATTTGTACAGCAGGATGAGCAGAGGGTAAAGGCACAGGGGGCGGAGTCTGGGGGAAGCAGGTACAGACTTCCAAGAGTCCTCTCCCATCAGAGTTACACAGGATGCACTCAGTTCCCCAGCAGCAAGTTCTGACAACGTGTGAAATGTTACCAGCCAGGGAGGCTTGATAGAGACCCGACGCCCAGGGTTTTTATCGGGGGCTGGTCACATAGGCAGATTCTGCCTGGCACAAACTTGCAGACTCCCAGAAGGCAAAGGGGGGGGGGGGCGGTTCTGCATAAACCATATCGTTTGTACAGAGTTGAGGCCCGGTGAGCCCCTCTTACCAGTCCTGAGAATGCTGGTAACCCTCTCCAGATCCAAGCTCCCAGATCCCAGCCAGGGGCCAAATTTGTAAAGCAGGCCTTTAAACAAGATAAAGCGCCGGGCTGGCTGTGTTAACTCTCTGCTGCTTAACGTCTCGATACCTTCCGAAAGAGTTCTAATTTGCGAAGCTCCTCTGGACCGCAGGGTTTCAGATAAGGGACCTGCATGCTCTTAAAGGGGTTGTGGGACCCCAAGAGATGCTCAGGAATAAATCTGCAAGTTCCTAACAGCCCGTCACGGGGTAAAAGTGACACACTTGTCCTGAATGCCCTGGGCCAGGTCTGCGGAGTCCCTGTGAAGGGGCTCAGCTGGAAAGCCCTGTGTTGAAGGCCTGTGTTCTCTTCCGTCCTTAGAATCTGGGCCCCTCCGTCCTGGCCGGAGTGGCTGTGATGATCTTAATGGTTCCCGTCAACGCTGTGATGGCCATGAAAACCAAGACCTACCAGGTAGGGTGTCTGCCTCCATAGGGCCCCACGCGGAGGCCCTTGCTGGACGCCTTTCCATTTGGATTTTAGCCGAGTTCTTTCTGCCCAGGCCCAGGGGTTCTCAGCCTCACATCCCTGCTGGGATCCCCCGAGGAGTTCTCGCAAATGCTGATGCCTGGGCTCTTTTTCCGGGATTCTGATTCACCTAATATGGATAAAGCCTGGGCATCAGTTCTTGAAGCTTCCAGAGTGATGACAACGGACAGCCAAGGTTGAGAACTCCCAAAATAGTTAGGCCTCACAGGCCAGTGACGAAAATCACATCCGTGGGCCTCCGAGAATTCCTTATTTCCCACGGAATTTAGTCATTTATGTGTTTCATGTGCATTTTCAAGAGTGGAATAAAAACTAACCTTGACTCCCCGCCGCCCATTACCTTATGCGAGCCCTTCCACTGTTTTCAGAAATGCTTTTTAACTTTTAAAACATCCAAGTAACAACAGCGCATGCCTTTTCCTTATAAAAGATGTTCAGTGGATACACAGTGTGTAGATTAAAAGGGAATGCCCCCTTCCCTGCTCCCTCAGTCCCAGTGAACACACCAAAGCAAAGCCTTCTAGAACTTTACGTGTATTTATAGAGAGATCTCATTATCTAGTTGGGTCTGGTGTGTTTTGTGTGTGTGTGTTTTGTGTGATTACCATCATATATGTTTATACACCGACCCATTTGGCCAGCACGGTTTTAGCATTTGTCACCGCGTCTCAGGGATCTTTCTGTGGCGTAGTGTGGAGCCTGACTTCATTCTCCCGAGCTGGTGCGAGATGGTCCGAAACAGAGAGGGGTCGAGGTTTTTGTCTCTCATCCCCTATTGATGGCTATTTATGATGTGCCTGTGGGATTTCAGCTGAGAGCGCTTGGCCACACCGATGACACAGTAGGAGAGATGCATCCCAGGACCTGGGTCCTGTTGGAAAGAGGCCTCAGCAGGTGCGGGTGGGAATAGGTTAAACAGTGAAGAGGCTCTGTCCCTACGGCCCTCCCTTGAAACCACTTCAGTCACTGGCTTCTGCTTCACGTGACAAAAAAAAGAAGCGTCCTCATCTGTGACCCAGGACTGACCACGGCACTCATGATAGGTTCTTGAGAGCCTTCAGTGACTAGGTGCATGTCAGATGCATCTGGAAAATGCCAGATGGTATTAGCATTTAACAGTGGTATGGCCCAGTAAAGAAGCTAAAAAAATGGAGGGGAAAATAAGTCCAGCATCATTATCTGTCTTGTGTTTGGATTAGCAGAGTAGGACCCCTGCCTTTCTTCTTTCCTGGACACCTGCTTCGCAAATCTAAATCTAACTGGTGTCTCTATGTCCAGCGGAAGGGATCCAAAGCAGTTTTTTCTCTGGTGTAAAAGAGAGTAGCATTCATAAGGATTTCAGAGTCGATTCCCCACCCTTCTGGGACGGGGATGGCCTGGGATGGCCTGGGGCCAGGGCCAGAAGTGAGCCCCTTGCTGTGGTGTTGATTGCTCCTGTCTCTCCAAAGGTGGCCCACATGAAGAGCAAAGACAGTCGGATTAAGCTGATGAATGAGATTCTCAACGGGATCAAAGTGCTAAAGCTGTACGCGTGGGAACTGGCCTTCAAAGACAAGGTGCTGGCCATCAGGCAGGAGGAGCTGAAGGTGCTGAAGAAATCGGCCTACCTGGCAGCCGTGGGGACCTTCACCTGGGTCTGCACACCTTTCCTGGTGAGTGAGGCCAACCTGATCCCGGCCCCCCTCGCTTTATGTTTTGTTGTGTTTGCAAACCTACATATTTTTAAAAGGTCATGAGTTAGCAGGGCCCTCTTCTCCCACTCCCTTCACGAAGTGCTCCCTCCCCACAAATTTATGTTATTCAACAGCACTCAGTAGCTTCCAGCCCAGGGACACTCCAAAGTAGCCAGTTCAGGAACTGTTTGATGGGCTCAGGAGATAAGAAATTTGTGCCAGAATGTCAGTCAGGCTCCCTGCTTCCTTCCCTGAGAGCGTCTTCCTAAGAAAGCAGACCAGGGCGCCTGGGTGGCGCAGTCGGTTAAGCGTCCAACTTCAGCCAGGTCACGATCTCGTGGTCCGTGAGTTCGAGCCCCGCGTCGGGCTCTGGGCTGATGGCTCAGAGCCTGGAGCCTGTTTCCGATTCTGTGTCTCCCTCTCTCTCTGCCCCTCCCCCGTTCATGCTCTGTCTCTCTCTGTCCCAAAAATAAATAAATGTTGAAAAAAAAAATTAAAAAAAAAAAAAGAAAGACCAGCTGAACCCAGCGGGGTTCTGGGTGCCACACTTGGGCTACATTACAGAGTCAGCTTCTGATCTCTTGCTGGCTGGTCACAAACCGTGGAGGTGGCAGAGCCAGACGCACTGCACAATGTCCTTGTTTACTGTCTGTCTGTCTCCACTAGAATGTCAGCTCCGGGAAGGCAGGGACTGTGTCTTCTCTGTTTATTGCTACACCCTCAGTGCATACAATAGTGCATAGTAGGTGCTCAACACATACTGGTCATTCACTGTAAAAACAACAGGTGAAACGATTCAGAAAGTCCGAAGATGAAAATATATTGTCTTCCCTTCCGTCTGTCCCTTTCCTCCAAAGCGACAGTTTCATGTGTCTTTTTAGAAAAGAAATATTTGTGGATGTAGTTGGTAAAAAAAAAAAATATTTTTAATATATTCACAGAGTCATACATACTTAGTGTTCTATACCTCTTTTGTACTTTGAGATATGACCATTTCGTGCATTCACATCTGCTTCATCTATTTATTTATTTTGGAAGAGAGAGCACACATGAACAGGGAAGGGGCAGAGTGGGAGGGAGGGAGGGGGTGGGAATCCCAAGCAGGCTCTACACTGTCAGCACAGAGCCCGATGCAGGGCTTAAACTGATGTACTGTGCGATCATGACCTGAGCTGAAATCAAGAGTTGGTCGCGTCACCGATGGAGCCACCCAGGCGCCCTGCTTCATCTGTTGTAATGAAGCGTGGATGTTCAGTGCATGAATGTGCCAGAGTGGACTTAAGCGATCTCTTATTGCTGACTTTTTAGGATAGTCCCTGTTCTTTGCTATTATGATCCGTGTTGCATTGAATGTTCCAATACGCAAGTCTTGAATCCTTTAATGGGTCTTTCCCTGGCTGGCCAACTTTGAAAGTTTAAAGACAAAGTTTCTACCCCTAGACCACGAGACCATATAAAGATAGGCTGTGGAAACCCCTTAGGCACAGTGCACTGTTAAGAATAGTTAAGGGGCGCCTGGGTGGCGCAGTCGGTTAAGCGTCCGACTTCAGCCAGGTCACGATCTCGCGGTCCGTGAGTTCGAGCCCCGCGTCGGGCTCTGGGCTGATGGCTCAGAGCCTGGAGCCTGTTTCTGACTCTGTGTCTCCCTCTCTCTCTGCCCCTCCCCCATTCATGCTCTGTCTCTCTCTGTCCCAAAAATAAATAAACGTTGAAAAAAAAAAAAATTTTAAAAAAAGAATAGTTAAGAATAGGGGCGCCTCGGTGGCACAGTCGGTTAAGCGCCCGACTTCAGCCAGGTCACGATCTTGCGGTCCGTGAGTTTGAGCCCCGCGTCGGGCTCTGGGCTGATGGTTCAGAGCCTGGAGCCTGTTTCCGATTCTGTGTCTCCCTCTCTCTCTGCCCCTCCCCCGTTCATGCTCTGTCTCTCTCTGTCCCAAAAATAAAAAAAAAAATAAATAAACGTTGAAAAAAAAAAAAAAAAAAAAAACCCACTAAAGAATAGTTAAGAATAGAGGCGCCTGGGTGGCTCAGTCGGTTGAGCGTCTGACTTCAGCTCAGGTCATGATCTCACAGTTCATGAGTTCGAGTCCCACGTCGGGCTCTGTGCTGACAGCTCAGAGCCTGGAGCCTGCTTCCGATTCTGTGTCTCCCTCTCTCTCTGCCCCTCCCCCACTCACACTCTGTCTTTCTCTATCAAAATAAACACTAAAAAAAAAAAAAAAAAGAATAGGGGCACCTGGGTGGCTTAGTGGGTTGAGTGTCTGACTTCAGCTCAGGTCATGATCTCCCCATTTCATGAGTTCAAGCCCCACATCCGGCTCTGTGCTGACAGTGCAGAGCCTGCTTAGGATTCTTTCTCCCTCTCTCTCTGCCTCTCCCACACTCACACTGTCTCTGTCTCTCTCAAAATAAATAAACTTAAAAAATGTATAGTTAAGAATCATGCCCCCGGCTTCATTTTTTTGTGTCTTTATATTTTTAATTATATCATGATTATTTTAATGCTGTCCTAATGATGACTGTTATTTCTCAGCCCTGTTGGCGAATATATATCCTTACGGGAGGTTTCTGTGAACTGCAGTCAACGTTTTCATAAATGGGAAGCTTTTCTATTACAGTATTATCAGCTTCATTCGAGTCACAGGTGGAATGTTTAAGGAAAGTCTTGCATTTTCAGGGTGTGTCAAAGTGTGTTCCTTCTGACGCTGGGTTTTTCATCAGGCTCAACTTCATGTCTCCCAGAGTCTGAACTCGCCCAGGAGGCAGTCGGGTGGAAAGCAGTGAGGATCCAACTCGAGCCCACATCAGAATCACCTGGGAGGCTTGTTGAAACAAGATCCAGTAGGTCTGGGTGGGGCCTGAGTATTTGCATTGCTGATGGGTTCCCTGGCGTTACCGATTGCCCTTGGTTGGGGTCCACACTTTGAGGAGTGGAGTAGATGTCCACTGTTGACAGTGTGGTCCGAGGCCCAGTAGCACCAGCATCGCCAAGTCGCTTATTAGAAATGGAGACTCAGGCCCGACTGCAGACCGGGCTAAAACAGGATCTGAATTTACTGAACACCTCCGCCCCGCACCCAGGTGGTGGGTACGCACATTGAAGTTTGAGAAACGCTGGCAAAAAGCAGAAGTGAGCAAACCTTTTCTACAAAGGAGCAGTTGGTGAACGTTGTAGACATTCTGAGCCATCCAGCGTTTGCCCCAACTCTTGTCGTCTGCCAGTGTGGCCGTGCATAATACCTCCATAAACGGACGTGGCTGTGTTCCTGTAAAAATGTATTTATAGACCCTGAGATTTGAACTTCATGTCATCTTCCTGGGTCATAAAATACTATTATTTTGATATTAAAAAAAAAATGAATCGTGTAAAATGGTTTAAGCGCGTGGGCCAGACAAAAACAGGAGTGGAACCCTGGCTTAGAGTCTGGATGCCTGCTGAATTTTACTGCCAGCTCGCGGTGTGCCCTGAGGCCGGTCAGTCTACCTCCCTGCCTCTGGGTTTTTGCAAAAGAAACACGAAGGGGTTAGGCCACAGGGCTTGTCACGTGTGGGCCCCTGCCTGTCCCCCGCTCCCATGCCCACCCTGGACATCCCCAGCCAGTCATGGGGTTCTCTCCCAGGCGGCCCGCCAGGTGATTGCTGTCAGCTGACTACAGTTGGCACGTGAAGTGACATCTTTTAGCTGTTCTGGGACTCCGAGTTCTGTTCGATCCTTTCTGGCTCACGTGCGCCAGCCTTCTGGGCTAGAAGGTTCTGCCAGCTCATTCTTTCAGAACACTCCGGTCTCCCTAACTTTCTCCAGGTCTCTGATGGCTTTCTTTGGTTTTTAGAAGTAAAAAGTATTCGAAGACTGGATGGTGGTTGTATAGGGTGTGCTTTTGATTATTTTTCCTTTAAACTGTTAAATAGTTTGTGTGTTTGTAACTATTAAATATTCTCCTTTGCACAGGTGATACTCATTTTTTTTTAAGTTTAGTTTTGCTTATTTTGAGAGAGAAAGAATGCAAGCAGGGGAGGGGCAGAGAGGGAGGGAGACAGAATCCCAAGCAGGCTCTGTGCTGTCAGCTCGAACCACGACATCATGACTGAGCCAAAATCAAGAGTTGGACGTGGGGCCCCTGGGTGGCTCAGTTAAGTGTCTGACTCTTGGGTTCAGCTCAGGCCATGATCTCACAGTTTGTGAGATAGCGTCAGGCTCTGTGCAATGTGACCATCACAGGTGTCTCCAGACTTTGTCAGGTGTCCCTCCAGTTGAGAACTGCTGGTCTGCAGGGAAAGGCACAGCCTTTTTCCTCTTCAGCCCTAGTCACTCAGCTTCTTTCTTTTTTTTTTTTTTTTTTGAGTGCACAGAAAGCCTGTGCATAAATCAGCATAGCAGTGACTATACATAATAAATGGAATTAAACCTATGCATCTCTTTTATTTACTTTCATACAAGTGATGGCAAATCATAAAGAAATCCAAGGCGTTTTCAATTGTACTTTTTGGTTTTTTTCTAATAGGTAAAGATCTGCAGCCAGGGGGAGTAAGTGATAGGGTTTTTTTAATCTGTGGGTTTGGTTAGACTTCGGATGGGGAAGCCTTTTCCCATGACCCTTGGTTCTGGTCCTCTGGTCCTCAGGTCCTCTGACCCAGTGTATTGTTTCTAGCTTGTCCCCTGTATGTGCTGACTTTTCACTTCACGTCTCCTGCCCTAGCCTCCGCCAGAAAGCCATGGCCCAGGAGATGCTTAAGAGGGGGACTGGCTTTTCTGGACCGTGAATTTGCCACTCACTACGGGGGAGTGGGGATGGGGGAAGGCAGGGGCAGCGGGCTCTCAGAGGCGGAGTCCATTAAGTTGCTGGGCATGAAACCGATGAGCCTGGGTGTCACTTGGGGACCGTGGCCCCGGCCCAGACACCTAAGCCTCTGACTACATTAGGATGAAATATGTAGCGTTTGGTTCTCTTGGAAGGTGTTGGCCTATTCTTTCCACTGGCGAATTCCTGCGCTTCAAGAATGATGAGGTGTTTACCCCCCAGTAGGGTTGATGGAAGACAGAGGCCTAGGGAGGTCAGACAGGAGCAGGGCTGACATTGTGGCGGGATTAATGGGCCTGTTTTTCTGAAATGCAGAGCCTGGCATCTATCATGTACGCTTAATGCACTTTGCTAAAATAGTAGCCCCAGGCAGCCGTCAATATTTAGCATTTTCTGTCTTAGAAGATTTATGAGCTTTTCGCCTTCTACTTACCCTGTATCTCCCTTCGTTAGGACGATTATCATTCCATATGGCAATTATTCTCTGCTGATCGGATCATACATGGACCTTATCTTTTTTTTTTTTTTTTTTTTTTCCTCTGCTTGTATCTCTGGGCACGTGGTACACATTCATTAAATGTAATGTGGAGGAAAACCTGAATGAGTAAAAGATTTGAATAAGCCATGTTAGGAACTATTTTTCAATTGGCAGAAACCTAACTCCAACTGACTAGAGTTAAAAAAAAAAAAGTGGGATTTTTAAGTCACAAAATTGAAAAGTATAGGAAAGTGCTGGTTTTGAGCATGAGTGGGGTTTCAGGAATGGCTGGATCTAGGTATTTCAAAGGGAATGACCCCCTCTCTGTCTCTCAGCTCTGCATTCTCCATGGGGTTTTCTTTGGGGCAGTTCATTTATGGCCAGAGTCACGTCCTGATACTCGGAGAGATTTTGTTTCCCAAAAGAAAATTGCGGTATTGTAACCACAAGCAGGAATGGATGCTGGGCAGACAGAAAGAACACAGGTCCACACACACAAGAGGAGTTGGGCTGGAGTAGATGGGCTCACCTGTGAGCTGCATTTGTCAATGTGGAGGCACTCTTAGCTTTTGGGGCGGCACCCTTGTTCTTCATTGCTTGCAGAAAACTCCTCACCTCCTTGACTTTCACCCATTACAAGGCTGTGGCACACTCCAGCCCCCCACTCGCCTACAGCCCCAGTCTTTGCGCTGACCCCACTCTCCTCCGCACACGTCCAGATACCCCGCTGCTGGAGAGAACTCCGTTGACACCTGCTTCCCCCAGACTGTGAGTCTCAGGAACGCCCAGCCTGCCTCGCTCCTCGCCACACGGTGCCGGTACACAGCAGGTGCTCAATTAATATTGAGGAAGAATGAACTCCACTTCCTGGAGAAGCCAGGGCTGTGGAATGATGGGCCACGTGCGGTTGCTCCCTGTCTTTGTGCAGATAGTAAATACACCATATAGCACGCTAATCCGTGGGGCTACGGGAAAGAAAAAGATGCGAGACAGAGCAGTAGGGAGGGCTTGTGGTTTTAAAAAGGGTGGTTGAGCGCCTCACTGAGGAGGTGACGCTTGAGTAAAGGCCCGGTGGAAGTGAGGGCCCCCACCAGGGAGAGGGAAAAGCACATGCAAAGGCCCTGTGGCAGGACTGTACCCACCCCATAGAGGGAATAGTCATGGAGGCCACTGGGGCTGGAATGGCACGAGTGGGCGGAGGATAGGAGAGGAGGTCAGGCAAGTTACAGGGAAAGGATTTTACAAACCAGACAAGCCCTGGGGCCTGAGTCAAGACTTGGCTTCTCCACTAAGTAAAGCAGACTGACTTTAGGGAGGTGGTTTTTTTGTTCTTAGTTTGTTTGTTTGTTTGTTTGTTTGCTGAGATATAATTCACTGTTTTAAAGCATACAACCCAGTGGTGTTTAATATGTTCACAAGGTTGTGCAACCATCAGCACTGTCTAGTTCCAGAACATTTCTAACAGCCCAGAAGGGAGCCCTGTAGTCACTGACAGTCCCTCCCTACTCTCCCAGCTCTAGCACACGTTAACCTACTTTTTTCTTTTTTAATGTTTATTTATCTATTTTGAGAAAGAGAAAGCAAGCAGAGGACGGTCAGAGAGAGGGAGAGAAAGAATCCCAAGCAGGCTCCGTGCTGCCAGTGTGGAGCTGAACCCGGGGCTCGAACCCCCGAACTGTGGGATCATGACCTGAGCCAAAATCTAGAGTTGGACGCCTGACCCACTGAGCCACCCAGGCGCCCCACTCATCTCCTTTCTGTCTCTGTAGTTTGCCTCTTGTGGACGTTTCCTGTCCCTGGGATCACATAAGACACGGTCTTTGATGCTCGTTCTGGCTTCTCTTTGATTTAGCATCGTGTCTTCACGGGTCATCCATACTGTAGCACGTGTCAGCACTTCATTCCTTTTTATGGCTGAATACTGTTCCTTTGTGTGGATCTATCGGGCATTTTGAGTGAGAGCGTCTTCAGCTGAGAGGCTAGTGCGTCACGTAGCTTGTTGATGTCTCAGAGCCAGAACAGGAACCAGCTCCAGCTCTCCTGTGCAGTGCCTTGCCCTTGGGGCCCGGTGAATAGATTCTTTGGAAGAGTGGACCAAGGAGTTTGGACTGGGTCCTGTAACCAGAAATAAAAACAGCTGCCATATATTGCGTTTTACCGTGCGCCGGGCAGTGTGCTAAGCACTTTGCTTAAATGCCTGCTTTGTCGCGGCCAGCAGCCCTGTGCACGTCGAGCCGGATTCCCTTATTTTGTAGATAGGAAAACAGAGGCTTGCTTGAGTCGGGAGGTGACACAGGGTCACACAGCTGATTCCCAGCAAAGCTGTTGGTTTTCATTTTTAAGCTGTGTTACCCTCTGGTAGGTAGCAAAGAAATGAGGCAGCAGACACCCTGAAAATGCCCTGGACCACTGCCGCACCAGGGACAGGGCTCAAACTCAGACATCCTGGCTCCCGGCAGCCTGCTCTGAGCTTAGAAAGGCAGAGGCCTGGGCAGTTTATTTCCCACGGGGAAAGCATTTAATGGCTCTGTGATCCTGGGGCTGATGTGGGGGGCAGGGACTTGTGTCCATCTGTCAGAGTCCGGGGTTGTCCAGATTGCTTCTGATAGCGTGTCCTGGGTGATCTCGTGGGACACCTGTTATTGGCCTCGCCCGGCAACACCTGGCAATTCTGTGTCGCCAGCAGTAAAGGGAGAGGCACAGAAATCCCCCTGGTGATCTCATGCCTCCCTCCCCAGCTGAGCAGCCCGGCCCTGGATTATTGAGGGCGTCCTCCCTTTCTCCTGGTCAGGGAGGTAATGTGCTGCTGTCTCAGACAACTGAAGCCCCATCCTGGTCGGACTGCAGCCTGCGTAGTAAAATCCCAGGAGGCACCCCGGGGCTTAACGCAAGTCTGACTTCTGGGAAAAGTGGTACCTTTGGCCGTTATTTTTGTTTTCCCTTTTGTTTTTTAATTTTTTTTAATATTTATTTTTGAGAGAGAGAGAGACAAAGGGTGAGCGGGGGAGGGGCAGAGAGAGAGGGAGACACAGAATCCAAAGCAGGCTCCAGGCTCTGAGCCGTCAGCACAGAGCCCGACATGGGGCTCAAACCCACGAACCATGAGATCACGACCTGAGCCACAGTTGGATGCTTAACTGACTGAGCCACCCAGGTGCCCCTCTTTTTTTTTTCTTTTTTTTTTTTAATGTTTTACTTAGTTTTGAGAGAGCGCAGGCAGGGAACGGGCAGAGAGAGAGAGAGGAACAGAGGATCCACAGTGGGCTCCACGCTGACAGCACAGAACCTGACGGGCTCAAACCTCAAGTTCATGACCTGAGCCGAAGTTGGACGCTCAGTCCACTGAGCCACCCAGGTGCCCTGATCCCCCCCCCCTTTTTTTTTTTAAATGTTCCTTTCCCAGGGTTATAAAATCATAAATTCTGTGAGCTGGAAGGAACTTGAAATAGTGGCATTCCCTGTCGCCTCCACACCCATTTCACGGATCAGGCGTGTGAGGCATGGCGAGAGGAGGTATCCTGCCTGGGGATTGTCCTAGGTACCGAGAATGCTGCCCGGGACAAACCCCACGCCTGACTTGGGGGAGGTCATGTTGTAGTGCAAGAGACCGACAACAAATACCTACAGTCCTGCAGTAAAAGGTAGCAGTAGGTGCTGTGACATGCGGGAGGTGCAGTAGGTACAGTCACAGGGTTGTTTCAGGCAGAGGGGGGTGGGGTGGCCTCTCCGAGGGTCAGCGGGAGGAGCCAGGCCACTGTCTGGATGGAAGGTCGTTTCCGGCAGAGAAGGTTGCAGGGGCACCAGCCCAGAGGTGCGATTCCACTCCTGAGGAATTCTCTGAATATCTGTACGGTGTGCTTTGGAGAAGGTTGGTACGGAGGCCACGACTTCCAGCTCCTGGTCACTCACCTGTCTAGTTCTTTGAGTGTTTAGTGAGTGCTTGCCGTGTTCTAGACACTGTCTTAGGCGTTTTCACCTGCCTCTGGCGGCCTGTCATGGGGCAGGCCTGACCACACTGCCCAGGGGACACAAGTCAGTAAAGGACGCTCTGTTTGCAGGTGGCCCTGTCTACATTTGCCGTCTACGTGACTGTCAACAAGAACAACATCCTGGATGCCCAGAAAGCTTTCGTGTCCTTGGCCTTGTTCAACATCCTCCGTTTTCCCCTGAATATTCTCCCCATGGTCATCAGCAGCATCGTGCAGGTACAGGCGAGGCTGGGGTGGGGGTGGGGGGTCAGGGAGGGATTCTCTGGGGACATGAAGCAGGAGGGGAAATGACGCAAATCCCTCTGTACCGCTCCCTCTGTGTGACCCGTCCCACCGTGCCCGGTTGGCTCGACGAGGCCCCCACGGGGGGCTTTCATGCTGGTTTGCTCATAGCCCAAAGAAAGGAATCCGTTTTACCTCTTGGCGAGGAACTCACATTTGAGCATACAAAGCAAATATTGAATGCAGCCAGGTGCTCTGTAAGATTCTGAAATATTTTATCCTGTTCTGATCTTGTCTGTTCCACCCTGCCCTATCTTCACCTGCTTTTTCAAAGAATGCACCTCTGGACTTACTAAATTGATTTCACAACCCACTGATGGGCCTTGACCCACCATTGGAAAAACCCCAACCCAGACCCACCCAGAGTTAATAAGGTCCACACAGTGACCCTGTAAAGAGAGGAAACCGGCCGCTTAGTCGCTCTGTGACGCTCCCACCACTTTCCTGCCGGTAGTATTTTTCGTGTTTTTCTCACCAGTGTTGAACACATTCATGTTGGAAACCCCATTTTCAGCCACAGATCAGCCTTAAGATTGGGTTGTACAGCTCTGTTGGTATGCTTTATTAAAAAAAATAAACAAGGAAATGGGGGCTTCTGGGTGGCTCAGTCAGGTAAGCATCTGACTTCGCCTCAGGTCATGATCTCATAGTTAGTTCGTGGGTTAAAGCCCTGTGTTGGGCTCCGTGCTGGCCATGTGGAGCCTCCTTGAGATTCTCTCCCTCCCTCTCTCTCTCTCTGCCCTTCCCCCACTTGTGCTTTCTCTCTCTCTTCCAATAAATAAATAAACTTAAAAAAAAAAATAAGCCAGCAAATAAAACCCCCTTTTATTATGAATAAATTCAGACGTACACACAGGTAGGGAGAGAACAGTATAATAATAATGAACGGTGTGTAGCACTCCCCCAGATTCAACATTTTGCCACACTTGGTCCATCTAAATCTTCTTGTCTCCTCTCCTGCCCCACTTCCTTCCTTTCTTTCTCTGCTGAAGAAACTTATTTATCTATCTATCTATCTATCTATCTATCTATCTATCTATCTAAGATTTTATTTTTAAGTAACCTCTACACCCAACTCAGGGCTTGAACTCACAGCCCTGAGATCAAGAGTCGCATGCTTCACAGACTTAACCAGCCAGGTGACCCTGAAGAATTTCAAAGCAAATCCCAGACCTCTTGACATTGCACCCACAGATGCTTCAGCATAAATTTCTTCTGCTTTTTTTTTTCAACTTATCTTTAGTGAGACAGAGTTGATAAGTACCGTTGCTTAAATTCAAGGTACACACACACAGCGTGTTGATTTCATATGCTGGCTGTATTGCAATGGCATTACCTCTGGCATGTTACCTAACACCTCTGTCACATCACATGATTTTCATTTCCTTTTTCTGGTGGCAACCAATAAGATGCCAACTCGAAGTTCATAAACAGTGTTGTTGACTGTGGTCACTCTGCATTGTATCTCAGGGACTTAGTAATCCACTGGTAGCAAGTTTTTTTAATTTTTTAATTATTATTTTTTTAAATCTTTATCTACTTTTGAGAGAGAGACAGAGTGCGAGTGGAGGAGGGATAGAGAGAGAGGGAGATGCACAATCTGGAGCAGGCTGCAGGCCCTGAGCTGTCAGCATAGAGTCTTAGACGGGTCTCAAACCCACGGACTGTGAGATCATGACATGAGCTGAAGTCGGACGCTTAACCGACTGAGCCACCCAGGTGCCCCCACTGGTAGCAAGTTTTTAACCCTTACGTGGGACCACTGCCTTTGGTCATCGTTTCTACAAGTCCCTTGTCATCTGGGACAGTCCCCCTACCCTCTTTTTTAATACGAGTCGTGGGCTTTTAAAGGAAAACAAACAAGAACCAAAACCTGTTCTGTTTTTTATTCTAAGGCCCGCTCTTGTAGGAAACGCAGAGCCTCCAGAAATGAGGGAGGATGTGGGCCCCTCCACACCCAGAGGAAACCACTGAAAGTCGGCCTTGGTCTGTTTTCGCAAAAATGCTTTTAAAAATAACTGCACCCTGTAATTGCCTTCTCTGTAGGCGAGTGTCTCCCTCAAACGCCTCAGGATCTTTCTGTCTCACGAGGAGCTGGAGGCCGACAGCATCGAGCGGAAGCCTGGCAAAGACGGTGTGTGCATTTGGTTCCCCTGTACCTCGAAGGCTACCCTTGGGTTTGGCTGTGCGCAGAAGCCCGTCTGCGAGGCCCCAGGGAGCGGGGGCTCTGCAGAGTGGGGTGGCCTTATCTTGCACCGCCCAGGCGGCTGAACTTCAGCTTGTTTCCTTGGTGTGTCCTCACCGAGAGGCAGCTGGAGGTGAGGCCTCCCGCCGAGGGACAGGATCCAGAGCTCAGATCTTGATTCTGTTCTGGGCAGATGGGCGGGCAAACCGAGGACGGATGTTGGGAGACCAGCTCCAACCTTCTGGCTCTGTGTCCTTCGGCAGGTCACTTCACTGCTCTGAGTCTCAGTTTCCCCATATGGGTCATGAGGATGAAGGTGCCTTTCTCTAGCAGGGTGTTAACGTGGATTTTTATTGTTGATTGGGTTTTTTTTTTTTTTTTGTAGCTTACTAATTTATCCTTACCTCATCAATCCCCCTGAGTGGGGATCTTACTCATGGCTATATCTCTAAGCACTTAATAATAAATATTCATAGCATTACCAGCAGTGACTGCTTTCACTTAAGTGACACTCCTGTCATGCACTTTCTGCTCTAAGGACGTGCAGACACTACCCCACCCACTGCTCACACATCACAGGGGGAGCTGTGGAAACCCCCATTTTACAGATGAGGAAACTGGCCTAAGTGACCTGCCTGAGATCACACAGCTAATTAGAAGTAGAGTCAGAATTTGCGCCCACAGCCGGCCAGTGGAATCTGTGCTCCAGTCCACTGGACAGTGTCTCCCTCACTGAGCTTTATTGAGCACCTACTATGCACCAAGCAGCACAGCTCTGTGTGGTCCGTCTCATTATTATCGGTCCTAGTCGACAGATGAGGAAAATGAGGCACAGAGAAGTTAAGTAACTGGCTCAAGGCTCTCCAGCTAGGACATGGCCACGTGGGGATTGGACTCAAACAGTCGGGCTCGGGAGCCCAATAAATACTGTCCGAGGCATGAATGTGTGTAGACGTTGGTTGTAAGGTACAAGTAGTGCCTGGCACCAAGTAGGCATTCAGATGTCTTCGGTGGTGTGTGCAACGCTTAGCCCAGTGCCTGCTGACCCAGTGGTTGTGGTGGCCATTACGTCCCTAGCGTAAGAGAGGAGCGATCTGGGACATTGTCAACTCAGCCGTCTACGGCCAGGTTCCCCAGCCTCGGCACTGCTGACATTCAAAGCCAGATGGTCCTTCGCTTTGTGTGTGTGTGTGTGGGGGGTGTCCTCTGCTTTATAGGGTGCTGAGGGGCATCCCGGGCCTCCACCCACTAGATGCCAGTAGAATCCACCCCAGTTTTGACACCCAAAAATGCCTCTAGGCATTATATCCCTTGGGGGGCAGAGTTGCCCTGGTTAAGAACCACTGCTCACTGGATGCTGGAATCTTCTTCTCAACATTCCTGGCCTGTGGTTACCAGTTTCTGCCATCCTGAGGACCTAGTCTCCCCCCTCCCCTCTTCCCATCCTGAGGACCTAGTCCCCCCCCCCCCCCCCCCCCCCCGTAAATGGTACGGTGCCATCTATTCCTGGTCACATTTCTCTGCCTAACACAGGCCTGAAATTTGGGACAGCCCATGGAGGTTTCAGAGGAGTAAAATTGCTCACAATTACCTGCAAGTGTCCTGTTGGAAAACCCCTAGGCCTCTGGAAAACCCCAGGCTTCCTCGTGTGGTCCGGGCCTCAGCACCCCCTTTCCACCCTAATGACAGTCTCCTAGGCTGTTTGACTTATTGAGATGTTTATCCACACTCCCTGGGTGCCAGATGGGGCCACTTTGGCCACTCCCGGCCGGGTCTGGTGGTTTTCTAGCTTGTCTGACTCAAGTGGCTTTTCTTTAAATTCCTTAAATAGCACCTTCCACTTTCCTCCTTGGTCTGTGTTACACGGGACGGGACGGGACGGGACGGGGAGGCCTGGGGACCGGGCTTGTTAGGTTAGGTTAACCAGTAACTTCCTCTTGCAATGGGCTTTTGTTTCTTCTCTGTGTGGGGGAATTTACTTCTTTATTTGACAGCTTGAAAACACGCCCATCTTATCTCTAGGTGGTTTTACGGAGGCTCATAATGAAGGGTCAAAAAAAATTTTTTTTTTTTTTTTTTTTTTTTTTTTTTTTTTTTTAAGTAAGGAGGCATAAAGCATAAAAGGGAGAGAAAGGAAGAGAAAGTGAAGGAAGAGGTGCTGGGAGCTTAGAATCCCGAGGAGACATTATCCACAGAATGCGGGCTTTGTCTACCGCTCTTCCCTCCCCCATCCACCCTGTGATACCCCACCTCCTGTTCCACAGCCTGCTTTTTCACAGTTCACCTGCCTGCTGTTTCAGGAAGTTGGACCTGCTGCGATGGGAGCAGGGGTGGCGGGAGAAGGGATCATGGGAGGTGCATTAGGAGGCCACCCTGCAATCCAGGAGCTCTGGGCCAAGGACCCCACTTTGAACAGAAAGCAAGGGCCTAGGGGGTGGTGAGGGCCAAGGGCCAGGCCCACCCGATGGAGAGCAGTGCTTGTTCCCTGTTGACCCTGGCTTCTGCTCAGCGTCCCCAGCCAGAGCTGCCCGATCTTCCCAAGATGGGGGGACGGGGACCTCAGAGCTATGAGTAAACCCCCAGGGGCTCCCCCCACCCTGTGCGAGATGGGCATCTGGATGATGTAACCTTCGAGGCAGAGCCCTGTTGTGGTTCCTTCTGCTTTGTGGGTCTGGTTGGGGTTCTTTAGAAACCAGAGCTAATGTAACCAGATAATGTCTAGTGCAAGTATCTAGCACCTGCCATTGAACTTTAAAAAAGATAAGAGGAAAAAAAAAAAAAACAGAGAGCCTCTTGCTCGTGCTCAGTACCCAAGCTTCATCTGTGCCTGACCTGTTGTGTCTGGTGCTTTTTAGGTGGGGGCACAAACAGCATCACTGTGAAGAATGCCACGTTCACATGGGCCAGGAGTGACCCTCCAACGCTGAATGGGTAAGCCAGGATGTGGAGAGAGCCAGGAGGCTCTGGTCAAATGTGGATTCCAGCCACACTCCAGCTCTTTGACCCTGAATAAGCCACTGTGCCTTTCTGAGCCTCAATTTACCCGTCGGGGAAATAGGTCTAGTCCTACCTGTTAGGGCTGCAGGAAGGAGCATATGAGAGTGTGCTGGCACAGAGGGTTCCCTTGGATTGTAAAAGACAGAAACCGTGCACAGATGGGTTTAGGCAACAGTTTTTGGCTTGCATAACTCAGAGCCACTGTCAGGTACAGCATGATCCAGGGACTCTGTGCCATCAGGATTCTCTCCGTCTTGACTTTGTTCGGTTTCCCTGTGTGCTGCTTCCTTCTCAAGCTGCCTCCCCACTCATGATGGGAAATAGACCCCGTCAGCTCCCAGTGTCCCTCTTACTTCGGTGGGAGACCCAGCTGGCTCTTACTGGTCCAGGTTGGGTCATGTGCCCCTCATTGAGCCAAACACTGTGCCAGGAGAGATAGAGCGTACTGATTGGCCAGGCTGGGTCTAAGGCTGCGATGCTACAGGTTGCAGGCAGGCTTGAGTCTGCTGAAAGGAATTTTTGTCGGAAGGCATTTGTCAGGATGGAATTGTTCTCTGTCCTCTCCCAGGCCTACAGCTGCCGAGTCACCCTTCCTTGCCACCTCCCCATATGGTACCAAAGCACACAGTGTCCAGGAATTGACCTGGTTCCCCAGGCAACTTGTCAAGTGCCTCTTATTTGTTTCTGAGCTGGGGAGGCCTTTCTCACCGGCTCTGTCAGGCTTCCTCAAAGGAGTCCCCAAAATACAGGGCCAGAAGGAACCTTTTTAGGGGCCAAATTTATCCCCCATGCCCCTTCATAATTACCTCCTCACTGGGTAGCCGAATTATTGCTGTATATCGACTGAGGAAGCATGGGGGACAGACTCTCTAGAGAAAAGAATCTTGGTAAAATTCTTTCTACACCTGGAAAATTCATGGTGGGGCTGCATGCTTGGGAAGTTCTTCCTTATGTCTAACTTCGCTCCTGCCTGCTTCAATTCTAGCTTTTCTCTCTTGTCTGTCTCTCTTGTCTTTTTGTTCCATGCGCCCCACCCCCACTTCCGCTCTTGAACTCCCCAAACCTTTCCCCACTCAAACCTTTTCTCTCCTTACCCTGTAAAAATAACCCATTCTCACCTGGATAGTCACAGGAGCCGCCTCGCTGGGCGTCCTCTTCTGTTGTGGCCCCCTCGTCCATTCGCCCCTCAGCTCAGGAACAAAAGCATAATCGGTTCATGTGCTTTAAACAGTTAGTGATAGCAGAATCTAACGCTTGTAATATGTTGAAATCGTAACGGCATCCATCGAAAAGCACAGCCAGGGTGAGTAAACCCAAAGGGGCCCTGACTGCAGCCAGCGACTGGCCCGTGTCATTGGACAGGCGGTCTTGCCAGTGGAGCCTGGAGCTTACTGTTGTACTCGGGGTACCATCGTTTGTGGAAGGATGGTTTCCGTAGAGACGTGTTTCTCAGACTCGGATTCCTCCATGGCAGGTCCCCCGCTTCAAACTCCGAGGCCCCCAGCACAGCGAGCTTTGAGGTTTTCGGGCGTGCCTGCTGCCCACCCACCTCTTCAGGGCTGGCCTTACTCCCCTCTGCCTCGTCCTGTGCCGTCGACTTGTCAAGCCCCGATCACACCTGTCCGTTCACACCCTTGGGCCTTCTCTTAAGCTCTTCCTGGGTTTCTGTGTTCACGTTGAGGCTCCTGTCTGTCCCTCAGGTCGCCTGCATGGTTAATCTGGCCCCCTGATCATGATCTGGCCGCCCAGGTGACTCCCGCTGCCTCTGCGTCTCTAAGACACGTGCGCATCCCAGCGCCTGCCTGGAGCCTCATGTGCCCAGGCCCTCGCACGCTCCCTGAGCCAAGCTTGGCAGTAGGGACGGCGGTGGTCATTTCCAGACTGGGAAGGCTCGTTCCAGCCCTGCCGTCCGCCTCTCCGCTCTGGGTACATCCAGCTCTGGTGGGTCACCACCTGTTTCAGGCAAGGGTGTGGCTGAGGCAGAGCACATTATGTCATTTCAGCATTACCTTCTCCGTTCCGGAAGGTTCCTTGGTGGCCGTGGTGGGCCAGGTGGGCTGTGGAAAGTCGTCTCTGCTCTCAGCACTCCTGGCCGAGATGGACAAGGTGGAGGGCCACGTGTCTGTCAAGGTAGGGCAAGGACTGAGGGGGCTGGGGTGGGGGCGTGGCTGGCCTGAGAGGAGAGTCAAGTGCGATGCTGTGGTTTGTTTCATGGCGGCCCCTGTGCAGGAAGCGAGAGCAGCGAGGTCTGCCTCCTTCTCTCGCACTCGCCCTGCTCTTCTCTGTGCCCCCTCGAAGGCAAGAGTTGATGTCGCTGATTTCCCGCTGTGTCCTAGCACAGAGAATAGTGCCCAGCAAGTAGTAGGCACTCAATAAATACTCTGTGAACACACGGATGCTCCCTGGTCCGCTCACTGTCTCCAGTCCTCTTGCCACCTCTGGCCCTCAGTGTGCATCTTGTGGTCTCTCTTGACACGTGAGTCCCTCTGGCTTGTTGTCTCTGTCCGTGGATCTGTGTCTGTATCTCTTTTTATAAATGTAACAAAATGTCACATTTTTGATCTGTGTCTTTGGGATATCGTGTTGGAGAATTCTTGTTAAGAGAGCTGTTTAAATTCTGAGTGTTTCCTTGAGTTCTTAATAGAAGAATGGAAGAAGAACTAGAGATTTATTGGTTTTTTTTTTTCTTTTTAATTTTTTTTTTCAACGTTTACTTATTTTTGGGACAGAGAGAGACAGAGCATGAACGGGGGAGGGGCAGAGAGAGAGGGAGACACAGAATCGGAAACAGGCTCCAGGCTCTGAGCCATCAGCCCAGAGCCTGACGCGGGGCTCGAACTCACGGACCACGAGATCGTGACCTGGCTGAAGTCGGACACCTAACCGACTGCGCCACCCAGGCGCCCCAAGATTTATTGGTTTTTAAAATGCACGGGACTTGGAGCTAAGTTGGAATATTCCTCAAGAGAGAATTTAAGAGGCTGCTTCAGTGAACACATGAATCTCGCTGTAAGTCAAGAGCCTTGTTTTGCGTTCAGCTGATTCGCCATGAAGGAGTTGCCCTGGAGTAGGAAGCGTCCCTCGAAGTTTCCTGGCCACCAGTCCTTCAGCGTGGTCTGCTAGACTCATCCTGCGGTTGTTTGAGGAGGAGAGTTCTGGGCTCAGACAGGCTCGGGAGAGAATGGACACGCAGCTCCCCTCCCTCTTGGAGACTTAAAATAAACGTGAATAAAGTAAAGGTTCGGAGAAGTCCCACAAGGAGAAGAAAGCTGATTTAAGTTTGGTTAACCCAGTGTGTCCCAGGCATACTTGGCCCGTGCAACTATTTGCATCCCCAGAACTATTGTCCCTTGGAGTCTCCTCCTAGGAACGCTGGTTTATGCAGTTGTTTTTACTTCAGAGCAAAGTCCTTTTTTTGTTCTTTGGGTTTTTTGTTTTTGTTTTTTTGTTTCGTGTTTTTGTTTGTTTATATGAGGCCCTTTAGCCTGGTATGCATCGGTAGAAAAGTATACGTTATGTTAGTTGGGTCTACACTAAAGGCATTTATTTTTTTTTTATTTATTTAAAAAAAATTTTTTTTTTTAACGTTTATTTATTTTTGGGACAGAGAGAGACAGAGCATGAACGGGGGAGGGGCAGAGAGAGAGGGAGACACAGAATCGGAAACAGGCTCCAGGCTCTGAGCCATCAGCCCAGAGCCCGACGCGGGGCTCAAACTCGCGAACTGTGAGATCGTGACCTGAGCCGAAGTCGGACGCTCAACTGACTGAGCCACCCAGGCGCCCCACACACTAAAGGCATTTAGCTGCGGTTTTCAGAAATATTCCGTCACTGCTTTGAAAGTACACGTTATAAAGTGAGCTTAATGGGCAGTGTGCCCTACGTTTCTGGAAGTAGACTCCAAACTGTCCCCATTGTGTTCTGCTTCGTTAATGCGTTTCCACCTCCGTAGCGCTCTTGATGTGTCGGGCTGGATGCTTTTCTGCTGTGGTGGGCTTGTTCTATGCTGTGTACCATTCTTAGCTGCATTCCTGCCCTCTGTCCACTAGATGCTGATAGCAGACTCCGGTTGTGATAACCAGGAGTGTCTAGATGTTGTCCCATGTCCCCCAGAGAGCAGAATTTTTTAAAGTAAAAAAAAACCTTTAAATGCAGAAATGATGCATCTAGAAGTTGAGGGTGCACTGAGTATTTGGTTTGATGAACTGATTTCTCTGACTGGTTATTTTGCCCTGCAAAGGAGCATGCTAGAAATGTGTTTAAAATATTAATTTTCTCCAAATATTTTACGTGGGTATGCCATGTCTGAATTTTCTGTGGGTTCTGTGGTGAGACTTTGTGACATTTTGGCCTCTTGTCAGGGTATTAGTTTAGTTATTTATCTGAGAATGAAGATTGAGATTTGAAATACCTGGGTCCCTCTCCCAACCATATCCCTCTAGAATTCCCTTATGGAAGAACCTTCACTCGTAGCGGCTCCTGGGTGGCTCAGTCGGGTAAGTGTCCGACTCTTGGTGGGCTTAGGTCGTGATCTCACGGTTTGTGAGTTCAGGCCCCACATCGGGGTTTGCCCTGGCAGCACAGAGCCTGCTTGGGATTCGCTCTCCCCCCCCTCTCTGCTGCTCGCACACATGCACGCTCTGTGCGCCTGCCTCTCTCTCTCTCTCTCTCTCTCTCTCTCTCAAAAATAGATAAACATTAAAAAAAAAAAAATCTTTGCTCCCCTTGCCCTTCCAGTAAAGCCCAGGCTCCTCACCTGGATCCCTGGCCTGGGGTGGGCCGGCCCTTGCTGCCCTCCAGCTCACTCCTACCTGTCTTCCCCTTCACACGATGTTCCAGTCATCCTGGCCTTCCTGTTCCTTGGATGTGCCAGGTTCTACTTGTCTCTGGACCTTTGCGCATGCTGTTCCCTCTGACTGGAATGCTTTTCCATTTCTCCTTTGTCACACCAACTAACCCTCACCTGTTGGTCCTTTGAAGCAGATGACTTGACATAGAAGTAACCTTGATTAAATTTCATCAAGGATATTTCCCCAAGGAATCCTTCCCTGATGACCCAAGCTAGGTCTCTCTTTTCAAAGGACTTTTTTTTTTTTAATTTATTTATTGAGAGAGAGACAGAGAGAGAGAATCCCAGGTAGGCTTCATGTTCAGCACAGAGCCCAGTGCAGAGTTCATTCTCACAACTGTGATATTATGACCTGAGCTGAAATCAAGAGTCAGACGCTGAACCGACTGAGTCATCCTGGCTCCCTTTTAAAGGACTTTTTATTGATGTATGTATTTATTTTTATTTATTTATTTTAAAGTTTGTTTATTTGAGAGGGACAGACAGCATGAGCAGGGGAGGGGCAAAGACAGGGAGAGAGAGAGAGAGAGAGAGAGAGAGAGAGAGAGAGAGAATCCCAAGCAGGCACTGTGCTGCCAGCACAGAGCCCAGTGTGGGGCTTGAACCCACAAAGTCGTGAGAAAATGACCTGAGCTGAAACCAAGAGTCAGTCACTTAACCAACTGAGCTACCGAGGTGCCCCTTAAAGGACTTTTTAAAGGACTCATTTTTTTCTCTCTTAGCATTTACCCCAAACTGTAATCAAATAATTTTTTTTTTTTAATCACATCAGGGACTTCTTCTTTTTTTTAAGTTTTTTTTATTTTTGGGAAACAGAGCAAGTGAGCAAGGGCAGACAGATTGCGAGAGAATCTGAGAATGCCACAGAAGGGCAGAGAGAGAGAATCCCACACAGGCTCTCCAGTGTCATTGTAGAGCCTGAATCGGGGATACAGCTCACCCGATTTGGGGTTTGAACTCACAAACCGTGAGATCATGACCTGAGCCGAAGTCGGATGCTTAACTGACTGAGCCACCTAGGTGCCCCACTTCTTGAGAGGCAGGAGTTTTGTTCACTGCTAGAGGCATTTAGTGAATTAACTAAATACAGAACTGTAATCTCACTAATGCGGATTTCCACTCTTGAATTCCTGATATTAGAGTCTGTGATTGACCTAGTGTGGGGTCTGATCCCAGGTCTGGCATCTGAGTCTGTCGTGACTCAGTTTCCCCCTTGCTGAGCATCTCGGGAAGTAGAATCCTCCTGGCGAGTGGATGGGCCAGCTGCCATCTTGTTAACCAAGTCTGTCTGTCTGTCTTGCTGCCTTCTGTATTTGCTGCCTAGGGCTCAGTGGCCTACGTCCCCCAGCAGGCCTGGATTCAGAATGATTCTCTCCGAGAAAATATCCTTTTCGGACGCCCCCTCCAGGAACGGTATTACAAGGCTGTGATCGAAGCCTGTGCCCTCCTCCCAGATCTGGAGATCCTGCCCAGCGGGGACCGGACGGAGATTGGTGAGAAGGTCAGTCGGTACAGCCTCAGTATGGCGCCTGTATCAGTCAGCCACAAAATCTTAGGGGCTTGTGTTAAATACTTATTCTCCCTTTTGACTGTGGTTGGCTGACCCACACTGGGCTCAGTCAGGCAGCTCTGCTCCATGTCACGGGGCAGCTGAACTCGCCTCTAGGCTATGGGTTTGGCTGGGGTCCGCCCCGCATGGCTTCTTGCTGGGGCTTCGGCTGAAGGGGTGATAGCTCTACAGGAGGACACCCTTCTCATGGTGACAGCAGAAGCCCAAGAGAGACAGGAAAACCACATGGTGTCCCTTAAAGCATATTGTCCTTTTCACCTGGTTGAACTGAAAGATGGGAGAGCAGGAAGTGCCCTTCGCCTTTGCAGTCATGTGACTGTGGAGTCACATGACAGGGCGCTCTACAGGGAGGAGAGGTGCCAGTGATTCAGATGTCCACAGTCCCTTTCAAAGCAGCGATAATAGTAAAAATAATATGGTCACCAGCAGCTGTTGGGCATTTACTCCGTGCCAGGCACCGTGATAGACATTTTTATGTATTTCATCCTCACGGCAAGCCATGAGAGGGGATTAACTGTCATTTACATTTCATGGTTGAGGAAAGAGAGGCATAGAGGGGGCTAAGTGACTTGTCCAAACACCTTCCCACTAATGTTTGCTTATTTTTGAGAGAGAGAGAGAGACAGAGCGTGAGCGGGGGAGGAGCAGAGAGAGAGAGGGTGACAGAATCCGAAGCAGGCTCCAGGCTCCGAGCTGTCAGCACAGAGCCTGATGCGAGGCTTGAACTCACTAACTGTGAGATAATGACTTGAGCCAAAGTTGGACGGTCAACCGACTTGAGCCACCCAGGTGGCCCTGAGTTAGTTGTTTTAACGCACGTGTCTGTTTCTGCCACGTGGAGACTCCTCAGCCAGTCCCCGTCTGGCTGCCAGTAAAAGTCTAGAGCGGGAGAATATGACTGGGTCTGACGTCTGCCCCGGGCCAAAGAGCTGTGGCCGGAGGGGCCATCAAAAAGAACCTGGCTGCCTGAGCCCCACCTGGGTGTGTAGGGAGGGCAGGCATCTCTCTCGGCAGAGACTGGGCCCCATTAACCCGGCGGGGGGTCCACTTGGACTTCCCAGCCATGGATGGAAATGACAGTCGGTAATCGATAATCTGTAGTCGGAGGGGGAGCCGTGACTGCTGTGGTGTGCTCCGTGGAGCGCCCTGGTGTGAAGTAGAAACCGATTTCTACTGGTGAGTGGGGGGGGGAACTTCGGCACCCCCAGAGTGCAGCCTGCCTTGGCTCTCTGTGGTTTCACCGTGAGTGAGAGATCAGAGCAAGCGCGTCAAAGGGGTAGCTATTAACTAAAGCAGCAGCAGCGGGCTCGTTACGGCATCTGCCGGTGCCTTCTGTCAGACTCCAAGATCCGGAGCCTTCCTGTTGCTTGGTGCCACGGGCCGCCCCTTGCCGAATGCCCACGCTGTGCCAGCTGTCTGCTCAGCAGCTCCCAGGGGCTCCAGTTTTCTCTTCTGCCTGTTTCAGGGTTGAGGCTGGATTCCGTGGTCGGCCTTGAGCACAGTCCGTGCAGATACAATCTCATGCCTCTGCTTCCTGCTCAGACGAGGGGAGGCGGTTCAGCCCTCCAGGGCCGCCAGCCGGGGTCTGCTGCCTCCTGAGCAGGGCTCCCTAGGAACCCCCCCCTTCTGCTGTGTCTCTCCCCAGGGCGTGAACCTCTCTGGGGGCCAGAAGCAGCGTGTGAGCCTGGCCCGGGCTGTGTACTGTGACTCTGACATCTACCTCTTCGATGACCCCCTGTCGGCGGTGGATGCCCATGTGGGAAAACACATATTTGAAAATGTGGTTGGCCCCAAGGGGATGCTGAAGAACAAGGTACCTGCCGAAGGGCCAGGGCTCAGCTCTGGCCGTCCTCGCACATTTGTTCAGTCAAAATGTGCCCCCTTTGGGAATCCTTCACTTCCCACCTTTCAGGATTATTTTATTATTATTATTATTATTATTATTATTAATGTTTATTTATTTTTGAGAGAGCAAGTGAGTGAGCATGAACGGGGGAGGGGCAGAGAGAGAGGGAGACACAGAATCCGAAGCAGGCTCCAGGCTTCCAGCTGTCCGCACAGAGTCTGACACGGGGCTCAAGCTCACAAACTGTGAGACCACGACCTGAGCCGAAGTCAAATCTTTAACCGACTGAGCCACCCAGATGTCCCCCACCCCATTTTTTTAACTGAGCCACCCAGGTGCCCCCCCCCCCATTTTTTTAATTGGACTTCAGAACACGTTTCTCATGCTTCCCTTGCATGCCTTTCTGGGACAGCTTTCTTGCTCTTGTCCTTATAGGGGGACGTCCTTGACACTCACTTGAAGTCCTTGCCTTCATGTGGCCAAAGGAGGCTCCTCTTCCCGATTTAATAATGGGCGGCTTTGCAGAGGGAAATCCTATCCCTTTTGACTGATGGGGCAGCTCTCCCTTCCCTGCTGACGTGGCTGTAGGCTGAGGGACGGAGGTTGTGAGCAGGAAAAGTGCCTATAGCACCCGTACGTGACAGGAAATGTGTCCTCACCTGTTCATCATCATCATCATCACCATCATTTTTAGGGGAATTATAGGATGGTTGAGAAGGAGTACTGCTTTTTGGTTTTTTTCCTCTGGAGAAAGAAGTATTTTCCACATGTCCATGGGGAAAATAGAGAAGATTCAGAAAAACACAACAAAGAAAAAAAAAAAAAGCAATTTTGGACAACCCTACCTCATGCAGATTTATTTATTTCAAGCCTTATAAATAGGTTATCATGTCATGTGTGTACATAATGGACCTCAAGCCACTTAACCTATTGTAAGCATCATCCTGTACACACCATAAAAATTCTGGATAAACATAATTTTCAATTTAAAAAATTTCGTTATCAAAAATCTAAAAGAGTGTAAGAGTTATACGTAAAGCAAAAAAAAAAAAAAAAAAAAATGTCCCTCCTTTGTCCTGCGTCCTAGGCCCTGTCTCAGGAGACAGGTGTCACCAGGCCGCTTGCTGTCTGTTTCTGTACCACCCTTGAGCTAAGACTGGCTAAGACTGGTCTTTACATTTCTGAAGCGGTTGGAAAAAATCTGGAGGGGAAAAAAAAAAAAATTTGTGACATATGCAAATTGCATTGAGTTTAAATATATTTTTATATTTATGTTTCTATATAATACATGTACATATTTTATTTATATAATATATATTTATTGGGTCACAGACCATCTTTTTCCATCGTATGTACGACCACCTTCACGCTGTGGCAACTTCACCACCGGTTGCCGTAGCAACCGGAGGATCCATAAAGCCAAAAGTATTTACCATTTGGCCCTTTAAGAAAAAGTTTGCCGACTCGTGTCGTTTGATGAACGTCCTTCCAAACCTTGACTTAACTGGATAAAATATATACAGACGTGCGAGTTTTGTAGTGTCTTTTGGGAGGTGGGGGATTACCTGAAAAGAAAATTTCCCCACGGCACACAGATTGGTTTGTATCTGTGTCATTTTTCTGTTCTTGGACACATGCATGGTTCCCTCCCTGCCTCCCTCTCATCCTTCAGATTTCTGTTCACAGATAGGCTTCCCCATTACCCTTGTTAAAATTGGAACCTTCCACCCTCGGTCTCATACCCCCCCAGCACCCGCCGTGTTGCACTTGTATTGGTCCTTTCTCCCCTGACCCTGGAGTGTGGGGCTGGGATCTGTTTCCCTCCCTGCGGCCCCCCAGCTCCTGGAAGGTGAGTGTTGAAGGAGGCACCCATAGATGGGGGCGTCCCCAGCGCTCAGACTCGAGCTTGGCCGCTAGGCGTAGGGGAATTGCACTCATGCCCGGGCGCTGACTCGCGGGTCCCCGCTCTGCCCGCAGACACGGCTCCTGGTCACACACGGTATCAGCTACCTGCCCCAGGTGGATGTCATCATCGTCATGACCGGAGGCAAGATCTCCGAGATGGGCTCCTACCAGGAGCTGCTGGCCCGGGACGGGGCCTTCGCCGAGTTCCTGCGCACGTACGCCAGCACCGAGCAGGAGCAGTCCGAGCAGGATGACGGTAGGGCGCGCGGGGTGCCTCGCTGGGCCCCCGCTGCCTCCGGAGGTTCCCCCACACCCCCTCTGCGGTGGCCTGTCGGCAGCGGGCCAGCCTCTTCGGGGTCCCAACGCTTTGGGGGCGGCATTGAGAGGGGGTGCCAGCGCTTTGCGGCGGGGGCAGCAGATCTGGGCCCAAGTCCTGCTACTTTCCTGCGATGTGGCTCTGGGCCGAGCTTAAGTGTTCTCTCGGCAGGCACAGGGACGGTGGTGAGGTTCTCAAGAGGCTGTGGGAAGCAATGACTTTGTATGGCATAATCTAGAACAGATGTGAGGGTCGTGGGGGTTGTAGGCTGCTGGTTGGCAAGACCTCGGTTTGAGTCCCGTTTCCCCTCTTTTTTTTTTTTTTTAAATGTTTATTTTTGAAAGAGAGAGGGTGGGGGCAGAGAGAGAGGGAGACACAGAATCCGAAGCAGGCTCCAGGCTCCGAGCTGTCAGCACAGAGCCCGACGTGGAGCTCGAACCCATGAACCGTGAGGTCATGACTCGAGCCGAAGTGGGATGCTTAACCGACTGAACCACCCAGGTGCCCCCCACTGCCCCTCTTACTAGGGTCCCCCAAACCCTTCTGAGCCTCAGTTTCCCCACTGATAATAACAGAACAGTCTCTGGCACTTGGTGCAGATTTCATGTGCTGAATTCCATAGAGCCTTGGGCGTAGTGCCTGGCACACAGTGTTCGGGCCATGACAACTGTTGTCATTACCCGCCCCGGGAAGAGTGCCCATCTCTTCACCCCATGCCCTTGGCACCTGCCAGGTCAGTGCAGACCTGCCCCCTTCCCACCTGCCGCACCCACTGTGTCCTCTCGGGCCAGGACTCCGAAAGCTGGAACCTCACCCTGTCCTTATTTGAAGGCTTCTGTGGTGAGACTTCTAAGAATCTGTCCTCTCCTCTCTGTTGGCTTAAATTTCAGGGGATTGGTTTGCCGCCTTCAGGCTGCCCTGTGTTTCATCACTCAGACTAGCATCTCAGAGGCTCCTCTCCTCCCCTCTCTGCTTGGAGCTCTGACCCCACAGAGAGGGAAGAGGTCATCTGACACCTTTGCTCCTTGGCTCGCGGCGATTGCTAAGAATGAAAACGAGAGATTGCTCTTCCGGCCCTGATCTCCCATCTCCAGGAGCAAATTACAGACTCCCCCAGCCTCCCGGGCACGTTCTTTATGTGCTTTGTCCCCAGGGAGGCCTCAGATAGACTGTCCACAGGGGCAGGGCTGCGGGACTGCCTCGTTGGGCAATTTGCACGGGTGCTTTTGTTCTCGGAACGTCTGTGATACGGATCTAAGACACAGCCGCTGCTTGCTGAGGGCTTCCCGGTGCCCCTGTTCTCTGCCGGAGTTCCCTTGTTGACCCCTTCCATCGACTCACGAGGGAGTAGAATTGTTATTCCCGGTTTAGGGAATAGTGAGGAAAGTGAGGTTTAGGGAAACTTGTCCCTTCTGTGTCAGGGACGGCTGGGTTCCTGTAGCTGTGAATGGGGCCGGTCCCTAAGAAAGAGCTGTCTGCTCTTCATCGAGGTAGTCATTCAGCAGATTTTTATTAAGCATCTACTACTATGTGTTGAGTGCTTGTATTAACTCCCTAGGGCTTCCTTGACAAAGTGCCACAGGCTGAGTGGCTTAAGCAACAGAAATTTAATCTCTCACAGTTTGGGAGAATGGAAGCCAAAGACAGAGGTGTTCACCGGACTGATTCTTTCCGAGGCTCTGAGGGAGGGCTGTTCCACCCCTCCCCTGGCTTCTGCAGAGCTGCTGGCGGCCAGTGGCTTATAGATGCATCACCCTCACATCTGCCTCCGTCTTTCACACAGAAACCTGGCGTGTTTCTGTCTCTCAATTTCCCCTTTTTGTAATGACACCAGTTATATGGGATTAGGGCCCACCCTAATGACCTCACCTCAACTCATTACACCTGCAGATAACTTGTCTCCAAATACAGTCACGTTCGGAGCTCCTGGGGGCTAGGAATTCAGGAATTCCTAGAACAACACTGTTCTAGGTTTTGGGGAGACAGAAGTGAATGACATCTAGACAGATCCCTATCCTCATGGAGCTTGGAATCTGTTGGGAGAAAAGGGCAAAACACAAATCAAGAAATAAATGGTTTCCTAGAGCGTTAAGTGCTATGAAGAAAAAAAACCCACACAGGATGATGAGCTGGGGAGTGATACGGATGACACCTGGCCATGCAAGGTGGTCAGAGACACCCTTTCTGAGGAGGTGACCTTGGCATGGAAGGTTGCCAGCAAGGAGAAAATCCGGGGAACAGTGTGCTGATGCAGGGAACAGAAAGGAGGCCGGGGTGGCCAGACCATGGTGGGTGAAGGGACAGTGGTGGGAGATGGCCTTTCAGGGTGAGGCGTTTGGGGTTTGGTCTCAATGCAGCGGGCATCCAGTGAATGTCAGAGAGGGGCAGCAACTTGGCCAAGGACACACAGTGGCTGCTAGGCAGGGGTGGGACCTCAAGTCTGGCCTAAGTTTCAGTCGTCTGTTCCTTCCCTTGGTGCTTTATGTGTCTGCCTGGGGTCAGGGCTCATCCATTGCCTCTGCATTAGTGTGCTTCAGGAGCCCCAGTGGTTTGTCACGTTTTATTGAGATACAGTTGGCATAGCATACGATCCTCCCATTTAAAGCATACAGTGTAGTGATGTTTAGCACGTTGAGAGTTGGGCAGCCATCACCAAAACCGACTTTAGAACATTCCGGTCACCCCTCCAGAAAACCTCGTAGCCATTAGCAATCACTCCCCATTTTCTCCCAGCCCCCTAGGTCCCTGGCACCTGCTCATCTTTCTGCCCCTAGATTTGTCTGTTCTGGGCATCTCATGTAAATGGAATTCTAGACCGTGTGGTCCTTAATGAGCTGGTTTCTTTGCTTCCTGTGATGTTTCTGTGGCTCACCCGTGTGATAGCACATGTCTATACTTGATAACCTTTCTGTGGCTGGGTAATACACACCCCATTTTATTTATTCAGTCAGGTGATGACAGGTCAAGTTGTTTCCATGTTTTGGCTGTTATAAATTGTGCTGCTCTGAACCCTCTTGGTATTAAAAGTGTTTCCTTTTGCGAGCATGAGGCAAGAAATGCCTCCAGTTTATCATTCCTGGTGGGAATGAGTTTCTACGTGTCTCTGCTCTTGGGGCCGGAAAGTTCTGTCTTAAGTCTAGCCTGCTTCCCTCCTGCTTCAGGGTTGCCTTCCTCTGATTGTCATGCCACTGCCACGTGCTGGATGAGACAACCCCACAGCCCCTGTACGTCACAGTCCAGCTTCCTTCAGGTGAAAACAACCCTGTATGCTCTCTCAGGTGACACGTGTGCCTTTTACTGAATCTTTTTCCCCCGAACGAGGTCTCCCTCCTTTGTATCCAGGTGCACAGGGAGCATCCTTAAACTCTGCTGACCACAGATGGGTTTTTTCACTCCCCTTCCTCCACCACTGCCAACAGATCCAAAGCATTTGGTGCAGAACACGGAATACTGCCAATTACTTTTTTTTTTTTTTCTTTTTTCCTTTGGCCACGTCAGCACTTAATTTGGCAATGAAAATGCCACCCTTGCACCACTGCAGGGTCATTTTCCCAATTTAGCCGTACAGCCTCCCCCAGAAGTCCTCAGCCCTGTGGGTCTGAACTCACACTGGGCGGCGTCTTCACTTTCTCCCTCTCTCGGAGGGGCCCCCGGCACTGCAGCTTGGCATCGGGGTCCGATATTGCTCAGCTGTGGCAGGTTTCCAAGAGCCAATGACCCTGAATTTGTTTGAGCCACATTTTTGGCTTCCCCTAAAGGGAAACTTTTTTTTCCCTTGTTGGATTAATCAGATCTTTTTTAGAACACCCAGGCTGAAGGGGGAGAGTGGTTGGTTTGGGGGGATTCTTTCCCAGGGGGGTAGGGAATAGTAGAGGTAACAGGAAGTAGGCTTAGGAAGAGAAGATACTGACCAGTCTTGGCAGGGATTTATTACACTGATTAATAGGAAACTTTTTTCTTCCTTTTTCTTTTCTTTTCTTTCCTTTTTTCTTTTCTTTTCTTTTCCCTTTCCTTTTCTTTTCCCTTTCCTTTCCTTTCCCTTCCCTTTCCCTTCCCTTTCCTTTCCCTTTCCTTTCCTTTCCTTTCCATGGCAAAGAGAGTTACAAACTGACTCATTAACCTTTGTATCCGGAAGGTAAAGAACCTTCCTATGTACTCTGGTGTCTTTATTAGGAAGACTGCTCTAAAATTTACAGCAGTGGTTTTTAGCGGGGGGAACATCTGTGCCTCCCAGGATACTTGGCAGTGTCTGGAGACTTTTTTGGTTGTGACAACTGGGATGGAGGAGGGCAGTGCTAACACAGAGGGTGGAGACCAGAGATGCTGCTAAGCATCCTACAATGCACAGCACTCTCCCCCCACACCCCCCCCAGAAAATAGAGCATATGCTCTGACTCCACGCTCCCCAGGTTCTTTCCTGTCGTCTTGGGAGAAACACCTTTCTCCCACTTTTCAGAACCTTACTTAATTCATCTCTCAACCTCATGTCTAATTTTTTCTGTTTTTCAGATTTTTGCTGACAGTTTCTTTTTTTTTCTTTTTCTTTTTTTTTTTTTTTTTTACTGATTAGGGAATCAATATGTGCTCATTTTAGACAGCTGGAAGCTGCAGGAAAAACCCACAAAACCAGGAAAAAGAATGTCCATCCACTCACCCACCTGCCAGGGGGTTTGTCTGTGTCTGTCTTGCCTCGGCCTTACTCCCGAGCAGAGGAGTGCCCTCTGTGCATTCAGCCATCAGGTCTCCTTTCTTTCTTTCCTTAACAGTGGTAACAGTGGGTCATAAGCACCGCCCCATATTGCAAAAGTCTCTCATAAACACCGACCAGCTGCTGGAGAATCCAGCGTCCAGATGGCACATTCCTTTAGGCTGTTCTCAGTAGCCATATTTCTTCCTCCTGAGTACGAAGAACTTTCTGGGCCTAGGCTGGTGGATTGGGCCAGGCGATGCAGCCGGTCAATTCCGTTTTTGGTCAAAAACGAAGCGTTGACTGTAACGCAGCGACTTGGGATTCTTCCCTTGAGGGAGGTTTGCCTGCTGGCCCGTGCCCAAGCAGAGTTCCAGAACCTTCTTGAGAATAAACAACAGAGCTCCGAGGTGCTGGTTTTGAGGGCCGGTGGCTGGCTGGACACGGAGCCCAGGCAAGGGCACTTAGGAGGTCCAAGGGCAGGGACCCTTACACCCCAAGGGTAAGGGACAGCCCCTTACCTGGTACCTGGAAGCCCTGGAAGAACATGTATTGGAGAAGAAGTTTGGTGCCTTTGGCGAAAAAAAAATTCTTGCTGTTTTATAGCACCCCCCACTGCCCCCTTTCATTTTCCACTTTCTCTGCTTTAGTTTTCTTTGTGGTACTAACCACTGCCTGACAGCCAAGTCTAGATCTGTTACTTCGTGTATTATCTCTCTCTCTGTCTTTCTCTCCCTTTCCCTTCCCCTTCCCCTTCCCTTTCCCTTCCCCTTGGAATTTAAGCTCCATGAGGGCTTTTTGGTCATTGTATATCCCCAGGACTGGGAACAGTGCCTGGCACACAGTAGACGCTCAGTATAATGTGTTAAATAAGCAAATGGATGCATGATGCCTTGATTATTGAAGGCACATCCTACATAAGCTTTGAACATTAACACAGCTGTATAAAGATCCCAGATTAGATGAAACTATGCATTGATTTTACCCATGTGTCCAGGGTTGGTTTAGAAATCAGCTTTACGGGGCGCCTGGGTGGCTTAGTCGGTTGAGCATCCGAGTTTAGCTCATGTCATGATCTCGTGGTTCATGGGTTCGAGCCCCGCATCAGGCTCCGTGCTGACAGCTCAGAGCCTGGAGCCTGCTTCAGATTCTTTGTCTCCCCCTCTCTCTGCCCCTCCCCTGTTCATGCTCTGTCTCTGTCTCTCAAAAATAAACATTAAAACAAAATTAGAAGAAAGCAACCAGCTTTGTGGGTGTGGGATGTGAGATGGCATCATGGTGGCCAATGGGGTGCCCATTCTGGCCCTGGAAGGTCATCTCTGCTTCACTTGGCCATTGATGTGTTAATCTGTCCATCTGCGTGTCAGGTGTATACAGAGCGCTTGGTGTGTGCCATGGGGACACCCAGTACTTGAGCCACTGTGTGGAATGGTGCCTCTTGGATTGTGCAGTGCACGGTCTCTTACACCCTACATGGCCATCCAGTGTGCCTGATGATGGGAATAGAGTAGTGGAAAAGACCTCTCTGTTTTCAAGAGCTCACAGTTGGATGGTGGAAACAAACACCAAATAATCAACGACGTGGTGGTGCTAACCGCAGTGATGGAGGTGAGCCTGGGGGGCTGGGGGGGGACCAAGATGAAATCTGAGCCAAGTCACCTTCTCTTCCCCTTTTCTTGGCTCCATCTGTAGCTGGTTCAGAGTAAGGTTCCTTGTGGCCCAGACCCCTGTCGTGAGCAGCATCCGACCTCGAGGAACTGAGGGCTGTGGGCTAAGTAAGCAAGTAAGAAAATAATTTTAAATGGCCCCTTGGTTTTTGAGGGCCTGCGCAGGAAGCCCAGGCCCTGGCGCCCGATGGCCCAGAGTCAAACGGCAGTCCTGCCACCTGTGTGAATTTGGGGGAAATGACTCCCTTTCCACAAGTCAGTTTTCTTACCTGAAACGTGTGATAGAGTGGAGGCCTGTGTGCGGTCCCCCAGCTGCCACACCCACCCCACCCAGCTATTATACTGTGACCAGTGCAGACAGAGGGTTGGCTTGCATTTTTCTAGATCTTTTTGTGTTTGACATGGTTATAACTTTTAGGGAAAGGGCTGGCCCCGTGCAGTGTGCTTGTCAGGGATCTACCCAGAACATGTGGGATGGGGCCACTGAGGCACAGGTGCAGCAGGCCCCTTGAATAGCTTTGCCCTTCCTCATCCTTAGGAGATAACATCCACCCATCCCCTCTGGACATTTATTTTTTTATTTTTATTTTTATTTTTTTTAGAGTGCGAGATGGAAAGAGGGGCAAGTGGAGAGAGAGAATCTTAAGCAGGCTCCACGGTCAGTGCCGAGCCCAACGTGGGGCTCGATCCCCCTGACCCTGGGATCATTACCTGAGCTAAAATCAGGAGTCAGGCTTTCAACTGACTGAGCCACCCAGGTGCCCCCACTCCAGGCACTGATCCTGTAGCTTTGTGCTTGGAGAGAGGCCCTTGACGGTCTGCAGACCTTTATTGGACACCTACTATGTGCCAGGCTTTCTGGTGGACCCTTGGGGAGGTAGTCTGAATCCCCAGATCTACTCATCAGCTTGGTGGCCTTGGTTAAGCCTGACTGCCATGTAGGTCAGATGACCATGATATGAGCATGTCTTGAAGGAGATCTTGTCTACAAAATGCTTGGCACGTAGTGGGTGGACAGTGAATGGCCACAGTGTGGTTATTATGATCCCACCCTTACTTGCTGGGCATGGGCAGGACCTAGGCAACCCAAGGCAGAGCCGGGAGATGCCTGATGGGAGTAACTGCAGGTGTCTGTGGGCGCCCAGAGGAGGGCTGTCTGTTAGCAGAATTACAGCAGGGAAGGCTGTGCTGGCTCCCTCTGGCGAGGTAAAGGCATCACCAGCCCCTGGAGTGGACCCATCGCTCCTGCCTTCCTTAAACAGCAATATGTCTTAAGGGTCCAGACGTAAGGGCTCTTCCGTAAGCCACAGAAGCCGACTCTGGCTGCTGAAACAAGGAAGAGAACCGGGTAGCTCAGAAATCAAAGGCCAAACCAAATGAGCAAGACTCAGGAAGTAGGAACTCCGGGAATCCTGTTCCTTTAGGACAGATCAGCCCAAGCTGTCTTTAGTCCTGGTCGGGTCACTGATAGTTCAAAGTCATGGGGAAGGGGTTCCTTGGACTAAGCTTCTGCCCTTGGGCAGAGCCCCTGTGGCCTGCCTGTAGGAAGAGACTGTAGGAAGAGGGAGGGGCTGACGCCTTGCAAAGAAGGAAGACTGAGTGGTGGATCCACCCATGTTCACGTTGCCCCCCTAGGACTCTCATTCTGTCTCCTTTCGGTGGAGAGTTTTCCAGCTGCCCCAGCTGCTGTATCAACCTGTGGGCTAATTGGGTTGAGAAAGGGGGTCACGGGAGGCCACTGTGAGGTCTCCCATCCAGACCTTACGGCTCATACTGGGTGAGGAGCAGAAGGGGAGGCTGAAGCTTGCACAGGGCAGCCTGTGCGGCCCTGAGAGTGGGGCTCTCTGAAACCCTTGCCACAGTGCAGGTGTCTCTGGGCATGTTTTCAGGCATCCTTGTCCCTGCACAGAGAAAGACGGTCAAGGCCAGGCCGGGGCCTCCAGTGCCGGGCGCATATGTGGCTGTCCTTGCCTGCACGGAAAATCCTTGTTATCATTCTTCTCTGTGATATAGTTGGTTTTTTTTTTAATTAAAAAAAAAAATAAGATGGGGCGCCTGGGTGGTGCAGTCGGTTAAGCGTCCGACTTCAGCCAGGTCACGATCTCGTGGTCCATGAGTTCGAGCCCCGCATCGGGCTCTGGGCTGATGGCTCAGAGCCTGGAGCCTGTTTCCGATTCTCTGTCTCCCTCTCTCTCTGCCCCTCCCCCGTTCATGCTCTGTCTCTCTCTGTCCCAAAAATAAAATAAACGTTGAAAAAAAAAAATAAGAAAGATGCTGCATTAAAAAGAAACGTATAGGGGCGCCTGGGTGGCTCAGTCGGTTGAGCGTCCAACTTCAGCTCAGGTCACGATCTTGCGGTCCGTGAGTTCGAGCCCCGTGTCAGGCTCTGGGCTGATGGCCCAGAGCCTGGAGCCTGCTTCCGATTCTGTGTCTCCCTCTCTCTCTGCCCCTCCCCCGTTCATGCTCTGTCTCTCTCTGTCTCAAAAATAAATAAATGTTAAAAAAAAAAAAAGAAAGAAACGTATAAAGCAGTGATTGTCAATCTTGGCTGCACCCCGTAATTATCTACGGAACGTGTTTCTAGGCATGAGTGCTGCTAACTGCCACCGTGGTGTCTTTCCCTTACCAAGCCCGTGCACGGCCTCATCCATCCTCCCACTTACGAAGGTAGCTGTGACTCCCGCTTTGCAGATGTGAAAGTTGAGGCTCAAGGAGGTTTATTGCTTGCCTAGCCCACACAGCTGGGAAGTAAGAGAACACTTCATTCCTGACTGTGCTCTCACTCAGGATGGGCGCCTGGCCTCCCTGCATGCTGTCACTGCAGGGACCGAATCTGGGCGGGGGGCATCCCCGGGGGGGGGGTGCGTCCTTCACAGCCAAGATGGAGAATCACCAGCTCAGAGCTCCCCGCCCCCAACGCGGGAATGGTTGCCTGCCCCACTCTGCAGTGTCTCATCTGAAAGAGCCTGCCTTTTTGCATTCTGCGCCACTTCACGTCCCATCAGCATGTTCCCAGGGTCGCCCTGCCCTTGCTGGCTGCGTATTTGTCCCTTTAGTAACATCTCCCCCGCATGCCCTCCCCTCCTCTTCCAGGCCAGTGCTTTGGAGTCCTACACCGTGCGTCTCTCTTGTACGCTCTTTGTCCTGGGAGCGGCGTGCAGAGTTGAGTGCGGAGCAGGGGTGATAATAACATACGACCGAGGGGTCGGGAGAATGAAGGCAGATATTGTATGTCAGCACAGCGGCCACCACTTGTTTAATAAATGTGAGCCACTGCCGTCGAGGTTACGGTGATGAGTGTGGATGCTGAGGGTGTGACTCCTGGGACGGGGGCACATGCCTGGCTGGTATTTCTCACGGTGGCTCCACCAGTCGTCAGGGAAGTTCGTCACTATGGAGGAAAAGGCACTGCTCCAGGCACCCTCTACTCTAGAGGGTCTGGACCTCCCCACGATCTGGCAACCAAAAACTGGCCCTGGGAGGTGCGGCTGGAGCGCCTTCCCGGACTCTTCCTGTTGGCTGAGGCTCTTGTCAAAACTGGTTGTTATTTGAGTACGCGCCTTGCTCGGGATGCTTAGGGACCCGTGAGCTGTGCCCCGTTCCCCACGAGGCTCCTTGCTTCCTGGCCCCTTGGACTAAGCTTCATGCAGCTGAGACGCTGTTAGCGGCACTGCATTATACCTGTTGCTGCCGGCACAGGGCACCCTCCCCTGCGGGGCCCTCTAGGTGGTTGCAGGCCATCACCTGTGGCCCAAGGGAGCCAGCCAGCAACACGTATCTCCCGCACCTGCGCCGGGAGACTGTCTGTGGCCTCAGCAAAGCAGCTCCTGCTTTCTGAGCTTCCTGGGGGTCAGGTTATCTGCATTCAAGTGATGGGTTTTCCTCAATGTCCTGGGTCTTGGTGTCCAGCTCCTGACATCACAATTTCCCTCTCTCCTGTCTTCTGCCCGGGTTAACAGGCATCAGTAGTCCCGGGAAGGAGACGAAGCAGATGGAGAATGGCATGCTGGTGACGGACGTCGCGGGGAAGCAGCTGCAGAGGTAGGGGGTACGGGCGGACCCGTTCCTCCAGATTCTCCAGGCACCCTGTCTCTGCCACCTGCCTGGGTCGGGAGCCAAGAGGGATGGGAGTGCTGGCAGCCTGTCTGACCTACCGACACAGGCCTTCAGCTCCCCGAGGTCTTAGAAGATGTAGGCTTTCTGCCTCCTTTCCCAAATCATTAGGAGACCTCACCTGGCACTGTTTACCAGATGACGTCTGCACTTAGGACACTCATGTTCCCCACATAATATCGATCTTGGCTCAAGTCGTTCAGAGGGGCCTGGACTAGTCAGGCTGTAAGAGCCAGTATTTGAATCAAAATGGTCACACTGGTAGCGACCACGATGTTCAGTCCACCATTAGGAGCCAGTCATGGCACCAGCCCTGTATGGTCTGTTGAAATCTTACCTTCCCATTTTATAGATGAGCAAACAGCACTCTCCCTAAGTCATGCAGCTGGAGAGAAACTGAACTTTTTTTTTTTTTAACATTCATTTATTTTTGAGAGAGACAGAGCACAAGCGGGGGAGGGACAGAGAGAGAGAGAGAGAGAGAGAGAGAGAGAGAGAGAGGGAGGGACACAGAATCCAAAGCGGGTTCCAGGCTCTGAGCTGCCAGCACCTTGGATTTGAACCCAATCCTGGTCTCTGAGCCAGTGCCCCAAAGGTCTAGGCTTTGCTGCTTTAAAGGAGGTTGTTTTCAGCTAGAAGGTTTGGGATTTGGAGGAGCAGCATTCCGTGAGCCTGCTTGCTTAACCTCTCTGTGCCTCAGTTTTCTTATGTGTCAGATAGGGTCTGCGGTGTACCTACTGCAGGGGGCTGGCTGTAGTGAGATGGACACCGTGTAGTGCCTGAGAAGTACTCAGCACAGCACCTTGCTCCGTCAGCACCCAGTAAACAGCACTCACTTCTAACTGGGTGAGCTGGGGCTGCCTGCAGTTATCTTGCTCCGGGTGGGGGTGGATTCCACAGACACGGGGCTGGGAAGGAAATTGGCATGAGTAGCTCCTCCCATCAGAACACTGCACACAGTAGCCCCCTAGACTCCTGATTTTTGTTATACGGGACAGGTGGAAATATCCCTGCTCTGTTGGCGCACCCGCCAAGGCAGTGAGCTAGCTACATGTGTGTAAGTCACGTAGAACGGAGCCTCACCCCGGGGCTGTGGGGGCACTGCCAGGATTCAGGCACGTGATCAGTTGGTCATGGTTGCTGCGATTGGAGAATTTGCTGAGAAAACTGACATAAGGCAGCACCTGGAGGTGGTCCTGGGACCTACGGGCGGTGACGGTGGGGGGCTTGCCAGGGAGAACCATGAGCGGACTGAGCAGAAGCGTCGGGGACACTGGGCATATCAGTTGCTATGTAACAGATGACCTCAAACTTAGTGGCTTGTCATCTCCTAGTTTCTGTGGCTTTGGAAGATCTGGGCACGGCTGAGCCGCTTCGTCCATTCAGGGTCTCACACGAACCACATCCGAGGTTCCTGGCAGGCTGGGGTCTCATCTGAAGGTTCGGCTGGGGAAGGATCCACTATGAAGCTCACATGAGTGTTGGCAGGAATCAGTTCCTCAGGGGCCGGATCACTGTCCTCAGTTTCTAACTGGAGCCCCTTCCGCTCCCAGCTGGCCTGAGGAGCCTACAGGCTTCATGAATGCCTGCAAACCAAGAAGGCAGTGGGGAGAGTCCCCAACCAGGATGGAAGTCACATCCCATCGCTTTGCCCGTGTGGGACTGAGCCATGGCTCAAGAGGGCATTCTTGTGCATATGCCCACACACGCCTGCCTCATTCTCCAGGGTGACAAGTCCCCCGGGGGTGGAGCTACCTCGGGGAAGGCTCTAAAGAGGGCTTTGGGCCACACGATCGGTGATAGTGTATCGTGGTGTTTAAAGCTGATGACGACCACCGGCAGACCAGAGATGCTTCTTGAGCACTGCCTGTGTGAAGGAACATCTTCTCCGTGGGGTCCTGTGTCGTGGGTCCCCTCCCTGGGTCACGGCTGTGAAATCAGAGGATTGAACTAGCTTGATGCTCTGCTGGGCTTGCCTCTGTCCCCGAGGCTCCCGTTTGGTTGACGCTCGTGTGCCCTGCTTTCCCCAGACAGCTGAGCAACTCTTCCTCCTACAGCGGGGACGTTAGCCGCCACCACACGAGCACCGCCGAGCCGCAGAAAGCTGGAGCCCAGGACGAGGACGCGTGGAAGCTGGTGGAGGCAGACAAGGCTCAAACGGGACAGGTGAGGACCGTGGCTGGCGTTCCTGCGTGCGGGGCCCTGTGCAGAATGCCTTGTTTATGTTCGCTGGTGTCTCGCCCCTCAACAAGCCTATAAAAGTGCCATTTCCCAGTGCTGGAAACAGGGACCCGAGAGCCTAAATGACTTGCCCAAGGTCGCAGCCAGGGGACGGCAGAGCTAGGATTTGAACCCTGGCAGCCAGACTCCAGGGTTGATGGTTGTAGCCTCTGCTCTACTGACCACCACCTCCTTTGAGCAGCTGGGGGCTTTCTGTAGGTGACCTGGGTGCTCTAAATCCTGCCTTCCCACGTGTGGGAAGTTGTGTACAAGGTAAGGTTGCCTCTGAGATAACATCTCTGTCGCGTTGCGTAATGCGAGTCTTTGATTTCTGTTTTAACCCTGATGATTACCTAGAAAGTCTGAGTTAGATGCTCGTTTATCTTTTATGCCTGTCTTAGTCTGGTGAGCGGCTGTCACAGAAAACCATAGGCTAGGTGGCTTAGAAGCAACCTGCCTTTATTGCTAGCACTTCGGGAGGCTGGCGAGCCAAAGACCAAGGTACCAGCAGGCGTTTCTAGAGAGGGCTTGCTTCTTGGTTCGCAGACAGCCGTCTGCTCTGTGGAGCCACTCCTCTAAAGGCACTAACCCCGTTGTGAGGGTTCCGTCCTGAGGATCCGACCACTTCCCCAGAGCCCCACCTCTTCATACCATCTCCCTCGGGGTTAGGATCTCAACATCCAAACTTGGAGGGACACAAACATTCAAGTCTGTAGCACTGACAGGCGCTGACGTCTTGTTGTCCCAGGGAAAATTGGTTTCAGGCCCTTGTTTTCTTGTATGTGTTTTATGCTCCCCTGTTTTGGCCGTGTGTCAATAATCTTCCATTTATGGTAACGATCCAGAGTTTATTTTTAAAAATACATGTGGTATGTTTTTTAAAAAAAAGGGGAATGGAATTTTTAAAATAAGAAGTAAACACCCCACGTGGGGTGGTTCAGGAACAAGCGAGGTCAGGACACCGTTGTCTCAGATCTACCTGGATGCATCCGGAAGCTCCTGGAATCCTCCGTTTCAGGCTTCTTCTCTCCTCTTCTCATCGCAGCCTTGGTCAGGGGTGGAGGTGGCTGTAGTGTATCCTCCCTCCTGTTCTCGCTGGTCCTCTGGGGAGCCAGGGGAGTGACCCCAAATCAAAGACCGGAGAAGGAATGCCGGGCCCACTTAGTGCTTATTTAATCCCACACCGCCCGGTATTACCTGCCTTTTATATGCCAGGAAAACAGAGCAGGGGCTTGTGACTTGCCGGAGCTCGACTGGGAGTGGAGCTGGGCTCAGCAAGCTCACTCGGAAATCTTGGACTCCCACGCCCACCATGCTCTGCTGCTGCTGGGGAGGTCCCCAAGTCCCGCAGTGTAATTCCGGGATCAGCAGCAGGCTGCTTGGCTATGTGACAGAGCCAAACGGTGACAAAAACATGGTAATTCTGGAACAGCCCCGCACCCCCCACCCCCCATTTCAGTTGGAAAAACGGGGCAAAATAAAAGTCAAAAAGAAGCACTCAGTTACACGTGAGACCTCCGGGCTTTCACCTGTTAACCTTTCAGCCCGACTGTTATTCACATCAGTGGTTTTTATGACCCCAAATTCAGCACATGAGAGCTTGAAGTGACCACGAGCACACCCACACAAGGACGGATACCTGGCGTTTGTGGAAACCGAGCCAGGCAGATTGGGCCTAGGGCTGGCCCGAAGCAGGCTGCCCCTGTCTCTGGTGTTCAGGCCCCCCTTTGAACAACTACACAGAATTATTTAGCCCTCCTCCTGGGCTCCACGGGGAAGGGAGGAGTAGGAGAAGTCCTCCTTGGTTGCCCTTTGGAGCCGAGGAACAGACTAAGCCAGCACCGACCATCCAGGAGCCAGTGGAACCAATGTGGAGTCGGTGTTCACGTTGAGAGGAAACGGGGGAGGTAGCACTTGGTCTCGGTTGCTAGGCCACAGGTCACACCTTCCTGATGGACCTGGAGTAAAGCTCCGAATGCTAAACAGGATCTTCCAGGCCCCGTGTGGTGTGACCGCTGCTCGTTCTGTAGCTCGACCGTGTTCCAGCCACCCATGCCTCCCTTCGGTTCCCTAAACGTGTTGTGTTCCTTCCTATCTCAGGGCCTTTGCACATGCTGCTTCCTCTGCCCTACGTGCTTTTTTTTCCGTTCTTGGTCATCATTTCCTCAGGGAAATTGTCAGGTTACCTCCCCGTTCGGTCAGGTCGTGATGCCCAGTTTTATGCTCTGAGGGAATCCTGCACTGCTCCAGCCCTTCTCTATAATTACACATTCACCTGGACGCTGGATGTCTGTCTTGCCACTTGACCGGCAGCTCCATGAGGGCAGAGACCTTGACTTTCTCTCCTGCTGACTTTATCCATCAACTAAGGGGGACTGTGCCGTGGGCGTGAGCACGGGGAGGGGGGGCAGGGGGACTGGATCACACAGGCGCTGTTGGAGTGCCTGACCTTGGATGCGTGTGGTGGGAACACCCTCCGAATGCCTTCTGTCCCCGGGTCTGCAGGTCAAGCTGTCCGTGTACTGGGACTACATGAAGGCCATCGGACTGTTCATCTCCTTTCTGAGCATCTTCCTTTTCTTGTGCAACAACGTTGCTGCCCTGGCTTCTAACTATTGGCTCAGCCTCTGGACTGATGACCCCATCGTCAACGGGACCCAGGAGCACACCAAAGTCCGGCTGAGCGTCTACGGCGCCCTGGGCATTTTGCAAGGTAGGGGCCGTCTCCTTCCCATCCTCCTCTGCCCACCCAATTTTGGCCACTTGAAATGTCTCCATGTCTTATTATGCAGTTGGGTCCCCCATTTGTCAGGGTTTTGCAGATCCCCAAACTAAGCCAAACTCACATGAATGGTACCTATCACTTAGTAGACACTCAGATACCTTGTAGAGGGAATGTTTCTTGAATGCTCTGTTTCATGGGGCCCTAGGAGATGAAGAGCACTCCAATGTGTCCATTTTACAGATGAGGAAAGCTGAGGAACAGCAGCCCCCTCGAGCCTTGGCAAGCAAGGGCCCTTGCCCCTTGTTCCTGTGTCAGGGTGATAGGGCTTCTGTAAACTCTCACCTGTGGACTTTAACCTGCTCCCTGAGAGTGGGAACTCGGTTATGCCAGTGGTGCTCAATGTTGTCCCCTGGGGGGACATTTAGCAATGTCTGGAGGTACTTAGAGCTGTCACGGTGCGGGGGGGGCAGCTGCCTTGTAGAGGTCAGGGGGGTCGCTAGGTGTCCTGCAGTGCATAGCCCGGCCCCCACAACAGAGAATGATGTAGCCTCAAGTGTCAGTAGTGACGAAATTGAGAAACCCTGTGTACCTTTCTTGTGGTTCCACGAAGGTCCCCAAACACAACAGCGTTAAAAGTAAGTGTTGTTGTTTACCGAGCACTTACTTGGTGCTGGTTATGTTCTAAACATTTTTGGGTGTTTTAACTTATTTTGCTTTTGCAGCAGGTGTCATGAGGTCACAGCTAGTATTTTCTGCATTTTAGAAATAGAGACTGTAGCAGCACTTGGGTGGCTCAGTCACTTGCCCTTCTGACTCTTGATTTTTGCTCAGGTCATGATCCAGGCTTGTGGGATCACACCCCACATTGAGCTCGGCACTGGGCATGGGGCCAGCTTGGGATTTTCTCTCTCTCCCTCTGCCCATGTTCTTTGCACACACTCTGTCTCTCTAAAATAAAAATGAGTAGGGGCACCTGGGTGGCTCTGTCAGTTAAGCATCATGGCTGAGGCTTAGGTCATGATCTTGTGATTTGAGTTCAAGCCCCACATCAGGTTCCATGCTGACAGCTCAGAGCCTGGAGTCTGCTTTAGATTCTGTTTCTCCCTCTCTCTCTGTCTGCCCCTCCCCTGCTTGTAGTCTTTTTTTTCTTTTTCGTTTTAATTTTTTTTTAATGTTTATTTATTTGTGAGAGAGAGATACACACACACACACACACACAGAGTGCAAACAGGGGAGGGGCAGAGAGGGAATGACACACAGAATTGGAAGCAGGCTCTAGGCTCCCAGCTGTCAGCACAGGTCCTGACGCAGGGCTCGAACTCATGAACCACGAGATCGTGACCTGAACCGAAGTTAGATGCCTGACCAACTGATCCACCCAGGCACTCCATCTGTATTTCTATCTCTCTCAAAAATAAACATTAAAAATTTTGTAAATAAAAATAAATTAATTTTTAAAAAAGAGAAAAGAAAAGAAATAGAGACTCTAAGCCCCAGTGAGGCTAAGTAAGTTGCCCGAAGTTGCACAGCAAATACATGGGCAGGGCTGGCTTTGAATGAGGTGGTCTGGCCCAGGAGCCCCTGCTCTTGATCACTGTGCTACACTATGCTAACCGAGCGGTGTGTTTAGACTCCTAAAAGCAGTGTGCATCTGTCCCTACCTACGTGTGTTCAGTGTCTGTGATACGTAAGTATAGGTTTGATACATTTGAGTACTTTCTGTACAGCGGCACACTGCCCTTCACATTCAGCAGTGCTACAAGTTTACGTATCATTGTTGCCATCTTAGGAGGACCCCCGGTGCCTAGAGGTTGCGGGAAGGTCCCACAGCTGGTAGGTGGCAAAGACACAGTTGGGCAGCGCTGGCTGCAGCCACTTGTTTCAGCCCCTGCTCCCAAGAGTAAGCCTCTCCATCCCTATGAAGTCTCTTTGCAAAGAACGGCTGTCTCGCTGTGGCTTGTTCAGAGGAGCCACCGATGTCTCATGGTCTCCAGGAGATGGCTTTGAAAAAAAAAAAAAAAAAACAGAAGAGTAGACATGGATTTCCCAGATTTCTTCATCCCTAACACCTCGTCATTGGGCATGGGACTGGCCTCCAAACTGTCCTTGAGGGAAGGTGGGACACAGAGTGGGTGTGATGTTTCCCTGCCTCACACAGCAGCAGTGTCTGTTCCAGAGCTGAGCTGTCCACTCTGGTGGCCGCTGGCCACAGTGTGGCTCTTTGAATTGCAGTTCGTCAAACCTAAGTAACAGTATCAGCTGTTCAGTGGCACTGGCCACATTTCAAGTGCTCAGTAGCCACACGTGCCTGGAGGCGACCACACTGGACTGCATAAGTCCAGCACATTTCCATCATTCCAGAAAGTTGTGTTGCATGCCACTGGTCTAGAGGAATGTGGCATACAGATTAAGAGCATGACCCTGGAGCAAGCAGGCTTCCTGGATCAGAACCCCGACTCTGCTGCTGGTTGGCTGACTGTATCGAGGGCAGAGGAGTTCACCTGTCTGACCTTGAGCTCCCTTCTCTGTAAAATGGGTGCTAATAGGATTTATACAGAGTCAGTCTTAAGAATTAGGTGCATGTGGGGGCGCCTGGGTGGCTTGGTCGGTTAGGCGTCCGACTTCGGCTCAGGTCACAATCTTGTGGTCCATGAGGTCAAGCCCCACGTTGGGCTCTGTGCTGACAGCTCAGAGCCTGGAGCCTGTTTCAGATTCTGTGTCTCCCTTTCTGTCTGCTCCTCCCCTGTTCATGCTCTGTCTCTCTCTGTCTCAAAAATAAATAAATTAAAAAAAAATTTTTTTTTAATAAAAAAAAAAAAAAGAATTAGGTGCATGTGGGGCGCCTGGGTGACTCCGTCGGTTGAACATCTGACTTCGGCTCGGGTCACGATCTCATGGTTCGCGTTTGAGCCCCACATCGGGTTCTGTGCTGACAGCTCAGAGCCTGGAGCCTGCCTCGGATTCTGTGTCTCTCTCTGTCTCTGCTCGTGCTCGCTCTCTCTCTCTCTCTCTCTCTCTGAAAAACAAACATTTAAATTTTTTAAAGAATTAACATGTAAAACTCTTGTACGGTGTTGAATAGACACTGAGTCCTCAGTAAACAGCAGCCACGACTCTCGTCATTACCGTTGCCGTTTTTCTTCGAAGCTGAGCGTGCAGGCCTGTTGCGTCTGCATGGCCTGTCCTCGCCCCCACCCCGGGCCTGGGCCCCACTGTGGTGTTTACCGCCAGAACGTTGCAGGTATCTCCGTGTTCGGCTACTCCATGGCGCTGTCCATCGGGGGGATCTTCGCTTCCCGCCGCCTGCACCTGAACCTGCTCCAGAACGTGCTCCGGTCCCCCATGAGCTTCTTCGAGCGGACCCCCAGCGGGAACCTGGTGAACCGCTTCTCCAAGGAGCTGGACACGGTGGACTCGATGATCCCTCAGGTCATCAAGATGTTCATGGGCTCCCTGTTCAACGTCATCGGCGCCTGCGCCATCATCCTGCTGGCCACGCCCATCGCTGCCATCATCATCCCGCCGCTGGGCCTCATCTACTTCTTCGTGCAGGTGAGAGGCGGGGTCCCGGGGCTGCAGGAGGAGCCCTCCTGGGTTTCACGCTCCCGTGTGAGTCCGGGCCTCACGCCGTCTTCCCATTTCCGCGGCACGGCGCTGTGCGCGATTTGCCGGCAGAGGGCCCAACTGGTGTTTGTCACTTTTCAATACCTCTCAAAGGGAGAAAAGCTATAGTAGTAAAGACACCTTGATTATTAAAATAGATTATTAACATTATGGAGGTACCCGGGTGGCACAGTCAGTTAAGCGTCCACCTTGTGGTCTCGACTGAAGTCGTGATCTCATGGTTTTGGGAGATCGAGCTCCACATTGGGCTCTGTGCTCACAGCACAGAGCCTGCTTGGGATTCTCTCTCTCCCTTTTTCTCTGCTCTCCCCCACCCATGTGCACATGCGTGCGCTCTCTCTCTCTCTCTCTCTCTCTCTCAAAATAAATAAACTTAAAAGAGTTTTATGAAATTCTTTAGTTCTTAGCCCCCCTGCAGAAAATAGAGATGTGAATAACAGCAGCTCAGACAAGATGTTTGTCTTTCTCTCTCCTAGTGGAAATGTATTTACTTATTTGTTTGTTGTTTCTATTTATTTTTTTCTCATAGTAGAAATTTAGAGGTGGGCCCTTCAGCTCTGGTATGGCAGTTGCACACATTTGTTAATGTCCCAGACTTCATCGCTGTTGTGGTTTTCTTTTAAGTTTTCCCAGCTTTGCACAAGCCTTCCATTCTTAAGTTGACCTCATGGTCTAAGGTGGTTGCTGGAGCTCCAGCCATCAATGTGTATTTCAGAATATAAGACCGAGGAAGGGAAACAAACACAGCAAGGGAGTCAGTGTGGTTGTTTAGGTGATGGCCACGTAAACTGTGCTTGCAGCTGACGGAGGACCATGTCGAGGCCCTGGTGGTGCAGCTGGGAGTGTGAACTCACGTCTGTCTGATTTTAAAGCTTGCGTTGGTAACCACGGTGCTGCACTGCCCCTTTCTGCCCCGAAAAGGTTACCTGCAGCACAGTTGCTGGCGGGAGACAGTGGTTTAGATGGGAGCCAATCACTACAGCACAAAACAAGAGCGAGAGCTGCCAAGATCTCCACGCATCAGGCTGTGCCGTGGCCTGCTCACGCGGGGTCCAGAGCCCTTGGTCGTCAGCTGTCCCCCAGGTTCCACCACCCTGTGGCCCCGTGGTTGGTGTGCATGAATGAAGGTTGGAACCAGAGAGAGCAGGACCCACTGCGACACCCTCATTGTGTTCTCTTTAAGTTGGTGCCAGCTTTTTTTTTTTTTTCACTCAGTGATGGGATCTCGTGTTCCTTAATGGAGATAATTATGGAGATGTTGTTGTGATACCACCGATTTTATTTTTTATTTATTTTTAATGTTTTAATGTTTATTTTTGAGAGAGAGAGAGAGAGAGCACGAGTGGAGGAGGGGCAGAGAGAGGGGGAGACATAGAATTCCAAGCGGGATCCAGGCTCTGAGCTGTAGCACAGAGTCCGACGCGGGGCTCAGACCCACAAACCGGGGGCGCCTGGGTGGCTCAGTCGGTTAAGCATCTGATGTCGGCTCAGGTCATGATCTCAAAGTCCATGAGTTCAAGCCCCACGTCGGGCTCTGTGCTGACAGCTCAGAGCCTGGAGCCTGTTTCAGATTCTGTGTCTCCCTCTCTCTCTGCCCCTCCCCTGCTCATGCTCTATCTCTCTCTGTCTCAAAAATAAATGAAAACATTGAAAGAAATTAAAAGAAAAAAAACAACAACCCACAAACCATGAGATCATGACCTGAACCAAAGTCGGACGCTTAACCGACTGAGTCACCAAGGTGCCCCTCCATGGATTTTATTTTTAAACAACAAAGACAGTTCAGCAAAGGATCATATTATATACACACTGTTACTATAACCAAGATGCAAGCATAATGTGCAGGGCCAGAAAGGGAAGCAGTGAGAGGAAAAGGAAAACTTGGTGTCCCCAAGGGTTGGGATTATGGGAGAATTTGTTTGTTTGTTTGTTTAATGACTTTTAACTAAATACACACTTACCTCACCACCCAGCAGTCCTTCCTCAGCATATATGTAATAGAGATGAGAGAATGCATCTACTAAAAAAAAAAAAAGTGCTAGAACATTCTTAGCATCTTGGTTCATAATAGCCTCAAACTAGAAATAACTTGAGAGTTTTGACCTAGAGGACACAAGAATTTTATGGATGCTGGAGATGTTCTAGATTTTGGTCAGATAGTGGGGGTGCAGGTGTGAATGAATGTAAACTTCATCAAGCTGTAAAGATTCGGTGCATTTTTCAGCATAATGTGTGTTATATCTTGATTAAAAAGTGGCTTTTCGATACACGTAGGTTCTTTCTCTTTCCTCCGAAAAGATCTGGAAGGTTATACACTGAGATTTGAATAGTGCTTATCTGAGTGTAATGGCTGCAGTGTGATTTTTTTTTTTTAATATTCCCATCTGTATCATTCCCCCAACCCCCAGCATTTTAAATGGCTACCCATTAATGTTTTAATTTAAAAGCAAGTCATTTTTATAAAAAGATGAAGAGATAAGCCGATGTGGACTTGTGTTGGGGCGTCCTTGTTGCTTGGAAGAAGGCATTTCTGCTTTTATGGAATATTTTGGTGTCTGAAAAACTGCCCAGTCACAGCTCCAAGTACCTTAGCTTGTGGCCTGCTGCCTGGCTCAGGCAGGTGCTTGTCGAGCGGTTATTACTTACTTATTTACTTATTTTATTTATTATTTTTTTAAATGTTTATTTTTGAGATAGAGACAGGGTGTGAGCAGGGGAGGGGCAGAGAGAGAGAGGGAAACACAGAATCCGAAGCAGGCTCCAGGCTCTGAGCTGTCAGCACAGAACCCGACCTGGGGCTTGAACTCACGGACCGTGAGATCATGACCTCAGTCGAAGTTGCACGCTTAACTGACTGAGCCACCCAGGAGCCCCTTTATTTATTTACTTTAATGCTTATTTATTTATTTATTTATTTATTTAACGTTTATTTATTTTTGGGACAGAGACAGACAGAGCATGAACGGGGAGGGGCAGAGAGAGAGGGAGACACAGAATCGAAGCAGGCTCCAGGCTCTGAGCTGTCAGCACAGAACCCGACCTGGGGCTTGAACTCAGGAACTGTGAGATCATGACCTGAGTCGAAGTTGCACGCTTAACTGACTGAGCCACCCAGGAGCCCCTTTATTTATTTACTTTAATGCTTATTTATTTATTTATTTATTTATTTAACGTTTATTTATTTTTGGGACAGAGACAGACAGAGCATGAACGGGGAGGGGCAGAGAGAGAGGGAGACACAGAATCGAAGCAGGCTCCAGGCTCTGAGCTGTCAGCACAGAGCCCGACGCGGGGCTCGAACTCACAGACCGTGAGATCATGACCTGAGCCGAAGTCGGACGCTTAACTGACTGAGCCACCTAGGCACCCCAATGCTTATTTATTTAGAGAGAGAGAGATAGCGAGCTCGAACACGACTGGGGGAGGGGCAGAGAGAGAGGGCAAGACAGAATCCCAAACAGGTTCCGTGCTGCCAGCATGGAGCCCAACACCGGGTTCAAACCCATGAACCTGTGAGATAGTGACCTGAGCCAAAATCAGCGGTTGGATGCATAACCATCCTAGCCCCCCAGGTGCCCAGCAAGCAGTTATTTTTATTTACAAGCACCAGGCACTTGGTTTCTGAAAAAGTAAGGTGAGTCTGGTGGGGTGGATTATGTCTCCTGGAATAGAGTTTAAAAGGGAAGCTAGCGGGACGCCTGGATGGCTCCGTCGGTTGAGCGTCCAACTTCGGCCCAGGTCATGATCTCGCGGTTTGTGAGTTACAGCCCCGCGTTGGGCTCTGTGCTGACAGCTCAGAGCCTGGAACCTGCTTCAGATTCTGTCTCCCTCTCTCTCTGCTCCTCCCCTGCTCACATGTTCTCTCTCAAAAATAAATAAAGATTAAAAAAATTTTTTTTAAATAATAAAAGGGAAGCTAGCTAATAGTTTTTTTTTTTTTAAAGACTGAGTTTAGGGGCTCCTGGGTGGCTTCAGCTCGGGTCATCATCTTGCGGTTCATGAGTTCGAGCCCCGTGTTGGGCCCCCTGCTGTCCGCACAAAGCCCACTTCAGATCCTCTGTCCTTCTCTCACTGCCCCTCCCCCACTTGTCTTCTCTGAAAAATAAATAAAATATTTTTTAAAATTAAAAATAAGTAAGCAAACAACAATTTAAAGACAAATACATCTCAGGGTAGCTTTCTACAGTAAATAAAGTGGAGTAGGTTGAGCAGGGAAAATACTTGAGAATGATTTCCATCCGGGATGTTTAGAAAGAAAGCCGGGGAGAGGAACCCTCCCAGGGCAGATCCCGCGGGGCCGAGGCATCAGGGTTTTGTTCAAGGCCGAGAGGCTCGGGAGCAGAGCGGGCATCTGGCCTACCCTCGGGGACTGGCAGAGCAACCATCGTGGGCCTGCCCTGGCTGGCGTGGTGCTGGGTTAGCTTACAGAGTTTCCAGGACCCAGAAGGCTGCCCAGGTGTGGGTTCAGGTGACCGCACACGCTGCCGTCCAGGAAGCAGCTGCTAAACTTGGAGGCCCGTCCGACTCCTCCATTATGTTCACAGTTCTCTGTGGAAGGTCTCTGCTCCCACAAGGGCCCCAGGAGGCGGGGAGGCCGTGTCCCTAACCACCCTTTGTTCCCTGTCTTGTTCATTTGTCTGGCTGTGTCGCTTGTGAAACACCTGCCTTCGCACCTCCAGAATGGGGAACCTCAGTCTCCCCGGTCCTGTTTGTACAGACGAGGAAACTAAGGCCGCGAGAACTAAATGTCCTCACGTGACCAGTCTGTCATCTAAGGGCGGGTCCTCGAAGCTTCCAGGGCATGATTTGCTTTGCTTTTGTTCCATCTGCCCTGGTTAGGGCAGGAGCAGAGCCGATGGGGTGACTGCCCGCGGGGAACGGGTGGAGGCCAAAGGCCACGCTGCTAGGTCCAGAAAAACCTAGAGGTCTGTGGCTTGAGAGAGGCAGGACAGTGCAGGGGTTCACCCTTGACAGCCGGCTTCTCCGAGTCCAGCCCCCCAGCTCGGCCACTTGTCGCCTGAGGGGGACCTGAGGGGGAAGAGGTCAGCGAGCTTCTTTGTGCCTGGGTTTACTGACAGTCCGTGCAAATGAGCACCGACTCCTAGCTGTCTGGTGACGATGAAATGAGCTGATTCTGTGGAAGGACTTCAAACTGTGCTAGGGTAGTCGGCTCCCCGTGGTCCTGAGCTGCTGGCATTACGTGGTCGCTGTCGTCATTCTGTTGTGCTGGCATCGGGTGAGCAGAGACACCTGTTAAAAAGCAGCCCAGCTCCGCCATCTTGCCTCCCGGAGGTGCCGTGTGTGTCCAGGCTTTGTCCAGCGCAGCCCTGGTGGGGGTGGGTGGCTGGCATGGGAGGGGCTTTGCCAGCTCCCTGGTCCGTTCTCTTCCCCTAGAGGTTCTACGTGGCCTCGTCCCGGCAGCTGAAACGCCTCGAATCCGTCAGCCGCTCCCCAGTGTATTCCCACTTCAACGAGACCCTGCTGGGGGTCAGCGTCATCCGCGCCTTCGAGGAACAGGAGCGCTTCATCCGCCAGAGCGACCTGAAGGTGGACGAGAACCAGAAGGCCTATTACCCCAGCATCGTGGCCAACAGGTGGGCACCCGAGGCCCGTGGGAGGAGGTGAAGGAAGCCTTAGTTCCTGGAGGAGGGCCTCACACACGGGATGGTTAGACTTGGTCGGGGCGGGAAAGGACGGAATAACATTCAAGGCAGACAGGAGCACTGGCAGCTTGAAGCACAGGCACTCCGGTGGCACTGAGGAACAACAGGGAGCAAGATTTTCTGGAGTCAGAAAATGCTGCAGGAACTATCCGTTCGCTGTGGTCCTGACGGTACAAGGTCATCGGTGACAGGTGGGCTCAGCTGATATTTTTGTGGCCTGGTTCTCAGCTGACGGGGGTGATCACCCACCACCCCTGTGTGATGAGCTTTGGAAGCCGTTCACCAGCCTGAGGTTGGACCATGTGAGATGGCCATGATGAAAAAAGCATCCGTCCCAAAGAAGGGACAGGAGTTCGCTACTTGTCGACTAAATTCAGAAAAGTATCTGACTTATCCCTAAAAGAATATTCTCCTCACTCATGTCCTGATACGTTTTTTGAGATGTGGGATAGGAAATTCTGGAGAGGGGTGACTCACCCTGGGAGCAACGTGTCGTAACCAACTGTTGCCCCATCATACACAATATAATCCCATAAGGTAAGACTGGGTGGGGTGACCATGAATCACTGGAGACCTGACCTTCCCCTGCAGAATCGTCAGGGAGTTTCTCAAATTTGGGTCTGTTTTTAGGATAAGCTCACACCCAGGAAGATCAGTCACGTGAATCTTTTTAAAATTTTTCTTTTTTGGGGCACCCGGGTGGCCCACTTCGTTTTGCGTCTGACTTCGGCTCAGGTCACGATCTCGTGGTTCATGAGTTCGAGCCCCATTCAAACCCACTTTGGGTTCTGTGTCCCCATTCTCTCACTGCCCCTTCCCTGCTAATACTCTCGCTCACTCTATCTCTCAAAAATAAATAAATGTTAAAATTTTTTTAATAAAAAATAAATTTTTCTTTTTTTAATGTTTGTTTATTTATTTATTTATTTATTTATTTATTTATTTATTTAGAAAGAGAGAGAGAGTGTGTGTGAGCAAGGGAGGGGCAGAGAGAGAGGGAGACACAGAATCTGAAGCAGGCTCCAGGCTCTGAGTTGTCAGCACAGAGCCCGACGTGGGGCCTGAACCCACAAACCGTGAGATCATGACCTGAGCCGAAGTTAGACACTCAACTTACTAAGCCACCCAGGCACCCCCAGTCACACGAATCTTAAGGGCTGTAAGATCAACAACACCATTTCCCTAAAATGTTTTACACCTTAAATCACTAATATTCCTAACGCTTGGAGGTACGCTAGGGAAGTTTGCTTTAAACCAATAATGTTATCTGTTTATATTCCAAGAGGTAAAATAATGTATTTTAACATGTCTAAAAGGAGGGTGATCTAGGAACATTACAGCTACATTGAAAATAGTATTTCATTTCTCACTCTCCCTTCCCCCTTCTGCCAAGAAAAGGTTATTTTTGCAACAGTGCTGCCTCTTACAGTTGATGACTTCTTAGTATTTAGGAACTTTCCTGGACCTGTCTTTGCAGATGGGTGTACATGGGTATGTTATAAAGGTTTCCGTAAATAAAAAAAGTTGGTTCTTAAAAAGGCAAGCTTTAGTTTCCCGGCAAGGCTCCTTCTGGAGAACCCCGTTTCAGTCCCCCGGGGTTGCGAGATCAATGAGGAATTAGTGAGGCCGTGTCCCTTTGGCTCTCCTTCCCCCGTGAGAGGACAGATCGAAGGCCTGTCTCGGGAGCTCTCGGGGAATTCTTTCCGTTAGCAAAGTGCCTCCCTCCTTCCCCGGCTTGAGCCAGAAACCAGATCTCTGACGAGCCAACTCCTGGTGTGTCTGTCCATCTGCCTGTGTGTCTGTGAGCAGGTGGCTGGCCGTGCGGCTGGAGTGCGTAGGCAACTGCATCGTCCTGTTTGCTGCCCTGTTCGCCGTGATCTCCAGGCACAGTCTCAGCGCCGGCTTAGTGGGCCTCTCGGTGTCCTACTCACTGCAGGTAAGACAGGTGCCCCCAGCTGCATTCTCTTACGGTTGTCAGGGTCTCGGGCCTTTGCTGTGAATTCCCGCAGGAGCTGGGGGAGAGGTGAGGGGCCAAGCGGCGTTTGAGAAGCCCAGTGACCCGCTGGTGCTGGAGGGAGATGAGACACAGGGCCGGGATTGCCCCGTCAGTCAAGGAAAGCCCTTGATGAACCAAGAGGATGCCTCCAGCGACAGGAAAAATGCTTTTCACTCTGTCACTTTATCTCTCATTCCGGCTTTAGCCACATTGCCCAAATTTTGATACATTGGGTTTTCCCTTATTACCATCTCGTTGGAAATCTTTTCTGATGCCCTTTCTGATTGCTTGTGTGGCCCAGGGGTTATTTTGAAACGTGCTTGCCTAAGAGGTGCGGTCTGGCGACGGCGGTACGTGAGGCCGGTACCTTTCTTACCTCAAAAAATTGCGTAATTCGTAATTACTCGCTGAAGATAAAGCAGCCCCTGCTCACCCCAGAAGCTCCATGTGACTCTTCTGTGCACAGGTCACCACGTACTTGAACTGGCTGGTTCGCATGTCGTCCGAGTTGGAGACCAACATCGTGGCCGTGGAGAGACTGAAGGAGTATTCGGAAACGGAGAAGGAGGTAAAGCCGGCCCCTGGCCTGCCCTCCCCTGCCCTCACCTGACCTCATCAGCGCGACCTGGGTGCCTTCAACAGACAACCCCTATTCAGCGAAAATTGTCTTCTGTTCTTTGTTATATATCTGTATGAGGGACTTGTGTGGTGCAGAATGAGACGAGTTTCATCTTCACGTTTAAAAATTAAATATCAGTTGTTTCAAAGCCCTGAAAGTCAACAGCAAGAGAGTCAGTACGTGGATGTTGTAAAAATCATGACCGAAGTTTGGGGAACCCGGCAGTTGTTTGACCCAAGTCCCCATTTTATAGATGGAGGAGAGGGTCACCTGGGGAGGGACAGTGACTGATCCAAGGTCACAAGTGGTCAGGGTAGGACCCAGGTGTCCAGACATCAGTGCCACATTGCCCCTAGAAAGTGCCATTTTCTGTCTACACGCTGTCACTGGTGGCATTGGCAGTGATCATGGTGACAATACCAGTGGATCCCCTCATCGCCCCCACCACCAGTAATATTAGGGACACATATTGGGCCCTCGGGAGCTGTCAGCCCTGTCCTACACATTTTACATAGAGTAATTGATACAATTTATGTAGAGTAATTCGTGTAATCTTTATGTAGCCTTATAGCTCATGTTCTGTCATGATCCCCATTTTACGCATCAGGAAACTAAGACGCAGGGTTAAGTTACTTTGCTCAAGGTTACGTGGCCATTGGCACACTGCCTCCCAAGAAAATGCCCCGTCCTTAAGACTCTGACACAGGTGAACCAGGTCCCGCTTCATGGGAGAGCATTATTCCGAATGGTGCGAGCGCCCCCTGTGGAAATAAGAGTGTATTACACCAGGGGTTTTCACGCTCAACATCGAATTTATTTTTTTAGTTTTTAAGATCTAATTTACATGGCCTGCAGTTCACTGTGCATGAAGTATGAAATTAAATTTATTTTTTTAATTTCTGGATGTTTGTTTATTTGTTTTAGAGAGAGAGAGAGAGAGAGAAACAGAGCCCAAGCAGGGGAAGGACAGAGAGAGAGAGAGAGAGAGAGAGAGAGAGAGAGGGAGAGACAGAATCCTAAGCAGGCTCTGTGCTGTCAGCTCAGTCTCCCGAACCATGAGATGACCTGATCTGAAACCAAGAGTCAGACCCTTAACCTACTGAGCCACCCAGGTGCCCCGCAATTAAATTTATTTAAAAAATTTTTGTTTTTACTTCTTTTAATTACTTACTTTTTTAATTTCTCAAATAAGAGCATACTTGAAAAATACAAAAGAATGTAAAGATCCAGGGTCTTAGCACTACTAAAAATATGTATTTATATAGAATACATTTTCACAGTTAGAAAGTTCCACCCACCTCTCTCTCCAGTGCCCTCCGTGTTCTTACAGCGTATCCCCTGCATTATACATAAATTTGTAAAAGGGGACTGTGCTTGTTGTAAATGAAAATTAATGTAACAAGCTTATGGGGGAGAAAGGATGAAAGTTCTCTCTTGCTGTCCCCTCCATTCCTCAGCTCCCCCAAAGGTAGCCTCCAGCCTGGCCCGGAGCACATCCAGTTGTAGAGCTCAGGAAATGCTGAACTGAACTTAAGAAGCTTTTCAGAAATAGGGGCTGTGTGACTCTGGGCAAGTTACTCACCCTCTCTGTGTTTCAGTTTCTTCATGTGTAAACTGGGGATAATGAAAGGACCCCTCTCATGGGATTGTAGTGACGATGAAGTGAGGTCATGGGACCGTGATCTTTCTCATTAGCCGTTGCTGCATAGTTGGTGTCCCGATGTAGAAGGCATTCGGACTGACACCTCTGCCCTTGTGTCTGACCAGAGAAGACCACTCGCTTATTGGTACAGTCCACAAATACTCGTGGAGCCCCTACTGTGTGCCTGGAGTATGACAGCGAGCAGGCAAAGAACCTGTCCTGACAGAGATGTTCCAGGGGGCGTGGGTGACAGAATAAGCGAATTAAAGCACACCTGCGGTGCTAGGAGGTGCCCGGTGGTCTGGAGGAGAACGAAGCGGGGGGGGGGGGGGGGACGGAGGGCACAGAGGCAGGGGGTGGTCTGAATTGGCGGAAGATCTGCAGCATGCCAGGGAGCGCACGAGAGGGTAGTTTGGGAAAGAGCATTCCAGACAGGGGCACCTGCAGGTGCAAAGGCCCGGCAGCGAGGTACGCAGGTGTGTTTGAGAGGTAGTGCAGCCCCGTGGGGAGCCGAGTGAGCAAGAGGGAGGGAGATGAGGTCAGAGGGGACCTGCAGGTCACCTACAGCCTTGGGTCACATGGGACTGAAGATCCCTTACCGCCACCCCCCACCCCCGATCACAGGCTCCCTGGCAAATCCCCGAGACGGCTCCGCCCAGCACCTGGCCTCAGGTTGGCCGAGTAGAATTCCGAGACTACGGCCTGCGTTACCGGGAAAACCTGGACTTGGTTCTCAAGCACATTAACGTCACCATCGATGGAGGGGAGAAGGTGGGTGTACCTTGTTTCCCCCATCCATTCACAGTGGGGCAGGTGAAACCAGGTGCCTCATTCCCCCAGTTTATCACGGCCCTGGACCATGGAGGTGGGGCTTGTGGAGGTAAAAGCTGCTCAGAGTGTCCCAGGTGTGTTGCATACTGTTGGCCGGGCACTAAATGAGGCCCACCTGTGTGTTTTGGGGGGGAAGAAATCTGAGTATGTTGAAAATTATGAAAAATCTGGTGTGCCTTCTGTAAAGATCCACTTCCTGCTTTTCTTGAAAGATCAGAACATGAAAAAAAGGGGGGGGGGCGCCTGGGTGGCTCAGTTGGCTAAGCGTCCGACTTCGGCTCAGTTCATGATCTCACGGTCCGTGAGTTCGAACCCCGCGTCGGGCTCTGTGCTGACAGCTCAGAGCCTGGAGCCCCTTTCAGATTCTGTGTCTCCTCTCTCTGTCCCTCCTCCGTTCATGCTCTGTCTCTCTCTGTCTCAGAAAAAATAAATAAACATTTAAAAAAAAAAAAAAGAAAGATCAGAACATGTAGCAACACTGGGCTTACACTCCCTGCCTGGCTTTTTCTAGACCAGACAAGAGCTTCTCAGCTCACCCTGTCCCTCCCTGTCTCACTTGTGTGCCTAGCTGTCCCCTGCAGGCATTCAGGTTTGCCAGCTCTAGAATAGGAAGATGCTGTCATCACTAGTAGGGATGGCTCGATGAACATGTGAGGGTGTCAGAAGTTTGGAATGTACCCCTGGTCCCAGGCTGCTCCTGTAAGACGTCCTTGCCCTGAGACCTTTAGACCCTCCTCAGGAATCAGACTTAAGGGTCTTCCTGGTCACCTGCCATGGGACAGTGTTTCCATCATCTCTAAACATGTGTATTTGTTAAGCCGTTCCTGCTGCGAGGCTCAGAACGTTTTCTTCCCGTGAGATAATTTCTCTAAGAACAAGGGGAAGAATAGAGTGGGTGGTGTTCTCACTGAGGCTTTATGGTTTATGTTGTATCATGAGACTCTCCTCTTTGACATTTTTGTTAGAGGTTGGAGGAAGCCTGCCTTTCAAGAGCCCAGATGAGAAGGCAAGAGTTGTAACTGGGTGTCAGGAATGTCCATCATTGGCCACTGAACAGGGAGACCGGTCCTATCCATAACCTCTTTTTTGCTCATGCAGCTGGGGTCGAGGGGAGAAGGTGTGGCATGCAGGGGGATCTGCTTGAATCTTTGAGATATTTCAGCAGCTCGGGATGGGAAACTCACCATCAAAGGACTGAAAAACAGTAGGGGGAAGATACCTGATTACCAGTATTTTCGAGAGTTGAAAACAAATGGGGCTTTATGGAAAACCCCTTCTGCCCGAGCCCTCTTTGGAGATCTGTGCTCACTTATCAAAAGAAGTGATTATAATTTTAACTTATAAAAAGAGCTGACAAAGAGAAGGAAGTCCCCTTTTTTATTTATTTTGACAGAGCACGAGCTGGGGAGGGGCAGAGAGGTAGGGGGTCAGACATCCAAAGCAGGCAGTGCACTGACAGCAGAGAGCTTGATGCAGGGCTCAGACTCATGATCTGCAAGATCATAACCTGAGCCAAAGTGAGATGCTTAATCGACTGAGCCATGCAGGCGCCCCGAGACAGAAGTCCTTCTTCACCCTTGGCCAAAACAGCCCCTGAAGGAATGTCCCTGGGAAGCTACTGATGGGGAGGGCTGTGTAGACACTGGGTCGACCAGGTGACTGAACTGCTCTAGGGTGGATACCTGAAATGCGGGCCCCCTGGGGGAGGGCAAGAGGTAACCCCCAGATACCAGCCTTCCTGCCTTACCCTGGGCCCTTCCTGCCCCACAGGTTGGCATCGTGGGGCGGACAGGAGCTGGGAAGTCATCCCTGACCCTGGGCTTGTTTCGGATCAACGAGTCTGCTGAGGGAGAGATCATTATCGACGACATCAACATAGCCAAGATTGGCCTACATGATCTGCGCTTCAGGATCACCATTATCCCACAGGTGGGGTCTGGTGTGCCGAGGGCGTCAGTGGGGCACCCTGAAAGCTTACGTAGGTATATTTTCAGGACAAATGTAAATGTGTTCCTATTTTGTTATTTTCATCGAAACCATACTGTTTCTTTGCCACTGAATATCCTCTTAGCATACAAATAACAGTGGGAATTAACTGGATATCATTTCTTCATTCCCACTGGCTCCAGTCGGGACAAGAATAAGTCTCTCAAGAGCCAGGAGAGGAAAATGGATTTTCTAGATTGATTTCTGTAGGTGGTGATTCCCTAATGTGTTTACTTGTCATGTTATTTTCTCTAAGATTTTTTCTAAGACTGTACTTTGTAGGCAGGGAACAGGGAGGAATCCATGGCACTTGATGATCAGGGATTACTCAGGCTGCTTCTCTCTTCTGGAAGGTTCCAGTACATTTGCATATTGAAGCCTCTGGAAAGTCTTACAACAAGAAATCTATTTTATTTCACTTAACCCAAGGTTTTCCAAACTGTTTTCCCCCCATTATTAACGTCTCCAGAAAGGGTGATTCCAAGGAGCCCTGGGACCCTACCAGAAGTTTTCACGCCCCAGCCTTCTGCCTCATCCCTACCCAACATGACGTGAGCCTCACATGCCATCTGCCGTTTTTTCCCCAAACAGGACCCTGTTTTGTTTTCGGGTTCCCTGCGCATGAACCTGGACCCGTTCAGCCAGTACTCGGATGAAGAAGTCTGGACGTCCCTGGAGCTGGCTCACCTCAAGGACTTTGTGTCAGCCCTTCCCGATAAGCTGAACCACGAGTGTGCAGAAGGCGGGGAGAACCTGAGGTAGGCAGGCATGCGAGGCCCTGACCGGGTCTCCTCGGCTGAGCCTTGGTCCTTATGCATATGTGTCCGACCTGGGTTTGAGTCCCGGCTCTGCCACAGACAAGCCAATTTCTCTTAACCTCTTGGAGCCTCAGTTTCAATATCTGTGAAATGGGTTTCAGTCCAGACTGACTTTTTACCATGAACTATAACCGGGAAGGCTAATATGGTTCCTTCCTTCCACCAGATTTATTCAATTGAGAGTGACTGTCGCTTGTTAAACTATTGAAAAGCTTCTCTGTCAGTCAGTTAATAGCACTTTTCTGAGCCCTCTGAGTCACCGCTCACTGCCCCAGCTGCGTTGGCCCTTGTCCCAGGATCCACCCATGACCCAGCAACCAAAGTATTCATGTCTGGCACAACAGCAAACCAGAGTCCTGCTCCAGTGTTATTAGTCAGTGGCTGGCTCAGTTGCCCATCTCTGTGGCCGCCAACCCCCAAGCCTCAGATGTGTTGAGCAGTGGCAGTGACCGTTCAGACACCTGGGGTGATCGGCCAGGCGGCTCTGCTGTTCGTGGCTCACTCCTCTGGCTGGGGGTCCGCGGGGGCAATTAGGGTCTGCTCCACATGTCCTTCCTCCTTCAGCAGACCAGCCCAAGCACATTGTCATGGTGACGGCAGAGGTGCAAGAGCGCACAAACCCTGGTGTGCATTCCCAGTGCAAGCCTCTGCTGGCCTTATGTTTGCCAGCATGCCCTTGACCAAAGCAAGAGACGTGGTTGAGTCCAGAGTCAACGGGGAGGGTCCTACAGAAGGCACGCATGTGGGGCCATCTTGTGATGTCACACTGCCCGTGTTGCCCTCGTCAAATATTTTGGGTATCCCCTCTGAGTCCTGTGTTGAAAATGATCCTGAGCCTGCTTCTAGGTCAGCAGCAAGAATGTCCTGGCATCACTAACGTCTGCCGTGGGCGCAGGAGCGGGGAGTGGCAGTGCTTTCCTGGTGTCTCTTCTCTCTTCTCCCAGCTCAGGCCTGGGCTCAGGGTCAGGGGTGGTTGTGACACTCTGTCTCCTGCTCTTTGTCTCTTCTGCTCAAGTGTTGGGCAGCGTCAGCTGGTGTGCCTGGCCCGGGCTCTGCTGAGGAAGACAAAGATCCTGGTCTTGGATGAGGCCACCGCGGCCGTGGACCTCGAAACCGATGACCTCATTCAGTCTACCATCCGGACGCAGTTTGACGACTGCACTGTCCTGACCATTGCTCACCGGCTCAACACCATCATGGACTACACAAGGTGATGCTGCTGGCATAGAAGGCCTGTCAGCCTTGGGATTTACCCATTTGTACAGCATCCCGTGTCTAGTCACAGCCCTCTCTTTACGCTGGGTGTTTCTGGCATCACTCCATTATTGATTCAATCAACATGCGTGTGTGAAGTCCCTGCCACATTCTTGGTCCTGTTCTAGGCACTGGGGACTCAGCAAGGAGGTATCAGAGAAGGAGCCTGCCTGAGGGACCTGATAGGTTAGTTGAGGGCTGTGTATGGATATAGACAGCAAACACAGCAACGAACAAAAGCTGATTGCTCCGGGAAGGAAATGTAAGAAGTGACAAGAGGAGGGATTGAGGATGGGCAGCCAGTTGGAAGGCTACTGCACCAGTCCTAACACGAGGCATTAGGGCCCTGACCCAAAGCAGGGAGTTGGTCATGTGGCTCTTGGGGGCCCAGGGTGCCAACTGTTTCCCTGTCCCTCATGTCTGTGTCCCCTCCTCTTGCAGGGTAATCGTCCTAGACAAAGGAGAAATCCGGGAGTGTGGCCATCCCTTGGACCTCCTGCAGGAGAGAGGTCTTTTCTACAGCATGGCCAAAGATGCTGGCCTGGTGTGAGCCCCATAGCTGGTGCATCTGGTCGGAATTACAGGGCTGACAGGGCAGCATCCAGGGATGAGGCGCTGTTCTGGGGAACCCAAGCCTCCTGTCTACTGAAACCAAAAAGAAAAAAGAAAAAACAAAAAACAAAAAAATGAAAACACACACAAAACAGCCCATCCGGCCCCCAACCTGGAACTGACCATGAAGCACCAGGAGAGACCCAGAGATGCAGCCCCCCCAAACACTCCCACCCTCACCTCCATTGCCCCTACAAGATGTACATACGTTCTCACGCCCCTGGGAGTGCACACTTGTGCACTTGGTGCTTTGTTAGGAGGTTTGGTGGCCAGACAGCCGGAGAAATGGGTTTCGTAAAATATGCTAGTGACCAAATCCAGCCAACTGCCTCAGATCTCTCCAGCCAAAGTCTGTGGATTCCGTCTTTGAGAAGCTCGCCGGCCCCCGACAGCTGCCCGTGGCGCCTCTGACGTCCTTCCTTGTCTGGCTCCTCCCAGAATGCTTTGTTTCCTCGGGGCTGCAGGTGGGAGGTGAGGGGCCTGGGAAGATCATTCTCTCCCTCGGGCAGTACCTTGAGGGCCAGGGACTCTGCTGTCACCAACCGTCTGGTCTTCCAGGCGCTCAGACGCTAGGTACTGATGTCCCAGCCCCACTTCACTGGTACATGTGTCACACACGGGGCCAGCCTCCATCTCCACGGACTTCTCACTGACGGGACTCAGCAGGACTTGTGGGCTGTCTGGGCCCGGAGATCATCTCAGTGCTGACTCCCCAGCCTGGCTGCTCAGCTCCTTGTCCGCTCCAGTCTTCTCCCTGCTCTCCTGCCTCCCTCTTCCTACCCATTGCTAGAATGGCTCTCCTTCTGTAGTCCCTGAGAGAGAAGATCTGCCAATGGTTATGAAGCGGTCAAGGTCAAGGGAGCACCAGGTACCTCCTAAGTACAACGCGTTGGTACCTAAATGAGCCCTGTTGATCCCCCTGCGTGCCTCCGGGTATTTAGATTTCTTTTCTCGCCCTTGGCATCTGGTTAGCTTGAAGGTGGCAGTGTGGAGAACTCGACATTTCATTACTGAGTCTCTTCCAGGATGAGAACAGGACCCATTCACGAATATCAGTGACTGCTGCTTTTTCTTTCTTCTTTTTTTTTTTTTTTTCCTTCAAATGCTGCTCTAGGGAGAAAAACAGTCTCAAGACTTTAATTTCTTGGGAGGAAGGGTTAGCCAAGGAGCAGCATTCCCAGGGAATGGCCACGTCGGCCGGCTTCTGACAGCTGGTCCACGTGTTCCTGGAGGAGAACGGAGAGGCAGAGTCCTTCGAGGCCCGTCCTGTTTAGAGCTCTCAGGGAGCACAGTGAGACCCCAAAGCAGAGGAAGGTCACTGCTACTCCAAGATTCATACTTGCTATGAACTACGTTGCTGACTTCAAACCCAGAGAAGCATCTTTCTTTTAGGTGGAAATACATATTTATTTTTTTTGTAAGTTATACCATTCTTTCACACTAGATAAACCAAGTTTTTCTTGGGGATCTTTTTCTAACGACTTACACTGGAAACGTGAACATTTGCAAATAATTTGCAGTAAAAAAAATATTTTGTTTCTTACTGAACAGTTGTCCTGTGTTCTTGGGGCGTTATCAGAGGCTTCAGCCCTGTCCTTCAGGAGTCAAGACTGGGTACCCTCTCGTCTGCTTCTCTTCTTTCTCTTTGGCACACCTGTCGTCTCCAGCGGGAGCTCTCGTCCGGAAATGGGACCTTAGAGGTTAAGCAGGTGCAGTTTAGCGGGGAGTCAGCATGGCACAGTGGACAGAGGCTGGGTTTGAATCCCACCCTTGGATTCACTGGCTGTGTGACCCTTTGTGAGCCACTTGGTCTCTGTGCCTCGGCAGCCTCATCTGTAAGATGGGGCTGATCATACCTGCCTCCTGGGATTGTGGAGACAAGCAGCAGTGTGTCTGATATGCACAACCCTGGTCAGGTTCTAAGACACAAGGAGGGTGAAAGTCCCATGTGGCCAAATGACCCTAGAAAATCCCTTTGCATCAGGACAGGACAGGCTGTCCTGCAGTTAGCAAATTAGCCCTAAACTCTTAGGAAATGAACAAAAGGGTTTGTTTCTCACTCCTGTGTCTTGATGAGCGTCGGGTGCCTCTCTAGGGTCCCTGCCTTCCATGCAGCAGCTTAGCGATCCAGGCCCTTCTGGGCTTATGACATCACCTCTCGAGGCTGGCTTCCAGAGACCACAGCAGGGGAGGGGAAAGTGCGGGTGATGGACATCCATTTTTCATTGTCCCAAACCAGAAGCCACACAAGTCAGCTCCACTCAGCCCGTTGGCCAGAATCAGTCCTATGGCCCCAACCACACCGCAAAAGAGGCTGGGAAGTGCAGGGGCGCGTAAGGGAGAGCAGTACCTCTCCCTGCAGTCACTCGCATGTTTTCTGGGGTTTGGATAGTGTGTGAGTGAGGCTGGCATGTTCGGTTTCTGAGTTTGAATTGGACGAGTTTCGATGGTGAAGAATTCCCTGTAGTTGGGGAGCAGGCCATTCCTGCTGCACCCTAAAACCGCGCACCAAGTAAATGTGCAGAGGGAGCTTCCCGACCCTGCCGGTCTTCCCTCCGAGATTGCTGTCCCTGGACTGACACCTTTGCCTTGCACGTCGTTGCGTTTAGGGACTGAAGCCTGAGTGTTCAGTACAGGGCTCCCGACAGGGTGTTACCATTGGAAGGAGGTATTTATACGTGCCGGCTCGGGGCACGGGTGGGGGGGTGTCGGTCTGAGAAGGGAGGTGTGCTCCTGTCTCCTGTCTCTGTGGAGCCTGACCCTGAATCACTAAAACCCCAAGCCGGGTCTGTTAAACAGGTATCTGAGCGTGTGCCTACGGGTGTGCTTTGTGAGACAACTGGGACTCCAGAGGGTCCCAGGCCTGAGTCAGAGCTCCTTCTGCTTTACGAAGAGAAGGCCGCAAGCCGCATTAACCCTGAAGAAGGTGGAAGCCAGAAGCGCCAGGGTTGGGGCAGGGGCGCCTGCTCGTCCAGGTATGGTACGGGTGAGTGCTTTCCTAACGTGGAGGGAGATGGCACCTGCCGTGTGCCAGGCCCTGGGCTCAGTGGGGAGCGTTGCTCACACGGGAAGGGACCCCTGGGCCAGAGGGGAGCGGGCAGTGGACGTGGTGCCTCCCAGTGTTGAGCTCTTGTCCGCCGTTCATTCTCACACCCCGTGCGGGTCCTGCAGCTCATTCCAGAAAAACACTCCCAATCAGACCGCTTCTCTTCCCTCCCATTCCTGCCACGCTGGTCTCTCTCTCGTGTTCCTGTGACAGCTACCACCTCAGTGGTTTCCCTGCTTTTGCCCTGGCCGCCCCCTCCCTGCAGCAAGTCTGTAAAAAAATCACATCACAACCCTCCTGCGGTCCCCATCTCGGCACCCAGACACCCCACATAATCTGGCTTCCCATGACCTCTGCCCGCAGCTCCCTTCTGGCCACCTCACTGGCCTCTCCAGCCACAAGTCACACTCTGCTGGTGTTCCAGGGTGCAGGATGCAGGCCCAAGGATGCAAGACCAAGAGGGTCTTGCCTCTTGCTGGCCCCTCCCCTGGTGGTGGTACAGTGGCTGCTCTGTGAGAGCAGGGGGTTGATCTGTTTATTCCCTGATGAATGGCCCACCACGGGCATGTAGCATGTATCCAAGTGACTGGGTTCTCTGATCCAGGACAAGCCCTCTGTGCCGGGCCCTGAGCCAAGTGCGAAGTCATCGGGGACTCGAGAACTTGCCTTTCGGCACCTGTGGTTTCTTCCTTGGTACAGCTGGGATCATTATGTCCACCAGGCCAGGTGGGTGTGGGGATGGAAAAAGATCCAGGTAAAGCACCCAGCACCATAGCCGGCCCTCGGGACACCATCCTACATGATGATGTAGGATTCATTGCTTTGTCCATCCACCCGTCCATCCATCCGTCCGTCCATCCATCCGTCCATCCATCCATCCAGTCACGCAGTTGTCACTTACTGAGCACTCTTGTTTGCTGCACACCATGCCAGGTGCTGGGAGACACAGTGAAGACACATGAACAAATCCCTTACCTCGAGAAGGAAAGGGGGGCCCTGGGGCACCTAGGGGGCTCAGTTGGTTCAGCATCCGACTCTTGATCTCAGCTCAGGTCAGGATCTCACAGCTCATGAGTTCGAGCCCTGAGTTGGGCTCTGTGCTGACCGCGTGGAGTCTGCTTGGAGTTCTCTCTCCCTCTCTGCCCCTGCCCCACTTGTGCGCTCGCTCGCTCTCTTTCTCTCAAAATAAATAAATAAACCAAGAGGGAAAAAAAAAAAAAAAAAGGAAAGGAGCCCTTTCCTTCGCTTCTGGTGGGATACCAGAGTGGAATTCAACTAGCAGCCAGCTGGTGTTTTAGAGCTAACGAAGTGTGCGAGAGGCAGTGTGGTACAGTGGATAGGACATGAGCTCTGGAGCCCGGCCACCTGGGTTCGGATCCCTCCTTATGCTATCTCCGTTTTCTCATCTGTAAAAGGGGCATCCTCAAAGCATCCTAGTAAGGGGATAATGATGGGACCTTCCTCCTCCCGTTGTAAGGGTTCCCTAGAAGGCTGCGGCAGGCATTGGGGCAGGGCTTGGTAAGCGTTTGCAGTGACAGGAGGGGACACAGGTGAAGGTAAGGGACCTACTGAGACCGACACTGACCACAGACGGTCTGTACATGGCTTTTCCTGCATCTGTGTGCCCCCCCTCCCCCGAGCCTGTGGCAGGGGGACGGATGGCCTGGGTGGCCCTTGCAGGCCAGTCTCCAGGAAGCCGTGGTGTGGGCCCAACAACAGCCTCATTAGCGCTGGCTCCCCGGGCGCACGCTCCGCCTGCTGGCCAACCACCTCCCTCCATGAAAGAAGCCTTCAAATGACCCTCAGTGAGTTTGCCAAACACACAGCGGCTGCCTCTTTGGCCTGCGGTTGCTCTGCCCGGACATCGGGGGGCTCCGTTCCAAGTAGAGAAATGGAAAGTGCTGTGTCTGGTCCCTTCCTCTGCTTCAAAGTTGGGCAGACGCCCCCCACGCCACGTCCTGGGCTGTGGTGGTAAATAGACCCAGGAGCAGAGCCCCCACTCGGCCACTTACAAGCTGGGCGACATTGGCAGGTCATGTGAACTCACTGAGCCTCAGTTTCCTCGTTTATAAAACAGAGCTGGGAGGTGCTAGTGATGGTGGGGCCGGCCCCTTGTAGGCATGACCAGGGGCAGGCGAGGGACGCAGACCTCCCACTCTACTTGTAAGGCGACAGGAGCTTCTGGCCGCCCCTTGACAGAGGGAGGTAGGCACTGCCGTTAGATCTAGCTTTGGTTTACTCTGGGCTGAAAACCCTATGTTGAATGGACCAGCTGAAAGTCCCTGTGACCGGGCTGGGACAGGGCGGGCTCCCGGTCCCAGCAAGCAGGTGGGTGTCCACAGGCCCCCCTTGATGTACCAGCACAGCCATTGTCCACGTCTCAGCGGATTAACCACGGGTCGGGTAGGCCCAGTGCCTCTCACCAGGTGATTGATCCCCTGGGGGACAGTGGCAGCATCTAGAGACATTTCTGTCACAACTGGAGGTGACAGTGCTATTGGCCTCTAGTAAAGAGTACAGGGCTGCTGCTGAACGTCCATCCCAACACAGAATTATCAGCCCACCTGTCAACAGTGATGCAGTTAAAGGGCACCTGGCACCTGACTCTTAATTTCGGCTCAGGTCATGATCTCAGGGTCATGGGATGGAGAGCCACATTGGACTCCATGCTGAGCCTGCACCCCGCTTAAGATGCTCTCTCCCCCTCTGCCCCTCCCCAGCACTCTCTCTCTCTCTCTCTCTCTCTCTCAAAATAAACATTTTTTAAAGAGTGATGTGGTTAAAAAGATCCTAGTGTGTAAAGCCTTTACCCCCTGGAGGACCCACAGAGGTCCTCAGATAGAACAGGATTGCCGACTATAGTGAACATCGATCGGGCGTGCATTTGGTGCCCAGCTCACCTCTGCAGCCGTGCCGTGAGGTCACTAAAGAACCGTGGGGCTGGCCTCAAGTTCTGGTCCAGGGACTTGATTCCTTTCTCAGGCTGCCCTTCACAGCTATATGCCTGTGTGGCCTCAGGCTGGCCTATTTTAGACTCTTGTCCCCCTTGCCTGGTACCTGAAGCCAGTTTTAGGAGCCCTGTATCCGATTTCCGAGTGCTGTGGGAAACCGGCCCGAGCAGCACAGCGTGTGGTGACTCCCCCTCACGAAAGCGAGCCCTGAACCATCCCCATCCAGGCCTCTGGCTGCTCTGGACGTCCCAACCACCATTGGGACTCCCCTGGGGAGCTGGAATTTGGTCTTCAACAAACGGAGAAAGTGTGCGGTGAGGAGTTCTCTCAGTGGGAGTCTGGGGGGGCTGGCTCCGTGAACCCTATTTATGGAGTTGAAAGTGAGCACTGTGCATGTGCTCATTCCCGGGACGGTCTGCTCTTGGTGTGGGTTGTGTGGCTGGTGCGACAGTTCAGATAAGACACTCCTAGGGGCTCATCTCCGAGGGTAGGGGGGCACCAAGAGGTGTGGAATACTCCAGAAGCTTTGAAAATACGTCCCAAGGGGCGCCTGAGTGGCTCAGCCGGTTAAGCGTCTGACTCTTGGTTTTGGCTCAGATCACGATCTTGTGGTTCATGAGTTTGAGCCCCGCGTCGGGCTCTGCGCTGGCAGCGTGGGGCCTGCTTGGGATTCTCTCTCTCTCTCCCTCTCCTGTCCCTCCCCTGCTCGTGCTCTCTCTCTCAAGATAAATAAAATAAAAATAGGTACCAAAATGGAGAACGCGTCAGCAGTTGTGGGCGGAGGGAGGTGGGTATGGTTACGAAAGCAAGCAGAGGGGTTCCTGAGGTAATGGAAACGTTCAGCATCCCGTCTGGTGGGGGTAGGTGCAGGAGCCTCCGTAGAAATGCGCGTGCGCACACACACATACACACACACATCCACGTAAAAGCGGGAAATCTGAACAAGATCGGCCGATTGTACCACTATCAACATCCTGGTTATGATATTATACTATCGTTTTTCAAGATGTTACTAGTGGGGGAAACAGAGTAAAGCTACGCAGGAACTTTCTGGATTCTTGTCGTGGCTTGTCACTCGACAACCATCTCAGAATTGAGGGGGTGGTTTGTAAAAGGCACACACACACCACGGTCCCGGCCCCCCAGCCCCAGAGATGCTGATTTCTTTGGTCTGCGGTGGAGCCCAGACATGTGCAGGTTTCTAAGGTCCTCAGGTGAGGCCAGCGGGCGGGCAGCACAGGGAGCCCCTCCGAGGTGGATGCGGCGGGATGAGCCCTCATCAGGCCAACCTGGGTGTTGCTGTGTCCTCCTGGGTTTGTGATGATCGGCCATTTTCTCTGCCATTTTCCTCCCAGAGATCAGAGGGGTCTAGATCCAATACTGAGGTGCCACTGACGACCCCTGGGTCACCTGTACCTCCAAGGCACAGCAGTCTCTCCGGGTTGGCGAGGCGAGGGCAGAGGGCTCAGACTAGGCCTGACTCCTGTGCCAGCCTGTGAAACAGGCCCTTCTGGGCCAGCAGCTGGACCGGGCTGCCACTCTCTGCCACCTGCCCCTTGTCCATGACCAGCACCCTGCAGGAGAGAGGGCAACGAGGAGCCCTTACCGGCCCAACCCGCCCGAGCGCTTGCACCAGTGAAAGCCCAGCACGTCTGCTCTGGCAAAGTCCGGCCTTCCCTGCGGTTTCCTGACCCTGACAGCTAGGTTGGAAACATCTTCCGGGCACATGTTCTTGGGCTCATCTCCTCCCTGCTGGGCATCAGTTTTGCCACCTGTACAGTGCGCACGTGATAACCCATTCCAGCGCCCGTGCGGCTCTAAACCCTGATGCCTTCCTCTACGCCCGTGGGGGCGGGGCTACTCGGGGAGGGGTGCTTACCTGGCGCAGTCCATCACAGAGCGCAGGCGGTGGGCAATGACCAGCACTGTGCACTGGGCAAACGAGCTCCTGAGGGCGGCCTGCATCTGGAGCTCCGTCCCCGGGTCCACGGCGGCTGTGGCCTCGTCCAGGATGAGGATCTGGGTTTTCCGGAGAAGGGCACGTGCCAGACACAGGAGCTGCTTCTGGCCCACACTGGGAAGGAGTGGGACGGTCAGGCCCGACGTTTCTCTACCTGCATCTCAGGACTTGCAGGGCCTGCCCACGAACGGATCCCCCGACAGCTGCAGAAGTTAGTGGGGCAGGTACACACACTCCTTCACGAGGGTCCCCAGTCCACAGAGCTGGCAGGAATCCCCTTCCCGCCATTTTTTGAGCAGGGAGACTCCAGGCAAGACATTCAAACCCCCGTGCCTCAGTTCCTCTCCCCAAGTGAAATGGCTATTTCCACTTCTACTCAGTGTTCTTTATCTTGTGCCAGACATAGCCTACGTGCCTGTGCATGTCTTGACTCACGTCTCACGGTGACCGCAAAGGTAGTTACTGTGCCAATGAGTCTTGTGACTTATCAGGGTGCAGGGACAAAATAAGCCCGATAACAGTGCTTAGCAGTGTGCTTGTCACAGAGTAAGGCCCCAGCACACAGCACACAGTTGCAACTGAAGGTCACACAGTCCGTGACACCCCTGACCCTGGAGACCCAAGGCTGTCTGGGGCGGTCTTCCTTCTCACAGTGAAGCCTTCCAGCAGCGTCTCTGGGGAACCAGGACCCGCTAAGGCCACGCCCCTGGCGAGCTGGGTGACCCCGGGGCAACTTTCAAGCCTCATAAGCCAATCCTGCAGAAGGGGATTCGTGAGGAGGCCTCTCTGAGGTTTACAGGGAAACATTATTTTTCCCTCCATCCAGGCACTGTGTTTGCAACTTAACACGTATAAGTCAATCCTCGAACAGGAAGGAGATACTCACTGTAGTTCTCTTTTCACTCACTTCTTTCTTGGGCAGAGAAGATGAACTTGCCCAAGGTCCTAGAGCTGGTAACTGGGGGAGGCTGGATTTGACGCGTGTCTAAACTCTCAGCCACCAAGCTACACTGCTTCTCTAGTGAGCAGAAGCTCTGATGAGGCTGCCACCCACAGCCTCTTACACCTCTGGGGGCAGATGGGGTTTTAGGATCCAGAACGTCTTTGTTTTCAAAAAGGCACGCAAGCGTCCATCCGTGAAGGAATGGGCAAGAAAAATGTGGTCCGTCCCTACAATGGAATAGTATTCAGCCTTAAAAAGGAAGGGAATTCTGGCACATGCTGCAATACTGATGAGCCTTGAGGGCATTATGCTGAATGAAATGAGCCAGTCACAAAAGGCGAATACTGTAATACTCCCCTTAAATGAGGTACCCAGAGTAGTCAAAGTCATAGAAACAGGAAGCAGAATTGGGGTTGCTGGAGGTTGTGGGCAGGGGAAAATAGAATTTTTTAAGGCTTATTTTCCTTTTGAGAGAGAGAGTGTGTGTGAGCAGAGAAAGGGCAGAGAGAGAAAGGGACAGAGAGATCCCAAGCAGGCTCTGAGCTGACAGCAGGGAGTCTGACATGGGGCTTGAACTCATGAAGTGGGACATCATGACCTGAGCTGAAGTTGGACACTCGACCAACTGAGCCACCCAGTTGCTCCTAGAATTGTTTTTTCATGGGTACAGAGTTTCAGTTTTGCGAGATGGAAAAGTTCTGGAAATGGGTCACATAATTATGTGAATGTATTTAACACTACGAATTGTACATTAAAAAATGGTTGGCCATTTATAACTACGTCGATGGAACCAGAGGGTATTATGCTAAGCAAAATTAGTCAGAGAAAGACAAATATCATGTGACTTCACTCATATGAGGAATTTAAGATACAAAACAGATGAACATAAGGGAAGGGAAGCAAAAATAAGATAAAAACAGGGAAGGGGACAAAACATAAGAGACTCTTAAAAATGGAGAACAAACAGAGGGTTACTGGAGGGGTGGGGGGGTTGGGCTAAATGGGTAGGGAGCATTAAGGAATCTACTGAAATCATTGTTGCACTGTATGCTAACTAACTTGGATGCAAAGTAAAAAAAAAAAAAAAACAAAAAGAAGTAGACCCTATTTTCCAGTATTTATGAGTAAAGATGAATGTATTCTAGTAAAGAAAAAAAAAATGGTTGGGGCACCTGGGTGGCTCAGTCGGTTAAGCATCCGACTTTGGCTCAGGTCACTATCTCGCAGTTCATAAGCTTGAGCCCTGGATCGGGCTCTGTACTGACAGCTCAGAGCCTGGAGCCTGCTTTGGAGTCTGTGTCTCCCTCTCTCTCTACCCCTCCCCCCACTCACGCTCTGTCTCTCTCAAAAATAAATAAACATTAAAAAATTTTTTTTGATGCTAAATTTTATGTTAGGTGTATTTTACCACAACTAAAATTTCTTTTTTTTTTTTCTTTTTGAGAGAGAGCCAGAGCACGAGTGGGGGAGAGGGGCAGTGGGGGGGGGAGGTGAGCGAAAGAGAGAATCTTAAGCAGGATCCACACTCAACACGGAGCGTGGTACAGGCCTCAATCCCATGACCCTGGGATCATGACTTGAGCTGAAACCAAGAGTCAGACGCTCAACCAACTGAGCCACCCAGGCACCCCTAAAAGTTCTTCAGAAAGAAACGTATACCATATGTTACTTAGAACCCACAGTGAGAGTCGAATTCGTGCCCACATCAAACACGATGCTTTCGTAGCAAAAGAAATGTTGAGAGGGATAAATAGACTATAAGTAGCCTTGTGTCAGTAAGGGTTGGGTTTTGTCACCCAAATAAATTGAGGAACCGAATTGAGGAAGACAAAACTGGATATTCAGAGACTGTGTTGGAGTTCAGAATTGCTGATAAGGGACGGGGTTCATCCTGTGAGTACTAACAGAATGAAGCTGGCAGTCCCGTGGGGGAGGCAGACTTCCAGGGCATGTTACCCTGGGGACAGGGCAGTGCAGGGAGCCTCAGCCACACTCACCTCTCCACGCAGCTCCTCCCAGGCCCTGGTCGTGGTGGGGCAAGCCTACCTCAGGTTGCAACCTTGGTCAGCACACTCATACTGCAGCTGGCCAGGCAGGCTGGCCACCAGGGCTCTGAGCTGCACCGTGTCCAAGGCCTCCCAGACGGCTTGGTCCGGGTGCTCCTGCAGCATGTCCAGATTCATCCGAAGCGAGCCAGGGAACAGGGTGGGGTCCTGGCCGTAAGGGGCAGTGGGTCAGAGCCGGGCCCAGCCACGCCTCCCACTTCTGCCCACCTTATGCCCCGGGCCTCACCTGGGGGATGATGGTGATCCTGGACCGCAGCGTGTGAAGCCCTACGTGGGTGATGGGGACCCCGTCGATCCAAATCCCACCCTCGGCCGCCTCCAGGAGCCGCAGGAGGCCCCCGGCCAGGGAGGACTTCCCGGCCCCTGTCCTGCCAACGATGCCCACCTGCCAGGGGATGGGAGGGCAAGGCTCGTTCTGACCACGTCTGCCCAGAAGCCCGGAGGGTCCCTGGGCATCTCTGCGAGGTGTTTCCCCTGCATCCAAGATACATCCATCTATCCATTATCCTTTGAGCATTTGTCCATCTGTCCACCTTTCCATATGTCCACCCATTCCATCCAGCCTTCTTTCTGTACATAGTTCTCTATCTTCTCCCCTTTGTGACTCACCTCTCCCATCTTTCTGTCCACTCACCCACACTTCCTGCTATACCCCCACCCTCCCGTTTTTCCATCCTTCCGTCCATCTGCCCATCATTGTTCCTGCCCCCATCTGCCCTCAGCATTTACTGCTGCATTCTCAATGTCCAACACTCGCTGGAGGCTCAACACTATATGTTTAAGAAGTGAATGAAATATGGGCCATCTGGGTGGCTCAGTTGGTTAAGTGTCCAACTTTGGCTCAGGTCGTGATCTCACGGTTCATGATATCAAGCCTGGCTCTAGGCTCGCTGCTGTCAGCACAGAGCCTGCTTTAGACCCTGTAGCCCCCTCTCTCTCTGCCCTTCTTCCACGTTCAATCTCTCTCTCTCTCTCAAAAATAAATAAACAACAAAAAAAGTAAATGAATCGTGTTACCCACTGTATGACAGCCAACTCTTCTAGGCATGAGGAATAGAGAAATTAAGGAACCCTTGCTCTACAGGGCTCACTGTCTGGTCTTGGAAATAATGCAACTGAGCAAACTTAATTTGAATACACTGTGATGAAAAAGCCCCCTCTATAATCAGACTCTGGACGTGAAGCCGCCTGGGATAGAAGTCAACAGGGTAATCAGAGCAGGCTTCATGGTGGAGGTGATACTTGAGTGGAACCTTGAAGGATAAGCAGGAGTTTGGGGAAGGGGAAGATGCCAGGTAAACCCCCTGAGGGCAGCACCAGGTGCCTACCTGGCCCCGTGAGGCAGTACTCCCCAAGTATTGGCTGAGCCCTGGCAGGGCAATGAATGAAGAGCTGGGCAGAGCCTTGAATGCTAAGCTCAAGAGTTTGGGCTTTACTGTAAGGGAAGCTGGGAGCAGGGGGAAGGTCTCAAGCAGGGGAATGTCATGCCCAAATAAAGATCACGGAAAACAGACTGGAGGTGACTAAATGGGAGGCTGGGGGCTCAACCGGGGGCCTGGAGCAGTCTAGGAGGAGGCAGGAAGGAAATGCAAGTGGGAAATGTTTCCTAAGCATCTGTAAAATGGGACAATACGAGCACTTCTTCGTAGGGTTGTTGTCAGAGTAAAGGTTCACCTGATAATTGCTAAAACCCTGGGCAAATGCTTCTGCAGCTCTTGCTATGTGCCAGGCACCGTTCCCAGCAGTTTATATGTGTTAAGTCACCGAAACTTCACAAGAGCTCTGTGAGATTGACATTGTTATTTCCATTTTACAGATGGAAAAACTGAGGTCAAGACATGAAGTGACCTGCCCAGGGTCAGCCATGGCAAAGCCAGGAACTGAGCCCGTGCAGACTGGATCGCGTATGCGGAACATCCAGCACTCTGCCACAGCACTCACGTCGGAGGCAAAGAGAAAGAAGGCGGTCGGAGAGACGCCTCCTTACCCAGGACACCAAGGTGGGTGGGTGGTGGCATTCGCCAAGATGGCGGCAGGCCTGGGGGAGATGATCCTTTCAGTTAGGGCGTGGTGGGTCTTCAGAGTGGAGGGCCTGAAGTCGGGTGTGGAGGAAGCATTTGGTGCTCAGGGCCTAGACCCCAGGCACTGCCCACCCTGGGCCTGGCCCCCAGGAGGAGGAAGACGGGCCAGAGTCGCTCACCTTCTCTCCGGCTTGGATCTTGAAGGACACACCCCGAACGGCCAGTGGGAGCTCAGGTCTGTATCTCAGCCCAAAGTCCCGGAACTCGATCTGCCCCCCGTGAGGCCAGGGGGACCGGTCTGCACAGGTGGGTAGCCTCCAGGGTGCCTGGGACGGGAGAGGGGCACAGGGTCAGAGGAGCCGCTCTCTCTTTGAGCTTCAGTTTCCTCTTCTGTAAAATGCGCATATTTACCGCTATCTTACAGAGTCGTTGGGGGCATTGGAACATAGCAGAGCTATAAACAGGTGACCTCTGAGATTATAAAAATAATGATGGTATTGGCTACTCTATCTTTATTATTATTATTAGCCACTATTAATTGTCAAATAAGATTCTGTCTTCCTCTAGAAGGGGTAGAATAGTATTCTCCCCTTTGTCTTTGTGAGGAGGGCAAGATTGTGCACTAGGGGGTCGTTAGCTGCTGTGTGCTCTTCCTGTGACCTTGAATAGGTCCTCGACCCCTCGAGGTGAAAGGGGGCCCATCAGAGCCGTGGGCGTGTAGGGCCTGTCTACGGTGTGCCTGACACTAAGTGCTTTCTCGTGGGATCTCACCTGACCCCCCAGTACACCCGCACTGTTACCTTGCCATGTCACTCTTCCGTTATTGTCATCTTGCTGTGATGTGCCTAGAACGTTGCTGTGATGTGTCTGTGATGTGGCCGTCATGTTGCTGTTCTACTGCTACTGCACTGCTGTTACCTATGGTCCCCTGTCACTCAGAAGAATGACCTGCTTTGCCCAAGTGAAGAAGCAAAGGACCCAGGATTTCTCCTGGCTCCAGACCCCACGCTCTTAACCATTACTGTCGCCCTGGCTGCAACCCCAGCCCTCAGTGGCAGGGGCTCTAAAGCCCGTAGCAGGCATAGACCTGGGTCCACACCCCCGTCCCCATCTTCCACCCATCACCTCCTTGGGTGTCTGGACATAGTCCTTCATCCGCTCTACCGACACGATGCTGCTCTCCAGGTCTGTCCAGCTGCGAACAGCCCACTGCAGTGTCTGGGTCACCTGGGGGGGAAGACATCGCAGGCTTGCATCAGCCCCCCTGAGGCAGGGGCGGGAGGCAGAAGTGGGGACAGGTAAGGGGATGGGCTTTGACTGTCGTCACCAGGACCTTCCTCCAGTAGAACTGGAGTATGCAGAGTAGAAAGGAGCTTGTCCAACCCATCTTGATACAGGTGGGATGAGAGGACCAGAGAGGGTGTATGGCTCTCGCAAGGACACCCAGCAGGGCTCAGGCCCACTGACTTCCATTCTGAGAGTTTCTCTCCCCTGATTTCCCATCATTTTGCCTCAATGTGAAATGAGGATAATAATAGTATCCCCGATGGGGTTGTGGGCAGAATTAAATGGGTTAATATTTATAAAGCTGTTAGAACAATTCAGTGGAAGAGTGCTACTTGCATATATATTTTTTCCTTCATAGATATCATGACCTGACATGACATATTATTATTAATAGTTAACAAAATTTAGCACTACCCTGGAAATGGACTCTATATACCTTATTTCAACTAGGCTCTACAATGTCTGAAGTGAAGAGATTACTGCCCCATTTTCCAGATAAGCACACTGAGGCTCTGCGAGGGAAGACTCTTGCCCAAGGTCCAGGAAGGTCACCCCAGCTAAGCCTCTATATTTTCCTCACTGGTTGGTGGTTTGGACTTGGGTCCTTGAAGGTCCGACTGGCAGGGGTCTGTCTTGGGAGGCAGGTGTACCTGGAGGGCAGCAGAAACAGAGAAGCCCACGAGGCCGGCGCTAAGGTGGGCCTTGCTCAGCACAGCACACATGGCGGCTGCCAACACCAGCACGTTCCCCAGGAGCTCCAGGTTGGTAGCCAGCCACCTGCAAGGAGAGGCAGGTAAGAGCAGGGCGGGGGGAGGGCCTTGTCTGCAGGACTTGTTTCTCTGGGCACAAGGACTGGTCATTGTACCAAGTTGAGTCCCACAGGGGTCCCAGCAATGGTCTCCTCCACACTCCAGGCCCCACCCAAGCTCAGTGGGTGGGGGAAGTTGACGCTTTTGTCTTACCTGTGCCCAGCTCAGAGCCTGGCACACAGTAGGTGCTCAAGTAAAGTTTTGCCATGGTGCCAATTTTCCGTCCCTGGGCTATGCCCGGCTGTATCTCTTGGGGTCCCCCTGCCTGGACCTGACCTCCATCTTCATACAGCCAATATCATCTTCATGCACAGGTTGGGTTGAACGTCACCTTCTCCAAAAGCCTTCCTGGCCTGTTCCTCCCTTTCTCTCTAACACATCGCTCAAAACTTCCTTCATAACACTTACCACTCTTAATAATTAAACGATTTAATCAGTCCTTGACCATCAGTCTCCATCAGTAGATTGTGAGCTCCGTGAGGGCGGCAGCTCTGTCTCGTTCATGACTGTCCCCAGTACTTAGCACAGGACCCAGCACGTAGTAGGTGCTCAATGAATAATAAACTGAGTGGATAAATAGGTACCTCCTTCTCTTGCATTCCTACTCCAACATTCATTCATTCATTCATTCATTCATTCAACAAACATATTGACCACCTACTGTGTGTCATGTCTGCTGCAGGTGCTGGGGACACAGTGATCCAATTTAAGAATCTGTCTTCAGGGATCTCTGGGCTTTACTACATGGAGAATCTAGTCCTAACAACCCCACCAAGCGGGGTATTGTTGTCCCCATTTGACAGATGAGGACACTGGGGCTCAGAAGAGTTAGGTACTTGCCAGAGTCCACACACATGAAATTCTTAGAAGCCACATCACCCTGATGCATACCAGGGAGCATGAACTTTTTCCACTAGGTTATGGTGGTTTTCAACAAACCAACCAGCAAATGAATACATAAGTTGCTTCCTAGACAGCTGATCTTGGGAGAGTCCCTTTGTTCTTGAAAGCCCAGTTTACCCATCTGTGGAATGAAGTAAAATCCGGCTCCTTACAGATGAGAGGATTAAATGAGATCTGCCACACAGACCATGGAAATCACCGGGCCTTCACATCGCGGGTGCTTTCTAAATGTTCATAAGGTCTTTCCTCCTTGGGCTAGGACCCCAGGAAGAGGCAGGGCAGGTCGCCCAGAAGGCTTATGGGATTGAGATGCTGCCCACAGCTACATGGCCTGATAGCCTCAGCTGGCCAGGGACCTGGGGCATAAAGGAGAAAGGAATTCACATTTATTGAGCACCTACTGTGTGCTTGGCCCTCTCCACACTGTGGCACCAGATTACCTGGATTCAGATCCTTACTCCACCACATTCACTGTGCGGCCCTGGGCAAGTTCCTAAATCTCTCTGTGCCTAAGATTCATCATCCATAAAACAGTCTTGGCCTCATGAGTTGTTTTTAGGACTAAAAGAACAAATCCATGTAGAGCTCTCAGTACCGTGCTGAGCATATAGTAAGCATGTTACAAGCATTAGCTCTGAGTGTATTTATTTAATCCTCATAGCCACCCCATAAATGACATCCCCCTTGACAAACGAGGCTCAGAGAGGTATGAAACCTGCCCAAAGTCACCCAGCTGGTAAGTCGCAGAGCTGGGATTTGAGCCCCTGTCTGTGCTCAAAGCCTGAGTATTCTTACTTAGTAATGAAAAGAGGCTGAGGATGCTTACGTAGCTGCTCTATCACCAAGGCAACAGAGGCTGGTCCAGCGGCCTGGCAACAGAGGCTTCCCTTCTGCTGACATCTGTACTTCCTGTCCACCTGCTGCTGAGGACTCCTCAGGCCAGACTCCATCTGCTCACGGTACGAGCCAAGTGCACCCACGGGGTATAGCTTCAGCTTTATCCCTGACTTGCTGTGTGACTTTGGGCAGGCCGCTGGATCTCTCTGGCCACATAGCGTCACCCTACGTCTCACTCTCTGGGAACACAGATGTCTTGCAGGGTCTTGCCCGCCCCCATGCTTTTCCTACCTGTCAGCCACCAGCCGCGGGAAACTGACTCTCTGGCTTTCATCCACGTGCATGTCATTCTGAGCCACAAAGGGGCACTGGGCCTGGAAGGCTCTGACCACTGTGATGCCCTGGAACGTGTCGGCCATGTGGGAACACACGAACGAGTGCCTGGCTGACTCGAGGCGTCTGAGCTGGCATAAGCTGGCCACGTACAGGCTCTGAAGCGGGACAGGTGGGGAGGGGAGAAGTCACAGACACAGAGAGGTAGTTTGAGACGCACAGGGAGCCTCAAGTACAGGGTTTCAGACCAGGCTCTGTTACCAGCTTGCTGTGGGACCTTGGGCTAGTTGAGTTCCCTCTCTGGGCTCTATTTTCCCTGCAGAATCAGAGTTACATGGTTCTTTTTAAGAAGAACCCAGAGGGCCGCCTGGGTGGCTCCGTCAGTTAAGCACCCGGTTTTGGCTCAGGTCATGATCTACTGGTTCACGAGTTCAAGCCCTGCGTCAGGCTCTGTGCTGACAGCTCAGAGCCTGGAGCCTGCTTCTAATTCTGTGTCTCCCTATCTCTCTCTCTGCCCCTCCCCTGTTCATACTGCCTCTCTCTCCTTCAAAAAAAAAAAAAAAAAAAAAAAAACATGAAAAAAAGTAAAAAAGAAGAAGCCAGGAAGCTGCAAAACCCTCCAGTGCCCCATCCCAGAGCTATTAAATCAGAATCTCTGGTGGTACCACCTTGGCCTTGGTAATTTTCAAAAACCTTCTGGGCGATTCTAACGTACAGCCAGGACTGAGAAACCACTCATCTAGTGTGAATGTCTCATTCCCAGCCCTAAAGCCAACTGCTTCACTTAGGGCCAGTCATTGTGGGAACAAAACCATAAAGGACAAGGAAGGCAGTCGGCCAAGTGGAATCCGCTCACTTAACTGGAGGTTACCTGCCTGGTGCTGGGAACATAACAATCCCCAAATGATCCGTGGGGTTATTTGCTCTGACGCCACAAGCTGTGTGCCAGCCAGAAGGATATGCATCTGCTGAACAGCCAGCCAGGCTGTGTGCCAGCCTCTTTACAAACAGTATTTATTAATGTGAGGTAGGCACTGGTGTCCTTCACAGTTTACAGGTGAGAAAACCTGAGGCCCAGAGGGATCAAGTGGCTGGTGCAGGCCTCTCCAGCAAGCAAGTGGCAGGGCCCGGATTCAAATCCACCTCCGCCCGACCCTTAAGCTGTCCCTCCCCAGGTCAAGAAGACATGGAGAAGACAGTGGTGGCTGTGGTTTTTGTCTGACTACCGTGTTTTTTTTCTCTTCTATTTCTAATTACCTGGGGTGGAGGTGGAGGGTAGAGTTCAAACGTGGGACCCGATCACGGAGGACGTAGCCTCACGCAGCCTAGCCAGTCAGAGTGTGCTAACCCTCTAGTCACTGTGATTCGCTCAGGGATGAACACGGGCCCCCAAACAGACCAATCAAATCTTCCCTGGGACTGACCTATGATTGTGGAGCTGGAGTAAAAGTTACTTTGGGTTGGACTTGCTGAGGTGGGATGCTGTGAGTATAGGGTTGTCAGGGGCCATCAGACCCATCAGACCCTAGAAAGACAGTGCGTCCAAAATCAGGCCACGCAGAGCTAAAGCCAGTGGTTTTTAAACATTAGTATGCATCAGAATTATCTGGAGGGTTTGCTGAAACCCACATTTCTGGGCTCCATTTCTACTGTGACTTGAGAGTCAGTAGTTCCTGGGTGGGGCCTGAGAACATGCATTTCTCACTAGCTCCCAGGTGGTCCTGACGCTGCTGGTCTGAGATGGCACTTTGAGACCCCCTGAGCAAAGATATGGAGAGAGTGACTGCATCCTGGTGAGAACCGGCTCCTTGCGCTTTAGGGACGTAAGACGTTAATTTCTGTCCTTTTGTTTAAGCTAATTTCATTTGGTCTCCACCTCTGGCAACTGAAAGAGTCCAACCTAATACAACACTTGGAGACCTTGCAATGCCTCCTTGGTTTCTAGATAATTGGAGAACGGGAAGCTGATTTCAGCAGCAGCAGGACAAAATGTAAGATATTAAGAACTTAGACACGGACATTCGGGAGACAGTGTTGAGTGTAGGTGTTAGAAGTAAACTGTGGTGTCTCTGCCTCTGGGAATTCTTCTAGGGATTCTTCCACTGTGCAGAGCCTCTTACGCTGAATCCCGTCCAGAGACAAGAGACTAGCTGAGGTGACCCGAGCTGGCCCCAGGGGCCTCCCCAGTCTCTCCGTACCTGAAACCCAGCATAGAGGACCAGCAACGGCAGGAAGGCGACAATAGCCAGAGGGGTGGTCACCGTCACCACCAGGCTGACCTCCAGCAGTCCAAAGGCATAAATCAGCAAGGACCGGAGTTTGTCTGGGATGTCCACATCTACTGTGTCTGTTTCCTTAGAGAAGCGATTCAGCAAGTTCCCGATGGGCGTCCGCTCAAAGAAGCCGATGGGACACTGTGCCACATCCCACAGAAGCCTCTGGAAAAGCAGTCTGGATGCCCGGATTCCTGCCAGAAGCACCATGGCCATGGACGCAAACAGCCCAATGGCTGGGGAGAGAGCGGGTGTCAGAGTGTGAGAGCCGAGACCCCCCTCCCCCAACTACCCCATGATGGCCATCTTATGCTTTGGCCATCCTGAGTGTCCCCTGATGGAACCACCCTGCAGTGGGTTGAACAGTGTGCCTCCCCACCCTGCAAACTCTTGTCCATCAGGAATCTCGGAATGTGACCTTATTTGGAAACACGGTCTTTGTGGCCGTTTTCAGTGAAAGATCTTAAGGTGGTAACACCCTGGATTTAGGATGCCTTCTAAATAGCTCCCGTCCTTACAAGAAGAGAAGACATCCGGAGACAGAGACGAAGGTGATATGAAGGCAGAGGCACAGAATGGGGGCATATGCAAGCCAAGGATTGGAGACCCCCAACAGAAGCTAGGAGACAGGCATGGGACTGTCGCTCCCTCAAAGCCTCCAGGAGGAACCACTCCTGCCGACAGCTTGTCTTTGGGCTGCTGCCTTCAGGACGCTGAGAGATGAAGTGTCTGTTGTTCTAAGCTACCAAGTTTGTGGTAATTTCTGTCAGCCCTAGGAAACTAATATACCCCCTTTCTCTCAATGCCCATCTATGTGCCTGGAATGGGGCTGACTTCACTCCGTTTCTGAGGTGGGGCAAACTGTCTCTGGCCCATCCAAACCACTGCAGTTGGTCTGTGTCCACCCAAGTCCTCAGCTACCCCAACATCTGGGGGCCAAGGTTCTGCACTTGCTGAGGAGTCTGGCACAGACTCTGAAGATCCCAGGAAAGGAGGGATGTGTCCTGCCCCCCACTCCTTCCAGCCTTATCTAAAGGATGCAGGTCTGCGCTTGGGCCCAGGATGTTTGCACAGCTGTCCAGAAAGGACAGGGATGGGCAGGCCAGGGAGCCCTGAACACCTCAGATGGGGCCGGGAGGGTGGAGGGTGAGGAAGGCGGGCGAGGGGTACCTTGGAGGCAGCCCAGGAGCCCGAAGATCCAGCCACGCAGAGCCGCCTGGGTCTGTCGCCCGTCCACAGTGGGGTCGTCGGCCCACAGGCTCAGCCAGTAGCCACGGCAGAAGGAGGCCACTTGCTGGCAGAGGAAGAGGAACAGTGCATAGAGGCACAGTGGGGCACCCACAGCCCGTAGGTAGGTCAGGTGCATGGTGGCCCTCACCTGTAGCACAGGTAGGGCGGATGGGGGCAGAGAGAGGCCCCAGAGGGAAAGGAAAGAAGAAAAGACCAGGTGAGGTTCTCAACAGGGCAGATGGAATCACGGTGCAGACCTTACCTGTGCTCTCTTGGTTGCTACCACCTGGAGCACCAGCTCTCCTACAGGCCCCACCTAGCCTCAAGACCCCCTTCCTCTGCAGAACCCTCCAAAGGCCAGTGGGAGCTTTAAAGCTGTGGCACTTTCTGGCTTTGGAGTGATTTATTGAACACATACTATAGGACAGGCATGTGTCTCTACCCCCATCATAACTCCCACCTGACGGATAAGGAAAGAAAGGCACAAAGAGGTTAAGACACCTGCTAAGGTCCAGCTGCCACGAATCTGAAGTTCTTCACCTGGCTGCAGCCAGAGTGAACTTCTGGAAACATCATCCTGACCCTATCTTGCTGTTGCTGGCCTGCTCATGGCTTTCTCTTGCTCTCAGAAGAAATTCTCACCTTCTAGTCTGTCTCTCTGACCTTACCTCCTACTCACTATCTGCTGGTCTCATGGGATTTCTTTCTTTTCTCTGGTGCCCCAAACTCCTTCCCACCTCAGAGCCTTTGCACCTGCTGTTCCCTCTGCCTGGAATGCTCTCCCTCCTCCTCTGTCAGCTGCTGGTTCCTTACTTTAGGGCTCAGCTCGAGCATTACCCATTAGGGCATCTTAATCCAAGCAGGCTCATGACCCTCAGTTGGTTGGTCTCCATCTCATGTCCCTTCTTTATTTTTTTATCATTATTTGATATTACCTTGCCCATTAGCCTAATTATTTGCTGACTGTCTCCCCCCACTAGTGTGCAACATCCACCAAAGTAGAGACATTGCCTGCATGTAGTGGGGGTTCTGTAAATGTTTTTTGGGTGGATGAGTAGGTGAATGGTTGGGTGGGATGATGGGTAGTTGAGTGAACGAAAGGGTAGATGGGTGGATGGATAAATAAATGAGTGAGTCTATAGAAGAGCAGATGAACAGATGAGTGGATGGATGGATTCTGGATGGTTAAGTGGGTGGATGGATGGATAGATGGATAAGTGGGTGGATGAGTGGACAGATGGAAGTTGGGTGGATGGATGGGTGGGTGGATGGGTGGATAGATGGAAGGTGAGTAGATGGATGGGTGGATAAGTGGGTGGATGGATGGATAGATGGATAAGTGGGTGGATGAGTAGATAGATGGAAGGTGGGTAGATGGATGGGTGGGTGGATAAGTGGATGGATGAATGGATGGACGGAAGATGGGTAGATGGATGGGTGGGTGGATGGGTGGATAAATGGGTGGAAGGATGAATAGATGGAAGATGGGTAGATGGATGGGTGAGTGGATAAGTGGGTGGATGGATGGGTGGTAGGTGGATGGATGAATGGCTGGATGAGTGAATGGGTGAGAGGGTAGGTGAGATGGATAGATGAGTGAGTAGATGGGTAGGTGGCTGGATGGGTGAGTAGGATGGATGGGGTGGGTGGTGAATGAATGGAAAAGTAGGCAGACAGAGGAATGAAAAAGTAGGTAGGTGAAAGGAGGGGTGGACAAAGCATCATAAAAGAAAAGAAATAGTACAAACTTTAGATTCTGACTGACCTAGATTTAAGTCCCAGGTTGCTTGCTCTGAGCAACCTAGATTTAAGTCCCTGGCTAGCTCTGAGAACGCAGACAAACTCTTTAAGACCTCAGTTTCTTCATTTCTAAAATGGAGCTGTCACTATCTAATTTTGGGGTGGTTGTGAGCATTAAGAAACGTGAAGTGTCCAGAGTCCAACGTGGCACACAGTAGACGTCCAGTAAAGTGAGTCTCCCCCCCGCCCCGCCTCCCTGCCCAGCACTGTATCTGATGGGAGGTCTTGGGCCCCGGGGATTGCGTAGCTGTAGCAGTGCACGTAGAGGAGAGGGAGCAGCTGGGGGTTACCCTGCCATACTGGATGCCATCCTCTCCTGTTGACCATCCTGCCCACTCTGGATCATCCAGGGGAGCCCCTGGCTGGGCCTCTGAAGCGGCTCTGTCCTTCTCAGAGACCAACAACTTCATGGACCTGTCACTGAGAGGAAATGAAGACAAGTCACCGTCTCTGTCCAGGGGGTGTGTGCGCACCCAACCCTCATGGCCACTGGGAGCCGGTGACCTCTGACATACACTCTTCATTCATTCATTCCTTCGCTCACTCATACAACCAGCATATGGAGCACCAGAGGGCATCGCGCTCCGTCCTCCCTCCACGGTGCCCAGCTAAATGCCATCTCCTTCCCCAGAGGCGAGCAAGCCTGTTCTCCCGATGCTGTTTCATTGAATGAACTTATTTACTCAACTTTGGGACCTGTTTTGCAGAGTTTTCCTTTTGGCCTAAGCATTGCTACGGTCATTTTGCCCCTGCTGTTTACCCTCAGATCTGTTAGTCCACCTTGGAAGAGGGTCAGTTTTGTGCAATTCATATGTTGAGGACTTCTTGTATCTTCCTTTCGTCTGTGGATGAGGGGGCTGCCTTAAACTTAAATGTGAATTGCCATCTGGTGACTGTGAAACCGTGGGCAGCTGACGTATCCTGTCTGTGCCTCAGTTTCCTCAGCTGCAAAATGGGGTTAGTCTATGTCGGTCTGTCTAGCTACCAATCAATCATCTACTCATCCATCATTCATCAATCTGTCATCTATCTATATATCCATCTATGTATCTCTCTCTCTCTGCCTACCTGCCTATATCATCTATCTGATCTTGGGATTATTGTGCACAGTGAGGACAAGTGGGATTGCCCAGTGTAAGACCCAGGAGGGCTCGGGGTGGCTACCTGGCATGGAGAGGAGCTGTGCTCAGCCTCTACATTCCCCAGGGACCAGGAGCCCCCCAACAACTGTCACCTAAGCTCGCACTGTGTCCACTGCCCAGTGGTCTGCTGTTGACAAAGTCACTTTCCATAAAAAGGGCGAGTACCAGGTGGCAATGTTCCAGGGCTGCACACAGCCCCACAATGAGTCCAGCTATGGCCTGTCTAGAAGGGGCTGGGGACGAGGGGACAGCAGGCCTCCTGGTGAACCCCCACGCGTGTGTTCTGGCCTGTAACAAGTGATCCCACGCGTGTAGACTCAAGCCCTTTGGGTAGCAAGCCTGAAAAAGCATGACGAACGACAGGGCTGGGCACATCGTTAACAGCTATGGCGAGGATCTTTCTCTGGCACCAGCCCTGCCCCTCTCTGGCAATGAGACAACCTAACAAACTTTAGGGCATTCATCATATTTGAGGGCAAACTGGTCCTGCTATGAACTGGCCACATGAGGACTTAACCACTTTGGCCCATTGAAGATCAAACAGCTTTCGGCTGGTCTGGCCCCCAGAGGGGGCACTCAGCAGCTGTGAGGTCCAGAATGGTTCTGGCCGCCCTGACCTGCCCGCGCTGCGGGTGCTGACCCAGAAATGCTTTTGCAGCCTCAGCCCGCGCCCTCCCCACGCTCAGCACCGCGGCAGACTCACCTCTCGGGTCCACCCTCGGGCCTCCCACTTCCGGCAGGGTCTCTGGGGTCCTTGGCATCAGTCGTGAGTTCTGTTTCTGCAAGGTCAAAGAAGTCTTGTCGTGTGATGGGGGGGCCAGTAATCGGGGTCCAAACGCGGGCATTGACACCCACTGGCTGCATGGCCTTAACTTGTCTGAGCAAATGTTTCCCATGATCTGGCTCCTGCAACGTCTCTCAATCCTCCCTGGGTTCTTCTGGGACCATTACTCACTGAATCACTCATTCGTGCGCTCATTCACTTAGCAAACATAATTGCGCACCTGCTATGAACTTGGGGCTGGAAAACAGTAGCAAACACTGCACAAGGCAAACCTCTCCGGTGTCCCCCGACAGCCTTGCATGAGCAGTTTCTTGTACCTGGAATGTTCTTTTCTAGGCAACTCGCACCCAACCTCAGGGGTCACCTTCCTCAGGAAGGAGCCTGCCTCTGACCATCTTCCAGGTTGGGCAGGCCCCATCTTCGAGCTCCAGGATGATGATACTGCGAGTTGACGCTTAGGACTTTTACCAGGGTGAGCCCCTGTTCTGTGCAACAGATGTTTTCAGAAAAGGCAGAGCCTTTTCTGGGGGCACCTGGCTGTGGGTCCTTGCTTTTCCATGGTGGTGGGGGTTGGGGGAGAGCCGGGGGCGGGGGAGCAGCCTACAGCCTACTGATGAAAAAGCACATGCTCTGGAGTCAAGTTGCTTGGGTTCAAATCCCAGCACTGCCACCTATAAGCCATGTAAACTTGGGCTAGTTCCTTCACTTCTGGGCCTCAGTTTTCTCACCTGTTAAATGGACATAATTACAGCACTGACCTCACAGAGGCACCACGATGATTAAATGAGCTCATGTATGTGAGGTGCCACGGGGGTTCTTATCACCCACCATGGGTGAGCTTGGATCGGTGACGTCACTTCCAACGCGTTATCGGTTTTCCAGAAGGCATGGTATTTTCTGGTTATTAGAAGCCCTAGCTGGCGTGTCGTGGGCCTTCTGGCCTCTAGCCACCAAATGACCATTTGCTCAGCCTCTGCAGCAGTTAGGACTCGAACACTCCAGATTTGAACACACCCAAGTTCTAATGTCGTGACCTCAGAAAAAGTACTTGCCTTTGCCCCAGTTTGTTCATTAGTAAAATGGCAACCAAAAGGGCACATGCCTCATAAGACAGATCCAATGAACTCAGCACTCTCCTTGGCTCACAGAAGGTGTCGCTCGCTCTAACTGGGGGGTTGGGTGGCCTCTCCAGAGAGCTGTCTGCTTCCAGGCCTGGGCTCCCAGGAAGGGTGTGGCCAGAGCCTTCCAGGCATGCCCGTGGGATCCTTGGAGGCTTCTCCTCAAGGCGGGGCAGGATCCCGGCAACAGAGAACCAGCAAAGCCCAGCCCGTACCTCCGTCTCCTCTATCTCCTGGCCTTCTGGATGCATCCAGAAGGCCCACTAGGGCCCCCTTCCTGCGTAGAAGCTCCTGGTAGGAACCCATCTCTGCAATGGCTCCGTCTTCCAGCACCACGATCCAATCAGCCTGGGGCAGGACATGGAGTGCGTGGGTCACGAGAATCCGTGTCTGGGAAAAGAAGGGGTAGAGGTTACACTGGTGTGTTTGACCAGTCATCCAGAGCTGGGGGCTCAGGGGCAGGCAGCGTCCTGGGACTGTGTGTGGGAGGAGCTCCCCTTCTTGCCCTCCCGCCCTCTCTTTCTATGTTCCGGTGGAGAAATAGAGGGGCTCCTTCAACCTGTGTCTTGAAACAAGAAGACACAGCCTGAACCTGGCTGGTGACCTGAGGTACGGCTGGAGTAGTTTAACCGTGGACCCATGAGCAAGAAATAACTGCTGTCGCAAGCCACAGGGATCGGGGGGGGGGGGGTGTTTGTTAGGCAGCATTGTCAGAGCAAAAGCTGACCACTATAAAGAGGAAACTGGACTTGAGGAGAGCGCTTGGGTTAGGACTTCCCCTGCCTTTGCCCTGTGAACTCTGACACGTTTTCCCAAACGTACTGTTCCCTGGAGCAGCCCGTCGGGCCCAATGACCTGGTTGAAGACCTGCTGGCCGACGTGGGCATCCAGGGCCGCCAGGGGGTCATCCAGCAGATACACAGCGGCCTTCCTGTACACGGCCCGGGCCAGGCTCAGTCGCTGCTTCTGGCCCCCGGAGAGATTCATGCCCTGTGGCCACAGGAGAGGAACAGGGGCCTGGGTGGACGTCATGCTCATCAGAGTGAGGGCCAGCTCCCGGGTTCGAACACTTGCTCTCGAACCAGCGTCCCCACCAGCCTCCACCCAGCATCGCCTGTCCCCTTCCAGCCAAGCTGCCTGGGGGAAGTGACCTTCTCTCCTCCGGCTCACTTCTCCTTGAGTCTGGCTTCTGTTCTCGCTTCTCCACCGTATGATACTGCCTTCCTCAGGACACCAGTCATTTCTCTGGTTGCCCAACCTTATTTTCTCTTTCTTTCTTTCTTTCTTTCTTTCTTTCTTTCTTCTTTCTTTCTTTTTCTTCCTCTTTCTTTCTATTTCTCTTTCTTTCTTTCCTTCCTTCCTCTCTCTCCTTTTCTTTTCTTTTTCTCTTCCTTTCTCCCACTCCACTCCACTCATATGTTCCACATGGCTACTACACCCAGTGTCCTAGGCTCTGGGGATACCATAATGAACAAAACCCAGTCCCTGCTCTCATGGATCTTGCACTCTAATGAGGGTAGGCTGGGAGACATGTAATTAATAAACAAACAAGTCAAATCTATCACCTATCAGAAGATGTTATGTGCTATGAAGAATTAAGCAGAATTAGCGTGTATGTTGTACCAGCATGAACAGGGTTGCTGTGCTGGGGGTCGCAGTCAGGTAAAGCCTCTCCACTAAGGGGACGTTTGGGTTGAGACCCGATGGGAGTGAGGGATGAACCACGTGGATCCCCGGCAGAGAGAAGAGCACCTCAGGGTGGGAGCATGCTTTGGGTGTGTAATGAACATATGGAGATCCATGTGGCTGGAGTGAAACAGGAAAGGGGGAGCATGATAGGATGGGGCTGGAGAGATGAGTGGGGCCAAACCTTGAGAAGACTTGTTGCGGACTATCAGGACTTTGGCTTTGACTCTGAGAGAGATGGGAAGACCTTGGAAGATTCCCAAGCAGAGAAAGGATGAGGTCTGACTTAGGCATGAACAGAATCCCTTTGGCTGCTGCACTGGGCTTAAGCTATCAGGCGTGACGACAGAAGAAAGCAGGGCAGCCACGTAGGGGGGAATTGATGGTGGATGATGCCAGGACACTCTGGGTCCTCTTTGAAGGTGGACTCAACAGGATTTGCTGATGGATTAGATGTATGGGTGTATGAAAGAGAGGGGAACCAAGAATGATACCAAGGTTTGGGATCCGAGCTCTGGAGGGATGCAGCTCCCATCACCAGGGATGGGGGTGGGCAAGTTTTGGGAGCGCACATGTCTGGTTAAGGATGTGACAGCTGGTCACAGAGGGAGGGCAGCAAGTACTCCTTCTTTCTGGAACACACCCTCCCTTGGCCTCCGGGACACCCATCCTCCTCCCTGGACACTCCTTGTCAGCCGCTCTTTACGGCTCAGGCCACACAGGGACTCCTCCAGACCCTGTCCTGGGCCCTTTCCTCTTCTCTCTGGAAACCCACTCATTTCCTTAATGGCAGCTCCTAGTTTTTCACTCTCAACTGCCTAATCCGGAGGCTAGCAAACTTTTTCTGTAAGGGGCCAGACAGTAACTATGTTAACCCTGGTCTCTGCTCCTGTCATGCAAAAGCAGCCATGGACCGCCATTAAATGAATGGGCGTCACTGTATTCCCATAAGACCTCATTTACAAAAACACGTGACGGACTGGACTTGACCTGTGGGTCATCGTTTGCTGACCCCTGCCCTATCTGTAGTTCCAGATACATATATCCTGTCTATTGGACATCTCTGCCCCAGACCCTTTGGTGAAGCCCAGAAAGGAAAAGCTATTTGACCAATGTCACCCAGAAAAGCAGGGCAGGGCAGGACAGGAGCCCAGGTCTCCTCACTCCTAGTCGCTGAGAGCCCTCGCCTCCAAACCCTGCCACAGGTCTCTGCCTTGGTGTCTATTTTCAATCATTCACTCGTTAACAACTATTTTTGAGCATTTATTACATGTTTGGCCCTGAACTAAACTCGCTTCGTCTGTCCCGCTTTGCTGCTTCCTTGTGTCCTCTTTGTCCCTCCCACCACACGGCCCACATGCCAGGGAGACAAATGGCCCAGAGCTCTGATGCCTTCCTGCCACAAGAAGGCCCCGAGACCCTCACCTGCTCCCCAACTTTGGTGTGGACCCCTGCAGGGAAGCTGCACACGTCTGGCCACAGGGCACAGGCCTCCAGGACCCTCTCCAGCCACATCGGGTCCAGCTCCTGCCTGAAGCACACATTCTCGACCACGGATGTGTTCTGGACCCAGGCCTCCTGGGGCACGTAAGCCACGGAACCCTAAAAGACAACTCACTTCGGCCATCAAAAGGCAGGTAGGGATGGAGGTAGGAGCGACTTGGGGGAAGTAGGAGGAGCGGGGAGGAGCAGAGAGGAGTGAGCAGGAGAGGGGAGGAGGGGAAAGGAGTGGGGGGGACCGGGAGGGAGGCGGGGGGAGGGACATTGTGACAGGCAGGGGGCAGCCTCACCTTGATGGTCACCGATCCCTCCACCTTTGACAGCTCCCCAAGGAGGGCAGAGAGCAGAGAGGACTTCCCTGCCCCCACTGCACCAACAACCGCCAGCAGATGACCCTGGGGCACAGTGAGGTTTATCCTGGCAACACAGGAGGGGAGATATGTCCCTGGGCAGGGCCCAGCCCGAGTCTGCGTGGAATTGGTGAACCCCGACAGAGCCAGCCTTTCCTGTTGGCGACTCATGCAGAGGTCACTGTGGGTAAGCGTGGAGCTGTCCTTCTCTCTCACAGTCCTTGCCCCACACACGTGCACATGCACACACACACGTGCCGTCACACAAGCACACACGTGCATTACACCGCACGCTCACGCACACCCCTGCAGTCATACAAACGCACACCCTTAGCATACCACACGTACCACAAACGTGCAGCCACAGACGTGTGCGTGCACACTCATGTGTATGCACAAGTGCACACACATTCACACACACGTTCTAGTGCACATCTGCACGCACGCTCATGCCTGCATGTGCACACGTGCGTGCACACACCTGCTTGCACATATGCACACACACTCACACACTCAGTTTATTGTGGCAGGAGGGTCTAACCAGCCTTGCCTCTTGTCCAGGGTATTACAGTAGGCTCTTCACCACTCTCCCTGCTTCTGCCCTTGCCCTCCACCCCTGCTCATGTGCTGTAGCCCATCTTCCACCCCGTGGCCAGAAGGACCCGTTAAAACCCGTTAAAAGTGGGATCATGATGCCTCCTCGCTGAAGCCTCCACCGGTTCCCATGTCACTCAGGATAAAAGGTAAAGCGTCCCGACAATTCACCAAGTACATCCGACCTCCCACTGCTCTGTCCCTTAGCCACTCGGCCTCAGCCACGCTGACCTCCTGCTTCTTCTCAAAGACAGTAGGACAGTGGTTCTCAAGTAGGAGGCACTGTGCCCCTCCCCAAGTGTCATTTGTCACACCTGGTGGGTGGTTGCTGCTAGAAGCTAGTGGGCAGATACTGGGGGTCCTGCTAACCATCCTCCAATGCATAGCACAGCCCCTACGACAAAGAATTCTGCAGTCCTCAATGTCACCAGTGCTGACGTGGAGAAACCTTGGTCTAGGCACACTCCTGCCTCAGGACCTTTGTACTTGCTGTCCCTACCACTAGAAAGCTCTTCTTCCAGACACCCACAAGGCTCATTCCTTCTCTTTATTATGACCTCACTACACATGCCCCTCCCTCAACACCACACCCTTGCCCTTTCTCATTTGTGTGCCCCCATCACGTTGGCCCCAAGAAAGCAGGGCCCTTGCGCATTTCCTTCGCTCTGTCCCCAGAGCCTACAGCAGGGGCTGGCACATAGCAAGCGTTTAATAAATACTACGAGGGGAGTGAATGGCAATCGACATGAATACTGCCCAGGATATTTTCTTTCTCTTCTTATAGAGTTTTGGGGCTGGCTGGGGTTTTCTGCCACAAAGACCCCACCAAAAGTGGGGGCTGCAGGTGGCAATGACCTGGGAGCTAACAGAGGAGAGAGAGAAGCAGATATGGCTGACGGGGTCTTGGGGGGCCTGTCTGCTAGGCCTCCCTTGGTGTCATCTTGGCCAGCCTGTGGAGCAGGGACCAGGGAGGTGTTCCCTCCCCGACCGGGGAGGCTGATTCACCGTTCCTCCACCCCCAGGAGTCTTGCTTCCCCCAAACTCTCTGCCAGGGCTGGTCCCAACCTCCCTGACAACAGTGGCGTGGGTGAGCCCGCCCTCCAGCCCCTCTCCCCACCCCCCACCCTGCGGGAAGCCTGCACCGTCTCTCACACAGGACACCGCGGCGGCTCCCACATCGTCCTCCCGACCCCGGGAAGGCAGTTTGCGGAGAAGCCATGCTGTACCTGCGCAGGCAGAGGGTGCCTTCTCGGGACCAGGCGAAGGTGCCGTTGTGCACACTGATGCAGGTGTCCCCAGCAGCTGGAGGGCAAACCCAGACAACCCGTGCTTGGAGAACCTCATCACACAAGGGTGCCCGTAACCTCTCCGACTTTATTTCCCAGCTCGACGAACACGTCACCGTGTTTGTCTCCCGGGACTTCCCGCACGAGGGCGAGGACCTGGGCTGTTAGAGGGTTGGCTGCTGTAACCCAGACTGACGCGCCATCAGTGGGCACGGGTAGCCACTGAATGACCGGCAGAAAGTGTCACCGTGCCCGTTTCCACGTTATATGGCTGGTGACCTCATCTGCGCGTGCCATCCTGTCTCCAGCGGCCCCAGCTGGGACCCTGGCTTTTGGTCGATGGACTGCGGGAACCGCTCCTCTTATCCCTCCCATCCCCCTCCTGCTGAACTCCGCACTCACAGCGTCTGGAGGGACTTGAGTCCACAGCCCCAGGGTCAACTTCTTCCAGGCAGAGGAAGGCGGCCAGACGGTCCAAGGACACCCGGGCCTGGGGAAACCAAAGCCTCAGGTCACTGGCGCCCAAAGAGCAAAAAACGAACTCGGGCTTCAGGTGCCTGGTGCCTCGGGATGTGGAAAACCTTCCCGTCTCCCAAGCCTGATGCATTTGCAAAGCTTTAGCGCAAGGCTTTCCAGGCCACGGGAAACTGTGCACACGGAGGTGGTGACGACGATGACGGTGGTGACCTCCCGTCTCCTCACCCCTAATTAGCATAGTAGGGACACTTGGGCTGCCATTCTGCAGATCAGACCCCAGAAGGAGATGGTGGGTTTTCCAAGGGGGTCATCAGACCATTATTGGAAATGGTTCCAGACTCTGTCCACCTAGGGGAACCCTCTCTGCTCTCAGCCCTAAAACCATCTCTGGGAACTAAGGAGGCGGCATTTGAATAGGGACACCTCAGGGCGCCTGCTCAGGTTGTGATCTGGTGGCTCGTGAGTTCAAGCCTCGCATCAGGCTCTCTGCTAACAGTGCAGAGCCTGCTTGGGATTCTCTGTCTTCCTTTCTCCCTCTGCCCGTCCCCAGTATGCACTTTTTCTCTGTCTCAAGAATAACTTAAAACATCAAAAAAAAAATTTAAATAGAGATGTCTCAGCGAGGCAACTTGCTCTCATTTCTACCACACCAAGGTGGCACAGTGTGAGCAGAGACAGGGAAGAGAATGGAAATAAAAACAATTTACGTAATAAGAGAACAGTGATTGCTGCCCATTCCTTGTATCCTCTGCCCCTCCCGGCCTCTCCCTCCCTCCCCCGTCGGTCCTGTGGGCAGTGTGGGGATGCACAGAGGCAGGGCACTGCCTGCTACACCCCTGCGGGTCTCTGCCCAGATGGCCTCCCCGCCCCACCGCCTCACCCGGACCACGGAGTCGATGGAGAAGGGCAGGAAACCCTGAGCCTTGTTGAGGATATTGAGAACCACGAGAGTCACAAAAGCTTTCTCAGCGTCCATGGCATTCTCCTCAGCCACCAGCGAATGAACAGCAAACACCGCCAGTGCAACCTGGGGACACACGGGCAGTGACAATGGGCTGAGGGCACAACCCAGGAACCTGAGCAGGCGTCTCCAGGGGCCTGTTTGGCCAAGCCTTGCCACGTTGGAATGTTCCCGCCCGTCTGGTTCTCACCCTAAATTCTGCTACCTGCCCCAGTTCTCACTCCTGGTTCACAAAGCTGTGTTTCTCTGAAAAAATACAACCGTATTAGTGAAAGGAGGTGTGTGTGCAATCCCTGTTCTAGGACCAGAAACTCTTAGTTCCAGGCATCTGGGGACACTGCAGCATGCGGTCTGGGTAGGGTTTGGGGGGGGGGGGGGGGTTCTAGGCATGGGTGGGACTTGTGAGTCTAGAAATTCTTGGAGATGACCCTGAAGTTGCACGTATCAGCAGCACTTGAGAACCTTGGGGGTTGGGGGCATTTGTGGCTCTAGATGTCATGAGGGTGTAGTTCAGTTCTAGGTGCCACTTGGTGATGATATGATGGTCCCTTAGTGTGCTGACCACTCTACATGATGCCTACCGTGATGGTCGCTCGGTGTGATGGTGACTCAGTGACCCTATCCGGGGAGCTCTCATGGCTGTAAGCAATGCTACTTGTGTTTCTCAGTGATGACTGTGTTGGTAACTCCAGATCGTCCCCCGGGGGTGGGGGGGTGTCTAATCCTTCTGGAAATAAGTGATTAAGGCCCACCTGCAACCAGCCTTGACTATTTTATGAAGAGTTTGGATTATTTATTTATGCAGCAGTGAGTTACCGTAGGTTTGTTTGCAACCCCGCATGGACTGAAGTCACGGCTGGCCGTGCTTTAGGAAGGCTAGTCTGGCAGCAGTTTGTGAAATAAATTGGAGGACAGGACGGTGCCCAGTGTGTGTGGATGTGGGGAAGGGGGCCCCTGCAGCCATCTGACAGCCGGCATCAGTGTGGACCGGGGGTGCTACCTGAGCAGAACCTGCCCCTGTTGCCTCCTCCCCATGCCAGAAGCAGCAACAGTTCAGACGCTGGAACCTTCTACAGGAGAATGACAGACCTTGTTAGCCACTACCAGCTTCAGAATCAGCTAACTCAGCACAAAGCAAGGATCCCTGACTGGGAAGGATCCAGGAAAGGTATGTTTGAACGGACAGCGTGGTCTGCAAAGAAAGGCTCCAGGATCTGGGGGGGCGCGGAGGCGGGAGTTCTGCCTACCTCACCCCCTCCCCAGGATTCCCTCCCTCCGTCCATGCTCTGCAGAGAGATCAGAGTGACCTCACCAGAAATGTGGACACCTGGAAGGACACCAGAGACACAGAGAAGAGGAGGCTGGAGGTCCTCAAGGCACCCAGCTCCTGGCCCCGGATGTGCAGGACTCTTTCTAGAAAGGCTCCCTCCCAGCCGTGGGATTTGACCATCTTCATGTTCCTGATGACGCAGCTGGTGAGCCGTGCCCGAGAATCTTTCTGCCTCATGTGCTCCTCCTGGTACCAGAGGGAAGAAGAGGGGAAGAGGTCAGGGAAACGTCTAGAATTCTCCTCCCCCCAAACCATCACACCCCACCTTCAGCAAATGCCCTTGATTCCACAGCAGGTCCCAGGCTGTCTGCCTCTCAGTATCGCTGTCCCCACAGTCCTGGCCCAAGTCACTGTCATCTTGTCCCTGGACCCCCACAGGTGCCTTCTCCCTCCTGTCCCCCAGCTTCTGCCCTCATTGTGGGCCAGAAATGATGGGAAGTTCCCACAGACCAGGGAGGAGGTGGGAGAGGCGGAGCCCTGAACCAGCCTGGGTGTGGTGCCACAGGGAAGGCTTCCTGGAGGTGGGAGTGACCGTGAGCTATGATGAGCAGGTGCTGGGTGTGCAAATGGGTAGGTGAGGTGGACGAAGGAAGGCGGAGGGGACAGCACGACCCAGAGGCAGGCAGCGTGGTCAGAGAGGGGGGGGGTGCTACGGGAGGGAGGTGGGCTGCACCACGTTGGGACTTGGGGGTCAGGCAGAGGAGTCGGGGGCCCCTGTGTCCCACTAAGGAGGGGCATTGTCACAGGGGCAGGTGTGGACAGTGCCTTAGAGGAGGCCAAACAGAAGTCTGGAGAAACAGTCTATGTGAGACCTTTCTTCCTCCCTCCCTCCCTCCTCCTGATTGCCAAGCACTGTTCTAGAAGCTGAGACTGTATCAGTGCATATTCCCTGCTGCCGGGAAGCTTTCAGTCCGAAGAGAGAGAGGAGCCAGGTGCATCTGGCAAACGGGCAGGCCAAGTTGCCGAACAGGTGCATATGGAGGGGAGGGGCGTGTTGCTGCTGTAACCAGGGGTCTGTGAGGGGTTGGGGTGGGGGGGGCAGGGATGTCTGGGGGTGAAGGTGTTCCAGGCAGAGAGCACCATAGGAGCAAAGGCCCTGAGTGGGGCTTGAGGGTCGGGGAGGGCAGAGGGGGAGTGGGGTTGGAGCTTGAGGGTCAGGGGAGGGCAGAGGGGGAGTGGGGTTGGAGCTTGAGGGTCAGGGAAGGGCAGAGGGGCAGGAGGTGAGGCCAGATCACGGCTGGCCACCAAGGGTCTCGGCTCTGACTCTCGGGGACATGTGAGCCACTGTGGTTCTGAGCAGAGAGGGATGACGAGGGCAAGAGGAGCAGGAGCGCCCAGTGAGGGTGAGACTGGGCCATCATTCCGGATGCATCTGCTGAGGGACGGTGTGTGAGAACAAGAGAGGCGTCCGAGTTGACCCATGGTTGGCTTGTGGCCCAGACGCTGGAGGCGTGTGACAGCCATCCACAGGGCTGGGGGCACCGGGAGGAAGGCAGGGCTCTGAGTGACCGGAAAGGCTCATGCCACCAGGCCCTCCGTCCCCTCCTCATCTCCCCGTACCTGCACCAGCAACAGTCCCGTGACCTGCAGGCTCCCCGCCCCGCTTGCCGCCTAGTGTGTCCCTTCTCCCAAATGTCAGACCTGATGCTGTTTCCTCTTCTTGGTGATGAAGAAATTCAGAGGGAGGAGGCTCAGGAAGACAGCGATGGCAGTGAGGGCAGAGGGTCCTAGAAGCTGGAGACAGAGAGGGTGGGAGGTCACAAGACACCTCCAGGAGCCCGGCTGAAGACACCGAGGGATTTGGTCAGACCTGGGTCCTAAGGGCATCCCAGGGAAGCTGGCGAGGGCAGCCAGCTGACACTTGCTGAGGACACTCATGCAAACTACCTAACCTCCCTAAGCAGCAGTGTCCTCATCCATGAAAGGGACATCCAGCATTGCCCGTCACCTAGAATAAGTGCCCGTGTCATACAGTCGTTATCCTAGGTCTTCATTTCACCCCTGACAAGGTTGCCAGATTTAGCCAAAAAACATATAGGATGCCTCAGCAAGTACGAATTTCAGATGAAACAGCAAATGGCTTTTTGGTATAAGTATGTCCCATGCTATATTTGGGATATACTTATCCTAAGAAATTATTCGGTTTCTCTAAAAGTCATATTTAACCGAACATCCTGTATTTTGTCTGACAGCCCTACCCCCACCAGCTTTGTGACTTTGGGACAGTTATGTTCCCCCTTGGCTTTGGTTCCCCCCCCTCTTTTTTTGGGGGGGGGGAGAGTGCAAGCGGGGGAAAAGCAGAGAGGGGAGACAGAGGATCCAAAGCGGGCTCTGTGCTGACGGGCTGACAGCAGAAAGCCCGATGTGAGGCTCGAACTCAAGAACTGCAATATCATGACCTGAGCCGAAGGCAGAGGCTTAACCAACTGAGCCACAGAGGCGCCCCTGCTTTGGTGCAAATGTGGAGCTGGGGGTGGGGGAGATGATTTCTAAGTGGTTGTGACTGTTTGAGATTCCTCCCGCGCCATTTGGGCCCAGTCTCTAGACAAGCCCCACCCCTCTTCAGTCTGTGGCCCTCAGTTTCCCCTCTCAGCTTTTAAGAACACGATTTTGTAATCTCCTTGACCACAGAGCAAGCCTGTTTGTTTCATTTATGCAGCAATCGCGCCACCCAGTGGCCAAGTGGAGAAGTGCCCGGAAGGCAAACCAGCCCACCGCCAGGATTGGGAAAATACTCAAAGAAAGGTGAAAGGAAGGTTAAGCTTTCTCTGGCAAAAAATAGTATCATTTGGAGAAAAATGCTACAGATGCTAACTGTGGCAACTTCAATGTCTGCCCCCCCCCCCCGCCGGGCCAGGATTTCAGGGTGACCTTCTGATGTTAGGGACCGTCCACCAAAAGACCAGGAGGGTGATGGGTGGGTCTTCTGCAGATTTGCTGTGGTCAGGGGTCTGCCCCTTTAATGGCTCTGCATTTTCCCAGGAGTCCTTCGTCCCCCTCCCTCTTTCTACGTGTGCCCACTGCATGCTGGGCCCTGGCTACAAGGCGGCCAGTCAGAAAGGGTGCTGGCCCCGTGTCCCGTAGGGTGGGGGCAGTAGGCGTAGATCTACAGTCACCATGACAACACCCACTGGATAGTACTTGGGACCACTCTATGCTCGCTCACTGTCACAATGCCGCTGATACACCTGCCGGGGGCCTGTGAACTGTGGCACACCTGCCAGAGGTAGACGAAGCAGATGATGATCCAGATAATCGGCAGCCACAGCCCGTTAAGGTAGACGACGCTCTCGGTCAGCCGCTGCACGTCCACGGACACCAGGTTGACCACGTCACCCACCGTGCTGGCTTTTCTGGAGGCGCTGGACAGGACCAGGACCTGGGCAGGGCGGGAGGATGGAGACCTGAGCCAGAGGGAAGGACGGGACGAGTGGGGTGGAGGAGGGCAGGGAGGCCCAAAGCACGGACGGAGCAAGAGCACAGCCGTCTGGCCGGTCTGGGGTCTAAGCTGGTCTGCCCTTGCTGGCAGAGGCAGGTCTCTTCCCTATCTAGCCTCAGTTCACTCGTCTGTAAAGTGGGCTAGTGAATCTCCTGAGCCAACCTCCCAGGACCGTCATGAGAATTTGGAGAGATGACCAAAGAAAAAAATCCTCTGACATCCCTAAAACACTGTTGTGGTAAGTTAGTAGCACAATATATAAAACCCTTGGGTTCATGATGATACTGGGGATCGTTTCCTGAATTCCAACCATGCCCCAGGCACTGTGCTAAATGAACAGGGTCACCGTTTTCTGTGATGGGGCCCAACCCACAACCAGATGGAGGAGGTGCTGCCATATCTCATTCAGTCTACAATGCTATGGACGAAACGCTCTGTTTTTGTGTCACTAAGGGCAAAAAAAGTAAATGCGATTAAATTAAGACACATGATATACATCTTGATTTCAGAAGGGTTAAAAAAAAAAGTGAGACTGGGATCAATGAAGTGCAGAATTGCTAACCCCACTTTACAGCCAAGGAAACTGAGGCACAGAGAAGTTGACCAACTTACCCAAAGTTGAAGGGCCTTCTAAAAGGCTAGGCCAAGCTTGGAATCTAGGATGACCAAGGCGAGACAGGAGCTAGACAGGGTGTTAGATCAATTCCCTGAAGGCATCTACATGGTGCCCCTCACACACCAGACCTGGTTCTCTGGCAGCCCCAGTGTGGGCCCTGGGGTCACAGTGGACCCCTTCCAGCCTGTTGAATGCTAAGCTCTATTTGCCATCGTCTCTGCTGAGTGTGTGAGGGAAGAAGTAAGGGGGTAAATGAGTGAGCCAGGAAGGACTGAGTAGAAAATCTCCAGAAGAATCTTCCAGTCTTTATCGAGTACCTAGTCTGGGCCTCACAGTGAACTGAGTACTGAGAAGATAGAGGCAGGGGGCTTGCTCTCCCACAGCAGAGTTTGAACTGGGGAGGAAAATTAAATCACAACTTACATAGTTCCTTCTTTAATGGCAGTTATGAGGCGTGTTATGAAGCAATGTTTTAAGATAATATTATTCAGTAACATCAATAATAATAATTACTATTATTGCCTATTAGCAAGGTGGACTGTGGGGCCTTAATTGTGGTGTTCACAGGGAGGAAGGGTCAGTGAGGGTAAGCAGGGTTGGCTAGCTTGAATAATTTTGGTGGGCTCTTGGGCACAGGAGCTGTCCCTCGTCCAGCACCTGGCCCTGGGGTGACTGGGGCAGGCGTGTGGGGGCCCAGAGTGTCGAGAGCCCCATCAGGGGGCGATCGGGAGTGTGGGCTCTGGACTGGGTAGCTGGCATGAAAGGGATGCTCTTGGCGAGTCATTTCCTACGTCTAGAAATTGGCTAGCCCTGTCTACGTACCAGGTCCGGAAAATAAGCAGACACGGTTAACGGGGAGGCAGAGCAGCACGGGGAGCCCAGGGGCTGACCTCTGAGGAGACGGGCAGGGCTCCCCTAAGGGTGGGCATGGGAGAGCAACGGCCTCAAGCCTCAGCTCGGCACGTGGATTCACAAGACCAGACGGGCCACACTGACCCGGAGCTTGCCCGGGTCTAAGACACAGCAGCCACGCGGTCAGGGGAGCCGTCCACACAGCCGTCCAGGGGCTGTTCCCTTTGCCCCGGTTCTCCCCCAGGGGACAGCGCGGGCGTGACAGGAGACTCGCGGGGACTGGGTGGCCCAGGCTCAGGGGCTCCAGACCCCACGGGAGCCAGAGAGTCCGATAGTCTTACGGCAGATAGTCTTGTGAGCTCCACTCCCAGGGCTCCCAAGGGGACAAGAGCCGTTGCAGGAAAAGAAGCTCCAAGCTATGGCTTCCCATCAGGTACTCATGCTCCACCGACAGAACTTTCAGCCCAGATGAATTTACCAATGGGTCAGGAGTCATTTTTACCATAAGCAGCGTTGCCTGGGGATGTAGCTGATAGTCTACCTCCATCTGGTTTCCACACAGCCCCAAGATTAGCCCTTTATCCTCACGGGGGATGAGTGGAAAGTACATGAAAAGAAATGGAAAGGGTGTCCAGGTAGTGGCAACAGCAAGCGCAAAGGTCCTGAGGTCGGAGGTTGCCTGGTATGTTTGTGGCTGGAGTGGGTTGAGCAAGAGAGCAGGTGTGTGTTGTTATAGAGTTGGAGAGGTGCCAGGGTCAGATCACTCAAGGTCTTATGGAAATAACCAAGAAGGTGAGAGTGTAGTAAAGTAATGAATGAGGGCATTTTCAGGCACAGATGATATGATGTGACCCTTTTGGGCTAGAACGTTTCATATAAATTCGGAAGAGATGGGGAGACGGGAAAGACCCGCACCTCTCGCCCAGGGCTCACCTTCCTGTACACCAGGCCAGTAATGGCAGTTCGCAGCCTCATCTGCAGCACCTTGAGTCTGTACATGTACTGCTGCTCCCATACTGATTGCAGGAAGGCAGAGAGGAACATCAGCACCGCGAGGAGATACCCTTTCCAGGCCGGGGTCGTGGGATTACCAATAAACTCCAGAAAAAGGCTTTCGAGAGAGGGAGAGTACGAGCGGTAAGAGAAGGCATCCATGGTTGTTCCTTTTGCCTGAGAGGACCAGACAGAGTGGTAGATATTTTTGCAAAAATGCAGGTTATTTCTCCCACTGTCCACACTCATTTTCTTTTTTTTTTTTAAGTTTATTTAATTTGAGAGAGAAAGAGAGAGTACGAGCACATGAGCAAGGAAGGGGCAGGGAGAGAGACAGAGAGAGAGAGAGAGAGAGAGAGAGAGAGAATCCCAAGCAGGCTGCCCCCTCTCAGCACAGAGCTCGAGACAGGGCTCGATCCCAGGAACTGTGACATCATGACCGGAGACAAGATCAGGAGTCAGAGGCTTGATTGACTGAGCTACCCAGGAGCCCCCCTGCACACTCATTTTCTTTTTAAAAACAATTTTTTTTAATGTTTATTTACTTTTGAGAGAGAGACAGAGAGCAAGCAGGGGAGAGGCAGAGAAAGAGGGAGACACAGAATCCGAAGCAGGCTCCAGGCTCTCAGCTGTTAGCACAGAGCCCGACGCGGGGCTCGAACTCACAAACCGCAAGGTCGTGACCTAAGCCGACGTCAGACTTAGCTTAACTGACTAGCCACCCAGGCACCCCCTGCACATTCGTTTTGAATGTGATTGCTGCTCCTTTGACCTGGAGGGGAGTATTTTGTCTCCACATGTTATGGGCTGAATTGTGCCCCCACCAAATACCTATGTTAAATCCTAATTCCCAGTACTTTAGAATGCGTCTGTATTTGGAGACCGGGCCTTTCAAGGGGAAGTTTGGTTAAAATAAGGCCATGAGGGTGGAACCGTAATCCCATTTGATTGGTGTCCTTCTAAGAGCAAACTTGCACACACAAGGAGATACTATATGGGCACACACACACACACAGAAGAAAGACCATGTGAGGACACAGCACGTCCAAGAGAGAGGCCTCATAAAATCCGTCTTGATCTTGGACCTCTCATCGCCAGCACTGTGCGAAGACGGATTTCTGTTGTCTCAGCCACCCAGCCTGTAATACTGTCATGGTAGCCACAGCACACAAATCGACTATCCCCTGAATCTGGGCTGGCCGTACAACCAGCTTTGGCCCAGAAAACAGTGCAGGTAAAACTGTGCCAGCCCCCAGCCCGAGGCCTCAAGAGAGAGTGGCCCTTTTGCTCTGGGTCTTTAAGCCCTGCCGAGTGGCCATGTGAACAAGCCGGAGCTAGCACTGTGGGCCATGAAAGATCGCATGGAGCAGAGACACGCTGTCCCAGCTGAGACCGTCTCTGACCAGTCAGCCCCCGGCCAGCTTCACACACGGCTGAGCACAGACACACAGGGGAACCCAGCTGACGGAAGAAGAACTGCCCAGCCGAGCCCAGCCCCAACTGCTGACCCACATTATCACGCGCTAAGGAAGTGGTGGTAAGCCCCTCGCTTTTGGGTTGTTTTGTTATACGGCAAAAGCTAACTGATACAGTCAGGGTTGAGTTCATTCATCTTCTCTCCCTGAGGCTAGTCAATTTCTCCGTACTTTTTTCCCCTTCCTCAGTATCCTTTTCACCCACTCTCCAGTGCCCTGGGCACCGGAGGACTAGGCAGAGGAAGAAAGAGAGCTGGTGCCCCCTGACTCTGGAAAGACACCATTAAGGAAAGGACCACCAGCCTTAGCAAGGCACCCAAGGTCTGGACCCACCTGAGGAGCTTGGGGACAGCAAACCTGAAGACATCACAGATGACAAGGCTCAGGGTCCCCAGGAGGAAGGTGGAACGGAACATCTGCCAGATGGCCCTCAGCAGCGAGCCGCTCTGGCTCCCTTCTTGCTGCAGGAAGACCTCCGTCTCTGGGACCTCCGTGCCATACCTTTTAGCTGCTCCTGCCTTGGTGTGCCTTACGGGAGAGGAGAAAATGGCTCTGGGTCATTGCAAGAGACTGAATATTTGTTTCCGTCCTGCACCAAAACTCACATGTTGAAATCTAACCCCCAGGGTGATGGTATTTGGAGGTGGGGCTTTGGGTAGGTGATGAGGTCATGAGGGTAAAGCCCTCATGAATGGGAGCAGACAGCTCCTTCCTCCTTCCAGCATGTGAGAACAGCCTTAGACGCAGCCATCTATGAACCAGGAGGCAGGCCCCCACGACACCGCATCTGTGGGGTTTTGATCTCGGAGTGCCCAGCCTTGCCTCCAGTGTGGTGAGAAATGAATGTCTGTGGTTTAGAAGCCACTCAGCCTATGGTATTTTGTTACAGTGCCTGAATGGACTAAGATAGTCCTTTCACAGATTCTCAGAGGTGGCAGATGAGTTTCCAGTAGGACCAGGCATTACAGGACCGTTTTCCCAACAAGGGGGATGACGGGGTAAGCATCCCGCCTTGCTCTCTCAACTGTTCTTCTGTGTCCCCCAGAGGACCCCTTTATGAGACAATGGGGCAGGAAGGGGCAGGGCAGGAGGGCTGCCCTATGGCGTTACGGATGCTGATGGCACTGCACACGCATTGAGCACCTACTATGTGCCAGGCACTCCTCAGTCCTCTGAAGAAGCTGGCCAGCTAGGTGTTAACCCCATTTCACAGATGGGGAAAAGAAGGTTTAGAATGACCTTGCCCAAGGGCACACAGCTGAGAAGTGTGTGGGATTTGATCCCAGCTCTGTGCCTCCAGAGCCTAGGCATTCTGTGAGCCATTAATGCAACTCCTCCTCCTCCCTTGCGTAACTGGCTAGCCCTTAGGTGGTTTAGAGCTGGTCTAGAACCAGTTTAGAATCATAGCTGATGTCCATGGGCCCAGCATTCCTGGTCTGGATGAAACCACAGATGGAAGCTGGGGGGAAGGTGGGGAGTGGAAGGGAGAGCCAGCCAGGCAGGTCCTCAGCTGCTGAGAGTCTGGGTGCCGTGTGGCCTTGGGCAGACAATCGCCTTCTCTGTGCCTCTGTGTCCTCATGCTTGCAAGGAAGGGGCTGGTCCCACTCTCTGAGCTTCTTCCAGCTCCGACAACCTCTGGGGTTATCAGTAATTTCAGTGCCTGTTTACAGAGCCGGGACCTGGGGCTGGGCTCTGGGATCAGCCCTGTACATGCACCAGCTTGTTGGTTTTTCTTGACTTCCCTGCCTGGTGGACTTCCCTACCATGGACTCCCCATTTTCCCTAGGAGAAGACTGAGGCTCTGAAAGGTGGTGATAGCTGCTTGAGGTCACACAGTGAGGACAGAGCAGGGGTTTGAGACCGGGTCGCAATTCGTGATTTGCATAGTTCCTCTTTGTGAGCCCCACTGACAAAAATCTTTAGAAAGAAGGGGGAAAAAAAACCCCAACCTTGGCGAACACTGGTGGCCAGACCTTCGCTAACAAGCCAAGGCCTTGCCCCCTTGCCCCTTGACCACGGTCCGGCTTGTTTGATTTGGCATCTCTGGAGGGTCTGTCGCTCAGCTGGGCACGGCTTGCTGCTCACAAACATTTTGGTATTTGGGCCTCCAATGCCAAGAAGATGTCACCTTCTGGTCACCTGGCCACCCCTCCTCATCACAGCCCAGTGTTTAATTCGTTGCCCTCAAGGCCCTGCTCACTCTCTCCAATATTCACCTTTATGTAATTATCTTGTTAGCACTCCAGGTGGGTAGACTTCGCTTGTATTCCACAACCCCCCCCCCCATATTCAGCTCCTAAATGTAGCAGGCACTCAATAAATACTTGTCAAATGAATGGAAAAAATAACAGATGTGTGATGTGTATAAAGGGCCTAACAGGAGTGTCAACCACTCAGTCAGTTGAGTGTCCGACTTCGGCTCAGGTCATGATCTCACGGTTTATGAGTTCAAGCCCCACATGGGGCTCTGTGCTGACAGCTCGGAGCCTGGAGCCTGCTTCGGATTCTGTGTCTCCTTCTCTCTCTGCCCATCCCCCGCTTGTGCTCTGTCTCTCTCTGTCTCTCAAAAATAAATAAGTAAACGTGCATACAGTTGTAAAGATTTGTGGAAGGAAGGAAGGAAGGAAGGAAGGCAGGAAGGAAGGAAGAAAGGAAGGAAGGAAATCTGGTTTGATGGACAGAACCTGCCTTGGAGGCAGGAGCCTGAGATTCAAATGCCTGCTCTGTCCCCTTTTCCCTGAGCCTCAGTGTTGCCATCTGCCAAATGGGGTGGCCAGGAGATGATGATGAAGGCCTCTTTCCAGCTGGATGTTTTGGTCAGTCCTGTTCTGGTTGCTCACCCCAGAATTCGGAATCCCTGGGATCCACCTGAAGGCTCTGTAACCAGGTTCCTCCTTTCCAGTGGGTTTCACAGTCCAGGTTTTAGGTCTCTGGACCGGAGGCCATTTAGTGCAGGGTGTACACGTGACCACAGGAAGAGGCAGGGGTGACTGTCCAGGTCCAAGTTGGGAAAACAAAAGGTAGTGGAACAGACTGTGGCCAACCAATGCCCTGCCCACTGGGGCCTGCCCAGATCCACTCCCCTGTTGCCATGCAGGGGACGTGACCCGGCACTGCCCATGTCCTTTAAAAGACACCAGAATTCCAGATTTTTATATGAAATCTCCAATGTTTTAAATACTGGCAACTTTAAAAAAAAAAAGAGAAAAAAACCCCAAACAACACATGGACCAAACATACCTTGGGAACCTGACCTGGTCTGCGAGTGGCTGGTTCCTGACCTCTCAGGATGACGTCCTCTCCCTTCCCCCCAAAATTGCAAAATACTTCAGAAATAAAACCAAGGTTCTTTCTGTGTGTAATCAGTCAACTCAGAAAAAAACTCAGGGAGGCCTTTGTATGGCCATATCTTCTGTCAATTGCTATGGATTCTTAATCTGTCCTGGAGAATATTTCTATCCTGGCTACAATATTCTCATGCCCTTGAGGGGAGGTCACAGCTGGGAGAGAGTGGGCAAGACCTCTAGGACTCTTTCTTTTTTTTTTTAATGTTTATATCTTTTCGAGAGAGACAGTGTGAGTGGGGGAGGGGCAGAGAGAGAGGGAGACACAGAATCCGAAGCAGACCCCAGGCTGTGAGCTGTCAGTGCAGAGTCCCATGTGGGGCTCGAACTCATAAATCGTGAGATGGGACACTTAACCGACTGAGCCACTCAGACGCCCCCCTCTAAGGTCCTTTTGAATGAATTCGGCCACTTAGAAATCATGTAAGACTAGAGGGGCAATTCAACAAAATACTCCTGCAGTGAGTTGCTATTTTGACTTGCTCATATCATTTACCCCTTTTGGGAAAACATACCCCACTGTGGCTCTGAAGGGGCTACCGATCATGGGGCCTGCCCCCGGCTATGGCATTGGTCCTGACTCAAGTCAGCCAATGCCTTCCCTAGCATTTTCTGTACAGATGCTAGGAGAGACACTCCTGCTGGGGTTGCTGCACTGGCAGGATATGAGGCGAGCCAATACATCAGCTGAGCTGAGAGATGGAGAGAAAGAATTTGGATATTATGCAAGCCCCTGGATCCAGCCACACCTGAGGCTAGACCTACCTTCTAAGCTATGTGAGCCAATAGACTGTCTCTCACGTCTTCTAATTTGGAGGATTCAACAACCCCCACAAAATCCTAAAGAAGTCATCAACTACTTCATGGCAAGACTGCTTTAACCCACGTTTAATGAATCCTATGTTGACAGCTCTTTTCTGTAGACCAGAGGTTCCCAACTGGGTTCCTCAGAGTCAGAGGGGGCCACAGAAGTTTCCAGAGATGCCACAGAGGGCAAGGGTGAGGCAGAGCTGGCAGGACTAGAAAGGGCTGGAAATCCTCCAGATAACTGACACCATTGGAGTTTTTACCATTGTTGAGGTATTTGCTCAGTTCTCTTCTACAAATTTTTTCATCCCCCAGAAGCTAATGGCATCCTCGTTGAACAGATAAGAAAACCGAGGCCCAGGGAACGAATCCCTCGGGTTAGATACTAAGTAGTTGCCTGCACGTTGTGGACCACCACAGAACCTTTCACTCCCCATCTCTTTCCTGTCTGCTGTCCCAACATCCAAGCTTCCTTCTGGAGGCACCCACTGTGTCCTCTTGGAAGCTGCGAAGCACTCTGGGAGGAAATGTCCCTTGGGCCTGGTCAGTTCATGCTTACTGGGATCAGCTGGCAGGCAGGGGACTATGGCAGTGGAGCCCAGAGTAGGGTCTGGGGTCGTACTCGGGGCCAAGTGATGAGCTTTGCTGGCCAAGCGTTGGGCCGGGCTCTCGTTTCTCACACACTCACCGCTGGGCCGCACTGCGGTTTCTCGTCCATGCCCTCTCGAGCTGGGAAACAATTTCTTTTGAGGAGTTTTCTTGCCCAAGTGACCAGAGGTCGTTTGGCCCAAGCGGCCTCCTGTAGCCTCTCCAGACCAGCCTGTAAAAAGAGAGTCACCAGGACAAGCTCCTCCCGCCATGCTCTCCTCCCCTCCCCCACAGGGTCCTGCCCTGGGAGCTATGTGACCCTGAGTAAGTCACTTTTCCTCTGCTGGCCCCTCAGGAAAATGAAAGCGTTTAGCCTGAGCACGCCCAACATTTGTGGGGCACTTCCCAGTTTACAAAGATCATCTCATTAAATCTTACACAAGAACACACGGTGATAACTATTGACCTATTTTACAGATGAGGAGAAGAAATCGAGGTTCAGAGACACTCAGTGACTTAATCAATGGACAGCCTGTGTGGCGAGGGAAATAAACCTCCCCAGAGTCAGAAGTCCAGAGTTGGAAACCTGAGCTCCATCCTCAGCTTTAAGTCCCTTGTTCACCTCTGCAGCCACCTGGCCTCAGGACCTTTGCACATGTATATTGCTCTGCTTAGAACCCTTTTCCTGCCACTCTTCACCTGGCCGCTTCCTGGGCTTAGACGTGATTTCTTTAGATACCCACTTGATGGCCCTTCAGTCCACGTAGATTTTCCCATTATAGACTTTTTTCCTGAGCTTTTCTTTACAATGCTTGTTGCCATTTGACTTACTTTTTTGATATGGTTATATGTTGAGTGTCTTTCTCCTCCACTGGATGGTAAATTCCATGGGGGCAAAAAGTACTTGCCTTTATTCTCCTCCTCTATATCCTCACCTCCTGACACAGGACCAAAGATTTGTCAAATAAAACCAGTTTTCAGCTCTGTCACCTTGGGCACCTCCCTTCCCACCAGTGGATCTCAATTTTCTCACCTTAAAATGAGAGTTTACCAACACTTGGACTGGATTGTAGGTGGCACATTATTGGAGGCGGTCACGGAGAGGACGTGACCTCCGGGTGTCCCGCAAGCTGGACGTGGGCAATCAGAGGCTCCTCGCCCGTCCTCTGTCCTTGGAAAGTAGGATCTGCCCACTCTGCCTGCACTAAAAGTCGTTTCAAGGATGCAGCCTTGAGAAGGCAATGTGTTGTTGAGACTGTCTGGATGGTAGACGTGCCTGAACCCCGCTGAGGCCCCCGCATTAACTTGTAAGATTCTGGCGGGCAGGTGCGGAGATCTATTCGCTTTGTGGCCGCCCAGGACAAGCCTCCTAAGTTTCCTTGCTTATTAAAACCACCACCTGCCGGGGCGCCTGGGTGGCGCAGTCGGTTAAGCGTCCGACTTCAGCCAGGTCACGATCTCGCGGTCTGTGAGTTCGAGCCCTGCATCGGGCTCTGGGCTGATGGCTCAGAGCCTGGAGCCTGTTTCCGATTCTGTGTCTCCCTCTCTCTCTGCCCCTCCCCCGTTCATGCTCTGTCTCTCTCTGTCCCAAAAATAAATAAACGTTGAAAAAAAATAGTAAATTAAAAAAAAAAAACCACCACCTGCCAATTGGAATGGTCTGCTCTGTCTTCAGTCTGTCCTTGCCAAGCTGGGGGCCAGCTTGCGAACCAGCACACATACACAAGAGATCAATTACTCTAGACTTCAAGGCGGGAGCGTGGTTTATTACTTCTCAGGTGCCTGTAATTTTTTCTGATAATACCAAGAAGATGGTCTTGTGTGCTGCTGGTCCTAAGCTCGCCTCGGAGACTTTCCAAGTTCCTTTTTTTTTTTTTTAATTTTTCTGTTTAACATTTATTTATTTTTGAGACAGAGAGAGACAGAGCATGAACGGGGGAGGGGCAGAGAGAGAGGGAGACACAGAATCGGAAGCAGGCTCCAGGCTCTGAGCCATCAGCCCAGAGCCCGACGCGGGGCTCAAACTCACGGACCGTGAGATCGTAACCTGAGCTGAAGTCGGACGCTCAACGGACTGAGCCACCCAGGCACCCTTCCTTTTGTTTTTTTAATGCAGAGCAAATTCAGCCAATCTAGTTCTGACCTAGAAATTATTAACATGACCTGGTTTTCACTGAAATTTTGGGGGGAGGAGATCTATGTGGCAAGTGATTTAATAGGTTTTTTTCCAACTTGGCAGTGATAGAAAGTTTCCTTTAAAAAAAGTTTATTAGAGTAGAAAAAGTGAGTTGATTTAAAGAAAAAAAAAAAACCCAAAAACCAGGCGCCTGGGTGGCTCTGTCAGTTGGGCATCCAACTTCGACTTGGGTCATGATCTCAAGGGTTGTGGGTTCAAGCCCCAAATCGGGCTCTGCACTGTCGGCATCGAGCCCACTTCTGATCCTGTGTCGTCCTCTCTCTCAGTCCCTCCCTCGCTAATTCTCTCTCTCCCTCTCTTTCTCTGTCTTAAAACAAATAAACTTTTTTTTAAAGTTTTTAAAAAAAAGAAAGAAAAATGAGTTTAAAAATAGAAAAAAAACCACTAAGTAAAAGAAGGAAAATAAAATCCCAATAAGGCAAAAGGCTTGAAGAATGATCTACAAATGCCTACATTTGGGAAAAAGAGGGCTAGGTCCTCTCTAGAGCTCTTTGGCCAAACTGTACGCACTTCCCACCAATTCCTCACCCCGAGGGCATTCTAGTCTTTATGTATTCACCAACCACTTTGTATAATACTCATTACGGGCCAGACCCTGTGCTCAGTGCCTTGAAGCCTTATTTCATTTAATTCCCACACCCCTATTAGGTAGATGCTCTTATTATCCTCATTTTTCAGGGGCGGGGACTGAGACACAGGGAGGTTAAGCAGCTTGCCCAGGGTCACACAGCCAGGAAGTGGCGAGGCCAGGATTTGAATCCAGGGACTGCCAAGATCTGACTGCAATGTGGTCTGGAGGGGACAGGGCATCCTCACTGCCTGGTGTGCTGGCCCTGGAGAAACACATGTCTTCTCCACCTCTGGGAGCCTCTAGGGAGTAAAGATGTGGTCTCTTCTGTCCTTACTCCCGGTGCTTAGCAAATAGCAGGTTCATATTAGATGCTGGTGGAACAAATGCAGCCAAGGAATAGATTTGGTTTTGTTGAGCACCTACTGTGCATCAGCACTAAGCAATGTACATTTAGTGAAGGTGGAGCTGTTCCCCTTTTACAGAGGGGAAAACTGAGGTCCTGAATGTTTGTGATACGGGCCAGCTAAGAAGGAAAGCCAGACTCAAACCCAGATCTCACTCCAGTGAGTGAATGGGAATGGGGTGTGGAGATTGGACACACTGACATCGGACAGAGAAGCACTGAGGCTGGGAGGAAGAAAGCCTGGCTGACCTTGGTAGGCTTGACCGGAAACGTCTTGGGGGGAAGAGGTGTAGTGACGAATAAGAAAGCAAATGCACCTTGGCCCCTTCCCTGCTACTCTACTTACCCAGAAACCCACCAGAACATGGCCTTGGAGGGGAAGGAAGCTCCAGCCTCTGGGCATGGATTCTGTAAAGACAAGAGATGGTGTTGGTGAAGGACGCAAATCTCACATTCCATGGCCAGTATAAGGCAAGGGAACCAAGGTCAGGAAGACCGGATGAACGGACCGTGAGTTCGGTATTACTGGAAGTGCGCATTGAGATGCCCTGACTGTTTGTTACAGGTGAATACCCATGGGCTAGGTGCTTCCTAGCAGGTAAGGCCCAAAGCGATTTGTGCCACAAATCTGACAGCAACCAACAGGTAAGAACTAACAGCTTCCCAGGGGAACAACTATTACTAATACTGAGACTAAGAAGCTCCTAGAAGCACGGAGCATGTGTGACACAGACAATAACATCCTCGACAACATCCCTCAGTGAATTTGGTGAGAAGTGCGGAGGGATCTGTCCTGAGACGTTGCCAGCTGCTCCAGAAAAACCGCACGCATCTTCGCCTTTTACCACTAGAGCACGAGACTGCTTATTTCACCACATCTTTGCCATCACAGCTTATTATCAATTTTTAATGTTTTCTTTCATTCTCACAGAACAAAAAAGTTCTAGAGTCTTCATTTGATGACTCATGTCACTGAGCATTTTTTTTCCTTAGGTGACCTTAGCTCAACTGTCTCTTCCTCAGAGAATTCTTTCCTGATTTCACAGGCTAGTTCAGTGCTACCTGTTGTAAACTCTCACAGACCCCGAATTTCTCCTGCAGGGCACTTGCCCCAAATGTAACTTTCTACGTGCTTGTGCAATTATGTGATTAATGTCTGGTTGCTCTACTTGGCTGCTAGCTGCATGAGGACAGGGACTACGTCTGCTTGTTTGCCATAGATCCTCGGCACCTAGCTGGGGTACAGCGCGGGGATTGGACCACAGCTCCTGGCCCAGATCTTGCACAGTGCCTGTTTCCGCAAGTAAAGTTTTACTGGAATACAGCCATGCTCCTTTGACATACTATCTGTGCAGCAGCAGCAGAGTTGAATCGATGCCGCAGAGACCATATGGCCCACAAAGCCTAAAATACTTTCTGTCTTGCTCTGATCAGAAAAAGTTGGCCAGCCTAGGGCACAGATACACAATACACATTTTGCTGAATGAAAGAATGGGTAAAAAATTATGAAAGGCTCATGTCCTAGTTTAGCTCCCTTCTGTCCCACGGGGAAACTGAGACCAGAAATGAAACAGGGACAAAGGAGGTGCTGGGTTGGAGACACGGCAACTTACGGACTGTTGAGGGTCTTTAGGGAAGAAAGGGGGTTGATCGACGAGGCAGGACAGCACAAACTGTGCCAGCACCAGAGACAAGCACAGGTAGGTCGACAGATGGTAGTAGGGGTCACTCTGGAAGCCCTGTGGGCGAGAAAGCACAAGTCCCATCGAGTCTGGCATGGTGAAGTCTGCAGCCAGAGGCCTGTGGGGAGCAGAGGCTGGGCAGGGTGTCTCTAAGGGGAGGAATGCTCACGGCTGAGCAGGTTTCTGAAGCTATGAGCAGTGCCCAGGCAGGGAGCCAGAGCCACAGGGTTTGAAAGCCAGTGCCCCCGGCATGCCTGGTGACCCGATTTAGGAACACCCGACCCCCATACTCTGCATGAAATGGGGGGGCATGTGTCTCCCCTTAGGCAGGTGACAGTGAGCAGGGGGGATACTTTCCCTTTCTCCTTGTGCCACGGAGGAAAGCCCTTCTCTACTCCAGCCCCCACCCCAATATCCCATTCTGCTTCCTCATGGCCAGTGTTTCCTGGTTTAAGAGGGAAACTGGTTTGGGGCACCTGGGTGGCTCAGTCGATTAAGCATTGGACTCTCAGTTTCAGCTCAGGTCATGATCTCACCGTTGTGAGATCCAGCCTCCCATGGGGCTTGCGTCGGGCTCAGGCTCACGGTGCAGAGCATGCTTGGGATTTTCTCTCTCTCCTCTCTCTGCCCCTCCCCCGGTTGCATGCATGTGTGCACATGCTCTCTCTCTCTCAAAATAAATAAATAAACGTAAATAAAAAAGAAGGGAACTGGATTTAGTGAGCATGTACTCCACCCTGTGCCTATGCGGGAGTCTTTTGGGGCACTGTCTCATCAAGTCCCTCCCCACTCTGACCCCAGCTGGAGTTTAGCTGCTCTATTTTACTCATGCAGAAACCAAGTTCACAGAAGCAATAGCACCTTGCTCAAGGGCACCCAGATGATCCGATCCAAATCAAGAACTTTTGCTGCCACACCGTGATGGCTTTCGTATCTGCTGCCCCTCTGTCAGACTCCCTTAATTTCTTTTCCCATGCTCAGGTATGTGGTTTATGCAGAAGTGACTCCATTTCAGGCGGTGGGCAGGTGACTGAGGTCTGACCAGTGAGTACGTTCCAGTCCCCTGGCTACTGTGATGGGGTCAGGAATGGACATACGACCCACACTGGGCCAGTGAGAGCTGGAACCATCAGGAGATCTTTCACTGGGGTTGCTGCAGGGGTGGAGCCTAGGTCTAGTGCGATTGTTGGTTCTTCTTGCCACCCCACTGTTGAACAAATAACAGGCCAGAACCAAGAGACAGAAGGAGATGGAGATCTATCTGGTGGCGTCATCTGAACACTTGGACCAACCGTGCCCAGGAGAGCCCCCATGTAGGAGCTAATGAATTCCTGCAGACTTTTTTTCCCCCCTTAAGCTAGTGTGAGTTGAGTCTTTGTGGCTTAAAACAAGAGCCCTCGTTTCAAATGGCAGTTCCTCTACAGGATTTCTACTCTTTTGTTCTTACTTCTGTTTTCTGAGGTATTAGACAATTTGATATCCCAGCTACATCGTGGCTCACCTTCTCTATAATGCCATTTTTTAAAAATTTTTTAACGTTTATTTATTTTTGAGACATAGAGAGACAGAGCATGAACGAGGGAGGGTCAGAAAGAGGGAGACACAGAACCTGAAACAGGCTCCAGGCTCTGAGCTGTCAGCACAGAGCCCGACGCAGGGCTCGAACTCACGGACCGCGAGATCATGACCTGAGCCAAAGTCGGCCGCTTAACCGACTGAGCCACCCAGGCGCCCCTATAATGCCATTTTTACCACTGTTTCTATCGGGACATTTGTTCTGAATTTGGGGGAGATGGACTTGGGCTCTGCGCTCCTCGGCCGTGTGACCTTGAGGAGGCCGCTCATTTCTCTTAGCCTTGGTTTCCCCATCTTTAAAACGGGACTGTGGGAATCTGCCACAGCACATTCTTGTAAGAATCCAATGAAGACATGACATAAAGTGGCTTTTGCAGGGCCTGGCATGTGGCCGGGGTCACAATATTAATGTGTGGTCACAATATTATTATTTCTGTGCTGCATCTGGCCGCTGGGGGAACCTAGCTTTGCACACACATCAGTGGATGGCCTGTGCAATTTTCCCGTCGGTTACAAAGATTACTTTGTGAAAATCTGTCCTTAAGGACAGAATGGTATGTCTCTGCCTTTTCCTTTCGGGAGCAGGACTGGAACAACCATTTGGCTGGAGAAACGATCTACAGCCCGTTGCAGGGGGTCTCCAGATCTGGGGTGAGCATCCAAACTATGCAAGCACTTTTCAACCGGGGCAAATTTGTCCCCAAGGGCAGACACTCTGGGTTTTACCATCAAGGGAAGGTGTGCACTTGGCATCTAGCAGGTGGAGGCCGGGGATGCTGTTTAACATCCGACAAGGCGAGAACGGCTCCCCCCGCCCCAAAGAGAATGATGTCAAGAGTGCTGAGGTTGAGGAACCGAGGTCTGGGCTATTTCTCTCTTTGCAGGTAAACAGATCCGATGTGTCCCTTAACACAGAACTGCTATTGGCCAGGATGGGAAACTGAAATATAGGGAGGGGGGTGGGGGGAAGGGAAGCCTGGGTAGCTCAGTGGGTTGAGCACCTGACTCTTGATTTTGGCTCAGGTCCTGATCTCATGGTCTTGAGAGTGAGCTGAAAGCACAGTGCTCACTCTCTCTACACAAAATGAAAAAGAAATATGGATGGATATGCAACAATGCGTATTATGTCCAGAGGGGAGCATGGGTGAGGGTAGGTGAGAACGAGGGGAGATGTGCACGCTCATACAGAAAGAGTGTGTGCGCAGGTATGTTTTGGGAGGTCATTCCACTCACTCGTGTCTCGCACTAGGAGCCTTTTCAAGAACACAAACTTGAGACGGTAACATGTTGTGGAGACTGTCTGGACATAAGCCTCTATATACTTTGAAGATTCTGCTGGCAGGTGCGGACATCTACTCGTCCTGTGGTGCCTGGGACAAGCCTTGTAAGTCCCCTTGCTTATTAACTCTGCCAGCTACCATCTGGAGTATCAGGGATTAGACCTAATACTAATTAGACCTAATTTTTTTTTAATTTTTATTATTTATTGAGAGAGATTGTTTATTATTTTTGAGAGACAGACAGACAGAGTACGAGTGAAGGAGGGGCAGAGAGAGAGGGAGACATAGAATCCAAAGCAGGCTCCCGGCTCCGAGCCGTCAGCACAGAGCCCGACGCGGGGCTCGAACCCACAAACCGCAAGATCACGACCTGACCTGAAGTCAGACGCTTAACCAACCGAGCCACCCACGTGCCCCTATGGGGCCACTTTCAAATTTCATCGGGGAAGCTCCTGACGGCGTGAACCAACACTTCACCTGTGGCCAGTGGTGCAAGGGAGGACGTGTGCACGGGTGTGCGGTGTGGGAATGGGCGATGCATGTTCCTGAATCGTGTGGGAGCTTGAAGGCACAGACAGACACACTGGGTGGCGGCAGGTATGGGTGTGTTTCAGACGGTAGTTGTGTGATGCATGAAAGGTGGGGCACAAAGGGGTGCGTCTGCTGTGCAAGTGAAGTGTGTGAGCTACGTGTGTAAGACCCTGGGAATGAGTGTCCATAAAAACATATGGGATGACGCATACACCTGTGTGAGTGAGTGTGCCTGTGTGTCGCTGGAGTTTAAGCAACCGTGGTGTGTGTCCCTGTGTAGACAGTAAGTCATGTGCGGAAAGGGGAGGAGGAAGGAGGGAGGCAGGGCAACCCACGGCCTGAAACTGCCACATCGGTTCCCCAGGCTTCCACTTACCCCTTGCGAGGCCAGCTGGGCAGCACTGGTCGCTGGCAAGAGAAAGCAGAGAAGCCAGTATCCAAACAGCAGCCCCGATGCCCGGACCCCTTTCTTCCTCTCCGTGTGGACCAGGAACATGGCGAAGCTCTGGACAGGAGAGTCAGGACAGGCCCCTTAAGGTGGGCAGGAGCAGGGAGGGCGGAAAGGAGCTGTGCTCTGCCCCACACCCTCCACCAGGGCAAGAGAAGCCTCTCAGCCAGGAGCAAGCCCAGCAAGCCTGGGTTGTCCTTACCATCGTGGTGAGCCACACAGTAGGATGAATGAGGAATTCTGGGGCCTGGGGTGTTCCCCGCTGGATTCTCCAGAGAGCCACAGACACGCTGGACGTGCACAGGATGATGAGGGCAAGCCCAAGCACCTGGGAAACAGGCTTGGCTAGATAAGGTCGGCAGGCAAAAAGAAAGGTGGGGGCAAACCAGACAGGGACCCCACGCCCACTGGGCAGTGGCTCTGGATGAGGCACCGCTAAGGTCCCAACATCATAATTTAGCAGTGCCGGTGTGAGAGATGCCAAATAAGAAGCAGGAAGGGGAGCCTTACCTACAGATTCACCTTGACCTGGAAGTGTCCTATAAATAATATGCCCCAGGGACCCAGGCCAACCCAGTATTTTCCAGAATGCGAGGGTGGGGCAGGGTGCACCAAGAGTACACAGGCGAGGTGCTTTAGGTATGAAGAAGCGCCATGGGGGTACCTGGATGGCTCAGTAGGTTAAGTGTCCAACTTCAGCTCAGGTCATGTTCTCATGGTTCGTGAGTTCAAGCCCTGCGTCGGGCTCTGTGCTGACAGCTCAGAGCCTGGAGCCTGCTTCAAATTCTGTGTCTTTCTCTCTCTCTGCCCCTCCCCCGCTCATGCTCTGTCTGTCTGTCTGTCTGTCTCTCTCTCTCAAATAAATAAACATCAAAAAAATTTTTTAAAAAAGGGGCTCCTGGGTGGCTCAGACGGTTAACTGTCCAACTTCAGCTCAGGTCACGATCTCATGGTTCATGAGTTTGAGCCCTCCATTGGGCTCTGTGCTGACAGCTCAGAGCCTGGAGGCTGCTTTGGATCCTGTGTGTGTGTGTGTGGGTGTGTGTGTGTGTGTGTATCTCCCTCTCTCTGCCCCTCCCCCCCACTCACACTCTGTGTCTCTCGAAAATAAATAAACATTTATAAATAAATAAATAAATAAATAAGAAGCGGCCTGAAACAACATTCACGCAGGGGATGAAAAACTTACACTCTCTTCAAGTCCCTTTGACCTCTACTATTTTTAAAAAGTTTTTAATGTTTATTTATTTTTGACAGAGAGAGCACGAGTGAGTGACGGGCAAAGAGAGAGGGAGACACAGAATCTGAACCAGGCTCCAGGCTCTGAGCTGTCAGCATACAGCCCGACGCGGGACTTGAACTCACCAACGGTGAGATCATGACCTGAGCCGAAATTGGATGCTTAACCAACTGAGCCACCCAGACACCCGTGACCCCTGCTATAAAATCAAGGAGAAGCTCTGTCAGGACTGGTATGTCTCCAGACCTTTCTCTAAGATGCGGGGATCTCTCTTCTGAATGAGAGAAAGCAGGAAAGCAGAAGGTGGACACAGGTGGGAGAGAAGACGAGGCCTCTGGGCGCATAGCAGGAACTATTACAAGCACCTCACAGTCCAAAGCGGGGCTCCAAGTACTACTGGTGGCCTGGGTTTGACCCGCTGCCTATTTTTGTATCCCCTGTGAGCTAAGGATGGTTTTTGACATTTTTCAATCATTGAACAAAACTCAAAAAAGTATAATAGGTCGTGATGTGTGAAAATTACATGAAGTTTAAATTTCAGTGACTTTTGAGAAAATGCTATCGAGACACAGTCATGCTTATTTATTTACTGTTGTTTGTGGCTGCTTTTCTGCTGCAATGGCAGAGTAGGTGACATGGAATCCACATGGACCCTCAAAGCCTCAAATATATACTGTCTGGCCCTTTAAGGAGGAGTTCGACAATAGGACAAAAATTAACGAGGTGGTATGGGAAGGACGTTCTTTTTTTTTTTTTTTTTTTTTAATTTAATCCAAGTTAGTTAGTATATAGTGCAACAATGATTTCAGGAGCAGATTCCTTAATGCCTGGGAAGGACATTCTTGTAGAGGTTTGGAGAACGGGATGGATGAGCAGAAAGGCTCACACTTGGAATGCCCGTGTTTTTGTAACACACTAAAATAAATACAGAACAATTTTAAGAACCGGTGTTTAGAACTGCCAGTGGGAAAACATAAAAATCAACGCGTAACTGTTCAAAAAATTTTTAAAAATTCACCCAAGTGTGACCCTAAAATCACCTCGTGTACCCCAGGAGTATACCTCACACCCTGTGGGTAATTCCAAGGTATGGTAGTCACAAACTGGCCAGGAACATCTGAACATCCGGATGTGTGTGTTTGCAGATGCGTGGATTTTCATTGTCACCATATCTGTTTGGGGGAATCTGGTTCCACAGAGTTTACCTCTGTAGCCTCTCTGGAGTATTGCTCTGTTTGACTAAGAGGTCCCCGTCTTGCCCCCACCCTGGGTGCTCCTTGAAAGGAGGAGTGTCCACTTTGGGGTCTCCGCCAAGGCTCCAGCCAGCTTCCCACACCTCCCAACCATTGTCTGGTTACAGCCTCCCAGAGGCAGCGGTTACCATTTTGGCCTTGAAGAGCGGGGACATCCGGAGGTAGTTGTTGCCATGGCGATGGATGTAGAGGAGGTAGATGGGGCCAAGGACCCAGAGGTACATCGGGGGTACCCAGATCCCTGCTGTTTTCAGGAAGCACACGTTCAGTAGGTGGGCAGCAATGGGTTCAGGCTCTGTCCAGTTCCAGACCTGAGGGAACACCGGGACGACCCTTGTGATCATACAATGCAGGAGTCCCAGATTCACCTGATTAGGGGGCAAGGCAACCATCTGGACTCCTAACATTGACATGAAAATGGGCCCAGCACTCTCTGGAGTACCTTATAAGTCTCAACTCCTTTAATGCTAGTAATATCAACCCTAAGAAGTACAGGAAATTATGCTACTGATTTTGCATATGAGGAAGCTGAGGCCCAGAAAGGTTACATAACCTGGGTGACTACCACCCAGTGTGGTGGTGCTGGGATTTGAACCAAGGTGGCTGGGTCCTGGAGTCTGGGATACCTGGGTTCCAGGATGAATACTGGGTGCAGACTGTCATTTAAGCCTTATATTTTCAGAGGTAGGTGTTACTGTTCCCATTTCACAGACCAGGGAACTGAGGCACTGAGAGGGGAACAGCCTTCTTCAGGCCCACACATATAGAAAGTGGCAGAGCTAATTCCCATGAAGCCTGTTTGACCCCAAAGCTTGTTCTACAGAGGGTCTTGATCTGTGATTCTTTTTTTTTTTTAAGTTTATTTATTGAGAGAGAGAGAGAGAGAGAGAGAGAGAGAGAGAGAGAGAGAGAGAGAACAAGCACAGGAGTAGGGGAGGGGCAGAGACACAGGGAGAGAGAGAGAATCCCAAGCAGGCTCCATGCTGTCAGAGCTGAGCCCCGGGACTTGAACCCATGAACCATGAAATCATGACCTGATCCCAAGTCAAGAGCCAGATGCTTAATGGACTGAGCCCCCCAGGTGCCCCTGGGTCTGTGATTCTTCTCTCAGCCTCTTGACTGGCCTTCTCTAACGCTACAAAAAGTCTGAATGGGAAGTTCAGAGAACATGGCTCTTCAGTTCTCTTCCTACTATATTAACAGCCCTCCCTCTCCCACACTGGTTATCTTTCTTCACTGCTCCCCACTTCACTGCTCCCCACTGGTCAGCTCTGTGAACTTCAACTTCCCTGTGCCTCAGTTTCCTTTGTTGCAAAGGAGAGGGGTGGTGTTCAGAGAATCTACCTCTAAGGATTGAATTAAATGGGTTGATACCAATAAAGCACATAGGAGGATGTGGGGCACAAAGTAAGCTCTCAATTAATATCAGCTATTACTATTGCCTTACCGGCCCGGCCCCTGAAATCCTGGGAGTTTGCGACCCTTGCTCCCATCCCATGAGCCTCTTTCCCAGAGTCTTTCGCTAAGAGCCTGGATGAAAGAGGAAGCCGGCCAGAGAGGTGGGGGTCCTGAAGCTTTATGCAAATAGAGGTCAAAGCCTGCAGGCAGCTGGGAGGTCGGGAGGCCCCGTTAGTGGTGCTGGGGTCTCCAGGGGCAGGCTCGGTTAAAGGGCCCGCACTTGCCTGCTGTTTGCCTGGGAATTTGGTGGTCTCTCCCCTCCCCGGTATCACCCCCTGGAGAAAGCTGCCGGAGAGACCTACCAAGCCCGGAAAAGGAGAGTGGGGCAGGAGGCGGGGTGGGGGTGGGGGGACTTACTCCCTGTCCCACACAGGGCTCTGCAGCCGCGGCCATCGCGCGCCTCCCGTGCCTGTCCGTCTGTCCGCCCCGCGGTCTGTCCGTCTGTCCCGAGACAGCCTCCTTTGCCGCGCTCCGGGTCCTGGAAGGGGCGGAGACTGACAGGCTAGGCTGGGATTCCAGCTCCGGGATCGCCAGGCCCGGGGCAAGGTCCCGCCGCGCGGCAAGGGTGGGGCGGGAAGGGATGAGACGAGGCGATTGGAGGGGGCACTCTGGGTGGCCCGAGCCGGCATTGGGGGAGGGGATCTCGGAGCCCCGGAAAGTGCAGTGGCATCCCGCTAAAACCCTCCAGTCCCGCAACAGGTGGGATGGACACTGTCTGCCTGTAGGGTGGTGGGAAGATATTAAGATTACTAATAAAGAGTTTAGCACAGTGCCAAGAACACAGTAAATGCTCAATGAGTTAGCGATTATTAGTATTAGTAATGTTATGTTATCCATAGGTTACTAAGCAGTGGTTCACTGTGCCATTTCAGAAATATAATATGGAAAGATAGTTGCTAAACGCTAAATGAAAACAAGATTATAATACAAAATAGGCTATAATATTTATGCAAAAAAAAAGTATATGCTTAGGTTGGGGAAAGGGGGAGAAGGAAGTCAAATCTTGGCCTTCCTCTCCTGGGTGTTAAAGCAAGGTGTGTTCCCAGACAGTAGCTCTTTTTGGGAAATCCTTTATGCAACATGTATGCATAGATTTTAAAAATGGACGTGCAGTCCAGCAGTGATCATGGAAATCCTCATTTTTCTTTTCTTTTTCCTTTCCTTTTTCTGTTTTCTTTCTTTCTGCCACGAGCATGTATTCTTTTCAAGATAGAAATGAAAAGACAGCTTTTTCAGACAGGCAAACACAGGTACTCAGTTTGGAGGAAGGAGTCAGACTCTATGCATTCTCCACATTGCCCTGTCACTTCTCTGCAGCTCTTGAATGCCACTTCTCGCATGGCCTTCCCTGTGTGGGCTCTCCCCTTTCCCAACCCTGGCCTGGGGCCCAAGTCAGTATGCCTTCAGCTGTCCTCCGGCGTGGGTCTTCTGGAAGAGCAGGGACACAGAGAACAAACTCAGTTTTGAAGCTGAGTGTGGCAGGTCTGCTGTTCACATTTATAAATTACGTCTGCTTATTTGAGGTGATCTTGGTGGAGGCTGATGGAAATTAGGGGGAGGCCTCTCTTACTGTGACCCCATGTGACCCCACCTCTGATAGGCATTGCCACAGTCCTAGTGTTTATTTTATTGTATATGTGAAGATGGATTTGTGGGGAATGGTGGGAATTTTGGGGTAATGGTCAGAAAGTAAGGAAGAACACAGAGGAAATCAGTTGGGTGAGCCAAGAACAGAACCCAGTCCTCTGAACAGTACAGGGCTGAATGCAGAGCCCTAAACTAGTCCCTTTCCCCCTCTCAGCCTCAGTTTCCCATTCTGTAAGGTGAGAAGGTTCCATGGGTCAGCATTTCTAATTGGTGGCTTTCAGCCCCATGCAGATTTGCTAAGACAAACCAGGGACTCATGCTAGGGAGAGGAAAGGGCATCTGTTTCAGTTGTAGTTATAAATACCCAATAAATGAAATAAATATTAAGCTAGATTCTCTCTATAACCAAATAGTTGAGAATTCCACTGTATTTCCAGTGAGAGTGCAGAGTGAGAAACTGAAATCAGACGTGCTCATGACTGAGATCCTTGGGGGATGTATCATTCCATTATAGGACCCATGAAGGTTTTAACCATTGCATGGTCTAAACTCCCTATGATTCATAGTTGTATATTGCTTAAGTCTTGGTGACAATGATAAATTCTGGTGGGAAATTTTCTCTTACCTGGTTGTTTAGAAATAAAATATAAAAACTATCAAAATAAAGGGCTTGATTCTCTTTTAGGGCAAAATGGAAGAATTCTAATATCAGGTCAGAAAAGCAATTTTTGTCTCTTTTGATGTGGTAACTTGCAGTTAAATTCAGTTTTTGTCATAGTATATGTATAATCTTGGGGCAAAGCACAACGTACTGAGATTTGAACTTGTTTTCTGACAAACCATGCTTCAAATCACAGACAATTCAAAGTAAATTAACTGTTTGCATCTCTTGCTTATGGGAGAAAAACCCTCAAGTTTGTTTCTACACAAATGTTATTAGAACTGGGATTAAAATAAATTTCAAATACCCTTTTTTTAAAAACATAATGCTGACCTTAAATGGCCTATGTATTGCTTTTTTAAAAAAAGTACTGATTATTTATAATGGAAAAATGCACTGACTCAAATTCCTAAACGGGTTTTTGAGATTATATATCACCTGTGAAATACATGTGCCAAAAACATTCGGGGGAGTAGTTGGATACTTAAATCAATAGTCTCTTGTCGTTTCCGGTTTCAGCGATATTGAATTCCAAAGCATAATTCAACTTTGGAGTTTGTGACTGTAATCAGGCACCTTGCAACTGCACCTGACAGACGGTGCGCGGAGTCCTCCAGGCCACCGTAGGGCACTAATGGTCTGGTTTTGTTGCTGAGCATGCGCTGTAGTTAGCCTGTCTGGCGAGGGGGCGTGGCGCCGGAGCACGCACGCGCAGTAGCGCCGGGGCGGGACCTGGGCTGTCAGCGGCGGGCAGAGGAGGAAGCAGCGGACAGCGCGCGGAGCTAGGGGCGGGACCTGGAGGCCTGCGAAGGGTCGGGCGGCAGAGGCCCGGCCATGCGGGCGTGCAGGGGCTTGGGGCCGCCGGGGCCGGTGGTGGTGGCCGCCGCTGTGGTGCTGCTGCTGAGTGGCGTGGGTCCGGCACGCGCCTCCGAGGACATCGTGGTGGGCTGCGGGGGCTTCGTCAAGTCGGACGTGGAGATCAACTACTCGCTCATCGAGGTGAGCGCCCGCCCCGCGGCCGGGACCGGAGCTCGCTGTGTGACCCTGAGCCAGTTACTCAACCTGTCTGGGCTGCGGTGGCCTCGCCTCAGACGCCAGGCGGTTGCCACCTGCCCCACGTTCTAGGAGTCCTTGCCTCCTTGAAGACTCCGCCCCCCGCGGGCTCTCCACCATCCCATGCCCTCCCCGTCGCGCTGGGGTGGGGGTTCCTATCGTGGGGTCAGCTACGGAGTGGGGTTGGGGACCTAGAGGTATGTACCCCACGTCTCAGAGCCCCCAAAAGTTCTAATCCATTCCTCGAAACCCCCCAGGGATGCTTTTAGAGAGCACTGATTCCCATCCCAAAGATCCTGTCCGGGTAGATCTCTGTTGGCATCTCTGGGGCTGGGAATACGTATTTTTAATCTTTCCCGATATCCCCCCACCCCGGGACTCCTTTTCCTTTAAAAATGGAGAGTTGGCAGCTGCCCTGAATGTCTTTCTGGGTAACTAGTGAAATTAATGCTGGAGATTTGAGCTGAAGTCTTTTATTAAGTTGTAAAGCCCCAGGCAGTTACATGATTATCAATACAGTGGCATTATGGCCCAGAAAGCTTTTGTGAAAAGTAAGGTCACTTGTCAGGATAGATGGGAGGGGACCTGAGGGAGGGCTGGCCTCTGTCTTAGAAGGGTACTGTGATGGGGCAGAAGGGGATTGGAGAGAGAGAGAAAAAAGGAAGAGGCTATTAGCTGGCAAAGAGAAGGGACTTTGGGGGGATTAAGACCCCAAAGGCTGACTGAAAGCACATTTGAGCCAGTCCATTGCTGGCAGCTGAAGGGCTGTGGTGAAGGAATGAACCAGTATATTGTACAAATCTGGTTGCTGAGATGGGTTTGGGGAGGGGTAGAAAATAGATTCCACACTCCACTGGGTCGCCCTGGCCTTGTTCCAAATCCCAGCTTTTGTTCTTGTAGGAGGGTGTTGAGACAGAAGCAGAATCCAGCACCATGTATTAACTAAAGAAAATAATTATCACCTTCAAGACCCCTCTGTCTCTCGCTTCTCTGCCAGTTTTGATCCTAAGTCAGGTGTTTAATGAGTCAACCCACTGGCAATGGCAGGGTTCTAGGGCTCTGCTGGGTGCCCGTGCCACCTCTTGGGCTGCCTACCAGTGTGTGGGCACAGACCAGTTCAGAAGCTGCCTTGCAAGGCTTTGTGCTACTTAGTTTCCTGGGGCTCCGAGAGAAAAGTAAAGGCAGAGAGAAGTTAGTACTACCACATAGTAATAGAGTAAAATAATAAGAACGCTTTTTTTTTTTTTTTTTTGAGCCATGCTGTCTGCCAGGTGCTTAATATGCATTGATGTGAGTCTGTATAATCACCACGAAGGGGAGTGGCTCTTTTCGTATTTACGAAGAAACTGGACCTCAGGAGGTTAAATGACTATCACACAGCATGTGGAAAACCCAGATGCTGCTTGAGTGTCTTAAAAGGTTAAGAGATTGTATTTGGAAATGCCCAGGATACAAGAACTTTAGAGATCCCTTGAAAAGACACACATTAAGTGCCTTTTGATTTATTTTTGCCAAAGAATGAAAATAAAAGAGGAAATTAAAAATTCCTAGATGAGTGTTAACTCGCAAATATTGGAAATCATTTGAGATGAATGTAGATCCCTGTCCCCCCACCCAAGACCTTCTAGTTTAGAAACAGAAGTGCAGCTTGGGGATTGCATTTTAATAAGCACCTTATTAATAGCACATTGGCAAATTTGTTTTACATCCATAGAGACAGCCGCTAAAAATACACTGAAAAATATTGAAAAATATGACTTTTCAGGGTAGTCTTTAGAGGGTTTCTAACCTAAAAAATATCTAATTACACTATTTCGTGGATACTTTGTCTTATTTGTCTCTGACCTTAGTGCCTGGTGTTCATCACAGCACATAGTAGGTCCTCAGCAAGTGCATATTGGCCAAATGCATTGTGGTGTAATGTAGCTAATCCTCAAAGGCTATATTATGACTTTTCTTCTTTCTCTTGTCTTCTAGATAAAGTTGTATACCAAGCACGGGACTTTGAAATACCAGACAGACTGTGCCCCTAATAATGGTTACTTTATGATCCCCTTGTATGATAAGGTAAGAGAGACTACTGTAGTCGTTTATGATCGGAAGTGGTGTGGCCTCCAGGACCGCCCTAACCAGAGCAGGCTTTATTTGGCACATGAGCAAATGCTTGTCTCTTTTGTAAATTATAAGTGGAATCTACAGTCCTGGCCAAATTTTGAGGGAGACAATTTATAAAGTGGGTTGATTGAGTACAAACCGAACAGTGGTTCTCAGTGTCTGCAGGGACATCTGGCGATGTCTAGAGACATTTTTGGTTGTGACACCTGTCTGGTGTTGGGGGAGGGCGTCTTTATCTAGTGAGCAGAGGCCAGAAATGAAGCTGAACCTGCTGCACAGGACAGACCAAACGTCAGCAGTGCCGACATCCAGAAACCCTGATTTAATAGAACTGTTTATTTGCAAGCAGCTTAAAATATTGTTTTAAAAAAACTGTGCAAGTGATACCCAAATTTGTGAGCTTTGTGGGAAACAACAAAATGAGGTCTTTAGAAGTATTTGAAGTAAATTTATCCATTTGCCCCCCGATTTCTCATCCCTCTGTAGTGATGACCACTGGTAATGGTTCTGATGTGTATCCCAAGAGACAGCTTTCTCTGTATTATAATTGTAAAGGGGCGCCTGGGTGGCTCAGTCAGTTACGTGTCTGACTTCGGCTCAGGTCATGATCTTAGACTTCGTGGGTTCGAGCATCACATCAAGCTCTGTGCTGACAGCTCAGAGCTTGGAGCCTGTTTCCGATTCTGTGTCTCCCTCTCTCTCCGCCTCTCCCCACCGTGCTCTCTCTCTTTCTCTCTCAAAAGTAAATAAACATTAAGAAAAAAAAATTTTTATAATTCTAAAGATGCCCACATATGTGCGTGTGTGCACAGACATGTATCCACACCTACTTACACCCCACCCTCGTTACCCTTCCCATTTCAACGTTTTATTTAGAAACGTAGGTTCACAGGAAGTTGCAAAAAATAGTCAGTGTGTACACATAGCTTTGGCTTTGTTTTTTTATATCGGATGGAACTAAACAACAGGAATTATTCTGCAATTTTTGATTTTTTTTTTCCCCTATGGTAACATCTTGGTACACTTTCAACATCAGCCTGTGCAGGTCTACTGATTTATTTTTAATGGCCGCATAGCACATCAGAATCAAATCAAAACTGTCAATTTATGTAACTGTGTCTCTATTGATAGGCGTAGAGGCTTTTCCCAATTTAAAATATTATAACACAACACTATTCTTGAAATTACATCTTTCACCAGAGTATGTAAGGCTGACTTCTATAGGTTGGTCTTAAAATCATTTTTTGTTTGTTTGTTTGTTTTGTTTTTAACTATTCGTATCATTCTCAAGAAAGCAAGGTGTGTGAGTAACATCTAGTTTTAAGAAATGACTTTTGTGGGGCGCCTGGGTGGCGCAGTCGGTTAAGCGTCTGACTTCAGCCAGGTCACGATCTCGCAGTCCGTGAGTTCGAGCCCCACGTCGGGCTCTGGGCTGATGGCTCAGAGCCTGGAGCCTGTTTCCAGTTCTGTGTTTCCCTCTCTCTCTGCCCCTCCCCCATTCACGCTCTGTCTCTCTCTGTCCCCAAAAAAATAAATAAACGTTGAAAAAAAAATTTTTTTAAAAAGAAATGACTTTTGTTCCTAAAGATACACAATGACCCTGGCAACCTTGGGTGTAGGCAGGGTTAATAGGAGACTCCATTAGTCGCATGTTTGGCATCAGAAGACAGCGAGTGGCTGAACATAACGCCTTTAGAACTCTCCCATGGGCGTTAACGTGGTGTCTCGTGATTGGTTGGATGGGGATTTCTGGGCAGCCAGCTTCAGCCCGCCACATCCGAAGGGAACCAGACAGCCCACAGCGACTTAGAAGGACACAATATATATTTGGAATTTCTTTTTCTTTTTTTTTTTTTTAAGTTTATTTATTTATTTTGAGAGAGAGAGAGCGAGAGAGAGAGAGAGAGAGCACGAGTGGGGTAGGGGCAGAGGGAGGGAGAGAGAATTCCGAGCAGGCTCCATGCTGTAAGCACAGAGCCTGATGTGGGGCTCAAACCCATGGACCGTGAGATCATGACCTGAGCTGAGATCAAGAGTTGGACGCTTAACTGCCTGAGCCACCCAGGCGCCCCTATACTTGGAATTTCATTGTAGGTGTGAAAATGCTAGATTAAATGGTAGCCCTGAAGTAAATTAAACTAATTGAAAGGTCATTGGTTTTCATTCCTCTACCTTTTCTCCCCCCCCCCCCCCCTTTTAGGGAGATTTCATTCTGAAGATCGAGCCTCCCCTAGGGTGGAGTTTTGGTAAGTTAACTGAATAGCCAGACATACTCTGTAAAGGATTAGATTGTGTGCTGAATATTAATTTAAATTGTTGGAGTGCGTACACTGTTAAAATATTAAGGATACATTTCTAGTGTGGAACAGGGCTTTTTCCTGTTTGCTACTATATATATATACACTTTTTTATATACTTTTGAGAGACAGAGTACGAGCAGAGGAGGGGCAGAGAAAGAGGGAGACACAGAATCTGAAGCAGGCTCCAGGCTACGAGCTGTCAGCACAGAGCCCGAAGCAAGGCTCGAACCCGTGAACCACGAGATCATGACCTAAACCAAAGTCAGAAGTTTAACTGACTGAGCCATCCAGGCGCCCCCCCACCTGCTTGTTACGTTAGAGTAAATTGGATTTATCTTGGACCTACCTTAAGGTTTTCTGTCATTTCTCTTAAAATAGGCGTCCTTGGGGCGCCTGGGTGGCGCAGTCGGTTAAGCGTCCGACTTCAGCCAGGTCACGATCTCGTGGGAGTTCGAGCCCTGCGTCGGGCTCTGGGCTGATGGCTCGGAGCCTGGAGCCTGTTTCCGATTCTGTGTCTCCCTCTCTCTCTGCCCCTCCCCCGTTCATGCTCTGTCTCTCTCTGTCCCAAAAATAAATAAACGTTGAAAAAAAAATTAAAAAAAATAGGCGTCCTTTCTTGAATCTGCCTCAGGAAGCTCTGCTTTTGTAGTTTCATTCATTAAGTGGCAGCAGAATGACTTCTAGAGGTCAGGAGTGGGGACTTCTTTTCCTGTCTTAGGATGGCTTCTTTCTTAGCCCCCTGGAGCATTTTTAGTGACTTGATTGAAATATTCAACGTCGTGAGATTTCACGTGAAAATCCAGATCTACTTCTCATAAGAGATCACAAGAGGGGCACCTTGGTGGCTCAGTCGGTTGAACGTCTGACTTCACCTCAGGTCATGATCTCAGTTTGTGAGTTCAGGCCCCGTATCAGGCTCTCTGCTGTCAGGCTGTCAGCGCAGAGCCCGCTTCAGATCCTCTGTCCCTTTCTCTCTGCCCCTTCCCCGCTTGTGGTCTCTCAAAAATAAATAAAAACATTAAAAAAAAAAAAGATCACAAGATCTGGCATCCTTGGGCTTTACTGGCTCTGTGACAACCTTGGATAAGTTACTTCCCCCTGGGTTGGTGTCTTCTCGCTAGGGGGTCAGGAAAGGGCTCGCTAGGGGGTCAGGGGAGGGGTTGTAGCTGCCTCATGGCCTGTCTTGGAGATTTAATGGGCTAGTTTGTGTACGTGCTGAGAAAGGCTGGCACATAATTAGTAGGGAATAAATACTTAAAAGCATTATGCACACATACAGACAAAAGCTCAAAACTTTCCTGATGTGTCTGCCTTGTATCAGAGCCGGAGATGTGGAATGGAATGGGGTTGAGATAAGAGAGGGCTCTGCTTTGTCGTGGCTTCCAAGAGTGGATGTGTGTTTATCCCTGTTCTGTAGCTTGGGAAGGGGAGGGCTGGGGTGCTGGTTGGTTCAGGCCATCTTGCTCCTGAGTTAGAGGAGGAAGAATTTAGTCCCTGCCATCGCAAAGGGTAAAGTGCAGCTCACATGGCCGAGAGCTAGTGTGGCTCTGTGAGGAAAGTTCTTTTCCAGTTCATAGCTGGGGGGGACCTGACCTGTGCCTTCCAGAAAGCCGGAGGTGAGGAAACCCAGCATAGGACTAAAGCAGAGGTTGCAGATTCAGCACCCTGTGGGAGTGTTTTGTTTGAGTCCCCTCCCCTCCTGCCAACTGGTTTCTTTCTCTTGACATTGGTAAAGAAGTTCATCTGTATTACCTGTAGCTTTTGCTCTCTCATTTGATTACCGTGTGAATAGAAGGTGATTCACCCCCTTCTGTGAACAGACATATGGGCTGCTGACTTTGGCCACTAAGTATAGTGTCCCTGCTAACGTCCTTGTTCATATCTTTTGGTACACGTTTTAGCATGTTTGCATTTCTGTTGGGTATACCCCAGAAGGGAACTTGCTGGGTGACAGTGCGTTTACATGTGCAGCTGTAGTAGATGTTGTCAAATATCCAAGCAGGTTTGGCAAATTCTGCTCTACCAGCAGTGAGCAAGGTGCCTCGTCGTCTCCCCAGCACTTGATATGGTCACTCTTTTTCATTTTGGCCATGCTGGTGGTAATGTGGTGGTGTCTCATGTTTGCTCCACGGTCAATGAAATAAATGCTTTTTATATGTGTTTATTGGCCATGTTGACAGCCTCTTTTGTGAGGTGTCTGTTTAAGTCTTTTGTGCATTTTTTACTGGCATCTTCTGTGTGTGTGTGTGTGTGTAATTCTTTACCCAAAATTCTCCTGATTTTCCCATTTTTTTCTCTACTTACCATTCTACATTCTTCCTAACCTTTTATTTTTTTTAAGTTTATTTATTTATTTTGAAAGAGAGAACATGTGTGCGGGGGAGGGGCAGAGAGAGACGGAGACAGAATCCCAAGCAGGCCCCATGCCGTCAGCACAGAGCCAGACCTGAGCTGAAGTTGGACACTTACCGACTGAGCCACCCGGGCGCCCCTCTTCCTAACCTTTTAAAAGCTTGAACCCTTGTTATGATGACCTCTTCAGTTTTTTTAGACAAAATCAATTAGTTGCTAATACTGAAAATTCTGGAGATAGCACATAAAAATCCAGGTTTCTGTTTTTTTGTGAGAAAGTTGGCATTTGGTGCAAAGTGAGTAGTGGCTTCTCCTTTTCCATTCACCCTAGGCCCATGTGGCCTGTCTCCCTGCTTGGTTCCTGTGGGCATTGGAGCTTCCCGTCCCGTTTTGCCATGGCTGCACTCACGCACTTGGTCAGGGGACAGTTTGGAGGCAGGCTTTTGCAGGTTGAATTGGGGCTCTGTCACTCACAAGCTCTGTGACTTTGGGGAGGGGGGTCCTTTAACTTTTCCTTGTGTCAGTTTAATAATCAGTTGCAGGTGTTTTTACCCCCCTGCTCATGTAGTTGTGAGGAACACGCGCACTTAGCTCCGTGTCTGGTCCTTAGTAAGCATCCAGGAACTGAAACGATTTGGTGCGTCCTGAATTGTCACTGAGGCTCTGACATACGGCTCAGCCGAAAGACTGTCATCAAAGCATATCATCCTGCACACGCTGTTTCACCCTGGGGTGGGAACCTGGGTGTCCGGGGAAGAGGTCGGGGGGAGACCTTCCTCATACCTCCTGGTACCTTTGGAGTTTTAACCCTGCGCGCGTAGTAAGTGCTCAAAAATAAATGAAAGTTAACTGGTAAGGGGTGTTTTGCCCGGGGAACATTCACCTTACCTCAGCACTAAACTTGCTCTTGTGTCTCGTATCTTGTTTGTTCCCTCCCCTCCCACCTTCACTTCTCAGAGCCAACAAACGTGGAGCTCTACGTGGACGGCGTCAGCGACATCTGCACAAAGGGCGGGGACATCAACTTTGTGTTCACAGGGTTCTCTGTGAATGGAAAGGTTTGGCTCTGGAAGATTGTTCTTTTTAATGGTTGCTCCGTATTATATACTGCGTCTTCTCTTAACCTTCTTTAAATGGGGCGAGTAAGCCCACACGGGACCCATAGGTAGGCTTTGGGAGGGTGGAATTTCATGTACAAGGTAGTGGGTGTTTTTCAGGGTCAGATCTAGGTTCCCTATCATTCTTCCACAAGGGCGCTTGTGAGGGAATGCCAGGCCATTCCCCTGTAAAGGCTGCTGGCGAATAACTGCTAGGGCTGGCCTTTCGTAGGGGTGAGGACAGGAAGAACGGAGGCCCCAGGCCAGGTGGCATCTTGTCCTCACTGAGGGAAACCCAAGCCGGCCCCTTCCAGACAGGATTTGCGTTTGCTTTGGCCCCTCCCCCAGGGGCTGTCTCAGTAAACTGGATTCTCTGAGAGTTTTCTGGGCCCCCCTGGTCGTGTGAATTTAGAGTGCTAACCTGTGCGAATGGCAGCTTCGAGCTCAGATTCTCAGGGGAGTTTTTTTTTTCTCCCTCCATCTGGCACCAAGGTTGACATGTGCAGATTTCTTTGCTGTCCTTTTCTTCCTGGCGAGTTCATTTCTCCTTTACCTTTACACCGAGAGTGAGGCGCTCACCCTTGGATGAGGCGAGGGGGTCCTGGTTTCATGTGTGAATTTCTTGCTGGGGAGGAGGATCATGGATATTGTTTTCTTTCTCTGTAGAGATTGTAGAATAATGGTGTCTGTTTGGCTGATGGTGTCTTAGATTCAGTGAAACAAAGTATTATTTCCCTGTTACTACTCCCTCTCTCAGCCCCTCAGCTCTCCTTGGGAAGGGTCTCCGTGATCTGTCTAATCTTTGTAAAGGAGTCTTGCCCCCAGGAAGGATATAAGCTCCATGAGGGGGGACATGAACGGGCCGGGCAGTTCTGCTGAGTGGAGAGAGCTTTGCACCTGGCTTCAGTCCTGACCTCCTTCTCCTTGCCAGGTTCTCAGCAAAGGGCAGCCCCTGGGCCCTGCAGGAGTTCAGGTGTCTCTGAGAAACACGGGGACCGAAGCGAAGATCCAGTCCACCGTGACCCAGCCTGGTGGAAAGTGAGTTGTGCCCGTGTCATCCTGCCTCACGGAGAGGGGGTGCTGTTACTGGGGCTGGAGGAGCTTCAGGTATAGGGAGTCCTGGGTTTAAATCCTGGTTTGGACTCGTCAGGCAAGTTCAAACCCTTTGTCTGTGAAAGAAGTCATCTGACGTCTCTCCTCCAGCACTGAGGAGATGAGTTAAGGTCTCTACAGTCCCTCCGGCAGTGCCCAGCACGTAGTAGGCCTTCATTTAACAGCTGGGGCTGGCTCTGGAGCCTGAAAACCTGGGTTTGGGTCCTTGTTCTCCCACTTACTGGGTTTGGTCCCAGACAAGTTACTTAATGCCTTTGGGCCTTAGTTTTCTCATTTACAAGTGACCGTGGTGGTGGAGCCCACCTCCCAAGGTTATTAGGAAGATTAAATTAATATTTTTATTTCAAACTGCCCTGTGTGGAATACATGCTTAATCGTGTTAGCTCCATATAGATTTGCTCTATTACGATTTTTAAAAAATCATTTCATCACTATTACATGAAAATTATTTTGTAGTTCGAAGCGACAACTATTTAAATTAACCTTGTTGAGTCAGATTTAAAGCCATTTATTTAATGGATCTATGTCGTCAAGTTGTAAGTGTTAACAGATGTGCCAAGATTAATTCAGAATAGTTCCAACTGATAATTTTGAAAGCATTCAAATCATTACTCCTTCAGTATACAAAACCAACTTAACTGCAAATTAGAAGTTGATAATGAGTCTGTCGGTAAGCTATCCAGTTTCTAAATGAGGGTTGTCGAAATTATTTTTCAGTCTGGGGATAACGTTTACTTCTACTTGATTGAAGCCTGCTGGGGGACGCAGAGCTTCCATTTTCTCTAGACTAGTAGTAGTTTGCTTTTGACCTCTCTGGGAAAAGTGACCTGAACTTGTTGAATCTCATTCCTCTGCACTTATCTAAAACAGTGATCTTAGCCTGCAGAAGTAGAGGTTAAATCTCACTAATTGCAAAATCCAGTAGTCATTTCCATGTTACTGTAGCAAAGTAGCAAAATGACACCACAGGAGAAGAAATTAGGTGGATTTTTGATCGTCCATTTCACTAGAGTTTGCCCTCTCGTCGTCTGGGCTTTGCGCTTTGAAAGGGTTAAATATGTCAGAATCCTGCTGGTGGCCTTCCCAGCCTCATCTCCTGTCACTCTGGGGCTGGTTTGTCTACAGCTACCTAACTGGTCTTTGTCAGCACCTGATTTCATCACAGTAGTTTGTGCAAGAGCCCGGAACGCCTTTTACTCTGTTTGTTTCTGCTAACACGTCTAAACTCTCCGGCACAGGATTCGAAGCTTGCTGTCATTTGCCCTACCAGTGTCATCAGCATCATCTTGTGTTAGCGATGGCCTCAGCCTGTCGGATCTGTTCTCTCTTCTTTACACAGGACTCCTCCCTTCCCCCTTCTGTTCCTTTGGCACCCCTTCCCTTCTCTATGCCTATTCATGCCTAACGCCTCTGTCAAAATGCACTTGCAAGTTCTGTGACTGATCCCTGGCTAAGCCACAGTGACTGGTTCTCAGGTCAGAAATCCTTGGGGTTTAGGAGAAACCTAAAACCTCCTTCCTGTCAGCCCACAGAACACCTGTTTTTATATACAGGAAGTACTCAATAAGTGCTCCCTGATGTGATTTGTACAGTGAAGGATTGAATTTTGTTTATGCTCATTTAACCAGCTAATGGCCAGTTTGTGATAATTCGAACATTATTTTCTAGTGCTTCCAATACTAGTCATAAATTAGTATACTTGGGTTGTTTTGAAAGAAACTTTATTGGCTCTTTGTATGTCTTAGGTTTGCATTTTTTAAAGTTCTTCCTGGAGATTATGAAATTCTTGCAACTCATCCAACCTGGGCATTGAAGGAGGTGAGTATTTCATTTATGTTGATAGCTGTGCCAGCAGTGTTCTGGTTTGGGGACAAACGTACGGATTTCAGTTCAAGGTATGAAATGGGTTTATGGTTTTTCTGGAAGTAGATGAAAAATGACAGTGCTACTGATTGGTTTGGTGGTATTTATAAGATAAAACTCAGTGTAGCAGATGTTGCTTATGTTGCTTTTGGTTTTAGGTGACAGTATTGCCTTCCTTCTGTGAAATAGGTCTGTTATTAACTGTAGCTATTTTAAGCTGAATCAACACCAGAAGGACCCGATTAGATTTATTTGTTGTTCTTTTTCCAGCCTGAAACAGCAATCTATAAATACACTTAACATTTTAGAAACCTGTTGTACGTGTGCCCAAGGAGAATATAAAAGAATGTTTATTGCAATTTTGCTTGTAATAGCAAAATATCGTAAGCAACCTTGATGTCCTTTAGGTGGAGAGTGGTTTCATCACACAGTAGAATTCTGTTGGACGGCAAAAATGAATGAACCAGAGCTACGTAGATCAATAGGAGTACATTTAGAAACATAAAGTTTGGGGCTCCTGGGTGGCTCAGTTTGTTAAGCATCCGACTTCGGCTCAGGTCATGATCTCGCGGTCTGTGAGTTCGAGCCCCGCGTTGGGCTCTGTGCTAACAGCTGAGAGCCTAGAGCCTGCTTTGGATTCTGTGTCTCCCTCCCTCTCTGCCCCTCCCCTGCTCGCTCTCTCTTTCTCTCTCTCTCAAAAATAAACGTTAAAAAAAAAAACATAAAGTAAAAAGAAACATAAAGTTGAGGGAAAACGGCAAGTAGCTGAAGGTAAGGAAACACAGTATTGTTTAGATAGTCGTGACAAACATTCAGGGTACTTCCTATGTAGACAAAGCATGAAGCTGTGCTTGGGAATGGCAGACACCAAGTCCGTGGTGACATTGACATCCATAGAGGGAGGCAGGTGGGGGATTTGGAGGTACGCGAGGGTCCTGAATTTTGTTTCTGCTTTTATTTCTTCGGCTGGTTAGAGTGTATATATAGGTGTTCTTTAGGGTAGTCTTCATATCTTTTTGTTTGATGGAAATCGTTCGTAGTAAAAGATCAAAAAAAGGAAGAAACAGACAAGGTGAACTTTTGTAATCTGTGGAAAAACAAATTGAAGAAAGATCTAAAGGACATTTCATCATGTTAACTTTTATGCTAGTTTTGAGACTGTGTCTCATTTTTTTAAAATTCTTTTTTCTTTAACATTTATTTATTTTTGAGAGACAGACAGAGCCTGAGTGGAGGAGGGGCAGAGAGAGAGAGGGAGACACAGAATCTGAAGCAAGATCCAGGCTCTGAGCTGTCCGCACAGAGCCTGACTCGGGGCTCGAAGCCATGAACCGTCAGATCATGACCTGAGCCGAAGTTGGACGCTTAGCCAACTGAGCCACCCATGTGCCCCGAGACTGTGTGTCATTCTTGCGAAAGAACCGTCAGAATCATTATTTCTGTTTTTATTGAAAAGGTTTTATGCATGTATAACAGATAGTAGGGTTTCACACCTAGACTTCTCTGTATACTGTTCACGCCTGCCAGTTTTCAGGGTTTTAGAAAGGTTTTGTTTAAAACTCATGGCTTAAAAAAAAACAAAAAAACAAAAAAACCACAACTCATGGCTTATACATTCTGATTAGGATAAATTTTAAGGCTTACATTGTTAATTGTATGCATAAAGGAATTTGAGTTTATTAATATAAAATTGTGTTTCAAAGTAGGGCATGCTGCTAAACATCAGGATAATGAGTGCCCTTGGGGGGCAGTGCCTTGGAAATGAGCGTGAGGAGGCTTCTGGGTGCTGGTTCCATTCTGTTGGTGGGTGCTAGTCACAGGGTGTGTTCAGTTTGTGAAAAATCACTGTGCTGTACACCTTCAACGCGTGTGTTTTCTCCGTGTAAACTGTGCTTTGGCAGACAGCTTTAAAAATGCATGCATCTGCACGATTAAATACGGAAAAAAAGGAGAGCGTGCTCATTTAAAAAAATTGGAGTAGATAGAACAGCATGGTAGCAGGAGTGATAACAGAGGTGGACAATTTGGAAGGTGGAAAAATGTGAAAAAGTAAAGTGTTACCATGCCAAGGAAATCATTCTTTTGAGCGCAATAGAGAGATAGAGAGCAAGTAGGGAAGGGGCAGAGAGAGAGGGAGACAGAGAATCCCAACCAGCTCCGTGCTGTCAGCACAGAGCCTGAGGCGGGGCTCAGACTCACGAACTGTGAGATCACGACCTGAGCCGAAACCAGGAGTCCAGAGGCTTAACTGGCTGGGCCACCAGGTGCCCCCTGTTACTGTTTTAGCTGAAGCACGTCTTCCTGTTGTTGAACATCCTGAGGGGTTGTTGCTTGGGAAGGTAAACTCCCCTCTTCATAGGCGAGCACCACCGTGCGGGTGACCAATTCCAACGCCCACGCTGCCAGCCCCCTCATCGTAGCCGGCTACAATGTGTCTGGGTCAGTCCGCAGCGACGGGGAGCCTATGAAAGGGGTGAAGTTCCTTCTCTTCTCATCTGTAGTATCCAAAGAGGTAAGTAAAGAAAAGTGGAGAACAGACAAACTTGTGGGCGGGGCTGCGGGTTTACAGACCAAGAACACACTGCTGAAAATGTAGCTCAAGGTGGGTGTATTGTTTCAACGTTTTAGAACACTGTGTTTCTCGGTTGACTCCCGAGAAGCTGAGTGGCTTTGATAGGAGTGGACTATGTCAGAAAGTGCACAGGCCCTGAAACCAGTCCGACCCAGGTGCAGACCAGTCCCCACCCTGCCTCTTGCTGGCTGTGTGGGCCGGCCACTTCGTCTTCCTGCGCTCCATTTTCTTGTTGAGAGTGGTGACCCGTCATAGATGAAGACAGTCACGTCATTTTTTTCCAAGGAGACTGTGCCAATTTTTAACTTCTCACCTTGAGTGTAAAAAAGTCCGTGTTCCTTTTATCTCCAGTACTATGCCCTGGATTTCAGAAATACGTATCTCGTGACATAAAACTTAGAAAAATTTTCCAATAGCATGGCCATTTGCTGATGATCAGAGCACATAAGTGGAAAAGGAAGTCATTTTCACCCTCCCTCCCCCCCCCTTGGCACAGGATGTCCTGGGCTGCAACATCTCACCAGTGCCCGGCTTCCAGCCCCAAGACGAGAGTCTGGTGTATTTGTGCTTTGTGGTCTCCAAAGAAGATGGCTCCTTCTCCTTCTATTCCTTGCCAAGTGGGGACTACACTGTGGTGAGTGGAGGAGATTTGCGCCTGTGAATGTATGGGACTCTTACAACGCAGCAAGAATCAATGCCATTTGGGTGTTAAAAGGAATAAATGATTGACCTGCAGTTTCATGACCATTTTATGTAGTGTAATTATTTAAGATGAGATTCTGATCCTTTGGTAATAAATAGCTGGAAAAAGTTTGGGCCTTCCTCTTTTAAGATCGGCAACAGGATTAATATTTTGTCTCTCAGCTCGCCTCAAACCCCTTGTCATTTGTGGCCTGTTGGGTCAGTTATTAATATTGATGGTTGAATCTTGTTGTTGGCCCTTGGTAATGAACAGACCCTTCCTTCTAGATCCCCTTCTATAGAGGAGAGAGGATCACCTTTGATGTTGCTCCTTCTAGACGTGACTTTACAGTGGAACACGACAGCCTGAAAATTGAGGTAAGACCTGCCTGCCGTCTGGAGGGACAGGTGTCCAAGTTGCCCACCCTGGGCACAGGCGTTGCAAACGTGTTTAAGAATAAACAGCCAGTATTGTATCTGTAAGGGCTAGGCTGCTGGGAAAAACAGAATCTTGTGCTCTGTTCCAGTTCAGCCTGGGATCCACTCTCAGTAATTTCCTCATCTGAGAAAATTGGAGCCTGAGTTCTAGCTACTTTGTGCCATGAGATGTATTTAGTGCGTGCCAGTGCCAGACGATTAAGGTACTGTCACAGGGGTGGGCGTACAGTGGGGACCTAACGAGACACAAAATTCTGTTCTTTCAGACGTCAGTGGCTCCGATAGGTAAATTCACTAGTGTATCAGAAGGTGATAAGTGTTGTGTAGAAGAACGAAGCAAGGAAGGAGGTGACACACTGAGACGGGTTGGGGTCTTCCAGGGTGCCCTTGGAAGTCCTCACCGTGAGGGTGGTGTTTGAGCAACAACCTGAGGGGAAAGAGGCAGGGTGGGAAGTGTTTGAGATGGAGGGAGTGGCAGGTGCAAAGGTCCTCAGGCCGAAGTGTGCCTAGAGGGTTTGAGGAACCCCAAGGAGGCCGGGGTGGCTGGGATGGAGGGCGTGGGGAAGGGAGAGACGACGGGGCAGATAGCACAGGACCTGGTGGGCCACTGAGGTTCTGAGCAGAGGGGAGGTGTGATTCCTCAGGCTGTCATGTTGAGGAGAGGTTGCAAGGGGCAAGGTGGAAGTGAGGGAGGGGTTAGTTAGGAGGCTGTGGCCATGAAGCAGGTGGGAGCTGAGAGTGTGGGCTGCAGGGAGGGGGTGAGTGAGAGGTGACAAACTCCCTAGATCCTAAAATAGGTGGTAAATGTGTTTTCCATCACATTTTATCTTTAATTACAGAAGTAGATAATGGTTACTGTAGAAAATTTGCTAGATAGAGCAGATCCCCAAAGAAAATAGTAGTCTCCAAAAACGGACCTCCCAGTGTTACAGTTATTGAAAAAATTAGATTTTAATCACTTTCTTTTAATGTTACATTTGAAAGTACTATGTTAAAGTAGCTTAAATTGGTAGGAGCTAGCTTTTAGGTCACATGCTCAGTGGGGTTCTGACTGCTTTTTAAGATTCTGTAAAGCACTTGACTGTTTTGTGCACGCCGGAGTAGGCAGGGGGTGAGGAGATGTCCTTGCTTTTGCTTCAGGGGGCTGGCAGAGAAGGATGGGGCAGGTGAGCGGGGAAGGACATTCCCAGATCTCAACCAAATGCAAGTTTTTGAACACATGAATAAAATTTCAGGGTGCGGCCTGTGAGCTGCATGAGGTCAGGAGCCATCAGAGCGTCATTCTTTATTCCTACTGTGATTTAGTGCCTGGCACATAGTAGGTGTCTCATACAAGTAGCTGTTGGGTGAATATAGGGATCAGTATGTGGATAAACCACATCTTGTTGGAAGGCTCAAGAGGGGCTTCCTGAATTTTAAAAAAGCCATTTTATTTGAAATTCTCTCAAACGCTCTTTTATGTATGCATGCATGCGTGCCTTCATTCATTCAGGAGTGATTTATTGAGTGCCTACTGTATACCAGCTAAGAAAAGGTCCCTATGTTCATGGAGCTTGCATTCAATAAGAGGTGGACAAACAAAAAGAAATCAAACAAGGTCACTTTAGATAGTGGTAAAAATCTGACGAAGCTAATAAAACAGTTTAGCGTGGTAGATGGTGACCGGCCCTGGCAGGAGGCAGGGCCCCTGAGATGGGATGGACCGTCAGGTATGGCCTCTTGGACAGAGGTGCTAATGGTTTGAGCCCAAACCTGAGTGGTGAGAAGGAGAGGCCTCCGCCCCGATCTCCACGTGTGGGAAAGAGTGATCCAGGCCGAGAGAGCAGCTGGTGTAACAGGCCCATGTGAGGCATGCCTGCCGTGCCCAAATGTGGTCAGCTTGAGGCCCCAGAGATCAGGGGGGCTGGAACAGAGCGACTCCAGGGAGAGCAAAGCCATGGCACTCATGAGCGGGGGCACAGACATGTGTAAACCAAGCATGGGGTATGGCAAATGAGGAAGGTGGCCCAGGTGGAGGCAACAAGGCCATGAATCCGGGTTGTGGTAGGAAGAGACTGGCGGGGGTGGGATGCAGAGAACAGATAGGTGTCGGAGTGTGGGGAGGGGTCTCAGGTACGCTGGGGCTCGAGGTTGGGAGACTGGAGGGTGGTGCGGTTCAGCGGAACAGGGGGCATTTGGAGGGGAGGAGGCAGCTGGGAGCAAGGGTGGGGGGCTCTCTCAAGTTTGACTCCGTGAGCTTTAACTGGAGGAGTAAACTTCTAGATCTCTGTCATCCAGTTATTTGACAGACATCAACGTGTTGGGAATGTCAGAAAGCAGGTGGACCCCAGGGAAAGCGCAGCGGTGTGGGAGCAGCGTGAGTTGGGGGGCCGGGAGGGGCCTGGCTGGCACACGGGGCTCCCACATGGGCGGCTGGGCTGAGCGGTGGCATCGCTGACTGGTGGCGTGAGTGAACCAGGGAGGCTCTTGCGCTCAGGCACCTGCAGACCTTGTTCTTCATCTTCCAGCCCGTGTTCCACGTCATGGGATTCTCAGTCACCGGGAGGGTCTTGAATGGACCCGAAGGAGAAGGTGTTCCGGAGGCAGTGGTCACTCTGAATAACCAGATCAAAGGTCAGCAGATGCGTTGGCCCCCGGGACTGTTTGCCAGGGCTGGTTTTTGGTCACAGAGAGAAATGGAAAGGAAACCATCTTAAAGACTGTGAAAACATGCCAGCTTTTTGTCTCAAGCATTCTCGTGTAGACGGAGCGGACATACGGTTGTTTTTGGCTCATCTTCTTTTGCATGTTCTTGTTTTATAGTCAAAACAAAAGCCGATGGCTCATTCCGCCTGGAGAACATCACGACTGGGACATACACCATCCATGCTCAGAAAGAGCACCTCTACTTTGAAACTGTCACCATCAAAATTGCGCCTAACACACCTCAGCTGGCTGACATCATTGCAACAGGGTAAGGTCATTGTGTTTGTTTTTGGAAGTACCAGCGTGGACGTTCGCAGCCACGGGAGAACAGAATTACCTTTGATCTGACTGTGTGTTTCTGCCAAGGATCCACATTGGGTTTTAGACACCTGCGAGAAATCCAGGCTGGCATTCTTAGATTAGTGCTGGGCCGGCTGGGGGGCTCAGCCAGTTGAGCGTCTGACTCTTGATGTTGGCTCAGGTCATGATCCTGGGGTCATGGGATCGAGCCCCGCATGGGGTTTCGTGCTGAGCCTGGAGCCTGCTTGGGATTCTCTGTCTCTGCCCTGCTCCCCCACTCTCTGCTGTCTCTAAAATAAAATGAAAAAAAAAAAAAAATCCAAAAAGGTTAGTGCTAAGTTTTATAAACTAAAGGTACTTCTATGTAGATACTTAAGGAAAATTGTTTTGCTTCGAAGTTAAAATGGGTCTAAGTTAGAAGAAGATCTCTCATGTCTGACTCCACATCTCCAAGACCTTCCATGGCTTAACTCTTGAGGACTTTGGAAGATAGTACAGTTGCTTGGGAAAAGTTTGTCATAAGATGCTTCTGGTCGCTGTCAGAGTTCTTCCTCCTTTGTTGTACCTACCGTGAGCACGTGAGGGGACATCCACTGGTTGAATTTGTGCAGTTCTATCCTGTAGTGATGCACCGTAGTACAGAGAACCCTGGAGTCAGACATTGGGTCCTTGTCTCCCCTGCGTGGAATGTCTAGCCTGGGCTGCCACCATCTGTGTCTGAGACAGCAGCAGTGCTCACTGAACTGTGGCTTGAACGGAGTGGGGCAGGGTCTCCCAGGGGAGAGGCAACGCGAGCAAAGGTTTGGTGTGTCTGGGCAGGACAAGGAGAGTGACGAGGCCGGAGGGGCAGATCTCAGAGGACGTCTTCACACTCCCACTGGAAGAACAGGGTTTTCTCTACCAGGGGTCTGGTGGCCAGTGATCGATTTTGAGCATGGAGGGTGACACGGGTTAGGTTTCCATGTTCACTGAGGCACTCCAGCGGCCATGGTGGAGGGTGGCTGTGAAGGGGACAAGACTGGGGCACAGGTGGCGTGAAAACAGACTGCTGAGGCCTCACCTTACAGGGAAATCAGGGACAGGTTGGAAAAGTACTTAGGGGTTCACGGTTTGAGAAGCAGGATGGCTGTGGGCAGGGCAGAGGAACCCCTCAGGTGACAAGGGTTCAGTCGTGGCCTCTGGATCTGTAGGACCACTAGGTGGAGCTCTTCACTAGGTGCCCGGATAGATGGTAATTCGGGGAGACGGGGCCAGGCGGCCGCCAGCAACTTAGATGTGTAAGAGCAGGTAACAGTAGACCAAAAATGGAACGCTGGCGTTTGAGGGGAGGCCTCGGGAAGATCCAGGCAACGGGGTTTAAGTATGCGGTGGTACCTGACGGTCAGGGAGGCCCCAGAGCTGAGCCCTGAAAGCACAGTGCATTGGCTTGGTCACTGAGGAGGCCACGGTGACATTTTCTGTAGACAGGTGGGGGTCAAAGTCAGAGGTTCTGTGGCCACTGGGAGACAAGGAAGTACATCGCCAGTGGAACCCGGTACTTCTGTCCCTATTGCGCTAGAACTCAGAAAATCATTTTGGATTCACGCCCTTCCTCCTTTTCTTTCATAAACATTTTTGGGCAACTACTCGGGGTGAGACCCTGTGATAAAGGCTGGGTGTGTAACAGTGAACCAAACTAGCAAGACGGAGATGGGGCTTTCATCTTCCTGGGGAGACAGGCTCGAGCTGAGTAACTTGTGGTAGTAAGTTCTAGTAGGTGTGCAGGGAAGGGGGCCGGGGCCCAGAGAGATCCCTCACTGGGTCACTGAGACCCGGGGGGACTAACAGTTAGCTAAGTGAGGCTTCCCAGACAGCAGGAACGGTGTGTTCCAAGGCCCAGAGGGGTGGGAGAGGAGCCTTCTGGAAGGTGGCCAGCGTGGCTGGAGGCAGCTGGCGAGGTTAGAGAGCCTGTAGTAGGCTGTGGAGGTGGGCTCTTCTCCCCACCCGTGATGGGAAGCTGTTGAAGCGTTTTCGGCAAGGAAGCAGTATAGATCAGGGCATTTAGAATAGATGTTTTTTCTCCTGCTCTGGCCGCTCTGTGGAAGAGGGATGGCAGGGAACCCAGAGTATCCATGGAGGGACTCGACAGGAAACGGTGACAGTTGTCTGGAGGGGATAGGGTGGTGGCAGGTCCAGGGTACCGGCAGGGGAGGACAGGAAGTAGATGCCTTTGACAGATAATGTGGGGAGGGGGTCGGCAGACTGGTGCTGTCGGGGTCCCAGATTTCTTTTTTGAGCAACTGTGTAGATGGAGGACGTGCCGTTCACGGAGATGGGGGATGATACTTGTATTTATTTTTTTCTTTAAAGTGGATTATTTGGGATGAAAGAGAGAAAAACGACATTTGTCGAGCATCTTTCGAAAAACTCATTTTCCTTTTGGGCTAAAATAACACATTTGCCCTTTAATTCATTCATGTATCTTATTTAAAAAACAATTCCCAATTTATTTGAGAAGGAAACGCCTTGGCTTCTGTCCAAGTGACTATGAGAATATAATTATCTTGTAATGCATCAAAATCATCAGTTTCTGAATAAACGTATTCACCTCTGATGAATTTGTTGACACAAATCAATTTTTGAGGGCTTCAGTGTAACACAACACTGTCCTATTTAGCTTTTTTTTTTTTTTAGTTTAGTTTTTTTAAACTAAAGCCAATGTGCATTTGAAGTTTGGGGTAACTGGATAGTTATCTTTGAGACTATGAGCTAAAACAGGTGGGATGGGTAAAATATTTAAAACTTTGAGAGACAGAGAGGTTCAATTTAGAACAAAAAAGTGACGTTACCCATGACACGTATATAAATTAAGACATCATGAAAGAACAACTCACCAATTCGGGCGCCTGGGTGGCCCAGTAGGTAGGCATCCACCTCTTTGGTTTCAGCTCGGGTCACAATCTCACAGTTCATGGGATCGAGCCCCCTTGTTGGGCTCCTTGCTGGCAGTGTGGAGCCTGCTTGGGATTCTGTCTGTCCTCTCTCTGCCCCTCCCCCTGCTCGTGCTCTTGCTTGCATGCACGCTGTCTCTGTCATAATAAATAAACACTGGGGCGCCTGGGTGGCGCAGTCGGTTGAGCGTCCGACTTCAGCCAGGTCACGATCTCGCGGTCCAGGAGTTCGAGCCCTGCGTCGGGCTCTGGGCTGATGGCTCAGAGCCTGGAGCCTGTTTCCGATTCTGTGTCTCCCTCTCTCTCTGCCCCTCCCCCATTCATGCTCTGTCTCTCTCTGTCCCAAAAATAAATGAACGGTGAAAAAAAAAAAATTAAAAATAAATAAATAAATAAATAAACACTAATAAAAGGAAGAAAATAGCTCACCCATATCCCCTTCCTGCCCTTTTACTCTCAAAGTGCCCAGTTGGGGAGAGTGAGAACCAAAATGTGTGCCTTTAACTCTAGATCAGAGGCCTGCACACTTCCTGTGTAAAGGGCCAGAGAATAAATATGGTGGGCTTCACGGGCCATATGGCCTCTGTGACAAAACCCACCATGGCCAATTCATGAATGACTGGCGTGGCTGTGTCCCAGTTAATCTTTATTTAGCACACTGAAATTGGAGGTTCGTATGATTTTTGTGGGTCAAACTATTCTTTTGATTTTTCCGCCTCTCTTTTAACCCTTCAGAAGTATGAAAGTAAAAGTGTGAACACCCTTCTTAGCCCACCGTCCATCCAGAAACAGGCAGCTGACTGGATTTGGCACGTGGGCCCCTGCTCTAGATTGTGAGCTCATGTGGCAGGCTGGTCACTTCACTCTGCAGACACAACTGGCTTGTCACCGTTCTTAGACCGCACACACGGCTTCCTGCTGTGCTGTTTTCTGCCATTTTTTATTTGCAGCGGGTGGGCATTCCGACGTCGTGTGTACTCCGTAATTATCCAGCATCGAGTCCAACTTACTCACTTTCTGTCAAAAGTAGCAACTGACTTTTACTTAAAGTGATCCATTAAGATTAGAAAATACAACCTTTAGTCAGCCGAAGATACAACTGGAGCCTCCAGCCCTGTGCTTTATTACACTTTAACACATCAACCGACTGAAAAACGAAGACCGTCACTGTGCAGGATGATGGTCTTGGTTGGTCTTCGGCAGCGAAGGGCCGCGCCTTTCACGCGCTTCTCCGGGGACACTTCGCAGCACTTAACACGCTGCTCACTTAGAGCCTCCAGTGTGAGTCATTACCTGAATAGGGCCTTTCAGTTAGAAGTCGCTTTGGTGGCTCCTGGAGTTCTATTTTGGCTTTGTAATTTTTTTAAACTTAATTACCTTTTCTGTTCACATCTCCCCAGTTGCTTTTATCCTGAAGTGTATGGAATGACAGGCGAGGAAGGCGTCTTTGATGACGCCGCCCCGTTTCGTGGCCCGGGCAATGCCACAGCGTCAGGCTCCTCACAGCTCTAGCATGTAAGCCCAGCCCACGTCCTCAGTCCGAGGCTGTTCCGCCATCGATGATCCGCTTTACCCGAAACATTTTTATCATCGGCAGATTTTCTGAAAATGGCCTCCTCGGTGGGGGATTGTCCCATCCTGGGCTCCCACTGTGCCTTTTCCTGTACACAGAGAGGGGTTCAGTCTTCCCGCCAAAGGTTGTTTTTTGAGACCACAGTCATTTAGGCTGCTTTTCTGTCTCTTTCTTAAGGTTAAACTAGTCCTGGGGACCGGGGCAGGAAGAGGGATGCGCAGTTGGGGTTGGTAAGTGCCTCTCCTGTCACAACTGAATTCTCATGCCGGAATGGGTGGTCCCCTTGTTACAGGTTCAGTGTCTGTGGCCAGATTTCAATCACTCGCCTCCCTGACACTGTCAAGCAGATGAGCAAATACAAAGCTGTCCTGTCGTCTCAAGACAAGGACAAGTCTTTGGTCACCGTGGAGACAGATGCTCGTGGATCATTTTGTTTTAAAGCAAAGCCAGGGACCTACAAAGTCCAGGTATGATGAGTTTTGTTTTGTTTGAGATATTTGATGTTTTACTTAAGGTATTTAAGGTATTCAGTGATTTTTAGAAGGATTATCATTAGCCGGAATGGAGTTACAGAAGGAGCGTTTCTGTCCCCAGTTTCTTATTTGAAGTCTTTACGTTCCTGCATGTCATAGTAGAGCCCGATGGGCACCCAGTATGAAAATGATACTCAGGCATCTCTTTTTTCCAGTCCCGATGTTTGTCAGGAGTTACTTTCAGGCTGCCGATCACACCTGCACCTTCCTAGGCTTCTGGCTGCTATAGACTAGCCATAAGTCCCAAAGGAGATCAACATTAACCCTTTACTGATGACAAGTCCACAGTGCATGGCTTCTGGCCCCCGAGGCCAACATGGAGCTTGTGTTTTTCCACCTCACCCTGAATACCATCTGATTTCTCCATCGAGGCAGGCACAGAAGCTGGGGACACCCTGGCCTGTGGCCTCACCGAGGGGGGTGAAGGCCTCAGCACAGGACGGTAGGCAAGAGGTGGACAGAGCCAGAGGTCAGCACACCGTGCCTTTCAGTGCCACGGCCCTGCTCACGGGGAAGGCTGAGTCCCCGGGCAGCTCGGGCTCTCGTCTGTCCAGTCAGCTGCTGCTCTTCTGCCCTGAAGAAGGGCAGGTGAGGTGAGGGAGAGGGCTGGGAAGGGTCCCTCTGAGACTGTGCTCTCCCCCAGAGCAGGCAGACTCCCCTCCCTGAGGAGATGGGGTGGGAGGAGAGTGGTTTCCCTGCTTCCGCTGAACAGTGTGGTGTGAGTACTTAGCCCCTTTGCCAGTCAGCCAGCTCTTGCGAAGTTGGCCACATTGACAGGCCTTTGGAAGCCCTTTCGAAGCCTAAGGGACTTGCCAAGGAAGGGCAACTTGGGGAGGTAGACTTCACTAGGGATGGACTCTTCCCCAGTCCTTCTTCTTAGCTCAGGCGTCCAGAAGAAAAGGCCTCACTCTGCCAGGAGCTCATCCACATAGCATTGACAAGTTCATAGCTTATGTCATGAGTGATCTCAAGCCAGAAGGTTCTGGGCTTTAGTGCAGTCTCCCCCCCCCCCCCCCCCCCCCCCCGGGTACTGGTGACAGCTGTGTGCCTCTTTGGAGCCCCACCAGATGCACCTTTGTGCTTACCATGGCACGGCTGAAGGCTAGTTCTTTTGTATCTGATTAGAAATGTGTGTTCTTGGGGCGCCTGGGTGGCTCAGTCGGTTAAGCATCCGACTTCAGCTCAGGTCATGATCTTACAGTTTGTGAGTTCGAGCCCTGTGTCGGGCTCTGTGCTGACAGCTCGTAGCCTGGAGCTTGCTTCAGATTCTGTGTCTCCTTCTCTCTCTGCCCCTCCCCAACTTGTGCTCTGTCTCTCTATGTCTCTCAGAAAATAAATAAATGTAAAAAAAAAAAAAAAAATTAAAAAAAGAAAAGAAATGTGTGTTCTTTCCGTGGCCTGTTTGAGGATTTGTTGTGATTATAAAACTCGGCCTAGAAGTGGACCTTTGTCCTTCAAAGTACTTAGCCTTGGGCCCAGGTGAATGTTCTGGTGCCCTGCAGGCCGGGGGAGCCGCAGCCTTGATGCAGACACTGACGTTGTCCTGTGTGTTCCCACAGGTGATGGTCCCTGAGGTGGAGACCAGAGCGGGGCTGACCTTGAAACCCCAGACGTTTCCTCTTACTGTGACCAATAGGCCCGTGATGGACGTGGCCTTTGTACAGTTCTTGGCATCGGTTTCTGGGAAAGTCTCTTGTTTGGGTAAGATGTCATTTGAAAGCAAGAACAGATAGCTTCAAAGGAGTAGGCAGTTAGAAGTGGGATTTTGGTGAACTCTTCCTTGTTGGAGAGTGTAAAAGGTGGATCCATATTGTGTTCGATTCTTTCTAAGTGCCACACGGCGTCACCAGAAACATTTCTCTTGGAGCATTTCTGCTTTGGCTCCTAAAAGAACACGGGGTTTCTTGCCCAGCTCTGTCACTCACCAGCTGTGAGACAGTAAGCACTTACTCGACCAGCCTGTTTTTCTTCTGTAGCATGGAAGCATTAACGGCTCTCAGAGGGTTTTAAATATGGTCATGTCAGGCTGTGTGGCACAGATGTTAAGAACGTGGACTCTGAAACCAGGCTTGTGGGCTTGAACCCTCGCTGTGTGACCTGCAGCAAGTTACTTAACCTCTCTGTGCTTTGAGTCTCTCCTCCGTTATACGGAGATAATAACCGTACCTGCCTCGGAGGGTTGTTGTGAGGCTCAAATGAGCTAGCTCATGGAGAGCCTGTGCGAGTTTCTGGAACACAGTAAGAGTCATGCCAATCTTTGCTGTCACAGGTGATGTTATGATGATAAAGGGCCCAGTTCTGTGCCATTCAGTAAAGTTCCTTGATCTTTGTTCCTTTTGAGAGAGAGAGACAGACAGACAGACAGAATGTGAGCAGGGGAGGGGCAGAGAGAGAGAGAGAGACACACACACACACACACACACACAGAATCAGAAGCAGGCTCCAGGCTCTGAGCTGTCAGTACAGAGCCCGACATGGGGCTCGAACCCACGAACCACAAGATCACGATCTGAGCAGAAGTCGGACGCTTAACCGCCTGAGCCACCCAGGCACCCCAGATCTTTCTTGCTGGTTTTCTGTCTTCTTCTGGTGCTCCATAATATCGCTTCCCCTCTTTCACCTCGCATCTGCTTTAGTAGGTGCCCTGTGACACTCTTCCCTCTCCTGGTCTTCTGTGCCTTGCATGGGGGTACTCAGCAAGTGATGGGTCGCTTTCAACCTCAGTGGCTTCTTTATGTGGTACTAATGACCTGCAAGGGGGAGGGGGAGATGTCCTGGAATCAAGTAGACCCGTCCTGGCTTTGAAGGAGCCCTGCTGGCCTTGCCCTTCAGGAGGTAAGTGGTGGCCAGTGGCACACAGAGGTGGAGGGTTCAAACCTGTGCTGGCGTTGGTGAGGGCAGCCAAGTGAAGCCTTCCTGTCTTTTCTCTGCAGACACCTGTGGTGACCTGCTGGTGACACTGCAGTCCCTGAGCCGCCAGGGCGAGAAGCGGAGCCTCCAGCTGTCCGGCAAGGTCAACTCAATGACTTTTACCTTTGACAACGTGCTTCCGGGAAAATACAAAAGTAAGAACCATAGGCACCGGCTTGTGGCCTTCACGTACTTCCTGTCTTTCTAAAATTTCTAAAACCCAGCTCTCAAATTGCATCCCAGCTGTATACCTTTACTTGTTTAACTTTTCTTTGCCCCTTGACCTTGAATGTGCGTTGTTTAGCAATGGATGATTGTGTAAGAATTGATGTTCCTTCCATGCATAACTACCACCTTGTCAGGACAACCCACACATTTCTTCCGTGTTGGAAGGGGGCCCTCATTCATGCCGTTTTCACTCTAAATGCCAGAACAGAGCGCATGAAATATTTCCAGTGATGTATTCTACTACTTAGCAGCTGTGTGACCATGGCAGGTTACTTGATCTCCCTGAGACTCTGTTTCCTCTGCTAAAATAGGAGTAATACAGCCTTTCTGTAGAGTGCCAAACAAAACGAAATATAGTTTGTTCAGTGCCTGGCCAACATTGGTTCCCTTTTCCCTGCAGTTTGAAAACTCCCATTGCCTATATTTCTGCTTCTTCAAAGCTCAACTTGGAGCTGGTGGCAATGAATAACTTATAAAGTAATCTTTTTTTCTGGGAAATTGTTTTCTATTATATCAAGTTTTGGCAGACTATGGTAATGGGGGCCACTTGCCTATTTTTATAAAGTTTTATTCAAACACAGCAGCACCCATTTGCTTACGTATCATCTATAGCTGCTCATATGCTATGAAGGCAGAGTTGAATATTTGACTGCCTGACCTGCAAAGTGGAAAATACTTTCTGGCCCTTTATAGAAAAAGTTTGTTGATCCCTAAATATTTTTACTTGTAAGTGTGATCTTGAATTACTGTCAGTTTCTTTCTTGTTGACGTTAATGACCGTTGGTTTCATTTTCTCTTTAGTACTCAGTTCTGAGCACGACTAGCTCTGTGTGTGTGTGTGTGTGTGTGTGTGTGTGTGTGTGTGTGTGTGTCTGCCCGTATACATTTAAAAAAATTAAATCATTACAGTTTTTGTTGAGGGAGGTGATATGCTCTATGCCCACATGTGTCTGTGTTGTGGCTTTTCCAGTGAGCATCATGCATGAAGATTGGTGCTGGAAGAACAAGAGTCTGGAGGTGGAGGTTCTGGAAGACGATGTGTCCACGATTGAGTTTAGGCAGACGGGCTATATGCTGAGATGTTCCCTTTCTCACGCAATCACTCTGGTATGAATGGCTTGTGGGGATTCTCTTATTTGGAGGGTCCTTTGGAAAGCAGGAAGGACCAGCATGCCAAGAATATTATAACCATAGTTAAGTCAGATTTGCTTTTCTGCCCCTCGATTCTCCCCCTTATTCGGGAAAGCCTAGTCAGGAAGCTTTGTTTGAAGTCCCTTAGCAGAAGGATGCCTTGATTTGGGAGATTTTCTTGTCCTAGACCCACATTAAATTCTAACTTTGATTAGTGATTTGGGAAAGCCATTGATGTCGTGTAAAGTGTATTGATTTTGTAGCCCTCGATCATAATGTCCACTTCTCAGTGTTGTAATGAAGTTTAAGTAAACCTCTTATGTATTTGGTTTCCTTGGTGTGCACTACTATTGTTATTATGATTATTTTAATATTTATTTATTTTTGAGAGAGAGAGAAAGGCAGAGCGTGAGCGGGGGAGGGATAGAGAGAGAGGGAAACCCAGAATCCAAAGCAGGCTCCAGTCTCTGAGCTGTCAGCACAGAGCCCGAGGTGGGGCTCAAACTCAGGGACGGCGAGGTCATGACCTGAGCCGAAGTCAGACGCTTAACTGACTGAGCCACCCAGGTGCCCCAGTACTGCCAGTGTTAATAAGTACAGCTGAGTCAGTTTCTCTAGTATGTTCCAGTGCAAAGGACAGAGCTGCTAACATCTTACTGTTTTGTTGAGGTAGCTCCCTGATAGGCAGTGTACCACCTGGGTTTCAGGAAGGAGAACGTGTGTAGGACTGTCTAGGTCCATTCATGAATTTTATAGACCTTTCTGGCTTCAGAGAGTGGCAGATGTCATTGTCAGGTTCCAGTGGAGAAACTGAGGCAAACGACAGTGAAGCGATTGCTTACTTTAGACACGTGGAGGGATTGCCGCTGGTGTCTCCAGGTCCTGTGGACTATTCTAACTGCTACAAATGCTCAAGAAGCAGCTGCCCAGTTGAGAGCAGGTGGTACACATTTAGGAAATTGTTCCTTCCCTTAAACTCTCCAGCAGGTTTCCCTTTCCCTTAGGATGAGATCCACATTCCTTAACGATGGCCCTTCCCTAGCCCAGACCTCCTCCTTATCTCTCCACCTTGCTCCCTGGGCATTGGCACACCAGCCTTCGCCGCTTCTGCACCAGGCTGGTTTCCTCCTCTGGGTCTTTGCACACATGTTTTCCTCCGCCTGCAACTGCGTCTTCCCTGGAAATGCACATGGTTGGTTTACTCTCATCATTCAGGCTGTAGCCATAATGTTACCTGCTAAAGGAGAGGGCCTGCCCTGAGCCCACCAAGCTGAAAAGCTCCTGCTGTGATCATGCTTTAGCCTGCTTTCCTGGTCATTTTCCCCACCTCTCCGTTACTATTAGCCGCAATCTAATTTCTTTATTGACCACAATGGATTTTCTGTCTTCCCGTATTAGAATGTAAGCCCCTTGAGAGCAGGAGCCACGTCTGCCACCAGGACCCGGCCCTGGGTCTGTCACATAGCAGGTGCTCAATAAATATTAGTTGATTGAGTGAAAAAGAGCATGTTTTTGTGGGAAGTTTTTGAAGGTTTTTAATTTTCCTGTAGTGCCCAACTGCTCAAATGATTAATGGGTAAAACAGATGACTGGTTCAGAAACAGAAATATTATTAATCATCTTGGTGTCTCCGTCTCCCCTAGTAAGTCATTGTATTGGCTTTGGTCCCTTAGGAATTTTATCAGGATGGAAATGGACCTGAGAACGTGGGGATTTATAACCTCTCCAAAGGAGTCAACCGATTCTGCCTGTCCAAGCCTGGTGAGTCTGGAAGGATTGATGGGCTCTGAGTTAGAGAAATGGAAAGGCACCCGAGGATCATTGTGAAGGCCTTTTTTTTCCTACTGTGGTTCTTTGTGTATCAGGCTATTGATTTCGGTTGTGGTTAGTGTACCCCTGTGTTTCCGTCTCTTTCCTCTGGAGGAAGTGCTGTTTTTACCGAGAGAATTAGAGCTGGGAGCTAGAGAGTGTTCCTGGTCTCCTTGGGTTTGAGTTAGGTAGAGACCACTAGGTCATTGCCCCTTGAAAAATACTACACCATTGGGCAGTGATCTCTCCTTAAAAGTGATCTTTTTAAGATAAAATTTGGACTATCTCACACCTTGCTTAAAATCCTTCGGTGGCTTCTCTCCCTTTTTACCAACTGTACTGAGGTACAATTTGCAGACCATAAACCTCACCCGTTTACAACGTATGAGGATTTTTAGTAAACGTACCGACTTATGCGACCATACACATAATCTAGTGTAGAACATTTTCATCTTGGAAGAAGCATCCTTCATGCATGTTTACAGTTAATCTCTGCCCCCAGCTCCAGGCAGCCACTCATCTGTGTTGTCTCTGTGGATTGGCCTTTTTTTTGGACATTACTTACAAGCGAGGTCCTGCCATACCGGTATTTGGGCTGGCTCCTTTCACTTAGCCTGGTTTCGAGTCCTCGTGTCTTGAAGTTCATGTTGGAGCAGGTATTAGTGGATTGCAGCTTTCTCTTACTGGTTCCCATTGTGTGGATAGTTCACACTTTGTGTGTGCGTTCACCAGCGTATGGCTGTCATGAACCATGTTGCTGTGAACATTTGTGTGCAAGTCTTTATGTGGACATCTGTTTTCCTCTCTTCTGGGTTAGAGGCCCAGGGGTGGAATTGCTGGACTATATGGTCAGTTGATGTTTCCTTGTCTAAGAAGCTGCCGGACTGTTTCCTGAAGGGGCCCCTTGTGCCAGTTGGTACTCTAGCCAGTAGTGCACGGCGGTTCCTGTTTGCCCACATGTTCACACCATTCGTTACTTTCCTTTTTGATTTTAGCCATCCTGGTGGGTATAAAGTGGCATCTCATTGTGGCTTTACTTTGCCTCTTCCTAGTGGGTAATTCAGTGACTTCTCTCGGTTCCCAAGGTGAAATACAAAGTCTTCTCTGCTGTCTACTCGCACTTAGCACAACATCTGGCTTATAGTAGGTGCTGGTGCTCTGTCAATATTTGTAGGATGAAAGAATAAAGCGAATGGAGAAACCTAAGCATTTTTTCCTGCTAGTTATTGCACAGGGGGTTCCTCAGTGTGATGAAAACAGCAGAGGCAGTTTGAACTAATTTCAGGTTTTTGTAGGAAGAATGTCCAAAAGGTTGGTTAATGATCATTTGGGGGAATAAATTGTTAGACTTTGCTCCTTCCTGAAACTGACAGTATTCCTCTGCCAAACTACTTACACCCCTAACCTGAGTGTTTCCCTATACAGGCTCGTGGCATTAAAGTGTTCTCTGCGATTGTTCCGTAAATTTTTGGGCTTTGCTCTGTGCCCTGTTTTAGGAATATTTCTAGGAGGGCGGTCAGGCTGTGGTTATCTTTTGGATCTTTAATAGAATCTGTTAAGTGGAAAATTCTCGTTCTCATCTGCAGTGGAAACGTACTTCCTGTTCCTTCTGCACGGCCCTGTTGGCTCGGTTTGTGCAGATTAAACTACTGTGAGTTGTTCAATTATGGAAAATGAAATCCTGAGCTTGTGAGGGGCCATTAAATGGACCGGGTCGCTGGAAAGAAGCTGTCACAGGCAGCAGAAAAGGCATTTCTGATCCCATCATTGCCCATCTGCTGTGTGTTGTGTATTCAAGTGAGAGGCACTGCTTTTGGATTTCAGATGTTGGAAGCGCTCAGTGTCACAGACACTCTCCTCTGAAAATGACTTTTGCTTTCCCGGCTGCAGGTGTATACAAGGTGACCCCCCGCTCCTGCCACCGGTTTGAGCAAGCGTTCTACACCTATGACACGTAAGCTGGGTCTTCCCTGCCCCGTGGTGTTTGTGAGCCTTCTCTGGGGTCAAGTGAGTGTGTCTTTTCTTGAGTTCTTTCTGGAAGACAAAAGGATTTTTTTTTTTTTTTTTGGTATTTTTAATGGAAGAGGTAAAGTTAGGTATTAAAAAGAATTTCTACGTAAGGATTTCAAGACATTTGGATGAATTATTGAGGAGATGGAGATGAGCTGTCTTTCCCAAGAATTCTGTAAGCCCAGGATGGAAGGGTATGGTTTTCAAGTGCCTTAATTATCATCTTGGTTCAGTCTTCCAGCTCTCACCGATGGGAGTTGCTTGGACTCCAGTCTACCATTTTTCCCTTTGCACAAATGCTTGAGAGTTTTACCAAGAATGGGAAGCGTAAAGTTTTGCACTGGAAAATTAGTTTATTCTTTAAACACTGATAGGTATTTCGGGAGGTCCCTCATCCCAAACTAGGAGCGATTTCGGTAGTATATTTCAGGGTCAGAACGGTTGTGCCCCTGGAAGGCGTTGCTTGTGACCCTTTGAGAAGAACTAGGTGATGTTGCTAGTGTTTTCTTTCCACTTTGGTTTATAGGTCTTCACCCAGTATCTTGACGTTGACAGCCATCCGCCACCATGTCCTTGGAACTATCACCACTGACAAAATGATGGATGTCACCGTGACAATCAAGTAAGACTTGTGCTCTGCGGTGGTCTGAGCGCAGGAGGGGGTGGATGAGGGCTGGGGACTTCTCTAACAGACACTCTGAAAATTATTTTTGATTTCTTATCTCTAGGTATGTATACGAATGGCCTTTCTGCTCACATGACATACCCATAAATTCATGAAGCCTTCATCCTTTCCTTTTATGACTCAAGAATTAACTGTGGATGAGGGAGAGTCTTCTGACAGCTCGTTTCAGTGCCTTAAATTTCTGTGTGACCTCTCTACACTTCCTGTCTTTGCTAAAGGAAAAAAAAAATCTCTGGCTTGTTCATCGTATTTCGCGTGTTTTAGCAAATTTGGAAAAATTGCCTATTTTCCTAGAGACCTTTCCTTGAAGTCTTGGAGAGTAGAGAGCACCTGATAAGTGAAGGGTCATGAGGGAGAAAGTACGCGAAAGGCAGACCCTCCCTGAGAGTCAGGTTCATGCGAATGTCCTCTTTGAGAGGAATTTTTGCTGTGTGGTGAGGTGTTAGATGCCCGACACTGTAATTTCCTCGAAATGAAAGAGTTTTTGGCAACATGATCATCTTTGTGCCAGAAAATGGAAATCTGAGTAATTTTCCCCCTCCTTACCTTAAGCAACCTCAACTGTTTGTCCGTCTTTCTGTCCTCCGCCTTTTCAGCTCATCCACCTCTGCGCAAATGTTGAGAGTTCTTTAGTGCTCAGGCACAGCCACGGTCTCACAGGGGACACAGACAGTAGTCCAGGCGTCACGCGCAGGACTGTGAGGTTGCACCTATGATGAGGGCTTTGAATTGGACCCCGTGGATGCTTGGGGTGTGTGTGGGGGGGAGGTAGGCCCTGTAGGGCCAGCCCGAGTTAAGGGTCTCAGCATTGTTGCACAGACACTGTGACGTGTTTAAGTAGAGGGATGGTGTTTGTGCTTCACAAAGATCCCCCTGGCTGCTGAGTGGACACACAGAAGAAGCCGCATGAGGCAGGGGGCGGAGGCCCTCGCAGGGGTGTAGGCGTGAGTCAGTGGAGGTTCGGCCAGATGCACGGTAGTGGGGCTGGGGAGCAGTGGATGCCTGGGGGGGCTGTCGAAGAGATGGAGTTGACAGCATGTGGCATCGCCGACCAGTGGGGTCAGGCGGGACGAGTGTCGGGGACGGCCCTCGGCTCCTGGCTAGGGGAGTGGATTGCAGGGGTGTCCCGTTCCCCAGGGCAGCCAGGGGTCTAGGCAAAGGACTTGGGCATGTTCCTGGTGGGCCCAGGGCGCTGCCTGGTGCTGGAAGAATGCCTTTTACCCTCCTCCTGCTTGGAAAGTAGCAATTATTGGTCGGACCAGTAGCGACCGTGTATTACCTTATTTTCAGCCTTTATTGAATATATCTTTGAAACTTCGGAGGGGGGTTTTGTTTTGGTTGCTTGTGCTGGGGATTGTAGAAGATGCATGTTTCAGCTGGACAGGACCACCTGGATCCCTCATGGGGATCTTGTGCTCCCTGGCTCCCAAACTGGACTCCTGGTTGTCGACCTCCACAGACCTACCCTTTGTCATCTTTCTCGATGGTTCTCGACTCTTCTTTCCCCTGCATCCGTACCCAGCCAGTCCACGTGCAGATCCTTGGCTTTGCAGTTGAAATATGCCCATCATCTTGTCCCTTCTCAGCACGCTGCCTCGGTACTCTGGTCCCATCCACTGTCTCTTGCCTGGATCCTTGCCACGGCCGTCCTGCCTGGCTTTCCTGTATGGGCTCTTGCTTCCTGACTGTGTTCTCTGTGCAGAAGCCAGAGGCCTTTTAAAGTAGGGATGTTGTCATTCCTCCGCTTACAACTCCAGTGGCTCTCCATCCCACCCAGAATGAAATCCAGAGTCTGACACCTGCTCCCCCTGGACCCTCTGACGCATCTGACTCTTCCCTGGGTCCGCTGCCCAGGCCACCTCAGTCTCCTTGCTGTCCCCTGGGCATGGCAGGGGAGCTGCCCCCGAGGCTCCAAGGGCTTTTTACTTGCTGTTTCCTTGCCCAACACACTCCCCACCCCGGGAGCCTGGTAAAGAACAGTGCCCCCATGCTGCCAGCACAGTCTCCTTCTACGGTGCTTTATTTTACTCCTTTGTATTCAGTCTGACATCATTTTCTGTTTATTGTCTGTCTCTCCCCCCTGGAATGTGGATTCCACATGGTTAGGGAATGTCATTTGTCCTGTTTACTGGTTCCCTGGACCTACTAGATACTGCTACTGTCACAAAGAAGTTCAGTTTTTATTGTTTGGAAAGCGATTCGTTGATGCAGAACGGGAGCAGAGTGTGCCGCTGGGGTGGCATCAGAAGGCGGTCAGGCTTTTACTGACGGGTGACTCCTTCTAGAAATGTCCGGTTCCCACCGACCGCGGGGGGTAAGTGACCACGTGCTCTAGGCTGCTCCTTCCGTTCTTCAGATCTTCCATAGACAGTGAACCCGCCTTGGTCCTGGGCCCCCTGAAGTCCGTGCAAGAGCTGCGGAGGGAGCAGCAGCTGGCTGAGATCGAGAGCCGCCGGCAGGAGAGGGAGAAGAACGGCAAGGATGACACTGGGGAAGGAAGGACCAAACCCCCCGCGCAGGAGATGGTCGACGAGTTGCAAGGCCCCTTCTCCTATGACTTCTCTTACTGGGCACGGTGAGCTCTCTCTCTACGGCGTCCTCTCTTCTCATACCCTTCCTAACCGAGGGCAAAACCAACCAAATGGAAGTATTTTCATTGTTTTAGGTCTGGAGAGAAAATCACCGTCACACCCTCCTCTAAAGAGCTACTCTTCTATCCCCCGTCCATGGAAGCCACTGTCAGCGGAGGTAAGTGTCAACTCGGTGAGCCAGTGACACATCTCTGCAGTTCACCGTTTCTTTTACCTGCATTTAAAAATTTATTTTGTGTGGTTGTTACGGTGAAACCATCTTTGTAGGGCTCCTTATAATCCCCTTTGGCACTGGCACATAGCTGTTACCGTTTGGTGAGTGGCTGAGTGAATGGATCGTCTCAGTCCGTGAAAGTAACTGGTTATTTATTTATTTATTTAGTGTTTATTTTTGATAGAGAGACAGAGTGCAAACAGGGAGGGGCAGAGAGAAAGGGAGACACAGAATCTGAAGCCGAATCCAGGCTCTGTGCTGACAGCACAGAGCCTGATGCGGGGCTCAAACTCACGAACCGTGAGATCATGACCTGAGCCAAAGTCGGACACTCAACCGACTGAGCACCCAGGTGTCCCGAAAGTTACTGTGGTTATTAGAAGTTGGGTGATCTTTCTGAGGAAGGATTACTTTTTTCCCTGATGTTTTTAGTTTGTTACTGAAAGGTAGGTGAAAAGCAAAACCATCCGGTGCTGAAGCGAGAGCTTTAGGCATCATATGTGTGAACTGTTGATGGTGTGTGTATCTGTTGGTAGGAGCGAGAGAGGGTCTTTTTGGGACTGGACAATTTAAAGTGACTGCTGGTGGGGTATTTGTCTTTTGGCTTCCAACAGTTTTCTCTAGCCTCATGGGTTCAGTGGATCCTGGGCATTTATGCAGTTTGTGTTTGGCAGGAGAGCGTATTGAATAGTGCGGCTTCCCAGCGGGCGTTTTGTTTGGGGTGGTCTTCCCCGCTGGGTCCAGCTGCACAGTCTCTCCTCCACCAGAAAGGCCTTGTGACAGTGGACAGAGGGGTAGTGAGAACCCAGCCTTGTTTAGATTTGTGTGCTCACGCTCCTGGCCATTGAGCAAACTCTCTCAGGAATGGAGGGAGGTGTGGGCCACCCAATTACTGAGGCTTCTGATATATATAGTGAACAGCCTCCTTTGGAACTAGCTTCATATATCTCAGTTTCAAGCCCTTCTTTAACGGGAAGCCCCCTTCCAAAATGGCCCCATCCCACTGCAGCTAAGTCCCGTTCTTCTATTTGTTCCCTCTTTAGAAAGTTGCCCAGGGAAGCTGATTGAGATCCACGGGAAAGCAGGCTTATTTCTGGAAGGCCAGATCCACCCGGAGTTGGAGGGAGTCGAGATCGTCATCAGTGAAAAGGGGGCGAGCTCACCCCTGATCACAGTCTTCACTGATGACAAAGGTGCCTATAGGTAAGCCCGTGACACAGCACATGCTTGGGAGCAGGTGTCCGTGGGGCCGGCGAGGCCTCCTGCAGGCGTGAAGCGCAGCCATCTCCAGCGGGCTCTTGCTTTCTTTTGTTTAGCGTCGGGCCCCTGCACAGTGACCTGGAGTACACGGTGTCCTCGCAGAAGGAAGGCTATGTTTTGACCGCGGTCGAGGGAACCATAGGAGACTTTAAGGCTTATGCTTTGGCCGGCGTAAGCTTTGAGGTAACCCTTACGTTTTTGAAAAGTGGTTTTATTGAGTTATAATTGGCGTATGATAAACTGCACTTAAAGCATATAATTTGCTAGTTTCAACATACACAGGTGCACCCGGGAGTATAGTGACAGTCAGGCACCCTGCTCAGTGTGCTCGTACCCCTTGGTACCCCCTCTCTCCCGATCTCCCTGCTCATCTGGTCTGCTTTCTGTCACTGCGGATTAGTTTGCAGTTTCTAGCGTTTGACACAAATGGAACCATATAGGATGTACTCCTTTGGGGACGCCTTCTTTCACTCAGCATAATTTGGAGACCTGTTGACTTTAGCTTGTTTGCCTACCTTTTGGGAAGTGCTTTAAACTCCCATCTTTAACTGTGTCCTGTGGAAAAGGACAGAATGTTCCTGTAGCAGTATTTGATGTCCCTCTCTTCTTAACCATCCTTCCTGGGAAGAAGTGTGTGGTGCCCGGAGTAAGTCTGGAGGTCCTTGAGTGTGAATATTTTCAACATAGAGGGAGGCTCAAGGAAAAGAAGGACAGATTACATCACATACAGATTTCAAATTCTGTAGCACAGGATGCATTTTTTTTGATAATTTTTTTTTAATGTTTGTTTATTTTTGAGAGAGAGACAGAGCGTTAGTGGAGGAGGAGAGGAGAGAGAGGGAGACACAGAATCTGAAGCAGGCTCCAGGCTCTGAGCCTAAGGTGGGGCTCGAACTCAGGAATGGTGAGATCATGACCTGAGTTGAAGTCAGATGCTTAACCAACTGAGCCACCCAGGCGCCCCGACGCAGGATTCATTTTTAAAGCAAATTAAAAGACATTCAAACCAGGAAGGAATCTTTATATCATGAGAAATACCCAAGATGATAAGGAACTCCTAAAATTGATAAGAAAAAGACAATTTGATAGAAATAAGAACCACAAAGTATATGAAAAGGCAGTTTACAGAAGCAATACCGGTGGCTGATAAGCTAGAAGAAATGCCCAACTTCAGAAGTGACTGAAGGAATTACCATTGAAACACTGGGATGTAGCTTAGATTTGCAGTGATTCAGACAGTATCCATTTTTTTGCGAGTATTTTCCCACGCATAGATAATTCATGGAACTGTAACTGGTTATGGCCGCTTTGGTATGCAATGTGGGGGTGTCTTTCTGAATTCAAAGTGCACAACATCCAACAGTTCTACTCCCAGGAACAGAGGCAAACAAGTGCACAAGGAACACATGTTCCAGGAAGTCTCGATCGTCTCCTTTCCTATCACAGAAGTAGGTGGCTGGTCTTCATGCAGAGCTCGGCCGCCCCCTGCTTTAGGATGATGTGCATTAAGACACAGTGCGGTAGATATGTGGCCCGGCAGGGGAGGGAGGCCGGGATCTGTACTTGAGAGAAGCAGCAGGTGCAGAGCTTGGGCCACCTGCCCACCCTCCCTGCTGTAAACTTGCCAGTCGGTCAGCGCTAGCTGTAATGTTTGCACATTTATGTGGGCGTAGAAGCCGTTCTGGAAGGCGACGTACCAAACTATTAACATTAGTTACCCCTGGGGACGAAGAGTAGACCTTCTGTCTACCGGTGGATAACAATAAGAGAAAAACAACCCAGAAGAATTGCCTCTTGGCTTTTGAAATGTTACCTCCAGTGGCTAACGGAGTTGCCCTTGCTCTGCTGTTCTTTCTTGCCCCCAGATAAAGGCGGAAGATGACCAGCCCCTCCCCGGGGTCCTCTTGTCCCTCAGTGGTGGTGTTTTTCGATCCAATCTCTTGACTCAGGACAATGGCATTCTGACGTTCTCAAACCTGGTAAAGTATCCCGTAATGTGCCACCTGCCCGTGTTCCCACAAGGGAGCAGGGACATGGCTTGCGTGACTTAGGTATCGCTTGACAACCTGAGAACAGAAGAGCAGCGTCGAGTGCTGCACGTTTCTTAGGGGACCAAATATAACTAGGGTATTGCTCTTACTAGAACTTAATGCTGCCGATTCTTGTTCCCTTCCGCACACACTTGTTTTCTGGCCACCGGCTTGTCACTAAGACAGCGTAATTAATTACCGTGGCCTCAGCGGCTCCTCTCCTAGGCATCCCTTTGTTTGACCACAACATCGCGTTGTTTACAATGCCGAGTCTTATTTGGTGGCTCGCTTGTGTTTGTTCTGCAAACCGTGTTCCCCATGATGGGAGGATGGCAGCGTTTCATTCCGGATGTAACCTGAGGCCCTGAGTGGTGGGGACTCAGCAAGTACACGTTAGCTGGCCATTCTGTGAGGCCTGGGTGTAAAGGGACTGCTCTAGGGACGTCGCACACAGGCAGCGAGGCGTATCTGAAAGGTCATGTGCTGTGCACTGATGCACACCCAGCCATGAATCTTCCCTCCGCTGCTTATGTACTGTGTCATCTCAGGGGAGTTGCTTGACCTCTCTGAGCCTCAGTTTCTTCATTCATAAAATTCAAATTGATTTCTGCCTCGCTGAATTAAAGGCACGTGATGCCGGCTGCTATTAGAGTTGTAATTGCTTCATGTAACCATTTCCTCGAGAGGCAGAGTCACCATTTTTGTCTGCATAGGAAGCCCTGGGGCTCTGGTGGCCGAATTCCGGTCCCTGCTGGCTTTAGTCGCCCCGTGTGAAGCCATATGTAGATGGGGCAGCAGAGGCTCAGTCCGTGGGTGTCTCTCCACAGAGCCCTGGCCAGTATTACTTCAAACCCATGATGAAGGAGTTCCGGTTTGAGCCGTCCTCACAAATGATTGAGGTACAGGAGGGGCAGAACTTAAAGATCTCCGTCACCGGGTACCGAACGGCCTACAGGTACGCAGCCTGCCTGTCCCTGTCCCCCAGGCCCGGGTTCTGGAGCCCCACTCAGGCCTCCGTGACCCAGAGCCTCCACCCAGCCTGCATTTGGGTTTCACGTGGGAGGCAGAGGTGATAAGAGACCAGGCCCAGAGAGTTTCGACGGCTGCCTGTTTTCTTCAGATCCCTCCAAATCAGCGATTCTGTCACGAAGTTCCTATTCTGAAATTGGCCTGAGAGTGCCCATTTAGTTGCTTAAAAATTTTATTTGTACAAGAGCTTGAAACTCAAATTAAATTTTTAAAACAAGGAAATGAACTCACTGGAGTAAGGCTGCAGAATGTTGGCGAGAGTGTAAAACGTTCGGTTCCCCTTCCTTGTTTCAGCGCATCAGGTTTTGCGGTGTGTCAGAGCACTTCCAGAGATGGTTTACACAGATACTCGTACACGCGTACGACACGCCATACGTTAGCTCTGTTAGCTGTACGTAGTCGGAAAGGTATTCATACACACACCGTACGTATTTGTAAACAGTCGCAAGAGCGCTTGAGATGAAGATTGGCTGATCAGAAGTTTAGCAAAATGGGCCATTTTCAAATGAGTGTGGAGAATGAGAAACTGTTTTCATTGCATTTCATGGAATGCTTCATTATTTGAAACAAAGCTTAATGAAAGCAAGGTAAAGCAGAATAAAACAAGGCTTGGCCTCCATTAATTGTAATTTCCTGGAGCGTCCGTTAAAACGTACGAGGAGAGAAACTGATGGCAGTGTTCAGGCAGGCTCAGGCCTTCGGGCAGGGAGGCTGGATTGGAAGTGACAAGGCCAGAACCGAATCCCCTTGGCTCATCGAGGTACACTTCCCCACCGGACTGCTTTGCACTGTGAATTGTCAGTAAAGGCAGGACGCTTTACCTCAAATCCTTTGTGTGCTTCAGAAAACCCCGGGCATATCATGCTCTGTCTCTCGCCATTCTAGTTGCTATGGAACGGTTTCTTCTTTAAACGGAGAACCAGAACAGGGTGTGGCCGTGGAAGCCGTGGGACAGAACGACTGCAGTATTTACGGAGAAGACACCGTGACGGATGAGGAGGGCAAATTCAGGCTTCGTGGATTGCTGGTGAGACTGGACATCTTTTATTAGTGGGTGTCTGCACACTGTGTTGTTGACAGCTGCCTTGTGGTGCCTGCCCCCAAGACGGCTAGGAACAGGCTGGGCAGGGGGGTTGGGGCTGCGGGGTTAGGGCTCTGGAAGCGTCCTTCTGTATCTTAACTGGCACAGCTTACCTTTCACAGAGCTGACACATTGGGTTGGGGTTTTGTGGCAAATTAAAGTTGGGAAACAGTGGGTTTGGAGCAGCTTTTGCCTGCATCGGGTGGTTACGGCTTAAGCAGGGGCTCTCACGCCAAATGCCTGTGGGGCCGGAAGAGACCTGTGAATGGCTGAAGGGTGCTGGGTGCACACGCGGGGCTGGTGAACTCGAGAGGGGGCAGCTGCCACTGAACCCCAGCTCTCTGTAGCCATGTGGGAAGACAGACTCGGGGCTGCCAGATCCTTTGCATTGTTAAAAGGGATGTCACAAGTTTAGATTGCTGTGTGAAAGCTCCTGATTTCTAGGTGTTAACAACTAATTAAAAAAAAAAAACACAAACCCACAACTTCTTTGTCCTTCTCACTCCTCATTTGTCCTTCTCACTCCTCAATTGCAGCATTCAGTTTAGGGTTTATGGTGCTTTGTCCTCAGTTTTTATGTGTGCATTCATTCATTTGCTCATTTAGCAGACCTTACCTGTGTACCGTGTGGTCACTGGCAGGGTTGGACAGCACCTGCTGGACTGGGCCACTTGGATCCGTGGTGGGGCCCCTGGGCTCTCAGATGCACGGACTGGGTATTCATAGTTCACGTAGAGACAGGCACACATAGCTCCACAGAAGGGTAATGTTTGTCCAAATCACATGAGCTCGCATGTGAAGCAGCTTGCCAGTTGATTTAGAGACGTTGGGGAAGGACACCTAGGTGGCTCAGTCGGTTAAGCATCTGACTTCAGCTCAGGTTGTGATCTCCCGGTTTGTGAGTTTGAGCCCCACATTGAGCTCTGTGCTGATGGCTCAGAGCCTAGAGCCTGCTTCGGATTCTGTGTCTCCCTCTCTCTCTCCTCCCCACTCATGCTCTGTCTCAAAAATAAATAAATGTTAAAAATAAATCATTTGATATGTTGGGGCAAAGCTGTTCTTTCCCCAAAACAAAAATACTCCCATCCATTGTCCAGGACTCCCCAGTGTCAGATGTTGGGGTACCTGGGAGGCAGGTTGCAAGGTTTCCTGGTGAGCTGGAGGTGTTCAAGCCGAAGGAGGAGGACGGACTCGGGGTTGTCTTCCCTGGTTGTGCTGAGGGCTGGAATACTGGAATATGTTCTGATGGTCCAGCTGGATGCACACCGACTGGGGGGGCTCCCCACACTGCACTCTGCCCACTGCTCCTTCTCTCCCGCGTGTCCTCACCAGCGGCATCAAGGTGACAGTTACCTTGCCATCCTTAGGAGTCCAGACAGGCCTTCCTGAGATGCTCCTTCCTAGCTGTCCTCCGTTGTGTGGGAAGGCCCTGCCCCTGAGGAACATGCTGCCACTGGGACCTGCTCTCTGCTGTCCTCCAGGCCTGCTTCCCACAGAGAATACACAGGCCAGGAGGGGTGTTCCATAGCTGTATGCTGCTGCAGCCAGGGCCCAGGGAGAGGGGACATGTCGTGGGAGCCAGGTCCTTGGTCTTATGCGTTCGGTGCAAGCCCAGCCTTTGTAGTTTTGTCCTTTTTTAAAGGCTGTGCAGACGCCCATCTGCTCCCATCTGCCTGGGTTTGAGGCCTGCCTCTGTCATTTCTTAGCTGTTTACGTTCAGGCAAGGTTTTTTCCTTTCTGTATCTGTTTTGTCATCTTTGTGAGGATGAGTGTGACATAGGACAGGTGTAAGTATAAGTAAGTTGATACGTGTAGCACACGCAGTGGTCCTGGCACGGAGACTCAGCTAGTAGTTAATAAGCAACAGCAAACAAGACTTTCCTCGAGGCGGTCCTCACCGTCACTGCCAGCTGGGGTTTCGGTGTGCAGCTTTGTGAGGCAGCAGTGTGAGACGGGGTCTGCGTGGGGGCCTGTGCAGGTAGGGCCTAGGGGAGCCTCCCTTCCCCGGGGCGGACTCCGTGTTCTCGGCTTACCTCCCTCTCATGGTTGCAGGAACGCAAATTCTCCCTCCCCTTCTGGGTTCCCCCAGTTTCCTGCTGGCCCAGACATGCTCTCAACTCTCCATCTTCACGCGTTTTATTTAATCAAATCGAATATAGTTTCTTTCTCCAGCGCAATAGATTTCTGTTGTAATTGATGCTCTGAGACACCCTCCTCCTCCTAATAGGTGTGAATTTATTAGCGCTCTCAGTGGGTTTTAGAGTCGCCCTGGTGGTAGCCCTCGCCTTCCACATGCCAGGCCACAGGTGCTGGAGGGACAGCCTTAGACGTTGCTCAGCGAGGGTTTGGGATTGAGTGTGCCCGTCTCCCAGAGGACACTGGGCTGGAGAGCCCTTGCTGAAGATTTCCTAGGGATTTTGACCCTAGTCAGGGTCCGGTCTTTCATTTCACCTTTCCCGGCACGTTGTCAGGACATCTGGGGCGAGACACCCCTGCCAGAGGCTGAAGGTGAATCCCTGAGTTGGTCGGCCCGGGTCCTGAGGGAGGAGGGAGCCGGGTGGGACGGAGCCGCTGCCCTGATGAGCTCCCGGTGGCCCAGGTGCGTGAGCAAGTGGGCAGGACTGTGCCTTTGTCTTCCCAAGTGATTACTCGCGTCCCTTGCCCTCTGGGGCACACGTGGCCATTTGGAACTGAACCCCGTGCTGCCAGTCCTCACCGAGCTGTAAAGTCAGTGAATGTGTCGACGATTATGGCCATCACAGAGGTGTTCTCACTTTTTAAAAAACAATAGCTTTTCGTCTTTGTAAAGGTGCCATGTGGTCATTATAAAGTAGTTCAGGCAGCATATCCAAACAGGCAATCTTGAAAGGGCAAAAAAACACACCCTACAGCTATCAAAGCACACATTATTTTAGGAGACCAGAACCATATTATCCACGCTGGTTTAAAAATAAACAGTTGTATCTTAGGGTTGTCCCCCATTAGCTGCACATAGACACCTCTGACCTCAGCCTGATGCTTTAGATCCTAGCATGTCATTAGGTCACTTGTGCTATTGATCAGAAATCGGTTGCTCTAAAAGTTTTCTTAGAGTAATGATTTATTTGGTAAATACGTACACCTATAAATTTGAGCAATAGAATAAAAAGTTTTAGGAAGAACAAATTTTTTTTAAGTTTATTATTTATTTTGAGAGACAGAGAGAGAGCGAGCTCATGTGAGCAGGGGAGGGGCACAGAGAGAGGGAGAGAGAATCCCAAGCAGGCTCTGCATATCAGCACAGAGCCTGTCACGGGGCTCGAAGCCACGAATCATGAGATCACGACCTCAGCTGAAATCAAGAGTCAGATGCTTAACTGACTGAGGCACTCAGGTGCCCCAGAACAAGTTTTTTTTTTTAAAGGAAAATTTCAAATCTCACTTCCCAGAAATCGTGTGCATTGTAAGCATTTGGGAGTTGTCGTTGCAGATACCACACCCTGCGTGTATGTGGGGGGTGGACAGCCCTATAAGCACAGTTTTGTCAAAATAAGCATATTTTGCTTACGATTTTGGAATAGGAAGCCAAATCTAATTTTCCTTGGGGACTGAAGGAATTGCAGACCTTGAGATAAATGTTCCTTCATCAGGGTGCTTTTAAAAGGGACTCTTAAGCAGGTTAACAGGCCGCAGACTGGGACCGGCGACGGGGTGGAAATGGCGTCACGGTCGCGTTGAGGGCCTGTGGTCAGAGCAGGCGCAGGTCAGGTTCCAGGCGACGAGCCCCTTTCGAGAGGCGTGACCCCTGCGTTTGCTTGCAGCCGGGGTGTGTGTACCACGTGCAGCTCAAGGCAGAAGGCAACGAGCACATCGAGCGGGCCCTCCCCCACCACCGGGAGATCGCGGTAAGGCACCACGCTCCGCGGCAGAAACCCTGCAGTGCTTCTCTGGCTGCCTGCCTTTCATCTCTTGCCGGGGGGAGCTCTGGGCCCTAATTAAGGGTCCTCTTTGAATAGTGTCATCTTCACAAGCAGCATCTCCTGCGGGCTTTTAATGAGCAGCATGGCTGTCGTGAATCCAGAGAAATTTGAGCTGTTGTCTCTTCAGTCTCCCTGCAAGCTCTGATCATTATCCTCCAAGTTGAGGAGCTCAGTGTCTAAGTGGCATTTCAGATCAAGGGAGGATAATAAAGACAACATGGGCTTAATTGGTGGTGGGGCCGTCGGACCTCCTTATATCCAGATGACCTTGCTTTTTCCATTTGGTGGGTGGAGTCTCTTGATATTCCTGATCACAACTTCGCTAATTGATCCCTAAAGAGGCAGCCCTCCCTGCAGCTTGTGGGAAGCAGCCTGAGAATCATTTGAAGTGAAGCTTTTTCCCCGTGGAATAACTCTCGCTTGCTAGACTGGAGGGCTTGGGTGTGATGGGGGGCTGCCTCTTGGTGGCTTGATTAGGGGGCGTTAGGCACGAAGATTATGGGGGTCAGGAGAGTGGCGGGCCATGTAGGACCATTTGGCTGGGAAGTGGATTTTCTTTATGGATGTCTTTATGGCATCAGGCTGTGATGGCTGCATCTTTAAATTTGTGTTTCTCTGCCATGGTGGCTAACTAAGGCCAGGATCACGGGTGGTCATGGGGACCATGGCCCGGCAGATACGAAAAAGTCACAAACAGGAGGGCACCCACCCACCCACGGGACAGCTGTTGCTCAGCCCCTGATGATTGCTGCCAGGCAAGAACATCTTTCTCTGTTTCCAAGAGAGGCCAGAAAACCTGGCTCTTTTTGTGTATGAAATTTCTCTCTTAAAACGTTGGAGAAGATAATTGAAACTTAGGGGAAAAAAATGCTGTGCTCGTCAAACAAGTTGTGTCTGTGGGCCAGCTGTAGCCTATCTCCTCACTGTCAGTTTGTGCCCTTGGACTTGGTGAACTTGGCCCCCTTACTGAAGAAGTGAAATTTGCTCTGAAATAGCTCCTGGGACGTCACCCAGCAAGTTTGCCTCCCAGCTTCCTCACTGCCAACGCTCCCGGTCTCTTTCCAGGTCGGCAATAACGACATCGATGATGTAAACATCATAGTTTTCCGGCAGATTAATCAATTTGACCTAAGTGGAAACGTGATCACTTCCTCTGAGTATCTCCCTACATTATGGGTAAGGCCAGCTTCTTACTGTCATGGTCTTTTTGTCTCTGAGAAGCATAGGAGGGGTCGTACTCTCAGATAACTTTGTTTAGCTCTTCATAGAAATATAACTTTGGAAGCTTTGTGGTACACACCTAATGAATGCTTAGTACGACCTAGAGTTGAAAGCGGAGACATGATTTTAGGGCACAGTGCCTTGTAACTTGTAGAATTCTGTCCAGCGTGAAGGTGTGGGCAGGGGACTAGGAGTCAGACAGTCTGAGCTGTGTCCTGCTTGCCCTGCCACCACGGGCAGTCACTTCATGCCCCTGGACCGCTGGTTTCTCCTCTGTGAAACCCTCTTAAGGTGTCTTCAGGTTCTAACAAAATCTCCATGTCTACAGTTAATGAAATGTTTATATAAGGCCCTACGATCCCTTGAAAAATGTCAGTGAATTGCCACAAGAGTGTATTTTTCAGAGGCGCTTGTAATTTTATGTACAATGATGTGTTTGACTTGGGAGAGAATGTACGCTTAGGTTTTAACTCCCCTCTCAACTCGCCCTTCCTTCCAGGGTGGCAAGCATGTTGCTCGTGGGGGCCAGGCAGGGCAACGCCAGGGTGAAGAGGGCTGGGCAGGGTGCACCCACCGCTCCTCGGCTCTGTGGGATGGTTGTCGTGTCGGAGCTCTGGCCCAGGATTGGCACCACTTCCCAGTGTTCCAGAGAAGATGCAACTTAGAGTTATTTGAAGTCACTTGGTTTGTAAAAAAAGGCAATGAATTGAGTTTTGCTTAGAACACTGTGTAGGGCAAAAGGACACATATGTGGTCTTGGATGTGACCCGTAGGCCTCCAGTCTGTGGCTTACTTTAGGAAAACTCCTCGTGACTTGTGTGTTCTATAGAAAAGTGTCGCCGTGGGCCCTGGAGAGGGGCGGCCATGGCGTTCTTCTGTGGTGGGTGCAGGCTCGAGCCCCACAGCCTTCTGCGTCAGGCGGGACCATACCTCCTCACGTCCCATTGCTTGTGGTAGAGAGAATGAGAACAGGCCAGAGAGAAAGGAAGGCTAGAAACAAACGACTGAAATGCTTCTGGAAGCAGCCCGGAAAACCAAATGCAAAATGGGAATGTGTTGTGCACTTAAGGAATACTTGTGGGGTTGAGGGTATAGCCGATGGAGAGGCAGTGCCACACGGGCCAGACCCTCAATGACATGAGCTGAATCCCAGGCACCACCACGAATAAGTTGTGCGCCTTTAGGTGATGCAGGCTCTGGGCCTCCCTAGAGGTACTAATGATGCCTGTTCAGAGCCAGGATTGGTGACAATGTGTGTAAAGTGCCTGTCACTTGCCCAGCATATTATAGCTATATCAGAGGCTATTCCTTTTTACATGGCCCTCATACTAACTGTTACCATTTTGTACATTAACGTAAAGTCGCTGGAATCAGTTTTAAAATCTTCCATTTCTATGCAGGTCAGGGAACTGGAGGCTCAGGTGATTGCGGAACACATTATGTATTCCTGTTGGGGGTGTCTGGTTTCTCTTTCAAATATCCGTGTTTCCAAAGATCCTTTTCCCCTGCAACAGATGAGCTATCCTGAGGATGAAACGCAGTGTTGGAAATGAAATGTTGATTGTGTTTTAATTTCGAAAGCACGTCCTGCTTTGTTTCTCCTCTCCAGGTAAAGCTTTACAAAAGTGAAAATCTCGACAGCCCAATGCACACGGTCTCCCTGGGCCAGTCTCTCTTCTTCCACTTCCCACCCCTGCTCCGGGACGGCCAGGTAACTGATGCCCGTGGCTCCCAAACAGTCCTTGCGTCTCCCTCCAAATCTCCCTTCGCGAAGACAGTGGATGTGCTCTCTGAATCAGAGGGGGGTGGGCTCTGTAGCATTTACTTCTGCTTAATTTGCTGTTTTCCTGTTTACAAAAATAATACACATTCACGGCAGGAGTTGTTTTGGGGGGAAAACAAAATCAGATACAGTCCCATCATCTAGAAATAATCCTGGTCAGTGTGCTGACAGGTATCCTTTGGTCTTTTTTCAATGTGTGTGTGTGTGTGTGTGTGTGTGTGTGTGTGTGTGTGTGTGTGTGTATGTAAATACACGTGTATTTAGTTTAATACATACACACGTGTATTTAGTTTAATAAGGCTAGGACTGTTTGGTACATTGTTTTATAATCCGTGCTTTTCAGTGAAGAATACATCAGAAATCTTTTCCCCATCATTACATTTTTTATAACATGGTTTCTCATGGTTGCACAGCCGTCCATAATGTGGGAAATAATGATAGTTTATTTAACTCAGGCCTTAACGGTGGATGTCGTTTACTGATTCTGGACTGTTTATTATCAGTTGTGTTCAGACAGAGCAGGCTGTTGTAGTTGAGGTGCTGGGAGCAAACTTGGCAAAGAATTCGGTTATTTTCTGGTGGGCTCGGCATGCACCTGTCAGTAGTGAGCCTACATACGACGTTTCCTCTCCTGGCTTCTTACCACCTGCCGCGGGGATGATAAACTGTGGCCTTTTTTGTCATGAAACAGCTATAAGATAGTGAAATAAGTTGCGATGGAAGCTTGGAGTTGCTCCCCGTTTCTTGAGATGCCCTTTGAAATAGCCACTGTATGCTGTTTTTTTATTTGTTTTTAAAGATTGAGCTTTTTTTAAAGTTGCATTTATTTATTTTGAGAGACAGAGTTGGGGAGGGGCAGAGAGGGAGGGAAAGAGACAATCCCAATCAGGCTCCGCACTGTCAGCACAGAGCCGACACGGGGCTTGAACTCACAAACTGTGAGATCATGACCTGAGCGGAAGCCAAGAGTCGGACACTCAGCCAGCTGAGCCACCAGGCGCCCCAGCAGTCACTGTAAGCATCACGTCAGTGTGGAAGCGTAATGGGCTTTGGGGTCTGATTCCCCCTGGGCTCACGGCCTGCTGTGAGATGGGAGCAGTAAACCCGACCTTGTCCATGGTTGAGAGCACAGCCGTTATTTGCCCAAGGCAGTGCTCATGGTGCCTACCACGTTGGAGCTCCACACCCAATGGTGGAGTGGGCTCTGACCGTCGCCCGCACCGTTCCCGAGATGCTGTGTTCTTAGAACTTGCCAGCTGGTGAGCCGCTTAATTATCATGCCTTAAAAGTCTACCTCACTTTGGATTGAAAGCAGTCTTTCCCAGTTCGATCATGTCTGTCCCTCATCCAGATTGGCTCATAATAACTTTCTGTGTTTCATAAAGTCAGATTCTCAAAGGAGCACAATTATGTCGTGGTTGAATATGCTTATAAAATATTGCCGCTGGCTCTGAAAGCTTTATCAGAAGACACAGTCTCCGAGATGCCGGGACACACGGCTGTCAACGAGGGAAGAGCCCACCGAGGTTCCTCCTCTGAAGTTAGCAACCTTGGTTTGGATGTGTAAACTTGGGGATTTCTTTCAAAACATAAAGTCCTTTGTAAAAAGTAACTTCTTCTTACTTGTGCACAGAATTACGTTGTGCTGCTGGACTCCACGCTCCCCAGATCCCAGTATGACTACGTCTTGCCTCAGGTGTCTTTCACTGCAGTGGGCTACCATAAGCACATCACCTTGGTCTTCAATCCCACGGTAAGGAAAGGGTGGTGGGTGGTTGAAAACAACCTCCAGGGGTGGTGAGGGAGGACGGCCGCTTGAGGGACCCTCACCTTGATGCCCGATTGCAATCTGGATTTCGCACTCTGAATTTCCCTAGATGCTTTTCTCCTTTTTCGAGTGCTGATGCCTTCGGTTCCCTTTGAGGAGGAAGTTGTCAACGAGGGCAGGGGATTTGTTTAGGTCAGTGGCTCGGGTGTGATTTTTAGGAACAAGGCTCATCACTGTGTCGCGATTGGGGGTGTTGCGGTCCTCCATCTGGAGCCACGTGACACCTGCCCTACCCAAACTTCTAGAACCGGCTGCCAGTTTACAGGAAGTTGAGAGGACACAGGAACATGTAAAGGATGCTGCAAGGATGTAGTCAACAAAATGTAGGTTATGGGAAAGTGCAGGACAATAAGCTGGAAACTGATTGATTTGACAGATTGCAAGTGAGGAAGAAAAAAAAAACCCCACAGGTGGGTGGGATACTTGTAGGTTAAAAGCAACTTGCTCATTTTGTGAGCCATTTGCAATGTGTAGAGCCCAATGGATCCTGTGTCGAACAGACTGAAAAACAATACAGAACAACACACACATGTATTTTTAACATTCGTGAGATAATTCTTTAGACCAGTGCTTCCCAAAGCTGGCATGCAGTAGAATCACCTGGGGATTAAATGCCCACAGTAGCAACAAAAATGGGCTCCAGGGCCCAGCCTCAGACCTACTGAGTGTGAACTTGGTTTAGGTAGTAAGAGTGGAGCCCAGGGATCTACAGTAAAACAAAAACCTGGCCCCGTAGCTACTGCGTTGACCGTTGTCGTAGGCCTCATCAGCGTGAAGAGTTTTTCTTGATAAAGATAACTGTGTGCACAGCAATAGATGTAGTGACTTCTTGTTCCTTTTTAATGGCTATGTAATACTCCTCTGTGTGGCTCTACCGTGGTGTGTTCAGTTAGCCCCTGCTTGATGAATGTTTGGGTTATTCCTAGTTTTCTGCCATTACAAATGACCCTTTAGTGATTGGCCTTGTGCATGCATGTTTTTGGATGTTTGTCAGTCTGTCTTTGAAATAAATAGTCTTCAAGAAGTAGAGTTGCTGGATCACAGGGTCGATGCTCCTGGAATTTTGCTGGATGGTGCCACTTCCTGTCCGTAGGGCTGTACTATTTGCATTCCCACCAGCTATGTATGCGAGCACCCCTGTTCCCCCGCAGAGTGTGTTGTCAAAGATTTTTTGCAGTATAATGGATGAGAGGTGGTATCTCCATGTCTCTGTCCTCTGCATTTCTCATCCTTCCATGGGGTTCAGAACCCAGGTATGTCCCTTTCTGGGAACTGTTGACTTCTGGACCTGTCTGGATTGTTGGTATTTTTTATGTTTCAGAAGCCCTTTGTGTAAGAGGGATGTTAAACCTTTGTAATATACGTTGTCCATATTTTTTCCTAATTTATCATCTCGTTTTTCATTTTGATTATGCAAACATTTATTTTATATGTTAAAATGTGTCATTGTTTTTCTCCTTGCTCCTGAATTTTGAGTCCTAGTCTGGAAAAGCTCCCCCCTCCCAGTTTTAAAGGAATTTATTTTTTCTTCAGTACCTGTATGGTTACATTTTATACATTGCCATCTCTAGCCATTTAGGGTTTTTCCTGGTGTAGGGTAGAAAGAATAGTTCCACATTTATCTTTCCTACATGCAAGCAAGTGACCATTTTGTGTTTTTCAAACAGCATCCTAGAGGCGAGGTAGGTAGGGATTCTTTTCCGTCATCTAGAGATGAGACCCAAGAGGATTCTGAGTGGTCTAAGTCCCCAGCTTGTGCGCAGCAGACGTGGGACTTGAACACAGCTCTTCTGCTGGTTTCTGAGCATCTCTGATGAGGGGCTCGTGCTCAGTGACTTGGCAAATACAAATTTTATGTGAAGTGGAGAGTTTTTCTGATGACTCCATGAGGAAGCACTTACCTCATTTCCCATGTTTGGGACCAATTGGAAGGGCCACTGACATGAGCACGTAGGGAACCTTCTGTCTCTGTAGAGGCACGTTGCCACCCCAGTGAGAGGCAGAGGGCCTCTGTGAAGGGCACTGATGGCAGCCGTCTGGGACATCCCCCCCGCCCCAGAGACTCATCTGGATCCAGGGAGACGCTTTGGCAGCTGGTGGCAGGAACATGATGCTGGGTGGCAGCCGGGCAGCCACCGTGCCTCACAGCTGTGGCCAAGAATGTGCCTGTCACTTCTGAGAACACACCCCTGCCAGAGGTTACCTGGGAGACCAGGGCCCCAGTGACCAGGGAAGGGAGTGCCTGCTCCTGAAGGGTACTCACTGCTAGTCCTCACATCACACCTTTCCGGGAAGGTGCCATCCCTCGCATTTTACAGACGCTCAGAGAGAGTAAGTAATTTACCTGCAGTTGATCAGCAGAGCTGGGACTCAGAGGAGGTGGCGGGTCTCACATCACGTGGCTTCTAGTGCATTACAGCCTTCTGGACGGGCGGCTCAATGTTGTACATTCGCGAGGGCCTTGGTATGTGCTCCACTCCATTCTTTTGTTCAACATGCAAACCGAGAGCCACATCATTGATTTTTTTACTGAGTGTTTCGTGCACTGCTGGCACTTGAGGTAGCTGATTTCGCTGAATTTCACATTCCCCTGCAGCAGGTGCTTTTGGTATCAGCACCACTTAACAGCGAATGGCCTGAGGCTTCACGTGATTGCCCAAGGTCATGTGGCCAGACCTGAGCCTTGAGCTCAAAGCTCATTGCCTTCATCACTCTGCAGTTTCGCCATTAAATATTTACTTCCACAGAGAGCAAATTGGGGTCTAAGACATATTGGATAATCCAGGAGTGGGCCGTTGGAGGTAGAAATGTGTTCCCGCCCTGATTCTTTCTTTTTTTTTTTTTTATATGAAATTTATTGTCAAGTTGGTTTCCATAGAACACCCAGTGTTCATCCCGACGATTCTTTCATTTTTGAACGACCGTCCCATTCTGCCTCAACCATCTCGGGGCAAAATGACCCCGCATTCGTTGTCCAGCCTGGATGCTCCTCAGATGTTTCGGTCTCAGGACCCTATTACCCTGTTAAAAGTTGTTGAGAATCCAAAAGAGACTTAGTTTACATGGGTGTAATGTATTTTTATTTATCATATTCTGTTATCTCTCAGAGTGATGACATCATCACGTTTAACTTCCAGAACAGTCCACTGTTCACTTGTGAAAGAATGAAGGCAAAAAAGGCATATAATATCTTAGTGTTGTTATGAAAATAGTTTTGGCCTTGGAAATCTGAAAGGAAGTTCCCTAGACATTACTTTGAGAACCAGTGCTCTGGCTCCTTAACTTGTTCTGTCATTATCTGAGAGTTTCCATTATTTGTTTCTTTTGCGCGGATAGAGTGAGCTAAGGTACAGGTTCATTGGCTAGTATAGAGACCCAAAATTTCAGGGGCTTTTAGTCAGATGGAAGTTTCGGTCTTATGTCAGCATCCAGGATGGAGCAGTACAGGAATGGTACGGCAGCCCCAAGGTATCAGGGGCCCAGCCTCCCCTCTCGGGGCTCTGCCGTCCCTTAGCACATCACCTTTTTGACAGATGGCACTCCTGGCCGGCAGGAGGGGAAGGCACAGCACCGCTTTTTTAGCGAACAGCCTGGATGTGTTACCGAACACTTCTATCCATGTGGTCTTGGCCAGAATTTAATTCCATGGCTATCTTAGCTGCAGGGGAGGCTGGGAAGTGTGTATATTCTGATCGGCCCGGATGAAAGTTGGAAGAAAGGGCAAATGGCCGCTAGGAGACAAGTGGCAGCCTGCCTCCTCCCATCACTAGAGATACTCTCTGCAACCAGTGCATCTGTCACTGTGCGCCTGAGCCTAGCACGGCGGGTTCTCCGTACCCCCTTGTAGGGAAGAGCCCCTGTGTGTAGCCGGGACTCAGTGCCCAGGGGGCCCTTTACATCTCAGCCACAGGGATGGCCTGCTCCCCACAGCTCAGTTTCCTCAGTCTCGTGGAGGCTCAGAGGGTGAGACCTACCTTGTGATTGGCATCTGTCTGGCCCAGAGTGTCAAAGAGCAAGCAGGGGAGTTTGGGGAGCAGGGGATTCACCTGAAAGTATACCCAAGTCGCTGCACTTCCTGGCTGTGGAGAGCAAGAGTTGGGTCATGTGGATGCCCGGGGTCCCGGCTGGGTGGGCCAAGGCTGTGGGATGGTGGGCGTCCGGGAAGTGGAGAGCCTGTAAAGCAGTAATGGTGGTCTTGGTGTCCACAGAGGAAACTGCCTGAGCAAGACATCGCACAGGGGTCCTACATCGCCCTGCCTCTGACCCTGCTTGTCCTGTTGGCCGGCTACAACCACGATAAGGTAGGAAATGCAGAGGCCCTGCGAGAAAGTGCAGGGTTCCTTCCAGTGTTACACACCTTCCCGCACACGGCGAGGTATCCAGTGTTCCAGAAGATACGACACTGCAGGGTTGGAAGCGAGTGCGAAGGCCCCAAATCCAGTCCCCAGTCCTCTTTTCTTTCTTTTGCTTTTTTTTTAACTTTTTAATTTATTATTATTTTTTAATGTTTATGTTTTTACTTAAACTCTAGTTAGTTAACATGTAGTGTAATATTAGCTTCAGGTGTGGAATTTTACGATTCAGAGCTTACATACAACACCCAGTGCTCATCACAAGTGCCCTCCTTAATTCCCGTCATCCATTTAACCCATTACCCCATCACCTCTAACAGTCTCTTATGGTTTTTCCTCCCTCTCTCTCTTTTTTCTTTCCCATATGTTCATATGTTTTGTTTCTTAAGTTCCACATATGTGTGAAATCATACGATACTTGTCTTTGACTTCTGTCGCTTAGCACAATATACTCTAGTTCCATCAATGTTGTTGCGAATGACAAGATCATATTCTTCATGATGGCCGGGTAACATTCCACAGTGTGTGTGTGTGTGTGTGTATCACGTTTTCTTTATCCATGCATCAGTTGATGGACATTTGGGCTCTTTCCATAATTTGGCTATTGTTGATAGTGCTGCTATAAATATTGGGGTACGTGTTTGAATCAGTATTGAGTCAGTATTTTTGTGTCCTTTGGATAAATACCTAGTAGTGCAGTTGCTGGGTCGTACAGTAGTTCTATTTTTAATGTTTTGAGGAACCTCCATACCATTTTCCAGAGTGGCTGCACCCGCTTGTGTTCCCACCAACAATGCAAAAGGATTCCTCTTTCTCCGCATCCTCGCCAACATCTATTGTTTCCTGAGTTGTTAATGTTAGCCATTCTGACAGGTGTGAGGTGGTATCTCAACATGGTTTTGATTTGTATTTTCCTGATGATGAGGGATGTTGAGCATCTTTTCGTGTGTCTGTAGCCATCTGGATGTCTTCCTTGTGAAAAAATGTCTATTCGTGTCTTCTGTCCATTTCTTAACTGGATCATTTATTTTTTGGGTATTGAGTTTGATAAGTTCTTTCTAGATTTTGGACATTAACCGTTTACCAGATAATGTCATTTGCAAATATATTTTCCATTCCAAAGGTTGCTCTTTAGTTTTATTGTTTCCTTTACTGTTCAGAAGGTTTTTATCTTGATGAAACCCTAGTAGTTCATTTTTGCTTTTTGTTTCCCTTGACTCAGGAGACATGTCTAGTTGGTACAGCTGATGTCAAAGAGGTTACTCCTGTGTTCATCTCTAGGATTTTGATGATTTCCTGTCTCATATTTACATCTTTCATCCATTTTGAACTTATTTTTGTATATGGTGTAAGAAAGTGGTCCAGGTTCAGGTGCCTGGGCGGCTCAGTCGGTTGAGCATCTGGCTTCAGCTCAGGTCATGATCTCACAGTTCGTGAGTTCAGGCCTTGCGTTCAAGTCTGTGCTGACAGCTCAGAGCCTGGAGCCTGCTTCGGATTCTGTGTCTCCCTCTCTCTGCCTCTCCCTACTTGCACTCTGTCTCGCTCTCTCTCTCAAAAATAAACAAACATTAAAAAAAAAAACTTTAGAAAATGGTCCAGTTTCATTCTTTTGCCTGTTGCTGTCCAGTTTTCCCAATACCACTTGCTGAAGAGACTATCTTTTTCCCATTGGATATTCTTTCCTGCTTCGTCGGAGATTAGTTGGCCACACAGTTGTAGGTCCGTGTCTGGGTTTTCTGTTCTGTTCCATCGATCTCTGTGGCTGTGTTTGTGCCAGTGCCATACTGTCATGATCACTACAGCTTTATAATAATAACTTGAAGTCTGGGATTGTGATGCCTCCAGCTTTGCTTTTCTTTTTCAAGATTGCTTTGGCTAATCAGGGTCTCTTGTGGTCCCACACAAATTTTAGGATTGTTTCTTCTAGCTCTGTGAAAAATCCTGGTGGTATTTTGATAGGGATTGCATTAAATGTGTAGATTGCTTTGGGTAGTATGGACATTTTAACAATGTTTGTTCTTCCAGTCCAGGAGCATGGAGTGTTTTCCCATTTCTTTGTGTCTTCTTCAATTTCTTTCATAAGCTTTCTATAGTGTTCAGCATACAGATCTTTTACCTCTTTGATTAGGTTTATTCCTAGGTATCTTATGGTTTTGGGTGCAATTTCAAATGGGATCAATTCCTTGATTTCTCTTTCTGCCACTTCATTATTGGTGTAGAGAAACGTGACAGATTTCTCTATGTTGTGTCCTGCGACTTTGCTGAATTCGTGTTATCAGTGCTAGCAGTTTTTTGGTGGCATCTTTTGGGCTTTCCACGTAAAGGATTGTGTAGTCTGCGAATAGTGAAAGTTTGACTTCTTGCCGATTTGGATGCCTTTTATTTCTTTTTTTGTCTGATGGCTGAAGCTAGGACTTTCAGTACTGTGTGAAATAGAAATGGTGAGAGTGAACATCACTGTCGTGTTTCTGGCCTTAGAGGGAAAAGCTCTCAGGTTTTCCACATTGAGGAGGATATTAGTTGTGGGTCGTTCATATCTGGCCTTGATGATATAGGGGTATGTTCCCTGTGTTCCTACTTTGTTGAGGGCTTTTATCAAGAATAGATACTGTACTTTGTCAAATCTCAGGCCTCCTTTGAAGGCCATAAACCTCTTGTAACATCTCCCCTAATCCTTTGTCCCCCTGTGTCTGCCAACCCTCTCCAGTGCCAAGGCCTCTCTCTGCCTCGTCACCAGTTAGCCCACAGTGGGTGGTGAGCTGCCCGAAGAAGGAGGTGTGTTGACACGTGAGGCTCCCTTGTCCCTCTGGGCAAGAGTATTCTCCTGGCATCCCTCTCTCTCACTCTCTCTCTCTCTCGTTCTAGCTCATTCCCTTGCTGTTGCAGTTGACAAGTCGACTACAGGGTGTGCGAGCTCTTGGCCAGACAGCCTCTGACAATAGCGGCCCAGAAGATGCAAAGAGACAAGCCAAGAAACAGAAGACAAGGCGGACGTGAGGAGGAGGAAGGGCAGGTGAATCTCATGCGGGACAGGCCGTGGCCTAGGGGCTGCCACCACCCGCCATTGGCATCAAGCATGCATTCGACCAAGTTCAGCATGTGCTATCGGCCCCATGCTCCCGCCGGTGCAGCTGCCCGGGCCTGCCCTCCCTCGCCCAGTCCTTGGTGCAATGCAATGAATGGACCCTCCTGTCACTCTGCTGAGCACACTTTATTTTCTGAGTTGAAGATAATTTATTATTAGTATTTTTGTCGAAGAAGTATTTAAGCTGTGCTGGTGGTGTGAGAATGTGATTCTTCATCTTCAGCGCTCGTTTGTGAGAATTGCAGTAAACGTGGGTTTTTGGTCCGCCAGCGAGGAACCTGCCAGAATTCGCCTTGTCCCTTGACTTCCCCTGCACCTGAGATCCCTGCTGGAAACCGCACAGCCTGTATCTTCTACTAGGAGGTTGGGTAGGAGGTAATGATCAATAAAATTGCCCATTCGTTCGTGTTATAGCTCATCTCAGATGTGTCTCTTCGATGACTTGGGCATAAAGCTGGGGTCATAAACCGAGATGCCTCAAGGGGCACGTTGGCCCTGAGTGAGGAGCCGGGGCAAGAGAGTCCTCAGCCAGGGTGAGGTTTGGCCTCAGGCTAGGACAACAGGGGACGGAGGAGGGGTGGCAAGATCAAGAGTGCCCACCCCCTCTGAAGGAGCCAGAGTATCTCGGCTCCTGCTCTCCTATGCTCTGCAGGAGTGCACCTTCATGGATATAGAGAAGCCAGATGAACAAGTTACGGGTGAAACTGAAGTTTTAAAAGTGAGTGACAGATCCCATTTATTAAGAAACCACACAGGGGCGTCTGGGCGGCTCAGTCGGTCGAGGGTTCCACTGTTAGTTTCTGCTCAGGTCACGATCTCATGGTTCTCGGATTGAGCCCCATGTCGGGCTCTGCACTGACAGTGTGGAGCCTGCTTGGGATTCCCTCTCTCTGTCTCTCTCTGTCTCTCTGTCTCTGCCCCTGCCCTGCCGTTGCTCATGCAGGCGCTGGCTCGCTCTCAAATAAATAAAACTTAAAAAAAAAAAAATTAGTGTTTAAAGAAAATAAAGAAGCCACACCAACCAATCAGAATGCCTATGTGGGATGGGTGAGGCTTGAAGGCTGCTCATTTGCATCCGGGGTCTGCAGCAATCCACAGCATTTTACAGCATTCATTCAATTCTTCTCGGAAGTGGTCGATGTGATGAAGTTCCACTGAGGGAGGGACACATCCATCCGGCCAGCATTTACTGAGAACCGCACTTGACAGGCACTGGGGATATGAAGATGGGCGGTCGGGGGTCAACACTGAGGATGGGCCACATCTGCTTCGCTCCTCACATCCCCAGCGCCTGCCATGTTGTGAGTATTCTGTGAGGAGTGAGCCAGTGCGCGTGCGCACGCGTGGATAGGTGAGTGCCCGGTGCCTGCCTTCACGGAATGCTCCCATCGCTGAATGCAAGACCAGCCGGTGAGTGGTCAAGGGCAGTGTGGCGAGCCCAGGGCCTCCTGGTTTAGGAAGCGCAAGTGGCCATGGGGGCACAGAAGCAGAGGTCTGATCCCCTCCCTGAGGGTTTGAGGGGGGCTTCCCGGAGGTGATGTTAAGTGTGGTTGAAGATCCAGAATGGAGAGAGGAGAAAGAGGGCAGAAAGTCTTGTTGGGTGTGATTTGCCAATGCAGGAGGTCAGCCCGAGGGTCCCCCCCTGGTCTTGGTGGCCCCCCCAAGAGTCTGTGTTGCTAGCAGGTGGCTCTTGGCTGTTTGCCGTTTCATGGGCTGGCTTTTTTTTTTTTTTTTTTTTTTAAACCATGAAAGGAAGTAAACTCTTGGAGATCTGGGACAGATGAGATACATAACCCAACTCTTGGAGTGTATGCTAACTCTTATTCCAAGTGGACACCCAGAAACGTCCCTTTTAAATGTTAATGGGGCTTTTTATTGACATGGTGTAAAGGTTAAGAGCTTGTGAAAGATCCTCCTGGATGTCAATACATTCCTTCCAGTTCTAGCCGCTGCCGTTAAGTGGCGGTCTTCCCCACTTAACTGGCCACGGGTCACCTGGGGTGCCCAGGGCACTTCTGAAGGGCTCTGCCCCTGTGGGCGGGTGGGGGGTGAGGAGGGGGGAGAAGCATGTGCATTTCTCAGTCCGTTTGAAAGTTGGGCTTATTCCGTTGTCTCTAATTTTCTCATTTTCTGGCAATCTCAGGACAGAATGCCTCTGATTCCCCCTGGGAGGTGGACGGGTTAATGATGTTTGAGGATTTTGAATGGGGCCAAATTTACGTGAGAAGTTTTCTTTTTTTTTTTTTTTTTTTCTTAACGCTGAGAAAAATTTTAAATGTCTAAAATAGTGGGCTCTTACCTCCATTGTTTGCACATTTTTGCTTATTTAAGTGGCCATGAAATTTTCACTGAGGACACCCCAAAGACCTGTGATTCTAAGGTACTGGCTTCACTTTCACTTGAGTCTTCTGGCTTGTCTTGTTTTCAATTTTATCAACCGACCAGCGAGGATTGGTGGACGAAGGGGGATGGGAAGGGCTGCAGGTGCACCCAGAGGAGGGACTGGTGGCCACAAGAGAAAGGCAGAGGGAAGAGACAGCCCGGAGCTTAACTCGTCACGGTCTCCCCGGGGGAGAATGATTGCCGTCCTGCAGTGAGAGCACCAGCAGGAAAGACCAGCCCTCCTTTGGTGGTCACCGTGTGCCAGGCACCGTGCTGTGCCCTTGCATTCACGATGCCCTGGATCCATATGGCCTCATGAAGCACACGTTTCAGTCCCATTTGACAGAGGATGACCCCGAGACTTAAGGATCTCACAGCTGCTAACCGGCAGAGCTGGGATTTGAACCCAAGTCCAAGAGTTCTTGCCCCCACTACACAAAAGGAGACCATGCAATTATATGCCAGGTTGACCAGGGGGCTAGTTCAGGGGATTAGAGAATGAATGCTGCGGGGAGGAGATGCGGATGTAGCTGTGATAAAGTTAGTAAAGATCCGGCCACATGCAACACTGTGCAGTGGAGGGTTGGGTCATGAAGGGACGTGGAGGACAGAGAACATTTTCGTTGTTTCCTGAGTGTTGTTTCTGGGACCAGAGAACTCTGTGCCTAGACACTTAAATCCAATTCCTTTTTTTTTTTTTTAATTAAACACACTTTTTAAATGTTTATTTTGAGAGAAGGAGAGAGAATGAACGGAGAGGGAGCAGAGAAAGAGGAAGAGAGAGGGTCCCAAGCAGGCTCCACGCTGTCCGCGAACAGCCCAATGCGGGGCTTGAACTCACAAACTGAGATAGTGACCTGAGCTGAAATCAAGAGTTAGATGCTTAACCAACTGAGCTACCCAGGCACCCAATTCCAATTCCTTAATAGGCAGGATTTCCTTTTCCTTAAAATTTGGAACATCCTGAAGGGGAGAGTTGGTCAGGATTAGGGGGGACAAAGTGGTTACATTCTTTTCAGCCTGAGTGTTCATTAGGAGTTAAGAACATCTTAATCACCTGCATTTCCAGCCTCTGGCCTGTGGTTGGCGCTTGGGATAGGTACCAGCCTCAAGAGGGGCCCTAGTGATCCATGTTGTCCTATGTGGTCCCCTGTCACCCTGAATTGGGGCTGGCGTGGCGTGGCCAATGGAGTAGGGGAGGAGTGAGGGGTGATGTGTGACTTCTCAGGCTAGGCCAGGAAAGGTATTGTGCCTCCTTCTTTGGCTCAGGGTGCAGCTAGCTTGCCTGCCCTGCTTGAGGGTGCTCCTGCAGCCCTGTGGCGAGGAGCTGAGCCCTGTGGCCAGTAGCCCATCCAGTCTCACAGCCACGTGCGTGAGGCACCTTGGACGTGACCCTCCAGCCCTAGACAAGCCTTTGGATGATGCAGCCCCAGCCGACATCTGACTGCTGCCCCTTCAGAGGCCCCAGATTGAATACTGCCCAGCCGAGCTCTTCCCAAATCCTGCCCCACAGAGTCTGTGAAGACCGTACATAATCATGTATTTGGCCTCTAAGTCTTGGGGTAATGTGTTATGCAGTGCTTGTGTACTGGTCCACGCTTTTTTGGTGTCACGTAATAGAAACCCAGCTCCAACTAGCTTAAGCAAAATGGTCCATTTCACTCTGATCATGTAATTTAGAGATCCAGGCTTTATGTACGGCTGGATCCAGGGTCTGTCTTAGTCTCCTGACTCTGCTTCCTGTTACGTGTTGACCTTGTTGTTTCCTCCACCAAGACGCTATGGGCAGCTCTCCATGATTGGCTCTGAGAGACCACTTTATACAAACCGACAAGACGTTTAAAGCAGGCCCAGGTGTGCTTGCTCAGTCACTGCTCTCCCCGAGTGGAGTGTGGGAAACTGGTCTTTGACTTCTGTCAGTCTGTTGTGCTCCGATGGAAGAGAGTCACCTGGCAGTGTTAGGCCTTAACATCCTGATTTGTAGGCCTGACAGAAAGAGAACTTCATCTTGAGGCAACACGTGTCAGTCCTGGGAAAGGGGCAAAGTGCAGAATGGCTGGGGCCCCACCAGACCCCCACACCTACATCACGCCATTGGTAGCTGCCATGATGAGGGATTCTCCATTTCCTAAAGAAGCAGGTGGTGGCGAGCTGTCAGTTCCACTTTCCTTAAAACTGGATGACAAAGCCTGGTTGAAGTCACCTGCCATTTTGGGCTTTATCTTTTCATTAGCAATGTGACCAAGACCTTATGGACCTTATGACATGTCTAGAGAAGGAAGAAACTAATCCTTCTGTGAGCCTACTATTTGCTAGGGCCAGGAGTCGCCTTTCCAGCCCTGGAACTTGGTGGAACAGGGAAAGGTAGGATGTGCCCTTTTCCTCCCCACCCTTCTCAGTGGGAGAAGGTGTTTATGCTTCATGATACAATGGTGGGATCATGGTTGTATCATGAATATATGTTTTTAATGTTTATTTTTCAGAGAGAGAGACAACACGAGCTAGGGAGGGGCAGAGAGAGAGGGAGACACAGAATCCGAAGAGGCTCCAGGCTCTGAACTGTCAGCACAGAGCCCGATGCAGGGCTCGAACTCATGAACTGTGAGGTCATGACCTGAGCCGAAGTCAGATGCTCAACCGACTGAGCCACCCAGGTGCCCCTAAAAATGTTTCTTTGTACACCTGCAAGAATGCCTTACCTCAGTGATGACTGATACTCAGTTACAGCAGCAAAGAACTGTTCACATAAGAAGATGAGGTCTAAGATTTGTATTGGTTGAGGGACAGGGGTCAGCAAACCATGGCCCTTGGGCCAAATCTGGTCTGTCATCTGTGTTTGGAAATAAAGTGTAATGGGAACACAGCCATCCCTGTTCATTTACAGATTACCCATGGCTTTTTTTTTTTTTTTTTTTTTTTTGCCCCACAGTGGCAGAGGTAAGTAGCTGTGGCAAAGACTTTATGGCCTACAAAGCCTATAAACTTTATATATGGCTCTTTCTAGGAAAGGTTTGCTGACCTCTAGTCTAGTGGGTGCTTTGTAAAGTCTGATCTTCAGGGGGAGTCATTAATTTGTTCAGCATGTATGAACTGAGCATCTAGCCTGTGCCTGGCACCGCTCTGTGTCCGGGGGATATAGTGGTGAGAAAGAGCAACCAGGCCTCAACTCTCCTGGCGGGTAGTGCTGACAGAGGGGAGGGACAACGTACAAGTAAATGAGAATTTCTTGGATAACGGTAAGTGTTATTAAAAAGAGGAGAATAGGTGGTATGGTGGAAGGTGACTGTCAGGGAGGGCCACTCTGTTGAGGTGACATTTAAGCTGAGTCCTGAAGAAGAGAAGGGGCCAGTTATGCCAAGATCTGCACGAAGAGCTGCCCAGGTGGAAGGGTCAGAAACTGCCAAGGCTCTGAGGAGGAAATGAGCTTCATGAATTCGAGGAACAGCAACTGGCCAACAGCCAATGGCCCCAAGAGACCAAAAAAAAAAAAAACCCACAAAAAACAAACCCAAGTTAGGGATATATCCGTGGCCAGGAAATGGTCTAGCATCCAGACTGCATGCATTGGTCTACCTGGAAAAGCCAAGAAGATAGGCAGGGGTCAGCAAACTATAGTGTGAGGGCCAAATCGATCTGACTGCCTGTTTTTGTCAATAAAGTTTTATTAGAACACAGCCATACCCATTTATTTATGTATTGCCTATGGCTACTTTTTTTTTTTTTTTTTTTTAAGTAGGCTCCATGCCCGGCATGGAGCCAACACAGGGCTTGAACTCAAGACCCTAAGATCAAGACCTGAGCTGAGATCAAGAGTAGGATGTTTAACCAACTGAGCCACCCAGCTGCCCCATCTATGGCTACTTTTGAGTGACAGCTGTAGAATTGAGTAGCTACAACAGAGATCGGATGGCCCATAAAAGATTTACTATCTATCTGGTCCTGCATAGGGCACACAGATTCTGCCATCATCCCTAGCAGGAAAGGCGAGGAATCCCCATCTCAGGACAATTCAGTCTTTTCACAACAGAGCACACAGCTGGGGAAAGCCTGAGGTTCTTTGGGACTGAAATGGATCATTAATATTGAATGTTTACAACCTACTTGCTCCAGATGATTCAATTTAATTTCTACTGTCTATCGTAACAGAGTTCCCACGTGCATGGGTCGGGGCTGTATGTCTTCATTGGCTTTCTGAGGCTTCGGAGCATATTGATTCTGCGAAATGTACATTTCTCTGAAAAGAACGTCTCCTGACATGACAGGAGATCACACATTGCTTGTTTCCTGTCCCTTTCGTTCCGCTCTGAACAAAATAAAATCATGATCCCAATGTCACTGAGGGACCCTCATGTCTCTTGGAGGCTGGGCTCCCTTTGCCTGCTTTCTTCTTTAATCTCTTTCAAGCCAGTGAGGCAGGGTAGAGCAGTTCACTGGCTTTGGAGCCAGAGAGATGTGAGTGCGAGTTCTGCTTCTGTTATTTCCTGGGCTGTTTGCCTTCGGGTGAGCTGCCTCATGTTCCTGAGTCGTAGGCTGTTCCATAGTAAAATGGGGATAGTGTCTGCAACAGGGCACTTCTGAGGATTCAGTGATGCTCACAGAGCTGCTGCTACAGGGCTTGCTGTCTGGTATCATCCCTTCGCACAGGCAGGTTGACATTTAGCTGGTATCCCCTGGTGTAGCTGTGCCTGTATTTTACAGCCAGCCATTGGGGTGGATTGGTCAATGCCAATGCCCTGACAGATGTTTGTTATTTGAGAAATCATCCCTCTTCCTTTCAGGGCTTCAGACAGTTTCATGGGTCTGCCCTGGTACAGACACCAGTTGGAGCTCTACCCAGCTCCCCTTTACCTGGCCACCTTCCCCTGGCTGCTGAGAGTGCCGGCTGCTAAGAGCTCACAGCTGTCTCCTTTTCCAGAGAATTGCCTGCTCCAGATGGGAGCCACCTCACCCTGGAGGGGATGCCATGCCTCAGTGACTAACTGATATAGGAATAGGGATTGCTGACCCCTGCCTCACAGTGGCCCAGTCCGTGCTCCAGAGCTCCCCGTGGGATCATACCAAGCTTAGCCTGTAGAGAGCATACTCTCTCTTGACTCCTTCCCCTTCTGTTTCCTGTGGCTTTCACTTCCCTTCTCTTGAAAGCCCTTCCTTAAAAACCCACATCTGCCCAAATCTGTTTTGCTGCTCTGCTTCTAGGAAATCTGGCCCAAAGCCATCAGTGTCTTGTTGTTACAGACCTAGATCTTTCTGCCAGAACAGTGGTCCCTCCTTGGGGTCCTAGTGAGATCATCTGCATGGAGCTGGTTTGGTGGGCTTTGCAAGCAGGCAGGGGCCCTGTTGGGGAGGTGACTCAAGGGTTTTGTCAAATATCTTTGTCCCCTGACACGTGCAAAAAAATCTAGGATCAGACTGCAGGGTTTCCTCCACACCTCACTGTGGCTCTATTGTCTGTCGTGCTATTGGAAGGCACTGAGTTTGGAAGGAATGTATCTGTGAGTGTGATGTGTGAATGCAGCTATTTGTATGTGCACACATTTATGTGTGGGGTCCTGTGCGTGTGTGTATGTGTGCACGTAAGTGTGTGCACGCATGTGCCTATGCACGAGCTGAGCCCGTGAGCCCCACTTCTGGCCCAGTACAACTGCCTGGGCTGGCCCTGCCTGTCTGCTGCTCTGGGACCCTCAGGTGGTAGCCAGCTGGCAAACAAGGAGCGCGCTGGGATGTCTTGTTCATCAGGACTCTTGACCATCCCCACCATATTGGGCCTCTTGGCCTCTTGGGCATAACTTGGCCTCTGCTGGCTTTGAGGGTCTGCCAGAGATACCATCTGGTCTTGAAAATGTTTTTGGCCCAGGCATAGCCCACTGACCACTGCCTGCTGGTCTATCACTTCTCCATCCAGGAAAACAGCACAGCCTGACCTAAGTGAGCACTGGCATGGGGCCACGTCTTAGGATGCTTTGGGGTCAACCTGGATTCTGGACCTGGTGCTGCCACTAAGGTGCAGAGCATATTGTGTCAGCCACTGCCCTCTGGCTCCATCCTAAGTCTGATTAGAGGAGAGCTAGCCTCTCTTTGGGTTTACCCAGTCTGGACCACCTCCACCTGGGAGATGGGTTGGGGGAAAGACATTAATGTTTGGAGCAGTGTGTATTAGTCAGCACTCATGTTTGCAAGGGTTAGAAACCCAGCTCCACCTACCTTAGGCAAATATCTCCAGAACCCAAAGACAAGCAAGATGCAGCTGTGCTTCTGGATGGAACACTTGGAACCAACAGCTTGAGTTCCTTCTTAGGCACAGAACTAAGGAGTTTATAGTCTTTTTCTCATTTGATTCTCACATTAGTGAGGGAAGTGAGGCTCAGAGCAGTTAGGTGACCTCCCAAGGTCACACAGATAAGTGATGTTGCGGACCCCAAAGCCTGAGCTCTTAGTCACCAGGCACTGTTTCAGGGTATTTGTTAGCGTTGGCTAAACCGCTGTAACAAAGAGGCCCAAACAGAATGGTGTGCACACAAGTTTATTTCTGACTCCTGTTAAATAGTTTGGGATGGTCCCAGGTGAACAGGGGGGCTTGGTCTGTGTTATGTACAGTTGTTTGGGGCACAGAGTCTGTGACACCTCCAACATGTGGCTTCTCAGGTCACCTTGGAGACACAGCGTGGTGGAGTACACACGGTGGAATTTTATGGAAGCTGCCCATTGCTTCCAACTGGAGCTCAGTTGGGTGGCTGGCTCCATGTAGGTGCGGGGGCTGCTGGGAAATCTGACTAGCTGTGTGCCAGGGGGAAAGGGAAGGACCAAAGGTGATGGGCAGCCTGAAGTCTCTGCCACACATGATAAGTATTACCATCATTTCTTGCTCTTTTAGTCCTTGTTCATAAGTAGTTTTTCTACTCAGAGCCATAACATATATTCTAGTTTTATTTCTTTCATTTATCATAATCCTTTTTCTGTGTGGCTCCACTGAGTTTCCTAATGTTCATGGTTATGGGCTGTGTACACCAATTGTTGGTCAGTTAACTTGTTCCAGTGTTTTTCAGATAATAAAACAGTAAACAGCTTTATGCAAAAAAAAAAAACAAACCAAAAAAAAAACCCTTCAGTACCGTTGAATTATTTCCTTAAATTCGCAGGAGTAGGGATACCAAGTTGAATGAGTGAGCATTTTTATGGCTTTGGACACTGATGACCTTATTGCTTTCCTAAGGGCTGGCCGCCATCTACAGTGATGCTCACAGTGTTGCCAGCATTGGGTGCAATCGTTTTTTTTCTCATTTAGTTGTTGTGGAATGGTTCCTTAGTTTATTATGATAGCCTTTTCCAGGTCTTAACCCTTGAGTAGGAAGTTAGTGTGTGTGTGTGTGTGTGTATCGGGCTTAAGTCATACCTGCTGGAAATGTAGCTTTTTCTTTTGTCTTTGGGAGTGACAAGATGATTTACCCACTTAACAAAAACTTAGGGAGTACCTGTTACATGTCAGGCAGTGGTCCAGGCCCTGGGTGTATGATGAATTAAGAAAAGACAAAGACCCTGCCCTCACAGAACTTTATATTTTATGGGAAGACAGACACTGGTCAAGTAACACACGGATGGATGAGACTATTTTAGTTAGTGAGAAGTGCCAAGAGGAAAACAGGACTGAGTGATGGGGTGGTGGGCGGGGGCTGTTCTAGTTTGCAGGTGATATTCAGAGAAAACCTGAGTCCTATGTGATAAGAAGGAGCCAGCCATAGAAAAAGCAGAGGGAAGAACATTCCAGACTGAGGGGGGCAGCTCCTGCAGAGGCCCCAGGGTAGGAATAAGAAGGGAGGGGTCAAGAAATAGCAGTCAGGACAGTCTGGTGGGAATGGGCAAAGAGAGACTGGTAAGAGACAAGACCAGCGACATCCACGGAGATCACATATGACTTTACAGATGGGATAGAGAATTGAGATGTTTTCTAATGGCACCTGAAAACCACCAAAGGGCTCTAAGCAGGGGGAGGAAAATGATCTGTTGCCATTTTGGAAGGATGACTATGGGGAGAAAGAACTGCAGGGCAGAGACTGGAAAACTTTTCCCGCAAAAGACCAGATCACAAATACTTTAGGCCTCATGCCCCACATAGGGTCTCTATGGCAACTACTCAGCTCTGCCATTGTGGTGGGAAAACAGCCCTATAGATGGGACATACATGAATAGATGTGGTTTTGTTCCAAAATAAACATTTATTTACAAAAGCAGGTGGCCGGCAAGATTTGACTCAAGCGCCATCATTTGCTGATCTCTGCTGGAGGGGATTAAGAGCCCAGGCAGGGAGACCACCCAGAGGTCACTGGATTAAACCAGAGGAGACATGATGGTGGCTTGGGCCAGAGTAGTGGAGGCCGAAATTCGGAGAAGCAGATGGATGTGGGACGTGCTATGGAGGTCGAGTGGACTTCAACTGGTCTGCCTGGGGAGCCCTTCAGTCTTTCACAGATGCCTCTGGGGAAGAGTCAGGAAAGTATGGAAAGTTCTAGGACTGTCGTCTTGGATGGGGGCGGGGATAACCAGGTGCTTGAAATGTGGTCTGGAGACCAAGTAACTTGTCTGAGTCATGCAGTTAAGGGGGGGGGGGGGGTCCATGGCCAGGATTTGACTTCAGTCAGAGCCATGAGGCTACACCTCCCAGCTCAGGCGAGGATTCTGTGTCACCCTGTCCAACCTGCAGCTGACGCTTGGGGTTCTGTCCAGGCCGTTGGCTGGCAGGTGTACAGTCCCCACAGGACTTGGGGACCATACAGCCCCAAGCTGCACCACTTCCTGGCGGAATAACCTTGGGCGGGTCACCCTTACCTCAGAGCCTCAATTTTCCCAACTGTCAGCCAGGGTCAGCAGAGTCCCACCTCTGGCAGTGTTGGGAGGAGGGGAGCATCCAGTCCTAGGACTCACTCACAAGATGGCAGATGGCTCTTGGTACCAAAAATTCTTCAAAGATGTCCCTCCTTCAGAGCCCCCAGCTCCATCTTGCTATCTTATATTTTTAAAGGGTCTTTCTGTGACTTTTGAGTATCTCTGTTCTGGCTGATCCATTAGGTGTCAGTTTTTACTGTTAACTCAGTTTAGCTTTCTTCCCCAGTGTTGGGTGGGGGCAGAGGGGTCCTCCTTCATGAGGGTTCCAGCCGTCCCAGAGTCGAGCCTGGTCTTCTGTTCAACACCACGTGCCAGGCCCCCAGCACGCTGCCAGGCACACAGGGGCTGAATGTAAGATCCTCCATTTGCTGTGACCACCCCCCCACCCCGCCAAGGGAAGCCCTCATCAGCTCAGTGACTACTGTATCTTGTCCCTCCCCAGGACCTAGTCCAGTGCCTGGCACGCAGTAGGGGCTCAGTAAATGTAAGCAGGACTGTTGGAACTATATGTACAGTAACACTTAGGAGAAGCTTACCTGCTTGGGATCTTTCCTTTCTCTTTTCTGTGTCCCAAGGCATTCAGGGCTCACAGAGGTGGCCCGCCAGCTGTGGCTCCGGGACCCTGCTCTAGCCTCTGCCATTAAGGTGCAGGGGAATGCATCAGCACCATCTGGGAGCTTGACTGAAATGCAGACTCCCAGGCCCTGCCCCAGACCTACTGGGTGGGAGTCTCTGAGGGAGAAGGGGGCCCAAGAAGCTTCCTGGTGATTCTCATGCCCAGGAATGTTTGAACATGGCCCTCATTTCTCAGCCTGGGGGAAGTCATGGAGCCCTGTCAGAGATAGAACTGTGCACGTGATGCTTCATTGGTCTGACCCAGGTCAGCATTTGTCATGTAATAGTCTCCCTTTTGGTGAGTGGCTTTGACAAAAGGAGCCATTGCTTAAGTTGGTCGGGGACCAGGCACTTCATCTGCTGTATGTGTCCGACCCAGCGGCTGGCTCATTCCTCAAGTGCCTTCCTCCAGCGCTGAGTCCATCCATTGCCTTGGACACAGTGAAATGACTTCTCCTTAACAGGCAGTCGGCTGCTTGAATCCCATCTGGGGCTGGTGATGTGGGACTCCTCAAAGGCTGATCCTTGGCCAGAGGAGTGGTGAGCTCCCCATCACAGGAGTCGTGCATGTAGAGGCTGGAGGATCAATGAGCAGGGATGCTCCAGGAAGAGCCCACCATTCAATGTGGGGTCAGACTGGGTGACTTTGAAGGTCCCTCTCAGTATTGCCATATAGCCCCGCCCCTCTCTTTTTAGCGCCCCCTTCTCCTTTCTCTTCCCCAGTGCCTCCTTGTCACCACAATTTATGCCCAGCCTCAGGCTGAGAAGGAACAGGGATGAACAATAGCCATCATGGTAAAATGTAAAGACCAGGGACTTGGGGTCATACCCTACTGTGCTGAACTACTGCTGGTGTCTTCTCAATAGTTGTATGACTCGGGCATGCGTAGTGAACACTCCTGTTGCCCTACCCACGTCCCTCTGGCTTAGCCGTATGCTGGAGTCAGCTAGGACTAGCTCCTAAGAGTCAACTGGTAAATTTTCAGGAATTTTGTGAACATTTTCAGGAACATTGCAGGCCAATTGACATTACGTTGGTAGCTTGAAATTGGCCTTCATGGGAGTATTTATACCATAGGAATCAGCAAACATTACAAATCTAGACTCCTGCTCCTCCTCCCCAATCTGTAGAACCAGTTGAACATTGACCTCCATGCCACTGCTCTAGCTTGCTACATCAGTGAGAGGTGGTCAACTTCCAACTGCTGGTGTATCTGCCTCTCCTTACGTGAGGGCTTTCTCCAAAACTTTAGAGCACTACTGTGTCCTTACAGAAGACAGGCTAGCAGTTATGTTTTGGGAATTCACGTTCCTGAGAGCATCCCTCAAGCAATGACTGACAGGTGTGTAAATCCCTGGCTCCCTTTCCTCTTGGCTCAGAGGGCTCGGAGACGCGTTTCTCACTGACAAACGGTGTTTCCTGACGGGATTAAGCTGCAGGGCCCACACTGAAAGTGTCTTGAGAACAGGGTGCCTCTCTTCCCTAGGTCATGTCCCCACTTCTCTTCCGTATTTCTTTCACCTCCCAAATCAACTACTTGTACTTGAATCCTTGCCTCATGTCTGCTTCTGGGGGAGCCCAAACTACCACTGCATATGACTTAATCTCTCTGGACTTCAGTTTCCTAATTTAGAAGTGGGGTGTTAACAATGGACTCAGGGAAGGGAAGGAAAAATAAGATAGAAACAGAGAGGCAAACCATAAGAGACTCTTAAATACAGAGGACAAACTGAGGGTTGCTGGAGGGAAGGTGAATGGAGGGATGGGGTAAATGGGTGATGGGCACTGAGGAGGGCACTTGTTGGGATGAGCGCTGGGTGTTATATGTAAGAGATGAATCACTGGGTTCTACTCCTGAAGCCAAGACTACACTGTATGTTAACTTGAATTTAAATTAAAAGGAAGGAAAGAAAACAAACCTGACTCACAGGCAGGTGTGAAGGTTACCTCAGCACAGGGGAAGGGTGAAGCTGACCCTGGGCAGAAACTGGTCTCCTTTGAAGTGCCTAGAACAGTGCCTGGAATATGCACAGGAAACAGGATTGACAATGCCTGCTACCTAGTAAGCATTCAGCAAGGGGTCCATCAGTGTCCCCTATCTGATTTGATTTTGGTTGCATCTCCTTAAGTCACAAGTGACCAACCCTACCAAAAACACGCTGAGGGACGCCTGGGTGGCTCAGTCGGTTAAGCGTCCGACTTCGGCTCAGGCCATGATCTCGCGGTTCGTGAGTTGGAGCCCCGTGTCAGGCATTGTGCTGACAGCTCAGAGCCTGGTGCCTGCTTCAGACTCTGTGTCTCCCCTTCTCTCTCTGCCCCTCCCCTGCTTGTGGTCTTTCCCTCTCTCAAAAACAAATAAGCATTAAAAAAAAAAGAAACATACTGAAACATAGCTAGATGTAAGTAGCTTATGGACTGGAAGGAGTTGCTGCATGGACTAGAGACGAGGGACCCAGCAACACCAAGATGCTTTATATGTCTGCACATCTGTCACCTCTGTTGGTGTTTTTTTTTTTAAGTTTATTTATTTATTTTGAGCAAGAGAGTGGGGAGGGGCAGAGAGAGAAGGAGAGAGAGAATCCCAAGCAGGCTCCAAGCTGTCAGTGCAGAGTCTGACATGGGGTTCAATTCCATTAACTGTGAGATCATGATCTGAGCCGCAATCAAGAGTAGGACACTTAACTGACAGAGCCACCCAGGTGCCCACCTCTGTTGGTGTTAACATCTCTTGATAACTGGGCCTTATCTTATCCTACCACAGAAGAGCTCCTCTCACGAATGGGAATGGATGATAAAACAAAAAAACTTTGTGGCACTAAGCTGCTGATATTTGGGAATTTGTTGAACAACACAGCACAGTCATTAGTCTGACTAATCTAGAACCTTCCCTACACTATCTATAATTCTCTTAACTGCCTTACAAGGTAGGCGTTTGTATCCCCACTTAGAACATGGGAAAATAAATAGTTTCAGAGAGGTTGAAGAGCTTTCCCAAGATCACCCATGCTGATAACAGCCTGTTTCCTTGGCCTGCAGTCCCGGGGGGCTTAAGATGTAAATCAAGGGGCACCTGGGTGACTCAGTCGGTTAATCCTCCGACTTTGGCTCAGGTCATGATCTCACAGCTTGTGGGTTTGAGCCCTGTGTCGGGTTCTGTGCTGACAGCTCAGAGCCTGGAGCCTGCTTCGGATTCTGTATCTCCCTCTCCCGGCTGCTCCCCTGCTCCTTGCAAAAATAAATAGACATTAAAAATTTTATTTTAAAAATGTGTATCAGGATTGAGGGGGTGGCGCTTGAAGAAGGCAGCGTAACTGACAATTAGGATGATGTGGAAGTGAACTGAATTTAGCCCCACCTCCTGCCAAAACTGCGTAATGTAACAGATCACACAATGAGTCCGGTGTTTGTTCAGGGTTTTCAGATGAGCTGTTCTGGAGCATTTGCTAAACACTCCGGATGTGTCTTCAAAGACCCCCTTCATATTTCATGCAGGCAGACAGAGCAGGATGATCATGCATGCTAATGCCTCTTCCTGGGAGTCGGGAGGACTTTTTAGTTCCTCATTAAAGCTGCGTGTGTACGTCTGAAGGAATGATGGCCAGCATGTGGACCAGATGTCAGGAGGGTCACAGCTGGGAGGGCCTCAGTTCTCGGCCAACTGGTTTCTTCCCAGTGAGGCTTCCTTGCAAGCTTCCCTTGCTCTCAGGATGAAATAAATGCTGGTGTCTCCAGCACACCTCCTTTCTCACGAAAACGGCTTTTACCCTCCTTCTCATCCCTGCCATTTGGACCCCCTAGTGGGTTCCTGCCTCCATCTGCCATTGATTGATCTGACACCAAAGCCCTGAAACTATAGTACTCCAGATCCCTGGCCACAGGTGATTGGCCCAGAGGCTGGCACATGATCCAAGCTGTGCCAATCAGAGCCCGTCATGGGATTTTGTACTTGGAAATGGAGAGAGTGTCAGTCCTTCCTTCTCTGTGGTGGAGAGACACTGTGAGTCATGAGGCTGGGGCTTGTAGGGAGCCGCATCTCCTGCCAACAGGAGAGAAACTCATCCTCTGTGAGAAGGAAAAAATTGACAGAAGCAGAGCTGAAGAGTACCTAATGTGGAAATTCAAGTGCTCGGTTTCAGAAACTCATATAGACCCCTGCTGTCCTGGTTACTTTCCCTTGGATTATAGGCTAATGGTGCAGGGTGCTGCTTCTGGAGGCAGACCTTCCAGGTGCAAATCCTGGCTCGCCAACTAGGTGTGTGGCAGTGGTGTTCGTCATCCGTAAAATAGGATAAAAGGACAATAGCAACCTCATAAGGTGGTTGTGAGAAAGCAAGGAGATTCAAGCAAAGTGCTTGGAATGGCACCTGGGAGGTATTAAATGCTTCCTAAATCTCTTCCCCTTCTCTCTCCCCTTCCTCCTAATAATTATGGTAACAATAACAATAAGGGTATTGTATCTTCTGCTACTACTCATTAGATATACTGTTATTTCCCCCCAGCTTTATCAAGATATAATTGACATATAACATTATATAAGTTTAACATATACAATGTGTAGATCTGATACACATATATTGCAGAAAGTGATTATATCATCAGCTAACACCTCCATCATGTCACATAATTACCAGTTCTTTTTTGTGGTCAGAACACGTAAGATCTACTCTCTTAGCAACTTTAAAGTGTAGAATACAGTATTACTAACTATAAGCCCTATGGTCTATATTAGATCCCCAGAACATTTTGTCTTAAACCTGGAAGTTTGTACCCTGTGCCTAGCAGCTCCCCATTCCCCCCAGCCCCACAGCACCTGGTAACCAGGATAATATTATTATACATACCTAATAGTATGTTATTGTATCCAATAATAATTATAATCTAATAATATATTAATAAATGCTATTATTATATCTAATAATAACTGTATATCTAATAGTAATAACTAGACTAGTAATAGTAATAATTAAAGATTCTTCAGTATTCTACCAATAAATTGGGCTTCTATCACTTGCAACAAAAAGCACTTAGAGACTCTTCAAAGAGCCCTTCAAAAGAAGTTGGTGGGGCTGATACTGGAGCCGATATGATATTATTATCTCTAATAATAGAAATGAGAATAGTATTTTATTTTATCTAATAATCTACCACTAATAATACTATTATATCAATTAATAACAATGTTATATCTAATAATAACAGTAACCATTAAAGTAGTAATAGTAACAATTAAAGATTCTTCAGTAACCTACCAATGAGTCATGCTTCTAGGGCTTGCAACCAAAAAAACGCGGAGGGACTCTGGCGAGGTGACAGAATCCTTCAGAAGTTGGCGGGATGAGAATGGAACCAACTTGATCATTCATTGGCTGCAGGGTCTGACAGTCAAATGCGTTCCACCAATGACCGGAGGACTGACTGCTCCCTTTTGGACAGGAAATGAGCCCCGGGCCGTAGGTGGCCTCGGAAACAGGAAGAGGCGGGGCTTCTGCGTCAGCTGTGGGCGGGAGATAAGGTGGCTTTCCGGGGGGGCGGGCGCTAGAGAAGGTGGGCCTGAAGCTCAGGCTTAAGCTCTGTGGGCCCAGGGAAATTCGAAACTGGCCCCTGAGGGCAAGGAGAGGCCGATGGAAGAGGAAGTTCACTCCACAGGGGTAGGGGGTAGTTTTAAAAAGCAAGGGAATTTAGGGGGCTTGGCCTGGGCGGCCACCAGACGACTACACCTGGCCCCTGCCCGCCGGAATCTTCGGCCTCAAGGGGATCGAGTCACGCCTGCGCTCCACGTGGTGTCAGCAACATTACAGTGTCTAGGCTGCATCCTCGAAAAGGCCCATAGTGCAGGTAGAGTGGGCCGAGGGCACACCCAGGTCGGGTGGGGGTGGGGGGTGAGCCGCCTGCCCTTGCCCGGCCAGCTGTCATCCGCCGGCTGTCTTCGCCCTCTCAGTGACTTCGAACAGCAAGCTGGGACCAGAGGGTAAGAAACCAGCTCTCTGCGGGGCTGAGAAGAGGTGTGTGGCGGACCCTGAAGATTGCACTCCGTATCCCTCTATTCCCGTTTGCTTTTTTACTCTGGCTGGAGGCATCTACCCAGTGTTTAACGCCTGGGGTCACCGGAAGCCGCCGCGTAGCATCTCCCGGGAGGAGAACAGAAGAAAAAGATGAGAAGCTGATCCCACAGTATTGTTTGAGCTCTGGAATCCTGCTGTACCCGAACCCGAGCTCTACCCCCGGACTCTTAAAAGAGAAGTGAAACAACGAATTCACTGTTCGCTGATTCCCGTTGCAGTGGAAAGAGACGTGGCGAATACCACCTCCAAAACGAGCAGGCAAGAGCCAGATGCCAGCTTTATTTAAACATTTGAGATAGTCAGTTCGAAGCTTAAAAGGAATAGAAAATCCCAGGACTGAAGACTCTGAGCACACCTCGTGGACAATCACTCTGAACCAAGGGAGAGCGTGGACTGCCACGCGGCAGTCGGCAACATGAATCCGGAGGCAGCCCTGGGCCAGGTGGGGAAGGAGGGGCATGTACTTGACTGACAGCCAGGAATGGCAGCGGCGTAAATCAAGGCCCGAGGACTGGTACCAGTGTTTTTCCTTGGAGGCGGAAGTGCAGCGCCTGATTGATGAGAAGGGCTCAGCTTCAGTCCGAGGGACCCTGATTGTTCAGCAGTGTTTCGATTTATGCGGTGAGGTTCTTGTTGAAAAGATGCTGGAAAAGACAAGTTAGGAAAACTAGGTTCTATTTTCCATTTGGTTTCTGTACTGGCAACAGTTTCATTTGTTGAGGCCCTACAATGTGCTGGACACTCTGCTTGTTTGTTTCCTATGAGGTATTTACACCTTCCAACCAGGGCTGCCCTATACAGCTGTCCGTGTTGGGTACTGCACAACTCCAGGGGAAACTATTTGCAGCATAGTCTGTGACTAGCACATCTTGGAATTGTGCGTGCAGCACCTTTGCTGCAGTGTGGGCTAGTTCTGTTTCCAACAAACTAAGTGAGGTGGTGTTATATCCCCTCACATTTTTTTAAATCTATCTTTCTTTTTCTTTCTTTCTTTCTTTCTTTCTTTCTTTCTTTCTTTCTTTCTTTCTTTCTTTTTATTTTAACTTGCTTTATTTTTTATTTTTAAAAAATTTACATCCAAATTAGTTAGCATGTAGTGCAACAATGATTTCAGGAGTAGATTCCTTAGTGCCCCTTACCCATTTAGCCCATCCCCCCACAACCCCTCCAGTAACCCTTTGTTTGTTCTCCATATTTAAGAGTCTCTTATGTTTTTGTCCTCCTGTTTTTATATTATTTTTGCTTCCCTTCCCTTATGTTCATCTGTTTTGTATCTTAAAGTCCTCAAATGAGTTAGTCATATGATATTTGTCTTTTGCTAATTTTGCTTAGCATAATACCCTCCAGTTCCATCCACGTAGTGCACATGGAAAGATTTCATTCTTTTTGATTGCTGAGTAATACTCCATTGTATATCTATACCACATCTTCTCTATCCATTCATCTATCGATGGACATTTGGGCTCTTTCCGTACTTAGTCTATGGTTGGTAGTGTTGCTATAAACATGGGGATGCATGTGTCCCTTCGAAACAGCACACCTGTATCCCGTGGATAAATGCCTAGTAGTGCAATTGCTGGGTCGTAGGGTAGTTCTATGTTTAGTTTTTTGAGGAAGCTCCATACTGTTTTCCAGAGTGGCTGCACCAGCTTGCATTCCCATAATCTTTATTTTTGAGAGAGAGAGTGTGAGCACGGAAGGAGCGGAGAGAGAGGGAGACCCAGAATCTGAAGCAGGCTCCAGGCTCTGAGCTGTCAGCACAGAGCCCAACGCGGGGCTCAAACCCACTATCTGTGAGATCATGACCTGAGCTGAAGTCAGACGCTCAACCGACTGAGCCACCCAGGTGCCCCTGGTTTTAGTTTTTTGAGGAACCTCCATACTGTTTTCCAGAGTGGCTGCACCAGCTTGCATTCCCATAATCTTTATTTTTGAGAGAGAGACAGAGCATGAGCAGGGGATGGGTAGAGAGAGAGGCAGACACAGTATCAGAAGCAGGCTCCATGCTCTGAGCTGTCAGCACAGAGCCCAACGCGGGGCTCAAACCCACAAGCTGTGAGATCATGACCTGAGCCGAAGTTGGACGCCCAACCGACTGAGCCACCCGGGTGCCCCTCCCTTACATTTTTAAATAGATGAGGGAATAGACACAGTAGGCGACTTGCCCAACATAACCTAGCTAGTGGGTGGAAGAATTCTAACTCAAACCCAGGTCAAGTTAAGTGACTTTCCATTTTATCATTTAGCTCTGTCAGTTAAAATACCCACCAGGGTAAGTTCAATTGCATCTATATCTTGGCCTTGGACTGTGGACCAGTGGTCTCATATTATTTGTCTTGACTCCTCAACTCTTAGCCCAGCACCCATATCCAGTGGGCATTTAGCACGTACTTGTTGAACTGGCAAAAAATGGAGTGACAGGGCTCCATGAAGAAAAACCTTATCCAGGAGGCTGGACAGACGGAAAAAGATTTGGAGAGGAATGGGTGTTTTCTGGTTCCTGGTAGAGATAAATCCAGCAATATGTTTTGAAGCTGTTGATGAAAAGGGCTGATTTCTGCAGACATCGCCAAACCTTGAGAACTTCCTGGGAGCCAGCCAGTGTCTTGATGGAACACACAGCTGGGCCTGTCTGGAGACTTGGTGGAGACTTGTTTATCACACTGGTGTATCCTTCGGTGCCCCAAAGCACAATAGGAAACCAACAATGTGTGGGGAATAGGATTCAGAAAGATCGTATCTTTGTTGCAAAATGCTTCCTTGAGAGGCTTAGCTGCGGGAAGATAGGGTGGGGATTGCAATTTAACTTGAAGATAGAAGAATCCGTTTGTAAGGTACTGGAGGGATTTGCTATTTCTTTCTGGAATTGGCCTTCAGGTGGAGCCATGTTTGACCTATACATTATTTTTAAGTAAATTTGAATTAAAAGCAAACATTTACATAGTAGAAGGGTTTACATTAAAATCCTGATTTTGAGCTCTTCTTAAAAATCAGACCATGGGCAGTAATCAGCTGGAGACAGAAACAGCTGTCCCCTTTAGACAGAGCATGGGTTCCTCCATTCCCCGCTACTTACTGTGTTATTATTATTATTGTGTTAGGCCCAGATGTCTTCCCTCATTTCTGCTAGTGACTAGTCCTTACAGACATTTAGTTTGGGAATCTTAATTTAGAGCCGAGGCTGGAAGTTCAGCCATTCTTGGTTATTACTATAGCTTGGTTTTTTATAACCTAAAGAGGGAGTCACAAAGATTGAATAGTTTCTCTTTCCTTTTTGAAGACGAGGAAAGTAAGTCCAAGTAGAGATTAAATCACTTATGTGGGATCACAGGGCAGGATAGTGCTGGTCTTAGGGAGTCAAAGGCCTTTTTCCTTGTAGACCATGAGAACAGCTTCTACTCCCCTTTTTGACTTGGCCACAAGGGAACTCAGAGCCACATTTTCAGATCTAGTAACTGACCTTCTGATCTGTATATCTTTTCTACTTTCCATCCTGTTCTATTCCTGTCCTTACCTCTTATTCTCAATTATTTTCCTCCAAGTCCTGATTTGAAATTTATATTTAATAATTTTGTCATATATATTCAAGAGTAGACTCTTAGGGCAGTCTACTGTGAGTTCTATGTGGGTAGTGAATGAATAAATAAACTGTAATGAATTTTAAAATTCCAAGAAGGGTCTGAGTCACAGCAGACTTCATGCTGGATGAATGTCCTAGACTCAGACTGTGGCTCCCTTGTAACCAATTGAAAGTTCTTTCTTTCTTTCTTTGCTTTTTCTTTGCTAGCTTTTTACCGGCAACACATTTTGCTTTCCTGGCATTGAAGTGGCCCAGGCCGATAGCTTTGGCCTTGAGTGGCTCTGAGGGTTTGGTCTGGTGTCAGGATGTCAGGAGGGGTCTGGCAGACCCCATCCTCGGGCTGTGAGGGTGGAGGTAGAGTGGGGGGCAGCTTTACTACCTGCCTGGTCTGGGTCTTGGTTGGAGAAAGGTTTCTAAGCTCTACCGACTTCACCTCTGTCTCCTGCAGTTCAAGCGATGCGGCCATCCCTGCAGAGATCTGGAGAGAAAATTCCCAGCCAGGAGTTTCTGGCTTGTTTGATTTTGAGCTTGTTCCCTCACATCCCCTTCTCCATCTCATCCCCCCTGGTCCTTGGACATTTTTTTAAAGAAACAGTTGCAAGGCGAAGTCAAATCCAAAAATTCAGAGCAGACAGGCCACTTTAATTTGTTTTGGCCGTTTCAAGGTAGGGAAGCGAGCTCATGTTTTTTGAGCTCTTCTTCTGCACCAGCCATCGTACTGCATTCTTAGCGTGGGTGCCTGGTTCTCTTTGACTTCAGAATAAGTTAGAAATGGATTAGCAGACCCTGCATGCTGTGATCCTGGCCGACTTCTGCAACCGCATCTCCCTTCTTTGCTTCCTCCAGCCGAGCTGGCCTCACCTCACCCCCTCAGTACCTGTCCAGTGCTTCCCAGCCTTTCTGTGTTTGTACGTGCTGCTGCTGTCTGTACTGGGAAGCCTTATCCCTCCCGGTCTTTGCTTGGCTGCCTCCTTCACACCCCAGATCTCAGCTAAGTATCCTTTGAGACTTTCTCTGATGCTCACGTAGATGATTATCTCACAGAAACCTCCTTCTTCCTTCACAGCACTCTTCAACACTTTAAGACTATTTGTGATTTTTTTACCAATATGGTCCTTTTATTATACCATAAGTCTGTTTCTTGCATCATATTGTAAGTTTCATGAAGGTGGAATCATGTGTGTCTTGTGTCCTGCTCTATGCCCATGTGCCTAACACATAGCAGGTGTTCATTAAAAAATGTGCTGAATGAAGGGACCGTTTGGGTGTCATCATTGTTGTAATTATTATTAACAGCTACTACTTATCGGGCACTGACTGTCCCAGGCCCTGTGCTGATGTTTTTTTTTTTTTTTTTAATTTTTTTTTCAACGTTTATTTATTTTTGGGACAGAGAGAGACAGAGCATGAACGGGGGAGGGGCAGAGAGAGAGGGAGACACAAAATCGGAAACAGGCTCCAGGCTCTGAGCCATCAGCCCAGAGCCTGACGCGGGGCTCGAACTCACGGACCGCGAGATCGTGACCTGGCTGAAGTCGGACGCCTAACCGACTGCGCCACCCAGGCGCCCCTGTGCTGATGTTTTATACTTAGCATCTCGTTTAATTCCCACAGTGATCCCCGGGGAGGGGGTGTGTGGATCACGTTATCCCCATTCTTCAGGAGAGGAAACTGAGGTTCAGGTCCTTTTCTCAAGGCCACCCAGCTAGTTAGTATAGAGCTGGGATTTGAACTCAGGTTTTCCAGTGCCAAAGCTGTGATCCCTTCACTCTGCTGCTGTGTTCCTTTCCAGAGGAGGAGTCCGCCACTGTGCGGACTTATGTGTGACATTCTCTGAGACATATGAGTGCTGTGGGGATGAAGGGGGTGGGCTAGCCGGGGCGGGGGGGAAGACCCTTTAGGCATCAGGTAGGCAGAAAGGCCGAGGGGGAGATGGGAGAAGGGATTTTGTACATGTAGCAGCTGTGCTCGCAAGACAAGCAGCTGAGGGCTGGGCTGCGGTTGGCTTCACATCAGCTCTCTTAGCTCAGGCTACTGTGACAAAATACCGTAGACTGGGGGCTTAAATAGGAGGCATTTATTGCTTATAGCTCTGGAGGCTGGAAGTCCAAGATCAGGGTAGCAGTGTGGTCAGGTGCTAGTGAAAGTTCTTGTCCTGGCTTGCGAATGGCAGCCTTCTTCCTGTGGAGAGACCAAGAGAAAGGGAGAGAGATGTCTTCCTCTTATAAGGACACGGTCCTTTATTTTTTATTTATTTTTATTTTTTTAAATGTTTATTTTTGAGAGACAGAGACAGAGTGTGAGCAGGAGAGGGGAGAGCGAGGGAGTTACAGAATCTGAAGCAGGATCCAGGCCCTGACCTGTCAGCAGAGAGCCCGACGCGGGGCTGCAACTCACGAATTGCGAGATCGTGACCTGAGCCGAAGTCGGACCATAACCGACTGAGCCACTCAGGCGCCCCAGGACACGGTCTTTTTTGATTAGGGCCCACCTTTATGACTTCATTAACCTTAATTACTTCCTAAATTACCTTTCCAGATACAGTCACATTGGGGATTAGGGCTTCAAAATGTGAATTTTGTGAGAACATAATTCAGTCCATAGCAAGACCATAGACGGCTTTTGGGAGCCCAGGCTGTGGGAGCAAACATAGCTTCAAACCCTGCCTGGACATTTCCTAGCCGTTGGATTCTATTTTTCCGAATCTCTGTTTCCCTCACTATGATTCAGGGATATCACAATCTGCCCTGCCTGCTTTATAGAACACTAAGGAGCAAATGATATAACATATGTGAAAATGCGGTTCTTTTTATCTGCATTCCTTATTGTCATTATCACTGCTCTTGAGCAGGCAAACCGTGATTTCTGTCTCTCTCTTTTCTTCCCACCCTTGAGTTGTTTGAAAGTTATTTTTAAAAGTCTTTGAAATGTCCTTTTCTGTATTTGCCAAAAGCAGAATGGAAATTGATAGCATTGTCACTGCCGGAGTCCCCCTCCCTCCGGCTGCCCGGCTGGGGGAACAACTCTGGGAAGAGGTGGAGGTTTCTGTTGAGGCAGCTGGTTTGTTACTGTGCAAGTGTTTTCTGTGAGTGCCGATCAGCTCTCTTCTAATGCAATTTCTCCTTTTCTTGTTCCTTCTCTTTTCTCTTCCTGCCAGTGTTGGGGCCTCTGTGTGGCCTCTGGATTCAGAAATCCAGGCAGCAGGAGTTTGGACCCCCATTGGGCCATGTCCACCTGAAAAACCCTCCAAAAGCTTCCTTTCAACTTAAAATAACATCCACATTCTTTAGGGGGACCATGGGCCCTGTCACTTTCCCCTCCTTTATTCATCCCTACTCACATGGCCTTTCTCAACTCGTATGTCCACATTCTTTCCACCCCAGGGCCTTTGCACGGGCTTTCCTCTCTGTCCGGAACTCGCTCACCTTTTGTCATGGTTGTCTCCTTCACTGACGTGTCTGTCTAAGTGTGGTCTTCTTAGAGGTCCCTTCCCTGACCCCCAGTTGAAGATAAATCCCCTTTGCTATTCTGTCATGCGCATAAGCTCAATTAGGATTGCTGGAGAAAAATAGGGTGCCCAGGCAAGTTTGAATTTTGGATTAACACCAAAAATTTTCTGGAATTGCATGGGATTTTTATTGATTGAAAATTTGAATTTCAAATTTAACTGGATCACCTGTATTTTATTTGCCCAGTCTGGCAGCCCTGCCCTCAAAGACACATGCTGAATGAATGAATGTGAAGCTCTTAGCACAGAGCCTGGCACCCAGTAGGCTCGAAGTACAGAAGTACACGTTCGCGGTCACCTTCCTCCTCCTCATCTAATTGCCTCTCGGAACTCCAGTCTCCCTGCTCCCTTTGGCTCTTTGGAGACAGGCAAGAAAATGTTTCCTACCAGAGGGCCATCACCTGGCTCCTTAGAAGAGCATAAAATATTCTCTGCCGCAGTTTTGGAACCCGATTGCGGTGCTGTTTGGCAGGGAAACGCAGTGAGTTATCACAGAGCGTTCCCTCCAGCGCTGGGTCATGCAAATATTTATTGCGAGCGTTAAATAATAAATGGAACAGCCTGCCCAATGGTAAATCTGTCATGTTTGGTTTCAGCCAGAAGTTGTGACGGCTCTGGAATTGCTGCCCGTTCCACTGCCTCCGCCTGCCCTCCACAGGCGCAAGGCAAACATCCGAGCTCTCCGATTAGACAGCTGGATGCCAGAGGGGGCAGCGGAAGATTCTCAGCCAGGTGTGGAAGCTGGCAGGTAAGGCTGGGCTGCGGCCCAGGAACCAGAGCTGACGAGACGCTGGGCAGGCGCGGGCCCTTGCGGACACGCTGCTGCCACCGTCCCTGCGGGGCACCGTCTCGTGGTCCACATCTTGAGTGATCTTGCAATATCTCCCCTGATGCTCGTGTCAGCTCCACTCTGGCTGATCGGCCAGAGCTGGCCAGTTTTTGAGAGGACTTGTCTTTCCACCCTCTTTTCTAGGCCGAGCGGTGGGTGAGGAGAGGAATGAGACCTTGTGTCAGATGATCAGATTCAGGAGTGTGTCCTGAGCCCCTGTATGCACTGTGGGACCCTGTACATATCCTGCCCTTTAAACCTGGTGTCACAGCGTCGACATCAAACATGTGGGTTCTTGAGCCAGAAACATCTGAGTTGGAATCCTCCCTCTGCACTTAGACATTGTACAGCCTTGGGCGAGCCATGTAACGTTCTGGAGCCTCTGTTTCTTGAGCTGTAAGGTGGGGGAAAGGATGGTGCTTACCACCTGGGGTTGTTTTGAGGCTTCAGTAAGATCACGCACGTAAAAGGCTTAGTCCTGTGCCTGGGACCTCGCGAGTTGTTGCCGATGCTGGCTCTAGTGGTGAATGAGGATCCGGAGAGAAAGGGACCCTGCCCAGATTCACAGACAGGGCTGCCTTGGTCATGCGGCATGCATAAGTCCCATCTTGGAGTATGGGGTGAATGGTCACTGAGTGGTGGAATTTGGGCTCCAACCTGGCATTTTATGGCTCCAAAAATAATGCTCTTTTTCCTACCCCAGATCTGCCCTCTTGTGGGATGGTGGGTACTGTGGCCCATGCGCTGACCCCAGCCCTCATGGCTTGAGATTGGTGGTGTGCTTGCAGTGGTTGGGGGTGTATTTGGAACCCTGGGTGGGGCTGCACAGAAGAGGGAGACCACTTAGGACATGTGTGGCTTGCAGCTCCTAAGAACCCAACTTGAAGAGGCTTAGACAATAATGGCAGTTACTGTGTCACAGATGGAGACGCTGTGGCTGGTGCACTTGTGGCCTAGCTGTGTACTGGTGGATCCAGTCTCTTTCCCCCTTTCTGCTCCTTCTGCTGCTTGCAGCAGGTGGCTCTTGATCTCCTGGTCTCGAGATGATGCCGAAAGAGAAGCGGGCCCAGCTCTTCCACTTGGGACCCACTTCTGGGATCACTGTCCCAGAAGCTCTCAGCTCACTTCTCCGTGAGTCTCATTGGTCAGAACTGTGATGCCCTTTTTCTAGGCAGTCACTGGCACGGAAAATGGAATTTACCACGATTGACTTAGACCAGCAGTTTTCGAAGTGTGAAAGTGTGGTCCCCAGACCAACATCATCAGCCTCACCTGGGAGCTTGTTAGGAATTCAAGTTCTTTGGCCTCAGCCCAGCAACTCTGACATGAGGCCCACAATCTATGCTTGAATAAACCCTTCAGATGATTCTGATGGACACTAAGTGTGAAAATCTCTGGCTTGAGCCAGGGATCTTTTCCTGTGGAGAGCTGGCTAGTACATATTTTAGCCTAGTAACCACCCAGTCACTGTGGTAGCTGCTCACCCCTGCTGTCGTTATGTGAAAGCAACCATGTATGATACCTGCCTGAACAAGCCTGCTTATGGACACTGGGATTTGAATTTCATGTAACTCTTACATTGTAGGAAATATCGTTAGGGTTTTGATCTTTTCCAGCCACTCAAACATGTAAAAGTCATTTTCAGCTGCCAGGCCACACAGAAGCAGATGGCTGTCCAGGTTTAGCCCACAGGCCATGGTTTACCAACCCGGGTGAAGACTGATGGAGATTCATCTTCTGAAAGTGGCGAGGGCCCTGCTTCTCATGAAATGCAGAGAGCCCCAGCTCCTGAAAGGGGTTGGAATTTGGCTTATAAGGAAGAAGGGGGCACATAGCTCTTGTATGTTCACCGGCACTGTTTGCCGGAGGAGCTCCCAAATACGTCTTGCTTTTAAAGTCTTGAATTCGTTTTATTTCTTAGGCAGAGTCTTTGTCTGTTTACTGAAGTCAGTCTTCACTGCCCTGAAAAGCCTGGATATAATTCATTCTTGTACCTCAAACTCCATCTCCTGGTCCCTGGTGGCATCAGAGCCTGGGAACGTAACAGTACATGTGTGCAGGACACTGTTTCACGCTTCTTTTTTTTTATTTTTTATTTTTAATTTTTAACGTTTATTTATTTTTGAGACAGAGAAAGACAGAGCATGAAGGGGGGAGGGTCAGAGAGAGGGAGACACAGAATCTGAAACAGGCTCCAGGCTCTGAGCTGTCAGCACAGAGCCCGACGAGGGGCTCGAACTCACGGACCGCGAGATCATGACCTGAGCCAAAGTCGGCCGCTTAACCGACTGAGCCACCCAGGCACCCCTATGCTTCGTACACATTCTTCATGGTCCTGTAAGATGGAAGTCTCACCGCCCTGTTGTAGGTGGGGAAATGGAGCAACCAGCTGTGCCAAAGTCCGAGGCCCAGCACCTAGAGCCACATTGCACTTCCCCACTTCTTCTACTTCACACCGGTTCTTGGGGCTACTCCCTGGAAGGTTCCACAGTCCCCCCGTCTGGCTGCCAGCCTCCCTCTTTCCTTAGGAGAAGATAGTAAGCCTGATAATGGCATCAGTAATGATAAATAACCAACGTGTGATTAAGAGCTTACTGCCTTCCAGATGCCGTCCTAAGCACTGCATATACATTACTTCTTTGAACGTACGGCCCCATTGTAGGTGAAGAAACTGAGGCACGGAGAGGTGAAGGAAGCCATGGTCACCACTAGGAAGTGGTTGCCTGACCCTGGGCCCCAGAGCCCAAGCCTGGTTAATTACTAGAAGGAGGCCCATCATTAAAACAGAATCGAAATGATTATACAGAACACCTTAACTCTGCCATTCCTCATTCACCCCCTGCCTCAAGTCTTTTGAACTTGAACATAGCAGTTTAGTTTTGCTTTTGTTGCCTTCTGACTGGCTAGTTGAAATATAATAAGTTTTGTTGAAGAAACATACCTTTAAGTTTTAGAACCAGCTACCTATAGCCCTCTATAAATACGATGACGAGCAGGAAAAGCAGACACTTGGTTGTTTTCCTCTCTGGTATCGAGAATAGAGAATTTAAGCTTCTACGATTTGGCATGTGCTGTGGGCTGAATTCATATGTTGGAGCGCTAACCCCCAGTATGAGGGTATTTGGAGGTGGGCCTTTGGAAAGTAATGAGGTTTAGGTAAGGTCTTGATGCTAGGGCCCTCGTAAGGGGATTAGTGCTCTGATAATAGGATGGGAGACCAGAACCCACTCTTTCTCCGCCACATGAGGACATAGTGATGAGGTGGCTGTCTGCAAGCCGGGATGAGAGCTCACCCCAGAATGTGGCCGTGCAGGCGCCCTCATCTCAGACTCTGGCCTCTAGAACTGTGGGAAGATCAAGCTCTGGTGTTGACGCCAGTCTGTGCTATTTTATTACAGCAGAGCCCAAGATGAGTAAGATCACTGGAGTCTGGTCCTGGCCTGCTGGGAGTATGCAACCTCTCAGAATAAAGGGTGAAAGGCGACAGCCTCGAAGCTGCTCAGTTCTGTGCCTTCCACCCCTAGTCATCGCCAGCCTCTCCAGGATGTGGGCGCACCTGGTGCAGAGCTGAGAAGGGCTGGGATCCGTGAGAGGAGCCTTGGGAAGTCAGAGCAAACGGGGATAGTAGCTGTCTCTCTAGCGGTTACTGCACTTGAGGCGTGACGCTACAGGGACCAGGAGACTTGGGTTCGAGCACATGAGTGTTTTCTCCTTTAACAAGATGTCTGCAAGTGGGGGCTTCGGGATTGTTCCTATGGCTCTGGTTTGCATCCCCGAGACTCTCCTGGCCTCCCTCTCCAGGCCCCGGGATGGCTCTCACTTCGTGTCCTCATCTGATGAGGTCAACAGGCAGGCCTGGGAGGGGGTGGGGTGTGTGGAGGTTCAGATTGCCTCTCCTCATATGAGTTATTTGCTGCATTAACAAATTACTCCAAAATTCAGCGTCTTTAAAGGACATTCATTATCTGTGGCCAGAAGTCAGAAGCAGTTCAGCCGGGTGGTTCTTGTTCAGGGTTTCTTGAGAGGTTTCGCTCAAAACGTTGGCCGGGGCTGTCATCTTCTGGAGGCTTGACCGGGGCAAGAGGATCTGCTCCAAGATGCCTCATACAGATGGCTGGCACATTGGTGCTGGCTCTCGGCTGTGGGCCTCTCCACAGGGCTGCCTGGGGGTCCTCGCAATGTGGCAGCCACGTCCCCAGGGTGAGTGATTGGAAGAGCACAAGGGGGAAGCCGCAGGGCCTTTCATGTTCTAATCTTGGAAGCCATATGTTGTCGCTTCTGTGTCCTATTTGTTACAAATGAATCACTAAATTGAGCTCACACTCAAGAGAAGGGTTCCATCTTTTGAAGGGAGGAGTATTGAGGAATTTGTGTACGTATATTAAAACCGTTGCACTCCTTATCAACCTGTTATCAGAGAGGAAGATCTTTCCCAGGGGGCCCCCTCCCTCAGATGCCCCCTACGTCTCAGTGGTTCGTTCTGGGTTCCATGTGCCCCTCCCTCCTCCCCCCCAAGGGACTGATCCATCTTTTCTGAGAGAAGGATCTCTGAACGGAACTGTTAATTAGAAGAATTGGGGTGGGGAAGGTGGCTTTTGGCTGCCTGTTGACAGCGTGTGCTGCAGTATTTTATACACTTCATCTCTAACAACCTTGCAGAACTATGATTAATGCCCATAATTTGCAAATAAAGAAACTGTGGTCCAGAGAAGTAATCCCCCTAAGGTCACACAGCACATAAGATGGGAGAACTCCAGTCCATCTAGCTCCAAAGCTTACATTCTTCTTTCTGTAGCCTTCCCGTCAAAACGGCATTTCTTAGCTGCAGGGAGGCAACGGGGATTGTGGCCCACAGACAGCTTTTGGTGACGTTTAGAGGCATTTCTGGTTGTCACAACTGGAAGTGCCATTGGGTAGAAGGCAGGGATGCTTCTCACCATGCTGTCGACCTCAGTGTGAATAGGGCCAAGTATGAGAACCCCTGTATTAGGACCAGTTCTTTGAGGACAAGGACCATGCTTTCTTTGTCCCTTCTGAGTCCTCTCTGCTCACCCTGATCCTGGCACGTTGTAAGTGTTCAGTAAATACTGAGTAGATGAACAAATGTGCCGTCCCGAATTCCAGATTCAAAGAGTCATAGACTTGGAAAACTGGGGGGTTTTGGGGTGTGGAGAGGATCACTGCTGCTCCCAGTGGACTCACCCAAGCCCCCAGCTTCCACTGGTTGTAAGAGGCCTAGCAGAAGCATGGTCCTCCTGCATTTGAACTTGGTCTGATGTATTCCCCCATATGTGAAGGGGGCTAACTGTTGGATGGTGGTCAAGGTTGGTCACCAGTTCATCTCTGAGATCGTGGAAGTAGAGGGCACAAACACAGACACACTTCTCTGAATCTACCCATTTCTAAATGGACTAGCCCCTGGGGAGGAAACACAGTAATTTCTTTCTCACTGCCCTTCATTCCTGACTCTGCTCTTTGTAGGCAGTTGCTGGTGCTTCAGGGCAAAGATAATGAAAGTTCTTTCATATATCAGACTCCTTTCCCCAGGAGACAGAGCCCTGGCATCAGCAAGAGCAGAAGGCCTGGGCTCTGGGAGCCTGGCTTGGAGGCCAGGAGGTCCATGCACGTGCTTTCTTGGGAACGGGCTGGGGACTTGCAGTGATCACTAATTATCTCACAATTGACATTTCAGTGCCCGCCGGCTTCTTCGTCAGATGTTTCTGTATCATGTCAGGTTATGAGAAAAAGCAGTAGTTTGTAATGGCTAGGCAAGCCCGTTTTCTTTTTTTCTAAAGGTCAGTTTTTACAGCAAGGAAAGAGCCTTGAATTTACTCTAAGTGTATACCATTAGGCAGAAAATTCATAGTATCTTCACACTTACGAGTTATTATCTCCATTTTGCAGTTGAGAAAACCGAGGCTCAGTGAGGTTAAGTGGCTTGCCAGAGATTTCCTGGACTTTAAGTGGTAGAGTGGGCGTTCGGAGCCAGGACTGTCTGTCCACCCCTCCCCACACCCTTGCAGTTTCCAAGTCCACAGTTTATTCCCTCTGCCATGCCCTTGTGGCGACCTGGACCCCGTCTTCAAAGCCTTGGAAGTGCTGTCGATGGAACATTTGTGTCCCTCCCCAAAAGGCGTTTGTTTTGATGGTTTTAGGAGGTGAGGTCTTTGGGAGGAGAGTGGGTCACGAGGGTGCAGTCCTCATGGGTGGGGTTAGTGCCCTTCTAAAAGAGGCCTTGGGGAACTCCCTCAGCACTTCTTGCCATTGAGGTTCTATTTTACAGATAAGGAAGCTTAGATCCGGGAGGTTAGCTTGGAAGAAGTCACAGAGAGTGACCGAGTTGGGGTTTAGCCCCAGACATCTGCCTCCAAAGCCCACGTTCTCAGCCGCACTCCAGACACACTGTGATAGGCTGCCTCTCTCCTTCCACCGTCAGTGGGGATGGCAGGCAAGGGGCTGCAGGCAGGGTGGGGCAAGTCTGATAAACAGGATCAGACTTACTAACTGGGTGCTTCTCAGATGAGTGTTGTGCTGTGCGGGCGTGGACAGAATGCAGCTGGGGGGAGCAGCACCTTTACTCTGGGGGTACCTGCCCTCAGGGTCACTGCCATGGGCTTTCCGGGCTCAGTGCTCACTTAGTCACGCACCTGCTTAACTCTGAACACCGGCACTAATGGTGTGTGGTCGTCTAAACCTTAATTTGTAGGGGTGCCTGGGTGGCTCAGTCGGTTAAGCTTCCCACTTCAGCTCAGGTCACGATCTCATGGCTCTTGAGTTTGAGCCCCGCATCCGGCTCTGTGCTGACAGCTCAGAGCCTGGACCCTGCTTCAGATTCTGTGTCGCTATCTGTCTCTGCCCCTCCCCTGCTTGTGCTCTGTCGCTCTCTCTCTCTCTCTCCCCATCTCTCTCAAAAATAAATAAACATTAAAAATTTTTTTAAAACCTTAATTTATAACTGCTTAGCAACTGTCCAACTTTAGAGATCTGGTCATCGTGAGCTGTAGCCAGAAAGGCTTCCTTGACCGTACATCAGTTTTCAAACCCTAAATGTCAACTGATGTTGGAAAAAGGAAGACTAAACAGTGAAGTCATCAGGAGAGATCCTCAGTGGAATTATGTGTCTGTCGCGGACAACCCACATGTCTTGAGGGTCTTTTACTGCCGTATTCCCCTGTAGCTTCGGGGAAAGCCTTTTGTACCAGCCCGTGAAAATCCGCATTTCTTTACCCTTCTTACTCACATTCGACAAGGTTTACCTGAGTAGCTCTGCCTCTTCAAGGATCACTTCCTCATGCTTTGGCTTCTTTTTGTCCTGCACAGGCACAAGATCTTCAAGGATAGGTTGGTGTTTTTCTCCTTTCTGCAGCCTGCACTCGCTGCTCACTTGCTGTTGGTTGGCTGGCCAACCTGTAGAGCCCACTGTAGAGGGTTGTTGTTGCAGTTGCTTTGTTGAATAACTAGTTATCACCAGCACTCAAGACAATTGGTTTAAACACCCAGGTCAAAGCCAAGAGTTCTGAACACGACACATTCTGTATGAAGATCGGCAACAAGTTCTGCTTGAGAGGATGTTGGACGCCACCATCTCCTGAGTTGTCTTTGTCTTTCAGCCATTGACCTTACCATCTTCATATGAACTTTGACCTGGCAGAGTGCTGGCATGGTATTGGGTGGGGGGGGGGGGAAGGTGGGGGCTGGTGGTGGAATTGAAGAGTGAAGGCCAGTCTGCAAGCTATAGCCTCTCTCCAGTACCTACCCTGAGAAGTATCAGGCAGATTGCAAGAAGTTAAGTCATGTGGTGTCAACTCTTGCTAAGGTATTAGTCATGTTACAACACATACATGTCGCAGATCAACATATTATATACCTTAAATTCATACAATGTTGTATGTCAGGTGTATCTCAGTACAGCAATTACATATGACCGGAATAGAAAGAGTTCAGTAAGATGGCAATTGTGAAGGCAAATTTGGGGTTCCACTACCAAACTGCCCTTTCTCCCAGAAACATCATCTCCCTTGTCATGCAAATCTCCATCAACTAATGAAAATGGCCACAGCTCCGTGGCTGCAAATCTGACTTTTCTGTCCAGGTGAACTACTCTTTTTTTTTTTTAATGTTTATTTATTTGAAAAAGAGAGAGAGAGAGTGCAAGTGAGCACAGGCAGGATTGGGGGAGGGGCAGAGAGAGAGGGAGACACAGAATATGAAGCAGGCTTCAGGTTCTTGGCTGTCAGCACAGAGCCTGATACAGGGCTCGAACTCATGCACCGTGAGATCATGACCTGAGCTGAAGTCAGACGCTTAAACAACTGAGCTACCCAGGTGCCCTTTAGGCGAACTATTCTTAAAAAGACCCCATGCAAATCTAGAAAGATTAGGAATAGGTCAAATAATTTATTTTCTTGAAACAAGGTCACTGAAGCATAAGACACATGAGTGATAATAAACGTGTATTTTTCACATTGGTCGCCTCACCCCTGCTTTCTCATTAATGCTTTCCCTCAGCCTCTTCCCTCAGACCCTGCAAGAGTCCTTCTCTGGCTTGTTAATGGGAGACGTGGATGGAATAGAGAGCTGGCTTGTGTCTCCTCAAGACCTGATCACACCTCTTTCCTCTGTTGTGGAATATCTGAACATCCAGTGACTACCACATGGCCAGCTGGCAGGGAAGCTCAGTTTTCCTCTGGCTCTCCTGGGACTCTGATTTGTAGACTGGGCTGAGATCAGATAGCCCTTGGGATCCAGGTGGGCAGGGCCTGGCTTCCTGGGCTGCTGGCAGGTGCCATCTGGCTGTCCTGGGGTTGCCTAGGGAAGTGGTTCCCACCTTGATAGTGTCTGAGGGAAGAGAGGGCCGAGGGCTGGGCAGTTGTCAGGCTGGGAGTTGGTGGGGAAGGGAGCAGGAGCGGAGTGTGCCAGGGAGGGCGTGGCCAGCTGCTCTCAGGGCTCCCGGCGCCTCTGCCGAGAGGCTGTGTCCAGACAGCCTCTGTCTGTCCCTTCCTCCTCTTCCGCCATAATCCCTATTGTGCATCTCCCTGGCCTGAGACTCCCACAGGTGATTCAGGGATGTGGTGTTGAACCAAGTCTAGATTGGCTGTGTGCGTGGTACTGGGTGTCATTCAAGGATGAAAAGCAGCTTGTCTTAGTCTGAGTGAGCCACCGTAACAGAATACTGTAGACTGGGCACCTTCAACAAACTTTGTACAGTTCTGTGGTCTGGAAGTCTAAGATTCAGGTGTCGGCCAATTTGATTCTTGGTGAGGACTCTTCTTGGCTTGTGGATGGCCACCTTCTCCTTGTGTGTTCACATGACTAAGATAGAGAGAGAGCTCTCTTCTTATAAGGTTATTAATCCCATCATGGGCCCTCCTTCATGACCTCATCTAATCCTGATCTCCAGCAGCCTCCGCTCCTAATATTATAACATTGGGAGTTAGGGCTTTAACATACGAATTTTATGGAGGGGGCACATTTAGTCCCTAACCCAGATCCTTAACTCAGCCCTGCCTCATGTGCAAGGAGCTGTCAGTCTTGCTGGGAGCTTTTATGTCTTAATGCGTATGAGGGAAGCTTCCTAAAATAGGCACCCAGGGGTTGTGGGCCCTGCAGAGAACATTTGATCCAAGCCTGAGACCTCAGGCTGTCAGAAACCAGAGGTCAAGGTCTGGGAGGGAGGCAGGAATCCAGGGGGGCCACCAGGGAGGCTGGCCTCCAATGAAGCCTGGAGGAATAATAGGGCTTGGGTGTATGAAGACGTTGGATGTATGTATGTGGGCTGGAAGGGCCTGGGGTGGGGGTGGGGGTGGAGATGTAGAAGCTGGTTTGGGTGAAGGCACAGTGAGTGAAGTAGGGACCCACTGGGTGGGGATGGGAACTTGAATGCTTCCCTGTACCTGGCTTGTCTCCCAGACACATGTTCTCCATCCACGTGGGCTTTGGATGTGTTCAAGAGCAGAGGAATGAAAGCCAGAGGCTGGGGCTGGAATCCTGCTTGTCTTTTTCAGCCATGTCACCTGGGGCGAGCCACCAGGTTATCAGAGCCTTTGGCTCCTCATTAGGAAAATGGAGGAAATGGCCTCTATGCCCCGCATGGCTCCTGTGAAGGTCTGGGGTGATGAGAGATGAGAAGGTGCCTTGTAACCAGTGAAGACATTCAGCTGCACCTTCTGAGCATCAGAACCAATTGTTGGGGGTCCACAGAAGAGTTGGGGGTCGTGGACGGACTGGGCTTACAGGTTCGTGGCTGGAGCCCCCAGGCCTCTTCTGCCCTTTGCCTGGTCTGAGCAGGAGTGAGTAATGCTCACTTCACCCCAGGATTGGTCAAGTCATTCGCTGGTCCTTTTGCCTCTCTGGGACATCTGCTGATCCTGGCATACCTGGAGCTATTTTGTGGGTGCTGTATTCTCTCTTTAGGGGCCCATGGGAGGCACCAATGGGTCCTTGCCCTCCTTCTGGCAGTCCTCCTGACATGGGACAGTGAGGAGTGTACTGTTTGTCCATCAAGTCTTGTCTGTCCATCCCATCTATCTGTTCATCTACCTACCATCTTCAGACATAGGGTATTTCAGGAAGGGACTCCCTTTTTTTAAATGTTAATTTATTATTTATTTATTTATTTATTTATTTATTTATTTAGAGAGAGAGTGCACATGAGTGGGGGAGGGGCACAGAGTGAGGGAGAGAGAGAATCCAATGCAGGGCTTGATCTCATAAATTGTGAGATCGTGACCTGAGCTGAAATCAAGAGACGCTTAACCGACTGAGCCACCCAGGCGCCCCACCTAAGCGTCAAGGGACTCCCTTTTTGCATGCAAGGAGACTGAACCTGAAAGGGGAACTATTTCTCAGCATAAATGACTGAGCCCCATTCTCCGGGAAGGTCTGTGTTGTGCTAGGGATTTGGAGTCCAATCTGTTTTCTCTCTTTCTCCACGTATATGAGTCCTGGATCTGTTATGACTTCTCCCAAACCTCTCAAACTCCTGAGCTGTCACATCCCCCCTTCCACCAGTACCCTATCCCTGATCGCCTCTTGTGGTAAGGCTAACGATTGTGCTACCACGGCATTCCAAAAGGGATGACAGTTCCACCTTCCGTCAGCCCTGGGCTCTCCCTGCCCGTCAGCAGTGGGTGAGCCCACGCCACAGTACATTTTAGAATCTGAGTCCTGGGTTCCTTCTTGATATCAACTCTCCTAGGTTGTCTTCTTCAGAAACAGATTCTGAGATGGAGATTTGCCTGCAGGAAGTTGGCAGGGGAGACAGTCCTACGAAGCAGTGAGGGAAGCAGGATTAAGCAAAGGGGAGGCTAGCTTGTGATGACATAGCTGTGGAAGCCTCAGCTAATCCCACTTGGAGCTCTGAAGCTGGGAAAGGCCTTCAGCCTTGTGCCCTGCTTGAGATGGGGACTGCCCCCTGGGGTGAGGCAGCTCTCTCTGGCCAAGGGGGATTTCTGAGGCAGACTCAGTGGTGATCTGTCAGGAGCCAACTTCCTGGCAGCTGGGCAATGAGCTGTGCAGCCCTGTGGGGTGACCATCATGGTCACTCTCCTTCCAAGTCACTGTCTGTGATGTAGAACGAACAGACAGTGGTGGGTCTCTGGACCCATCTATGCCCAGGACCCCACTTTTCTCCGGCAACAGCTTCACCCTCTGCATGACCGTGGTGGGGGCTGTAAAACTCTTCCATGTTGACCCCCTGGCCAAGGTTGCCTTGCTCAGGGGGAGGGGGCATCTCAGTGAAGCTGGCCCACAAGTGGATTGCCCACCTAGGAGCTCCTGCACTAAGCTGGTGCAATCAGAAATCTTCCCTTGTTTGGTGTTGTGGCGGCCAGGGAGTTGTGTGTGGAACATAATATTAATCAGCACTTCCTTGAGCACGGGAGGCCCATGATGCAAATCTTGGGAACTTCGGTGGTTGGGGAGGAGGCCAGTTTGCAGTGGGAGATATGAATCTGATGTGCAGAGGGAAACAGAGGTGAAAGGCAGGGTCATATGAGCCCTGGTGAGCTCTGGGGCCCTGGTTCCAGATCTTTCTGAAGCATACTCTCTTATCTACCTTCCCCTTGTTTTGATTGTTTAACCTTTCTTTTAACTATCACTTTATTTTTATTTATTTTATTTTATTATTTTTTTATTTAAATTCAAGTTAGTTAACATACATACAGCATAGTCTTGCCTACAGGAGTAGAATAGTATTTTTTTCAAGAAATTTTTTTTAATGTTTATTTATTTTTGAAAGAGAGAAAGCATGAGCTGGGGAGGGACCCAGAGGGGGACAGAGGATCCAAAGGAGGCTCCAGGTTCTGAGCTGACAGCAGAGAGCCAATGTGGGCCTCGAACTCACGAACTGTGAGATCGTGACCTGAGCCGAAGTTGAACGCTTAACTGACTGAGCCACCCAGGCACCCCAACTATCATTTTATTAAATCCCCGTTTTTGCTTAAGCCACTTTGAGTTGGATTCCTGTTAATGGCAACTGGGTGAATGCTAGTACATGTAGAACTGTAAAGAGTTGTTCTTTTAAATGTGGCTCGGTCTGATGTGGTTAACCCTCTTATCAAATTGATAAAGTTCCAACTTAACAGCCCCCTATGGGTGTGTGGCTCTAGAGGTCACAGGCTGGGATCCCAAGGACTATTTCCATCACGCAAATGTATTTTGCTTGATTGGTATGATGTTTAAAAAGATCCAGTTGTAATCACGTACTAATTGAGAGGTTTGTATAGCATCTGGCCTTTTAGTTCCTCTTAGTATATTGGAATATCTGGCAGCACTGGGCCTGTGTTTCCACATGGAAACAGATGGCGGGTACAAGATGAGAAGCAGCTGACCCACCTTTGAATGGGGCATGCTCTCTGGTTTGCCACAGACCCCCACCCTTCCCTATTGATTTTATCCCTCCTTCTTTCTTAATGTACCTTCTTGTATTCTGCAGCCACTTTAGTTTGTGGTTCCTTTTTCATGGATGCTGCTGAGTTGTATGGCTTCGTCTGACCTTGTCAAAGGTTCCAGAGAGGGCCAGAACAGATCGTGCACACTGTGGAGGGAGCGAACGCAGTAGGGTGGGTGGGGGCTCTCGGATAGCCTGAAGCTTTCTGAGATCACAAAGCTACACAAATGTGAATTACCATCATCATTATTAATAACAACTGAAAGGACAGGAGGCAAGGAAGCCAGCCCCCACTGTACCACCTCCCCAAGCCCAGAAGGGTGTTTGCGCCATCACGGTGGCATTTACCATTGGCATTGGCAGTTATTATTAAACTATGTCAACTTGCAAATGCAAAATGTTTACCAAACGAACTAACATGAGCTGGCAGAAATAATATCTAGGCACTGTCTACCTTTAACTGTTCTTTCTATAAATTGCTGTGGCATTTCTCCAGGGCTCAGAGTCAACGGAGAAGAAAAGAAATGACTCTTCTGGCTTCTGGAAGGTGTTACTTGTTATCCTGGCTCATATCCTGTTTGTCCCACTGTCTCCCTGGCCTCTGCTCATGTGGAGTCTTAGACTTGGGAGACGGGACATTGCTCGCCAACTCTCTCCCCTGGTCGCATTTATTAAAAAGTGGGCAAAGTGTCTCTCGCTTTACATCTGTCTCCTTCCCGAGCCGAAGCCCGTTGACTACAATGCATCATTTTCAAGCTCAGAGCGCAGGCAGCGGTTTGATAAAGCATCTTGCCGTGATCTGCCAGTGGGCCACACCTCGAAAACATGGTTTCATGTAACCATGTGTGTCTGTGGCTGCCTTACTTCTCCTAACTCCCATGTCAGTGTGGCTCGAATTCATGCACATCCAGGACCCGCTGTAGTCAGGCGCACCTCTGGGTCTCTGCCTGCTCTGTCTGACCTCCCTCCCTCCCGTATTTATGGGTGTGCCGCGGAAGTTCCCTCTTCCATGTTGTTCCTCTAAAATGTCATTTCCTGCTGTGACTTGCTGCAAACATCTCCTCTTACCAGACTTCCTTTGATGTTTAAGGAGCCTGCAGGACCTGAGTTTTTGTTTTGAATGGTTTTTTTAATTGAAGTATAGTCGATACACAGTGTTATTAGTTTCAGGTGTAGTGATCTGAGCTCTGTATGTTCTGCTGGGCTCGCCACAAGGGTAGCTGCCATCTGTCACCATGCTACAGTGTACCATGGACTGTATTCCCTCTGCTGCACCTTTTATCCCTGTGACTTATTCACCCCATAACTGGAAGCCTGGCTCTCCCACTCCCCTTAACCCATTTTGTCTGTCCCAGGACCCAAGTATTATAAGTCTGAAACTTTGAGTTCCTGAGACCCCAGACGGGACAATATGGCTTTGACACTATGGGTAGGAGAATGGCTTTGGAGAGTCATGTGGGTTTGAGTCCTGGCTCTGCTCCTTAGTAGCTATGTCATGTGGGACAAGTTACTGACCTGTGACCCTCAGTTTCCTCATCTGCAAAATGGGGATAGTGATAGGTCCTGAATCTTACTGTGAGGATGAAATGTGATGCTGTGTATAAAGTGTACATCATCACAGTGCCTGGCACACCATGAATGGTCAATAGGGACAGTTAACATAGTGTATGAGACGAAACACACATGGACCAACCTGAGGTAGATCCTGGAAATCCTTTAATTTATTAATTTATTTGTTTAAACTTTATTTATTTTTGAGTGAGAGAGAGAGAGAGAGACAGAGACAGAATAACCCATGAGCTGGGGAGGGGCAGAGAGAAAGGGAGACAGAGGGTCTGAAGCACTGACAACACAGAGCTGGATGCGGGGCTCGAACTCATGAAATGGAAAATCATGACCTGAGCTGAAATCAAGAGTCAGACACTTAATCGACTGAGCCACCCAGGTGCCCCCAGTCCTGGAATTCCTTTAAACTGAAGTCATATCACCTCATGTTTTGACTTCTTAGCTCCTTTCTCCTAAAATGCAAGTGCAGAGAAGGATGTAGTTAATTGAAGATTTTGGCTAATCAGGGTTTGCTACCTTCTGTTGGCTTTGTGTTGATTTTGGATGAAGATCAGAATCCACAATGTGGTTTACAAGGTCCTGCATGGTCAGGACCTTGCTCATCTCTTTACCCTCATCTCCTACTTCTCACTCCTTGGGTTTGGCACCCTGCCACAGGACTCTTGCACATGCTGCTGCTTCTGTGGAACCACCTTAATCCACATTAGCTGCCCATTTAGCTCCTATTCATTCTTCAGAACCCAGACACTATCTCTGGAAGCCTTCCACAACTCCCTGTTGTGAAACCGTCTCCCTTCCCTACAGAGCAATTAGGTTTCTGATTATATATCCTTTATTGTGTTTGTTTGACTGTCTGATTCCTCAACTGGACTGTGAGCTCCATGAGGACAGGGACCACATCTGTGTGTTACTCACTGCAGTATCACCAGTACCTGACCAAATTGTCAACAATTCACCAAATTGTTCAATGCAGGGGTGAACAAGTGACTTACTGTTTTAAGAATGTGTGCAGTCAAGATACTTGCTTGGAATCACAAGGTCCTACTCTTGGAGAAAGAAGGACCTAGACACAAATCACTGGAAGACAGAAAATAGCATGTTGGGCTCTTGGGAAGTGGATGTTAGGATTTGGGAAGGAACTGAGCATGCTGAGTCTCCCCTGATGGACGTCCTTCTCTCCACAGTTCCACTGGCTTCTAAGCTAAGTTTTGTTTGAGAATAGGGCTATTGCTGGTGAGGTGGTTTTTTACACCTTGCCGTCTTTCTTCTTGTAAATGGAGTGTTGATAAATGGGTGATTTAACTCACCTTAGGGTCTTATATGGTCAAAGAGAATCTTTCATTTATTCACCCAAATACTTCTTTTTTTAAATTTATTTTTTATTTTTTCTTATTTTAGAGAGAGCGAGCCTGGGAGAGGGACAGAGGGGGAGGAAGAGATTTTTTTTCCTTTTATTTTTTATTTTTTTCCTTCATTACCTAATATTTTATTTTATTTTTGAAAATGACTTATTTATTTATTTATTTTTTAATTATTTAAAAAAATTTTTTTTTTTTAACATTTATTTATTTTTGAGACAGAGACAGAGCATGAACGGGGGAGGGGCAGAGAGAGAAGGAGACACAGAACTGGAAGCAGGCTCCAGGCTCTGAGCCATCAGCCCAGAGCCTGATGTGGGGCTCGAACTCACGGACCGCGAGATCGTGACCTGGCTGAAGTCGGACGCTTAACCGACTGCGCCACCCAGGCGCCCCGACTTATTTATTTTTTAATTTACATCCACGTTATGGGGCACCTGGGTGGCTCAGTTAGTTAAGTGTCCGACTTCAGCTCAGGTCATGACCTCACGGTTCGTGAGTTTGAGCCCCTCATCAGGCTCTGTGCTGACAGCTCACAGCCTGGAGCCTGCTTCAGATTCTGTGTTTCCCTCTCTCTCTGCCCCTCCCCTGCTTGTGCTCTGTCTCTCTCTATTTCAAAAATAAACACTTAAAAAAAATTTACATGCAAGTTAGTTAGCATATAGGGTAACAGTGATTTCAGGAGTAGATTTCTTAATGCCCCTTACCCATTTAGCCCAGCCCCCTTCCTACAACCCCTCCAGTAACCCTCTGTTTATCCTCCATATTTAAGAGTCTCTTATGTTTTGTCCCCCTCCCTGTTTTTATATTATTTTTGCTTCCCTTCCCTTATATTCATCTGTTCTGTATCTTAAAGTCCTCATATTAGTGAAGTCATATGATATTTGTCTTTCTCTGACTGACTAATTTCGCTTAGCATAATATCCTCCAGTTCCATCCATGTAGTTGCAAATGGCAAGACTTCATTCTTTTTGATTGCCAAGTAATACTCCATTGTGTGTGTGTGTGTGTATATATATATATATATATATACCACATCTTCTTTATCCATTCATCCACCGGTGGAGATTTGGGCTCTTCCCATACTTTGGCTATTGTTGATAGTGCTGCTATAAACATTGGGTGCATGTGCCCCTTCGAAACAGCATCCTTGTATCCCTTGGATGAATATTTAGTAGTGCCATTGCTGGGTTGTAGGGCAGTTCTATTTTTAGTTTTTTGAGGAACCTCCATACTGTTTTCCAGAGTGGCTGCACCAGCTTGTGTTCCCACCAACAGTGCAAAAGAGATTGTCTTTCTCTGCATCCTCACCAACATCTGTTGTTGCCTGAGTTGTTAATGTGAACCATTCTGACAGGTGTGAGGTGATATCTCATTGTGGTTTTGATTTGCATTTCCCGGATGATGAGTGAAGTTGAGCATTTTTTCATGTGTTGGTTGGCCATCTGGATGTCTTCTTTGGAGAAGTGTCTATTCATGTTTTTGCCCATTTCTTCACTGGATTTGTTTTTTGGGTGTTGAGTTTGATAAATTCTTTACAGATTTTGGATACTAATTCTTTATCTGATATGTCATTTGCAAATATCTTCTCCCATTCTGTCAGTTGCCTTTGAGTTTTGCTGATTGTTTCCTTTGCTGTGCAGAAGGTTTTGATTTTGATGAGGTCCCAGTAGTTCATTTCTGCTTTTGTTTCCCTTGCCTCGGGAGACGTGTTGAGTAAGGAGTTGCTGAGGCCAAGGTCAGACAAGTTTTTGCCTGGTTTCTCCTCTAGGAGTTTGATGGCTTCCTGTCTTACATTGAGGTCTTTCCTCCATTTTGAGTTTATTTTTGTGTCTGGTGTAAGAAAGTGGTCCAGGTTCATTTATATGCATGTCACTGTCCAGTTTTACCAGCTCCATTTGCTGAAGAGACTGTCTTTATTCCATTGAATAAATTCCATTTCTTCTTTTGTCAAAGATTAGTTGGCCATATGTTTGTGGGTCCATTTCTGGGTTCTCTATTCTGTTCCGTTGATTTGAATGTCTGTTCTTGTGCCAGTACCATACTGTCTTGATGATTACAGCTTTGTAGTGTAGCTTGAAGTCCAGGATTGTGATGCCTCCTGCTTTGGTTTTCTGTTTCAAGATTGCTTTGACTTTTCAGGGTCTTTTCTGGTTCCATACAAATTTTAGGATTGTTTGTTCTAGCTCTGTGAAGAATGATGGTGTTCTTTTGGTAGGGATTGCATTGAATGTTTAGATTGCTTTGGGTAGTATCGACATTTTAACAATATTTGTTCTTCCTATCCAGGAGCATGGAATATTATTTCATTTTCTTTTTGTGTCCTCTTCAATTTCTTTCATAAGCTTTCTATAGTTTTCAGTGTATAGATTTTTCACCTCTTTGGTTAGATTCATTCCTAGGTATTTTATGGTTTTTGGTGGGAGAGAGAGAGAATCTTAAGCAGGCTGTGCCTGCTTGGAGCCCAGCATGGGGCTGGATCCCATGACCCTAGGATCATGATCTGAGCTGAAACCAAGAGTCTGACACTCACCTGACTGAGCCAGCCGGGCGCGCCCACCCAAGTACTTCTTGAGTGGCTAACATGTTCCATGTGCCGAACTAGGTGATGGGGAGGCTAAGGAGCATAAATGTGACTTCATTCAGTACTTAAACCGTCCCATTTACACATGTAAAGTGCTTGGCACAGAGCAGGAGCTCGATGCAGGACAACCACAGAGATTAGTGTTCATTACTTTTCCGGAATTTCCTCTATGGTTGGTGATCATTACAATGTTGCCAAATTGCCAGAAGAGGCAGAGAGCTAAATTTTTGTGACAACTCATGTCCATACAAATGTTTGCTGCAAATGTATGTTGCCTCCTTTTAATGTGTGTATAACTAATTGAAAGCGAGCAATTTATCGTGTTCAGTGAAACTAACTCTGCCACCATTAACTCGAGCTGTGGTACATTATTGAGCAGACTTTCCTCGGGGCATTGGGGTAAATTATTGCTCCTTCAATCACATCATGGTCCTTGGAGGACCAGCTGGTGGGCCAGCTTTTATTACCTGTTGTTTTTTTAATCACAACACGGAAATGATAGGAAGACATTGGGAAGGGAGACTTTTCATATAAGATGAAATGAGCCAAGATTAGAAGATGACATTTTTATTTGCCTTACAAATGGAGTGGATACAGTGTGAATGGCATTGTGAATGTGATTAAGGGCTGTGAGATCAGCGAAGCTGAACCATTCACCCTTTTGCACAGGCAGTGAGGCTTCTAGATGTGTTGGGTTCTGTTGTAGTTAGAGGTTCTAATTTTTCTGTGGCGAGGAGTTTGTCGTCAGGGGGTATGCATTTCATGGCCAATCCAAGTTAGCCTTGATTTAATCCCATTAGGGTCAGGGCCCTTCTGGGATCTATGCGTTTTTTAAGGGTCTACCAAAATGTTTGTGGCTGAAAAAAAAAAAAAAAAAAGGAAAAGAAAAATATTGACTCCAAAATGCAGAAAGAAAACAGCAAAGTTGAAGTTAATGAATATTTTAAAAAATATTTCCTACAAACTATGCTACTTTGTCAATATTGCTAATTGTTAAATTTAGTGTTCATAGAGACTTCATTACATCTGAAAACGCTGGGAAATTATCATTTCCCACTTTCAAGAGCTTCTCAATATGGAGATTGCCAAGAAATCATATCCAATCAAAAAATAAATAAGTCACTTATTGCCAAATAATTTCAGAAGCAAAATTTAGAAAATTTCTCAAAAATATTTGATAGCAAAAAATCCATGTAATGTAGGATGTAGGTAAATTTGTAATATGTTTGAAATACCATCTGGTGAGCCCCTTCCCCCCCGCCCCCCCAGCGTATCTAGGGCATACAAAATTCTTAAAAAGGCTTTGTCATTCACCATATTCCTTCCTTATCTAGTAGTTAAGTAGATTAGATAGAAGCTATTTCTAACCGAGGCTCTTTTGTGAAGTGTTTGAGCTTTATGGTAGATTTGAATATTGTTGAATAAATATTCATTCTATGCCTCTTGACCTCACTGGGTTAGGCCATGTAACTTTGCCCTGATGGTGAGTGTAGGTTACTTCTCCACCCTTTGACTGTTGGATTGGTCATGTGACTTTCTCTGGCCAATGGGGTGCGAGCAAACGTAACTCAATTAAATGCCTGAAATGTGCTTATGTGATGAGGCTTGCCCTCTTGTGCTTCTGCCTTCTCCATGAGAACAGCATGCCTTTGTTAGTTACCAGCCTTGGAAAAATGACAGACTCATGGAGTACAGTCACCCCAGCATAACTGCAGACCTGCAGCCTCAAGCAGAGTTGCTGTAGCTAACCCACAAAAGCTTGAATGAGAAATAAATGCTTGCTGAGAATTTGTGGTTGTTTGTTCTATAGCATTATTATGGCCGTAGCTGACCGATACATGTGTCTGCTTACAGTGGGGCTTACTTACGTTTCTGAAGCAATCACAGTATGTTTTCAACCATGTTGCTATTTATTTGTTATTTTCAACCACAATGTGGGGGTTATAACTCTGAAGCAAGTGCAGCTATTTGCACATGCTGTTTCCTCTGCCTGAAAAGTTTGTCTCCTTGCTCTTCATATAGATGGCTCTCTTTTTATCTTTAGCTCTGGCTTTAAGTATTATTTCCTTGGAATAACCTCCTCAGATACATTATTTAAGTACCATCTGTGGTGGAGCCTGCTATCTGCATATCCAAACATCCATATTCCCTTTTTCCCTCCTTCTCTGAAATAAAGTCCTAATTCTAACCACCCCCCCTTGCCCCTTTTTGGGAAAATATCTCAAACTGGGAGAAAACTTACAGCTACAGTACAAATAATTCACCACCCTCCATCGTTTGTGAATAAGTGTCTGATGTGATGCCCATCATTTTCTAATACTTTATTGTGTATTTCTTAATAAAGGGCCTTATCCTACATAATTATAATAAAACCATCACAACCAGGAAATTCAAATTGATACATTGCTACCATCTAATCTACAGACCCCATTCACGTTCTGACTATTCCAGTAATGTCTTTTATAAGGTTCCAGTCCACAGTCCTACATAGCATTTAGTTACTATGTCACATTTGAAAAGAGTTCTTTAGTCCCCTTGTTACTTTCTTGACCTTGGTACTTTTAAAGTAAAGGCAATTTATTTTGTACAAGATCTCTCATTTGGGGGTTATCTGGTGTTTTCTTATGATTAGATTCAGGTTACATACCCATCTTCAGCTTCAACACCCTCATACCCAAGCCTTCTGTCCCTTGTCATGGATGCTTCCCTTGTTTGATTCCATTTAATGACTTTAAGACTGAATTAAAAAAATTTTTTTTAACCGCTTATTTTTGAGAAATAGAGACAGACAGAGTACAAGCAGGGGAGGGGCAGAGAGAGAGAGACACACACACAGAATCCAAAGCAGGCTCCAGGCTCTGAGCTGTCAGCACAGAGCCTGACGCGGGGCTCAAACTCATGGACCGTGAGATCATAACCTGAGCCGAAGTTGGATGCTCAACCAACTGAGCCACCCAGGGACCCCAAGACTGAATTTTTGAGGAAGAAAAGAACCTTAACCTCCAATTTTAATTAGGATGACATGGATTTGGCTAAAAACAAAACAAAATAAAACAAACAAAAAACTCCCGCAGTTTGCAGTTTGTCATGAAACTTGCTGTGGTCCTATGATTTAGTTGTGGCCCGTGAAATGCCAAGAGAAGTTAAGTATAGACATTTTCTCAGAGGAAGGGGCATACCTTTCTTTCTTTCTTTCTTTCTTTCTTTCTTTCTTTCTTTCTTTCTTTCTTTCTTTCTTTCTTTCTTTCTTTCTTTCTTTCTCCATTCCTCCTATTGCTGGCCTGGGATTTGGATGCAATGGCTGGATCTCCAGATGCAATATTTGACCAGGAAGATAAGTCCACATGAGCAAAGAGGGATCCCAAATTAAGCCCTTGGTTTAGGAAGGAAAGAGAACATGGCTGTTGGTTGAATGTGGAGTACAAAGGAGAAGGACTGAAAGATCATGTGGTGATCTTTGGCTTGGGTAACTGGGTGAATGGAAATGATATCCACTGAGAAAGGTGGTCCAGAAATAGGAGTAAAATTATTTGGGAGGTAGGAAAAAATTCATTTTTGGACAAGTTGAGGTTGAGGTACCCAACAGATATCTGATGGAGTTCTCTAGGGTTGCAGGCTCTGGAAACAGATTTCAGTACCAGTGCAGTCGACAGAGAGGTCAAATCATGATTCTGCTCATTGGTAAGAAGGGAAGCTGAAGGGGAGACCTTGAGAATCCTGTTCCTCTCACTGCCAGCCATCCTTTACTTTTACTGAGCACTGACCATGTGTCACCTACCATGGAGACTGAGCTCTAGGGGTGACCATGGCTGGAAGTCACTAGTACAAATTATTGGAGTCTTTATTCTAGAAGGGAGTGTGGGAGCAAACCCCTTCTCTGGATCTTTAGCTTGTCTGTCCTTCCTGGGAGGTGTGGTGCAGATTTTGTTTTTTCAATGAATCCCAACCCTGCTCTTTGTTTCTGGTGAACATCCCTCACCGTATCCTACCCACAGATCAGTTCTGTGGGGAAGGTACTATTATTATAACTGTTGTACAAGTGGGGAAACTGAGGCTTAGAGAAATTAAGTTGCCTGAAGTTATTTGAACCCAAGTAGCCTGACTTAAGAGCTTCATCTCTTTAAAAAAACAAAAAAAATTTTTTTAAGTTTATTTATTTTTGACAGAGATGGAGTGTGAGCATGAGCGGGGGAGGGCCTGAAAGAGACGGAGCCACAGAATCCGAAGCAGGCTCCAGGCTCCGAGATGTCAGCACAGAGCCTGACGCGAGGCTCGAACTCACAAACTGCGAGATCATGACCTGGGCCGAAGTCGGATGGCTAACCGACTGAGCCACCCAGGCGCTCCAAGCGCTTCATCTCTTAACCACCATGCTGTACTGCCTCCTGGGAGCTCATGCCCAGTGAATTTTTATTGCTGGTGGTGTTTCCAAGTTTACGGAGAACTTTGACATGTCAACCTCATATGGTTCTTACGGCAGCGCAGTGGGATAAGTAGGGCAGACACTGCTAGACCTAGTTGTAGGTGAGGGTATGGATAGGATTATAGGACATGCCTGAATGACCCAGCCCATGAATGGCAGAGTTGTGAGTGAGAATTACGATCTTCTGATGCCTTCCAGAGCACTGTCCCCCAGCACCACCTTACCTGTCCTTATTAGCATCCTCGGAAGAGATATGCCCTTTATTTAGGCACTTTTAGTTGCTCAGAAGCAAATAATACCATCAGCTGGCATTGTGATACTCATTTATTTTTAAAAACGTACTGAGATCTTGGTTTTATTTAGGTTTGGTGAGGCCAACAGTTCAGAAGACGGTTGCCACTGAGAAGGTGGTTTGTTACCTCCAGTTCCCATTAGAAGGGGCACGCCCTGCTGTAGAGGGCTGTGTAGAGAAGCACCAGGGCCTGTCGGGAGGCAGGAGGAGCAAAGGGAAAGCATGGGTCCAAGCATTTACTGTGGTTTTCATGACAAGGCAAGGTCGGTACATGCAGCAAACATAGGATTGGCTGTTTTGAATAACCTTAGAAGGATGTGGGCTACAGGGATGGCCCCTCGTTGTCTGGTACCTGGCCTTGGTATGATGTAGGGCAGAGACATAGTGACCCAGACTGCAGGAACATGATAAAAGAAGGTGGATAGGGTGATGTGGATTGGTGATTAATTGGTTCACATTTCAGAGATGCTCAAAGGAAAATTGTTTTCTGTTTGTGGGAATTAGTGAACTCTGGGAGGGACAGTCCCCACCTGAGTCCAGAAGGCCCCCAAATGCCAAAGCATCATAAAACATGGAGTATAAAATCCATGATTAATCTAGTTTCATAGATAGAAAGTGGAGGTTCAGTGGATGAGGGAATCAGTCTGGGTGATCCAGTGTGTCTGCCCTCCCTGTGGCACTGGTGTTGCTGAACCACAAGTTAGTTGTGGCAGAGACTGTGTGTGCCGCGACCCACTTCACGGCTGGCTGGTGGGAGGTGAGGGGGTCCCATAATCAAATTACCCCCAGCAGAGAACAGTGTAAACCCAGACTTTTTCCCAAACTGGGAATTGTCACAAGGAAAGTGGAAAAAAAAAAAAGGAATTATAAATGCGTTCCAGCATGGTCCTTAGGACACATCAAGCCAGTCTTTATAACTTCAAATTCACAAAGACATGGCAAAGAATTTCCAATGGTGTTAATTAGACTTGGCCGGCCCTTTGTACCTGGGTCCCTCTGACATCAAGAAAGCTGTTACCTGTCTTCTCCAGATTGGGCAAGAATTCAGGGTCATAACAGGCAACCTCAGCCGAGCCTTTGAAGACCAGAAAAACTTCAAGAAATTGATTTTTGTTAATTGGAGTTGCATGTCTGATGAAAAACATGCTTGAGATTGCTTTATCACCTGGTCGGTCACTTGTGTTGACCCTCTTTGTTTTGCAAGTTGTTCTAGGAATAGAGTGCAACCAAGCACCTGAGCAAGCCTGCTGTTTCAAGATCTCTGGTGCCAAAAAGGATTTCTGGGAGGAAGGTGCATCACTTGGCATAGAGAATTTCCTAGTAGGAAGTGGGTCAGAGAGGCTATTGAGCATAGTCCTTAAAAGCTTGGGCTGTCTTGTCAGACTGCTTATCTTCAAATCATGCTTCTGTTACTTATTTGCATATGATCTTGGGCCACTGTTTTAATCTTCCTGTGTCTCAATGTTCTCATCTGTCAAATGGGATGATATAGTGATGAGTAACAGAATTTATATTTATGTAAATATGTATTTATGTTCCTCAGCATAGGGCCAGGCATGGAGTAAAAGAAAGCTTAATACAAAATAAAGTCATGAAAATCAAGTGTTACTCATTCCTGTCCCAGCCCTATCTTTATGAAGTTTAGAGATTTGGATACATGGGAATATTCCCAACTAACGCCTGCTAGCGGAGAAAGAAAGCAGAACTCCAGAAGCGAAAGCACCCCAGAGGAGAGGGACTGTCCCAGCTGTTGACTCCATTTACACTAGACTAGGAATAGACTGAGATGGCCCCAAGTCAGGTCTGTAAGACAGGATCCTGAAGGCCGGGGGAGCATATGCTGCAGGGCTTGAGTGTTTGCACACAAGTTCAAAGAGGTGGCTTCTGGGAGCTCAAGTGTGGAGGGGGACCACTGTGTCCTTTGTAGGGACTGGACTGTGTAGGCATCAGCAGACATGTAGGCAGACAGCCCAGCCTGACGGTACTGAACTGGCCATCGGCAGCGACACCTTGTGGCAGCCTTGGGGATGAGGGGATGAAAACAAGGTGGCCAATCAGTGGATGAGACGCCCTAGATTTGGAGTTTGCAAGTAACCTTTTGATTAACTAAAGCTTCAGGATTTTTGGACCATGGGAAGGGAAATCTAGAGGGAGATACTAGATTTCTTGCTCCAGTAAGCATAGTAGGAAGGCATGAAATTAGTTGGTGAAACTAGAGATGTGACTGTTTCCCGGGCTAATAAAATGGGTCCTGCCTGGTGGACACGTGGGAGCTCATTTCACCCTCATAACAAATCTTCAAGAGTGTGTTCTCCCAGGCCCTCATGAAGCTGCACAGACACCCTGTGCACCGACTCCTGTAGCTCTGGTCTCGTCCCCTGTTAGCTTTGACCTACTCGCTCTCACCCAGCCCCACCGATCTGCATTCTCATGTGTGGACAAGCCGAGTGCTTTCCCACCGTGAGGCTTTTGTATCTGCAGTTAGTTCCCTGTGCCTGGAGTGCTCTTTCCCAGACCTTCTTCACAGGACACACTCACATGTGTACCTTAAATGGTACCCTTTCAGGAAGTTTTCCTGTTCACGTTCCTTCCTCCAACTTAATCTCGGTCCCATCACCCTCTGTGACCCTGAAGTGGTCTTTATTCCTTTGTGGTTTGCCTGGTTAGAGGCTGTTTCCTCCACTGGACTGTAAGCTCCATCACAGTGACTTTGTGAGTGTTACTCAAGGTCATATTCCCAGGGGCCTCAACAGTGCCTGGCGCATAGTAAGCACTCTATAAACATTTGTGCAGAGAGTGAATGAGTCCTCATCTTACAGACGGAGCGCTGAGGGCAGAGACATGAAATGGATCTTCCACAGTTACACAAGGTGGCAGGTGCTCTCACTGTTTCCCATGTAGCCTAACCCTTACCTCTGAGTGTCTGCTCATCCACACAAGTGCCTTTGATGACTTTGCTCAGCACATGACACATGGAGGTCTGGGCGAAGTCACACCTCCGCCGGGGAGCGTCCCTCTCTTGGGGACTGACGTTTGTCGGTGGATAGCTCGTGCTCACAGTGTGTGAGGGCTGGTCATGCACATCTTCCCCCAACTCCTTGTTCAAGGTCATCACGTTGGTAGTTTGAAGTCAGCCAGGGTGGGGATGTTTACACCATGGAAATGAGCAAGCAGTACATATCAGGGTCTCTTTCTTTTTCTTTCTTTCTTTTTCTTCCTTTCCTTTCCTTTCCTTTCCTTTCCTTTCCTTTCCTTTCCTTTCCTTTCCTTTCCTTTCCTTTCCTTTCTTTCCTTTCCCCTTCGTTCCTTCCTTTTTTCTTTCCTTCCTTCCTTATTTCCTTATTTCTTTTCTTTTTTTTTTTTTTTGGAGAGTCATTCCTTGAACGTAAACCAGCCCATGACTAGATGTGTTTCACCCTTTGCCTCTCTGTCTCCCAGGGTTTCCCTGCAGGATTCAACTCGCTAGATGATTCGCTTTCCACTGTCTGCCTCCCCTCCCTCGTCTTGCTTCTGTACCCCGTCTCATTTTCTTCCTCAATAAACCACTTGCACTCGCATGCTTGTCTTAAGGGAGATCCAAACTAAGGTGCACAATAAACAAGTGATGGGGCCACATTCAAAACTAGACCCATGAGACTCCAAACCCAGGCATGTTTCACTGGCATCCCCTGACTCTCCGGTCTTCCTCGCTCTTTGCTTTTCAGGGTGGCAGACATTCTCTGGATGTGGCGGCGGGGTGGGGGGAGGGGTGCTCTCAAGGAGTGAGACAAATGCGTTATATTGTTGAGATTACCTGGCGATTAAGAAGTTACCCTTCTTATGTTAAGGGCTGCCTTAATTAGAACATGAGAAAATCTAATTTAGTTAGTGGATGAGGTATGTTTGTGTATGTATATATATATACATACATATATATACATATATATGTATATACATATATATACATAAACATATACATATGTATATACACATATATACACGTACATACACATACCTATACATATATATGTATACATATACATATACATATACATATGTATATATGTATGTATATGTATATGTATATGTATACATATATATACACACACATATGTATATACACACACACATATATATATATATACACACACGTATATACACATACACAATGTATACATATGATTTTAAGACACAGTCATGGTTTCTATAGAACTTTTAGGCATCAAGACAGATTTTATTGCTCTCTTGTGGAATGAGCCACACCATGCTTCCATTTCATGCTTGTTATAATTTACTGTGTATAGTTTCCAACTCTTTCTAAAGACTGCTTTGAATATTCAGGGGCCTCACTAGGTGATTTAACAGATTTGACACACTGATGATGGTATTAGGTGCAAACTGACAGACCCTCAGCTAAAAAGATGCCGAAAGGCAGACTAGAAAGAGCTTAGGCTTCGGAGCTTTGAATTGATCAGGACACATTTGATCACAATGGAGAGAGACTCAGCTTGAACCGGCCCTAATGCCTCAGGAAATTGGCAAAGAAGAAGAATGTGTCAGGAAATCGGCAAGTTCATGGATGTAGCATTAGCTTTAGGTATGGCTGGATCAGGGGTTGCTTGCTTAATGAAGTGTCTTCCCTCACTAGATTATAAGCCCCATAAGGACAGCAGCCTTCTCTCTTCTATTCATTGCCGTATTCTCCATTATATAGGACAATGCCTGGCATATGGTAATAATAATAACAAATATTTACATTGTGCTTTGTAAGGAGGTAACAGTGTTGTAAGTGCCCAGCACATATTAGCTCATTTAATCCTCTCAACCCAATGAAGTAGATAAGTATTATGTTCCTTATTTTTGTAGATGGGGAGACTGAGGCTCTGAGAAGTCATACAGCTAATTAGCAGGGGAGCTGGGATTTGGACAGAAGTCCTCTTGCTCCAGAGCTGTGCTTGTAACTCCAGTGCTGTATCCATTCAGTACATAGTTGTTGATTGAATGAATACATGTGTAATGATACAACTTGCCAGATAGAGAATATTCAGTAACTACTGGTGATGGTACTTATTTGGGCAGCCTTTGTCTTCTGGGTCCCATTAGCTCTGGGTCCTGGCGTCTACCATCTTCCGGATTCAATTCAGCATGGTTTGCCCTGACCAGGGGATGTTAGAGAGTCAGAATAGGTCATGCCCAAGGAAATGAGGCTGGAAATATTTGTAGAATCCTTTTTCTTCTGAATGAGGAATTTGGGGGTTATGGGTAGATAAATCTCAGCCTGGGTTTTGAGAGGTCTTGACAGAATTATCTGCTGTAACAACAGAGTCTGACAAATGGGAAACACTTGGAAGGAAAACATCCCCAAACCACACTTTTTAATACGTCTTTCTGGACAACTGTAGGTAATTATACATCTCCCCTCCCCACCTTTGTGTTGGAGGCCAGATGCAAGACACCTGGTGCTATCTGGACGGGAGTAAAACATGGTGAGGTCGTTTCAGCCCCAGGGTAGTCTCGCTGCTGCTCACCAAGTATTCCCGGGCCTCTGTCTTTTGGGCAAACGGAGGGCCCTCCATCCCCCAGCAGCATTGGACATGACCATGTGACTGGCTTTGGCCATTGACAGAGGCACGGGAGTGACAGTTGTCATTTTCAGGTGGAAGCTTTAAGAGCCAGTATGGGAGGCACCGACTCTCTTTTCTCTGCCGCACGTACTGGCAGCATTCCAGATAGTGGCTGCTGTGTGTGCTTGGGTCTGGGAGGGAGGTCAGCACCGAGCAGAGCCCCCGCCTGACCTGGGAAGAAAGTGCAGTAGTGAGAAATAAAATTTTGTTGTTTTAAGTTATTGCCCCTCAGGGGTTGTCTATTACTGAAGTATAGCCTTGCTCATCTTGGTAATAAGCTGTTAGGCATGCAGGAAGTGGTCATTGAATTCAAAGAGGGAAGGGTAGAGGAATGATCACAGACTTTCAAATCAGAGGGATCAAGGTCAACTTTCCAGTCGCTAGCTGTGCGACCTTGAATAGACTCGACCCTCTCTCAGCCTTGCTCTACCTTCTCATCACTGAAATTGGAGTCATAAGAATGCTTCATGGGGGTGCCTGGGTGGCTCAGTTGGCTGAGTGTCCGACTCTTGATTTTGGCTCAGGTCGTGATCTCGGGGTTGTGGGGTCAAGCCCCACGTTGGGCTCCGTGCTGAGTGTGGAGCCTGTCTTAAGATTCTCTCTGTCTCTGCTTCTCTGCCCCTCTCCCCGACTTGTACTGTCTCTCAAAAACAAACAAACAAAGAAACAAAATGCTTCATGGGATTATTTTGAGTATTAAAATAGGAAACCTGTAACAGAGTAGATGATGATGAACGTTAGCTGTTATTTTTGCTATTATATAGCAAAGAGTAGATAACTTTGACTGTTTTTTTAAAAACCCGTCAGTGAAGGACAGAGTGGCTTAGTTAAGCAAACTCTGTAAGAAAACAGTGATGGTTTTAATTCTCCTCTATTCTCCATTTATGGCCAGGATTTGATGGTCACATGAAGGCTGAAGGCTTGAGGACCGAGACACCTGGATATAGACTCACCTCCCGTTCTTCCCATCAGTGTAATTAATTGTTTTAGGACATCCTTGCTACCGCATTCTGCCCAAATTCATCCAGCCTTGGAGCGTTTATGGCCCTGGTCATGACTTAGCTTCCCCTAAGTGTCTTTAAAGTTACATAATGGGATATACAAAGTCAAAGCTGTCTTGGTATCAGAAAATCAGAGGTGCTCGGAAATAACTAGAATGTCTCTGTAGATGTCATGCAGAACATACTACTTTGGCAGAAGTGGATCCAGGTTTTGTGGGGCCTGAAGCTGACACAATTTGGTGACCTCTCTTTAGGAAAAATAAACAGACTTGTGAGTGTAAAATTAGACACAGAAGAGAATACTTGTTTGGAATGAGAAAATACAGCAAATCCCTGGAGCCTTTGATATTTACATTTCCACTCTTCTGAGATCTCTGTAGGTAATTAATCAGAAATGTGAATCTGGAGGTGCTTTCGTCTTGCAGCCCGGCTTTCCCTTCCCACGGGCACAGCATGAGGGGGACCCCTGCCAGAGAATGGTCCAGAAGCCTAAGCTTCATTAACGTCATGGTAAATTCGCCTGTGATCTCCAGAGAAGTAGACAACCGAGTTCTCCTCTGAATATTGCAAAGAAGGATGCATATGTGTCCGTGTTTGTGAGACCTGAATGTATGCGTAAACCTGGCCTAATTTTCTTTTGGGGTGAGTGTGAAGCTTTGGGTTGCTCCCTCTCAGCATAAAAGCATTTCCCCAAGTCATAAAATATTCTGTCCTTTCCTTTCCTTCCATCACCTTGCCTGACATCAGGGTTTGTCATCCTGTGCTTCACACACACACAGACACGTGCACGCGCGCACACACACACACACACACACACGCACACCCGCATTCCTGCCATCAGAGAGTGGCGGGTCCCAACGGCCCACCCTTGGTAAATCCTCGACCGGTATTTTAGTGCAGCTCTGTTCCTTACCTGACACCTTTCCATGTCTGGGCTGGTTTCCTTTTTTTTTTTTTTTTTTTTTTTGCTTTGCCAACACTCTAGTTAAAATATGATTTAGAACTTCTTTCCATATCAAAATACAGGTAGGGTTCTGGGTGACAAACACCTCGTCTATATTTGATTTGGAAGCTTCTCCTACCTGTAGATTGTTTTTTTTTTTTTTTAATTTTTTTTTTTTCAACGTTTATTTATTTTTGGGACAGAGAGAGGCAGAGCATGAACGGGGGAGGGGCAGAGAGAGAGGGAGACACAGAATCGGAAACAGGCTCCAGGCTCTAAGCCATCAGCCCAGAGCCTGACGCGGGGCTCGAACTCACGGACCGCGAGATCGTGACCTGGCTGAAGTCGGACGCTTAACTGACTGCGCCACCCAGGCGCCCCAGTCACCTGTAGATTGTTAAAGTGACAGGGTGTTCATGCAACAAGTTTCCCCAGTGGGCATGGAGGGCCTGGTGGTGCCGAAACCAAAAACAAACCAGGGTCCCCGGGTGAACGTCGGTTATTCGTGCCCTGCTATCAGCATGGAAGCAGCATCCACTGACTCTGTGTTCTAAAAGTCTTTGTGTGTGTGTACCTACTGTCTGCCGGGAGCTGATAGAAGTGCTGATGGGTTACCACATACCGGGGCTGCGGGGACGAATACCAAACACAGGCTGGGCGGCGTAAACAACAGAAATTTATTTTTCTCTGGAGGCTGGCTGTCTGAGATCAAGGGGTTGGCAGGTTTTGTTCTTTCTGAGGCCTCGCTCCTTAGCTTGTAGGTGATTGCCTTCTAGCTGTGTCCTCACATGGCCTTTCCTTTGTGCGTGCGAGCCCCTGGTGTCTCTCTGTGTCCTAACCTTGTCTACTTATGAGGACAGCCAGTCCGCTTGGACTAGAGTCCCACCCAAAGAGCCTCATGTTAACTTAATCACCTCTTTCAATGCTGTGTCTCCAAATTTGGTCACATTCTGAGGTTAGGGCTTCAGTATGAATTTTGGGGTGGCCACAATTCAGTCCATAGCCACCACCCTGCCTCTGACCATGTGAGAGCTGGCTGGATTTTAACAGGCCCACTCTTCCCCACACTTTTTGTCTTATGGAGGGTGACCTAATTAGTGCTCATCTGAACTTCTTCTCTTCCTTTATTCCCCATCTCTGTCTTCCCCAGCACTACGAGAAGAGGTCATATGTCAGTGTCATAACAGTGGGGAAGACTGTGGGCCCTTATTAGCTCAGTGACCCTGGGCAAGTCATTTCACTTCACTAAGGTCAGTTTCCCTTTTTGTAAATTGGGGGTTGATATAAGTACCTCCCACACTGTAGATGGGATTAGGTGCACTAATGGGCATAGCACATTAAATGCTCACTGAATTCTAGCTACTATTCATAGGGTTATTTTGGTTGCAAAGGACAGAAACTCATTAGAAGTAATTTAGACAATAGAAGGGGACTTTACTGACTCCAATAATCAAATCTGGGAGGGGTAGGGGTGGAGTTAGAGGGACAACCAGAAGTGTGTAATAAACCATCCCCCTGTGCCTCCCATACCTGTTTTCATCGTGGTGGCTTTGTTTCTTCAGATTGCTTTCCTATACTTAACTAGAACCATGGCTCCAGTAACCTTTTCTGTTGCAGAATGGAAGAGACTTCACATGGCTACAATGTGAAAAGTGCCAGGGAGGGTCGCCTGGGTGGCTCAGTCGGTTAAGCGTCCGACTTCGGCTCAGGTCATGATCTCGCCGTGCGTGAGTTCAAGCCCCGCATCGGGCTCTGTACTGACAGCTCAGAGCCTGGAGCCTGTTTCAGATTCTGTGTCTCCCTCTCTCTCTCTGACCCTCCCCCGTTCATGCTCTGTCTCTCTCTGTCTCAAAAAATAAATAAACGTTAAAAATTTTTTTTAAAAAGTGAAAAGTGCCAGGGAAATACTCTCATTGGCTAGGCTTAGTTCACGTGGTCACCTGTGTGGCCAGATCAGAGGCCAACGTGCAGGTCCCAGGAAAGCTTCTTAGAGCAGGGGCTGCTTGGTAGGTAGTAATAACGGATGCCTCCCATCTCATCAAAATGTTCTCCGCATTGTGGCTGGCACTGGGTAGAAAGTAAACAAGTTCCCCCCTTTTCCCTTTTATTCTCCTTCACGCCCACTTTCTATTACACAGAAGAGTAATCCAGAAAAGAGAGTCCGCTCAACTGAGGGACTTGAGTAGTGAGGCAAGCAGCCTCTTAAAGAGCAGTAAGGAAGATTGGGGGCTGACGCCAGTGTGGGCTCCAGAGGAGAGGCCATCTGAACTCAAATCAGGCACGTGTATCTCTTCCTGAAGATAAGACACATTCTAGGCCACGATTCACATTTAAGTTTGGAAAGCTAATTGGAAATCGGCATGAAGGGTTTTGGCAGTTGCTCATACGCTTTGACCTCTCATGTTTACTTCTGGAGTGTCAAGAACTATGGAGGTCTGAGTTACTACCCCGCACACAAGTGAGCAAATTATCCTACCACAGTTTTCGTGGATGCAGGCAGAAGGCATGAGACTCCAGGGTCACAGTCAAAGGACTTTATTATTCCTGGCAGGGGGAGAAGCATGTGCCAGTTCCCTGGGCTCCTAAGGTCCTCGGAGGTGACATGGAGGTAGATTCAGGTGGACAGCATACACACAGTAGGTTGGCATCTTAGCCGAGGAATCCCAGTCTTTTCGTAAAGATGCTGCCCGATCTTTGCCTTGGAGGGAAGCATGTCCTTGATCATCCCGGTCAGCAAGTCTGCTTTCCGCTCTATTACGTCTGTCTTCCTATGCTGTTAGCTGTACAAACATCCCTGTAAAGATAGTCGGGAGCAAAAACTGTTGCAAGATGTGCAGAAGCATGAGAGACGCATAGACAGTTGTCTTCTAATAAGGAGACTCTTCCCTAAGGAAAGTATATCTGAAAGATGAGCAAAAATTTATTCGTAAATAACCAAAAAGTCCCACATTAACTGTGTGGTTAAGCAGGCTGTTGTTCGAAATATTCTGCTGTTTCTAAAAATGTTCTGAAGGCCTTGGAATGGCAAGTGGAAATGTTCACCTTAAAACATAAAGTGTTGAGTAAGTTCAGCCTACAAATTGAATATATGTTTTTGTTAACTATGTGGGACAATCTATTGTAGACAATAATTCGAAGGAAATTTGCTGAAATCTTGATAGTCTTTTTCTGGGCAGTGAGTCCAGGGGAAATTGTGGTTTTTTTTCCCCCTTTTGCATTAAAAAAGTTTTCAGTTTTTTTTTTTATAATGAACATGTATTACTTTTATAACAGGAAAAAAAAACCCCAAGACAATATGACTTTTTTTCCCAAATAAAATGATTTTGAAAGCAGTGCCTAGCATTCACAATTTGGCAAAAACAGGGGAGGGAAGCATGAAATAAGTAGGGAAAAAGGTTTCAGTTAAATTAGATGTCCAATTAAGCAATTTGCTTGGCTGCAAAGTATCTTTTTGACAGACAATTAGTTCTGGGCAAGTCAAATGTTTCAACAGTGTGTTCTTATGGGGCAATTAAAGTAATTCATATTTGATGTGCAGAAGTGTTGTGGTAATTGGGAAACTTTCCTGAATGGCAGTTGAAGGCAGGCTTGTGGTGTTTTATTTTTCTTCCTTGAAGTCGTCCTGATTGAAGAAGATGTTAAGTCATTTCCTTGACAAGCTATGTAGCTGGAGCTGCTAAGGGGACTGGTGGATAGTGGAGTAGAATTTCCTATTGGCTAGAGGAAGTTGTGTTTGTGGAAGAATACAAGGTTCGACAGTAACAACGTTAGCAACATTCGTTACGGTATCATCAGCATTTATACAGTATCCACAAATAGTTATCAACAACATTCAATGGAGATTTTGAGTGTTTATCCTGTGCCAGAACTAAGTAAACTAAGCACTTTCTATATCTGTTGTTTTCTACAACTATACCATGCAGTAGATTTGATTGGGGTCTCCCTATTACAGACGAGGAAACTGGGCCAGAGAGGTTAAGTGACTTGTCCAAGGGCACACAGCACATCAGGGATGTTGCTGAGATCTGAGTCCATCAGTCTGACTCTGAAGCCCTTGTTCATACATTCTTGGACTTATGTACTGGGATTTCTTGGAAAATAATAATGCTTTATAACTTTCTCTACTTTCCTGGATAAAGTAATCTGACTTTCACCCCAGGGCAAGGAAGGTTATACTGTACATGCTTCATTTGAGAGAGAAAAAAGCTGACACACAGAATGGATTAGGAAGTTCTGTAAGCCATGCAGTTAAAGAGTAGAAAAATTCTATTTTGAAGTAGCAGGGCCTTGACATCAATGCTGTTGGTAAATTTTAATTGATAATGTCTTTTGTAGTCCATGGAATTGGATGAGAGGTGAGGTGCTGTATTAGCCAAACTTTTACACTTACCTCTTGCTCCCATTGCAAGCAACTCCCAAGTCCACAAATACTACTGGACTTCAGATATGGCTGGGTCCAGGTGCTTAGCTGATGTACTCTGGAATCTCTCCGATCTGTAGCTGTCAGCTTTCAGCTCTGTTTTCATTCATGTCGATTCCATTATCAGGTTCTTTCCGGTGTCATCAGTAGCTCCCAATTTATCTTAGTGAAGCTTAATACAAAACTTAGAAAAAGAACTTATATTACCAAGAGTCTTGACAGAAGCTTTGGGGCTGACCTCATTGAACATTAAGGCTCATGTGCCCATCCCTGAACCAGTTATTGTGGCCACGGAAGTAGAAGATGGTGATTGGTCAGTCCTGGTCATGTGCTCACACTTTGTGCCAGGGGATGGTGTCAATTCTACCCAAACTACATGGATGAAAAATGAAAGAAATATTTTTTTGCCCCAAAGAAAGTAGAGATGCTGTTACCAGTGAAGGAGAGGATGCTAATTGGGTAAAGTAACGGTTGTATTTGTAGCCAGCCTGGAATATTAGAAAGAAGCTTACATAGGGAATCAGAAGGTCTGCTTGTCTGTTCCTAGCTCTGGTGGAAACTGGCTGTGTGACTGTCCTCAGTCACTTACCCTCTCTGGGCCCCAGTTTCTCTAGCTGTATGGTAAAAAGGGTGGCCTGGCGGGGGGTCTGATGTTCAGTCTTATTTCAGGGGTTTCTGAGCGTCTGGTCTTTTGATTTGCAAGTAGCAAGCACTCAACAGACAGGATAATCTTCTTACTGACTTAGAGCTTTCTTTTTGAATGTCAGCTTTTGTTGTACGTCAGTGATGCTTATTCTCAGGGTGGGAAGAGTCATTTTATTAAAACAGGTGTGTACCCTGGTAGTTGAAATCAGATGCTTGCAAGGTTTTGTCAGCTTCTTGCCTTGGGGTTTGAGATTGGGGCATGCCTGCCTTGATTGGTATTTCTGGTCACGATGTCTCAGCTGCTCCTGGGAAGCAAGAGCAGAATCTATAATAGCAGACTTAATCAGCAGATGACATTTGGCAGTTGGTTGATTGTGTTGGAATTTTTGCTGCTGATCTCATTCTATCTTTTTTGTTTGTTTGTTTGTTTATTTGGAGAGAGACAGAGTCAGCACAAGTAGGGGAGGGGCAGAGAGAGAGGGAGAGAAAGAGAGAGAGAGAGAGAGAGAGGCTCTCAAGCAGGCTCTGTGCTGTCATCACAGAGCCCAACATGGGACTCACTCTCATGAACTGTGAGATCACGACCTGAGCCGAAACCCAGAGTCGGACACTTAACCAACTGAGTCACTCAGGCGCCCCACTGCTGATCTCATTCTAGAGAGTAGTTTGTTTAGTTGTGACTTGTTTTAGTCTTAGAGAGAAAGGAAAGAAGGCACAAGGTTTGGGGGGAAAGACTGCTAGCATTAAGGGAGTCCCTTAGTCCCTTAAGAGCTGATACAATTTTACATCACCTCCTGGGAGGCCCATGATGGTGTCTTCGTATGACAGATGAGGAAACTGAGTTTAGACATATTGGGCTGTTAGCATATCAGAGTCATGTCTTTTCTTGATGTTAATTCAACAAATATCTGCTAAGCTTCCCCTATGTGCTAGGTACTATTCTAAGTGCTGACAATGCAGGAATAACAAGACAGACCCATTCCCTGTACTCACGGAGCTCATAAAAGAGTCGGGGAGGCCAACAATAAATAAGCAAATATGTAAAGATTTCCAAGACTAGGAAGTACTGTGAATAAACCAACACTGGCAACACTGATGGAGACTGTCTGAGGTAAGGAGTCAGAGTGCCCATAAATGGGGTGGAAAGATCAGGGAAGGCATCTATGAGAATGTGAGCTGACACTTAAAGGATGAGATTCAAACAGCTGGGAAAGATGTCTGAGCAGAGAGTAGGACAAGTGCAAAGGCCCTGAGGCAGGAACAAGCTTGGGACAGAAAGAAGGGCACTGTGCTGGTGGAGGGTGAGAAAGGATAGTAAGCCCCAGTGATATTAGGGGACTTACGTGGTGGCCAAATCACACAGCCCTGGGAAGCTGTCGTGAGGAGTGGTTAAGAGAAGGTTGGCAGTATTTTTATGATTTGTTTTTTAATAGCTTTTTTGAGGTGTAATGTACCTACTGTAATTTTTATCTACTGTAACTGTGCAGTTAAATGATTTTCATTTGTTCATATGTAGATTTTCCAGTTTTGGAACATTTCTATCATACAAAAGGTCCCCCATGTCCATTTTTCTTCCTTCAATTGTGCTTCTATGTAGGCTTTAAGTCTTATAGCTATTAAAATAAATTCTATTTTTTCAAACTTTATTGAGATATAATTGAAATGTAACATTGTATAAGTTTAAGGTATACAACAGGATGATTTGAAACACATATTCAGCCATGTTGCTGACATCACTCCAAGAATAAGTTCTTTTGAAGTGCGGAACAAATCATTTGGTTGAGGAAGGGGTCAGTCTGAGCACTTCAACTGTGAAGTATTTTTACTGAGTGCAGTTTGGATCTCACAATCACTAGGCTCTGTTTTATAGATATGTGATGGTTGCACAGAGATGCTATAGAACCTGCTTGAGATCACACAGCCAATGGCTGAGAATCCAGGACTTAAACCTAGCTTAGGCCTTCTGACTTCAAGGTCAGTGCTTTTGTCTTCCACATCCTATTTCTATGTTGCTGATTTCTGGTCCACGTATACTAACCAATTGATTCCTGACACAGTTGCCTTTTGTATCCTTTCTCTGCCTCCTGGGGCACAGCCAGATACTACCAAGGCTGGAGATGAAAGGTTCAGCTGCAGAGTTTCCCTAACTTTGTCCAAAAATCTGTTCCCCACAGTGTTTGCACAAGAAGTAGGTAGGATGCTGGAGATGAGGGGATTTGGAAACTGAACACAAGCAGGCTATCATGAAGGCTCTCTTGTTCTCCAGGAGTGCTGGTGGGAAAGTTCAGGTCATGTCTTTGTTGAAGAAGTTCTTATGTGCAGGACTAGAGTTGTTCCAGGGTTCTGTGTGTGACTTTGCCTCAGTCGACAAAGGGGCCAAAGTCATCACCCTGCGTGGAGCCCTCTGGAACGTGAGTGAACAGTCAGTGTGGGAATCCTGTAGTGGCGGGGGGTGGGGAAGTGGGAGTGGGGGTGGGGGTGGTGTTCGTGGTGGTCAGGACCCAGCGGTGGGAGCTGGGATGGAATTAGACCCAAGCAGCCAGAGTTTGGAATATAAACGAGTGTGAACTGAGAGCCAAAAGCAGAATTTATGAGATGTGTTAGTGTGCTTCCTCTGAGGAACAAACTCCACGGTGGGATTAGACCTGCATGATTTTCATTAAGAAAAATATGTGTGACAGGGGTGCCTGGGTGGCTCAGTCAGTTTAGCATCCAGCTTCTGATTTCGGCTCAGGTCATGATCTTGCCATTCATGGGTTCAGGCCCCACTTCAGACTCTGCTTTGGTACTGTGGGGCCTGCTTGGGATTCTTTCTCTCCTCTCTTTCTGCTCCTCCCCTGCTTGCTCCCTCTATCTCACAATAAATAAATAAACTTTAAAAAAAATTTAAAAATAAGAGAAACACCTGTGACAGAGAATGCAGAGGGAGCTGGAGGCTGGAAGAGCCCTCCCACGGCACTGCAAGTGTGACACCTGGTGAAGGCGAGGGAAGGTAGTTAGGGCACAGTCACCATAGGGGGAGTCCTCAAGCCAGCTCTGGGGACAGGAACCTTGGAGCTCTCAGGAGGGAGTATGCCCGCCGTGCTCAGTCGTCATTGGGACCAGGCAGCCTATGGTAACAGATGCATTTCAAAACGCAGAGCCCAGCAGCTGGGGCTTCTGGTCAACCACACCCCCTGTAGTGGGGAGTCTGTCACTCATTGTCAGGGCCACTGCTGACCCATGAAATGTAGGGCAGCCAGAAGAGTTGATTTGGCTCACACAGTGTTTACATTGATCAAAATAGTTGCCAGCATTCAACAGTCTGTATATTTTATATCAAAAACCCCTGAATATTTTGCTTCTCTTTAAAAAAAAAAAAGAGCGGCAGTATGGCAGTATTCCATTTCTGTTTCCCCCGGTTGCCCGGAATTGAGTCCTTGCTGTCTCCTTTCTCCATAGATGACGCATGTGCTCTGCACTTTGCCACAGTCCCCACCAGGCCCTGTTGTCCTGTCTTCTTCATTTGTTTGTATTACATATGTGCCCTCTGTGGGCATTTAAGTTTGCTACTGTGGCCTTAAAGCCGTCTGAGAAATGAAGCTATGAGAGTCAGATTTAGCTGTGGAGTCAAATGGATAAGAACAAAGCTGGAGATTGGGAGACAAGGCGAGAGATTGACCACAAAAGAACAAAGCAGGACACCCGAGCCACAGAGCTCATATGCTTGCTGGAGAAGTCACCGAGAGCCGAGGAGGAGAGCAAAGGAACTGATTCTCATGGAGAAATCTCACTTGGGGTGGATGTGCGATCAGATGCATACCCTGCTTGTGTCACATCAGTCCAGGAGTCACCCTCTATATGTGACACTTGTTGAGAGCTGTGTCTCACCCCGTCCCTCCGGCCCAGCAGCGAGGACCAAAGTAGGTCTAGGTTTCTATTTGCCTAGTGCCCTTTTGTTCAGGTAGCACTCCTCCCTTCCTTGCGCTTCTCCACGGCTGCCAGCTGTCAGTCCTACACACCTCTCCTCCTGTGAAAGCCTGGGTGTCTTAGGCTGGGTTCCCCAGAAGCAGGCCCTGTGCTGAGGATTTGCATGAAAATAGTTACATGTGAGGTGACTCTAGGAAGCACCTGTGTGAGCATGAATGTGTGTTAAGGTTCTCCAGAGCAACTGAACCAATAAGATATATGTGAACATATACGTATTTGCTTATACTAGTATGTAATGCAGCATATACACATATTTATAATATAAAACATATAATACAATATGTACTTAACATAAGGAGTTGGCGTACAGAGTTGGCTCACACAATTATGGAGGCTTACTAGTGCTGAGATCTATAGGATGAGTTAGCAAGCTGGAGACCCAGGAGAGCCGTTAGCATACTTTTAGTCTGAAGGCTAGCAGGCTCAGGACCTGGGAAGAGCTTATGTCTCAGTTGGAATCTAAAGGCAGGGAAAGCCTGATATTTCAGCTCAAAGGCAGTCAGGCAGGAAGAGTCCTCTCTTACTTGGAGGTGGGTTGATCTTTTTGTCCTAGTCAGACCTTCAACTGATTGGGTGTGACCCACCACCTTAGGGAGTGCAATCTGCTTTACTCAGTCTACTAATTCAGATGTTACTATCATCCAGAAACAGTGTCACAGACACACTTAGAATAATATTTCACCGAATATCTGGGAACCCTGTGTCCCAGTCAAGTCCTAGATACATAAAAACCTTTATAGAGAGAAATGAGATAAGGGAATTTAAGCCGATATAGAGTGCAGTAATGAGCAAGCTACTTTCATGGGCACCTGGGCCTCAGTTCTTTTGGTGAGCTGTGGTTGATGGTGTGGAACATACCTCAGAGTATCCCACGTGGTAGGAAAACTGAGCTACTCCTCTTCCGTTGCCCATCTGACATTGCCTGAGGAGTGCTGCTAGGGACTTTCACTTCCTATAACTTGCCTTGGACAAGAACAAGTCCTCAGGTGGAGAGGCTCAAGTGCTTGCAGTGGGATGCCTTTGGCTTGTATGAGAGTGATGAGGGTCCGGGGGACATAGATGGGCATTGCCAGCATCTGCTATGATGGGCAAATGGCACATGCCTAGTTCATCCGTCTGTTGGACCATGGGGCAGCACACAGCATAAGCAGGGTCCATCAGGATCTCCCTCGGGGATTAATTTAATTTATTATGGTCCTAAAGAGGAGGATGTGAATATGGGACTGTCAGCATCTATTTTTCCTCCCACAGAGAGCGATGGAGAATAAGGCTGAGCAAAGACAAAGGACAAAGGAGAGAAAGTCTGTGTCTTGGTGGCTGTGAGTCTTGTTTCTAGTCCCTGGAGCTCTGGCTCTTGTCCCTCCCTTATCTTATGTAAACTACCACCCCAGCTGGATAACCCAGTGTGTTCCTTCCTTGGTTAATTTAGCTAGAGTTGGATTTCTGGGCGTGCAATCAAGAGCTCTTACAAACAGTAATGGCAGGGTGGAAGGTGGGGGCAGTGAGAGGGAGATTAGATTGAGAGAGAGATTGCCCTGGGCCTAAGAGCTTTCTTTACTTATTAGCTCCCAGTGCCTGAGATTTAAGGCACTGGAAGGAAGATGAGTTTATGGTGGAAATTTGTAACCGACCATTAACTAGAATGGCACATCTAAGTCCCTGTGCCTGACCAATTGTTAGGTCTTAACGAAACAGCGATAAAAAAAGAAATTTTAGTTTCGGCACTTAATTAGCCATTCTTTTCCTTCCTGACTTTTAGCTTTATGACTTTAGCTTCTAGGATAGGGTTTTATTGCGCTCAAGTACGAATTAAGCCCAAACAAGGACTCTCCCTGTTTTTGCTTCTTCAATTTAAATTTAGTCTTTGTAGGATGACACAAAGTGCTACATTAAATGTCACATGTAAGGACTGTAAATTTTTTGAAAGAGAGAGAGATGTAAGCATTCATCATTGTGATCTCTCTTCTAAACACTACAGGAACTCATATTAATTTAAAACAAAATCAAGTTAATACTGTTGTTTGTTGCCTTGAAAAAAAGGTTTTGTCTGAAGTACTCTGACAATAGGCACCAAAATGTGCATTGATGAAAAATAATAGTAGCCGTCATTTGGTGGAAATCTGTTAGTACCCTGCTAGGTCCTTGATATCAGTATCTCCAGTCATCCTGAGAAGCTTTGAGGATGGCTGATCTCCAGTTTCCATTGAGGAAATGGCAGCTCAGAAAACACTTAACCCAAGCCACAAAGATAGAAAAGATAGGTCTGGGAGCCAGTTTGCATTAAGACCCTTGGGATTCCAAAAATCTACATGCTTCCCTCTTGCAAAGGGTGTGTTTTATGCGTATGATGGTGTAGGTGGTGGTGTATGTGATGTGTGTTTCAGTGCTGGACATCGTGTCAGGTACTGCACACAGTAGGCACTCAGCAGTGCTTGTGTTCGGTGAATTGGGAAAGTGTGGGTAACAAGCCTCCTGAGACTGAGGGGGACTTGATCTTTCTGTTACGTCTGAGCAAGGGTTTGTTAAGTAAAGTGATTATATGTGTGTCTACATGGAAATTATATGTATGCCCCTAAAGAAAACAAGGGTTCTTTCCTTCTTTCTTGAAATTCAAGGTAAAATAAAGAGCCGCACAGACATCTACCCCAAGTCCTCTTTTTTAATGAGGCAGTGTGTAAATATAGTATAAGAAGAGGGACTAATCGCATCTTGCCCTTGCATGGCACTTTATAGTTTAGAGAGCATTTTCTCACCATGTCCCTTTCGATCGGTCCAGCAGGCCTGGGAGGTGGAAACGAAGGTGTGGAGAGATTGGGGCACTTGCCCCCAGATGACACAACAGTTAGGAGCCCAAACTAGGACTTGAGTGGGGTTTGTCTGACTCACAGTTCACACTTCCCGAACAAGGTTTTGGAGTGGTATAAAGCTCTCTTGAGAAAAACAACTGTTTTTCAGGCATTTATAGCCACTTTAGCAGCACTCAACTGCGTGCCTCTGATCTATATGCTAATTTTGGATACGCCTTATCTCTTAAATAATCCAAGGGTGTGCATGTGGATGCTTCTTGATTTGAAATCCTCATGTACTTGTAACTAATGGGGTTGTAAAACGTGCCCCAGAATTTACACTTCCTTCCTTCAGCCTGATTTTGCCCAGCCTTCCACCGTAGCAGGGCCAACCCACCCCCAGCCCCGCTTCTGCTCCTCATTGTCTAGAGGGAAGGCACAAAGCGAGGCACTTAGGTTTTTTCTCCAGAATGTCGGAGCCCAGGGTAGGCATATGGGAGAGAGTGGAAGAATTTGAACTGGAAGAAACATTTCTCTCTTTTCTTTCTTTTTTAAAAATGTTTATTTATTTTTGAGAGAGAGAGAGACAGAGTGCAAGTGGAGCGAGGGCCAGAGAGAGAGAGAGAGAGTGAGACACAGAATCCGAAGCAGACCCCAGGCTCTGAGCTGACAGCACAGAGCCCGATGGAGGGGCTCAAACCTCTGAACTGCAAGATCATGGTCGGACGCTTAACTGACTGAGCCACCCAGGCGTTCTTGGAGGAAACATTTCTAATTTTCTCTTCTCTTGAGCATAGGAAGTTATATGCTGTCTTGAGGGTGTGTATTCGCTTTGCTTTTTTTTTTTTTAAATAAAATAAGGCAAAGGCAAAACAACAAAAAATGAGAGAGTCTGTCTTTAATTGGAATAATCAGCCATGTTCTAAAGGTGGAGCACCTAAGCCCGAAATCAGTGGCCAGTGGCTGACATTCAGGACTAGCAGGCAGAGAGCTAATGCCCACTTTCTGTGGGATTATAAAAGTTGTACTTGTTCACTGTGAAGAATTTGGATTCTAGGGAAATTGTTAAGAAAACAAATGTAAAGTTTTATCAGTCTCTTATCAGCCATTGGGCTGGTTGGTCAGAAGTCATTATTGTTATAGACATTAATTGCTTACTGAGAATTAACTTCTCAAAAGCCCTTTCCGTGGTGATGATGGCTAACATTTATTGAATGGTTGCTCTTTGCCAAGTACCGGCTATGAGCTAGACATAATACGATCTCACGCATACTTTTATTTTCATTATCTTTCAGGTGAATAAACATGCTCAGAGAGGGTAAGAACTTGTCCACGGTCACATAGGAACTGAGTTGGGGAGGCTAGGGTTTGGGTTCAGACGGTCAGACGTTGAACCCCAGGGTCTGCCTTACTTTATCGTCCCTGTACTGTTCAATGGGTAGTTCATCTTGGATTTGAAGGGGAGAGCGTGGGAGAGAAGTCAAAGGACCAAATGGAGAAACAGACAGCAAGGACACCAGTTCCATTTGCTGATGGTGAGCTGGGTTCAAAAGTAACAAAGCAAAGCTGATGGCTTCTCTTGAGTATTGCCACCCCCTGGTAGCCACTGTTAAGAGTCTGTGCCTTATTCTGACCCCGCCCCTAAAGCTAAGAACACAGGCAATCTCTTTTACCTGGAATCTTTAGAATTAATAGCATGTTGGCCCTCTGAGGGCGAACTGGGTTTTTAAAAAACGGTTGGAAGTTATTTGTGGCCAGCTCAAATAACTTGTATTTGTAACTTCCGTTGAAATGAAATTTACCTCATAGTATTGAGATCAATTTTCTTGTGCGATTCTGGAGAGCAATTAGCCCAAAGCAGTGGTTTTAGAACTTTTAACAAACTACTCCTAAGAAGAAGGGCGAATGCATTCCAGCTCAGCCGAGTATAGCCTCAAACAGTCTCACCAAGGGTGAAAATTCCTTTGAAGTCTCATGTTTTATCTTAGATATTTGTGAATTCTGCATTCTCCTTTGTGCCCTGCTTTGAATTACTTATGGAGTAGAGTCTATTGATGCTCTAGGAAGATGGTCATGTTTGTGCTTTATAGCTTTGCATGTCCCAGAGATACAATAGGGTTTCCCTGGGGTACCTGTGCCTCAGTTTGAGAAGCATGGCTCTTTTAGAGGGAGTCTCCAACTAGGATCTAGGCTGCTGGTTGTCCCTGAGGACATTCTCCCCCCTGCCCCCAGCTTTTAAATTCCAATGTTTTGAGTGTAGGAAATATAAAGTTAGAAAATGAAATATAAGAGGCATAGTGAAAAGTCTCTCTCCTATCCCTGTCCCTCATCTTTTCAGTGCTCCCCTGAGTTAGCCAGCTTCCAGGATGGCCTCATCGATCCCTGACTGCTGACATTCACACGCTGTGTCGTCCTCTCTCACTTGTAACAGGGTTAGTGTTTGTGACCAGTGCTGCAGAAGTGATGGCATGTCATTTTCAAGATTAGGCTATAAGAAACTGCACCTTCTGTCTTGAGGGATTCTTCTCCCTCTCCCTCTCCCTCTCCCTCTCCCTCTCCCTCTCCCTCTCCCTCTCCCTCTCCCTCTCCCTCTCCCTCTCCCTCCTTCCTCCTTCCTCCTTCCTCTTTCCTCCTTCCTCCTTCCTCCCCCCTCATCTCTCTCTCTCTCTCTCTCTCTCTCTCTCTCTTGCTCTCTCTCTCGGGGTCTCTTCCTTTGGAGGAGGCCAGCTGCCATATTGTGACAGCACTCAGGCACCCTAGGGAGAGGCCCATGTGGTGAGGAATTGGGGTCTCCAGCTAATAGCCAGGGAAGAAATGTGGCCTGCCAACAACCACGAGTGAGCTCAGAAGCTTATCTTTCAGCCCCAGACAACCTTCTGACGACTGCGGTCCTGGCCGACATCTTACCTGCAGCCTCTGGAGAGACCCTGAGCCGGAACCACCCAGCTAAGCTGCTTGTGGGCTCCGATCCACAGCCCCTGTGAGATAATAAATGTTTGTTGTTTTAAGATACGGTGTTTTAGGTAATTTGTTGGACAGCAATAGATACCTAATGCATTCCCTCTCAAGAGTTCCTTAGGTTCTTTCTAGAATTTAGATATGTGCATGCTAGCAAATATAAATACAAACTCTTCCCCCCTTTACTCAAAACAGTGTGCTGCACTTACTGTTCCATAGCTTGCTTTTCTCAGTATGATATTTTGGGGAGATATTAACTACATAGAAATAGTGTGTAGAGAATTCTTCTGCTTTTTTGCTTTTTTTTTTTTAAACAGCTGAATAGTATTCCATCAGACTGCTACACTATAATTTGTGTAGCCAGTTCCTTACTGATGGCATTTCCACTGTTTTGATATTACAGTGTTTTTGTGAGTAAGCTTGTACACATGTATGCAAGAGCATGTGTAGCGTCTGTTTGCCCAGGGTGAAATTTCTCAGTCAAAAGGGTATGAACATTTGTGATTTTGATACTGTTAACTTCCCTTCCACGGGGATTGTCCCAAGTCACGTGTTTTCTGCCCATCTCCTCAGCAGCATATGTGAATTGTTGGCTGCTGGTTGGACTTGAACTGATTCAAAAATGAAATTCTTCAGTTCCAATGAGCTGTTGAGGTACACATCCAAAGAATGTTTTGCTTAGGACTAAGGCAACCTTCCACATGTAAGTGGTTTTGAAATCTGGTATTCATAAGTGAGACTAGCGTGTGCTCGAGCTTGCTGAGATTACAGAATTCAAATTTTCTTTTAAGACTGGCTGCCACACACTATTTATCAACAATTGCACAGGCACCAAGTGGCAACAAGAGGCATATGGTCATCGGAGTCTCTTTCCCTGCAAAAATGAGCTGTGCGCACGTGAACATGTAAGAAATACAGTTTTCAGGGATTCCAGAAATAATTTTCAACAGTGGCAGCAGCATCATCGGAATAAGTAGGTACCTTCCCAAGGTGACGGTGCTTTACCATTTGTTTACAAGTACCCGTGATTGTAAGATCACTGATTTGAGAACAGCTCTTTGGGGGAAAGGAAACACTACATTAAATGCTCACATTGATTGTAAGATGACTGTGTTTTAGAAATGATGAAATGTGAACAAGCATGTAGCTTAGATTCATGGAAACGCAGTCACTCAATTCAACTCTGTTCAGTTTGACCCAGTTGAGTGCAAGCCTATACTCCCTTTCCTCTTCATTTCTTAAGAATCTCGTACAGGAAACGAGTAACTGAGTCAGTCTGTTCTGAGAATAACTGACCTAATGGGGCAGAGAGAGCTTGCACAGGAACCAGACAATTCTGGGTTCGAATGCTAGCTTTCACCATTTAGTACCTGGGAGATCCTGGGCAGATTACTTCTTTCACTGTTTTTGGGACTTGGTGTTCTCATCTGCAAAGTAGGGGTATTGACACCCGTCTCAAAAGGCTTGTATTATTTGGAATGTTTGTGGTTCCAAGTGCCAGAAACCCATCTCAAAGTATCTTAAGTGCAAAGGAGGAATTTATTGAGGGGATACTAGATAGTTCACAAGAACAAGAGGCCATAGAAAGACAGGATGGCCACCGGGCCTTGGAAAACTGGTTTTAGGATTGATGCATCTCCAGGGTTGTTTTGTATCTCTTGTGTAGAGCAGCATTCTCTCTGAAACACATTTTAAGTTTTATAATTTATTGGTTCAATGGTAGGAATGAGATGAATCCCATTATCTTGGTCCCAAGGTCCAAAATCCCAAAGTACTCTTTTGCCCAGCATGGGTGATGTGTCTATCCCTGGGTCAAGTAACTCTGTCGGGGGGTGGGGACGTGGGAAGTCCTTAGAAAAGAGGTGATGGGGCAGAAAATACCACAGATACTGAAACAGAGTTGCTGTTGAAGATCCAGTGTCCATAATATGCCTAGCCCATAGTAAATACTCAAGAAATGGCCAGTACTAATAAGAATGATAATAATGAATACTGATGGCTGGCATTTACTGAATGTTTTTTCCATGGCAGGCACTGTCTAATGCACTGTATGTGTGTATCTCATCAATTTAAAAACATTTGCATTTGTACTTCTTATCATTGGTAAATCTCTCTCCCCTCTTGGAACCTTAAAAATAGACAAGCCATAAATGACTTCCTGAGGGCTAGTGGACACAAAATGAGAAGAAGGAACACTTGAGTCCATGTTTCCTGTCCAGAGTTAGTGAGTTTTTGTTTTCTGTGCACGAAGGAGAGACTGTGATATTGGATGGCACTAAACTCTTTAAAGTAATTCCTATTCCCCCTGTTGGAAGTGAAGGGGCCACAGTGAATGATAAATGTGTTTGCTGCTCTTTTGGTGAAGGGAAGAGAGCCTGTACATCTGTGGGGGCAGCTTACCCATTTCGTCTGCCTAGGGCCGGATTTCTGGCACTCATAGAACTTCTTGGTTCTCTTGAGCCCCGAATCTACTTCAAAGTCAGAAAGCCCCACCCAAGACTTCTAAGCTGTGTGATTCCTGTGGGCTTTGGAGAATAGTTTCCCTTATGAGCAAAATAATGGTGGAAACTTGCACAGATGAAGGAGGCACACCAGAGTTTGGGGTAAGCCTGCTGCTGGTTGATGATGCTTGTGGCTGGGGTGGGATTAACTTTCCAGAGAGTTTTGGCTCCTCTGGGACTGGGAGTTCTAGGTGAAGGAGATCTTCTGCCTGTCCTTTCTCTGGATAGTATCTGAGCTGGATAGTTTGAATTTCCTCCTCCTGACGGACTCCATGACCTCACTCCTGCTGTACCCCCAGGATGCTGCCCGTTGTGGACTGCTTTACCTGGACTCCCGCACTCTCTTGTGGCTGGTTGCACTTGACCAACAGAGGACCCTCATAGGACAGTACAGGGTGGGGGGACAGAGAGGTTGGGGTGTTTATTCCTCTGGTTCTTCCCAGTTGAGTTCCCACGGGTTGCCTGCATCTCTCTCCTGAAGACCACAGCTCCTGCCAGGCAGCTGTCTCTGACTTGGGTTCCACGTGTGTTTCTTCTCCTTTGCCCTCCAGGACTAGGGGTGGAAACGGCTCCTCACAGTTGCTATTTCTGGGATAGTACAACATTCTGGTTCAGTTACATCATCAAAGACCTGGACTCTTGCCATCTTTCTGCTCTGGCTTGTAGAACATGGCCTTTGTCCCAGTCTTTTCCCTCCGTGTTCGCAAGATGGCTGCTATAGTGCCAGACATCACCGTGTCGCACAACAGTTCCAAAGACAAGAGAAAACTTGTCTCTGTTGTATCCCTTTTTAACCGCAAGAAGAATTTTTCCCAAAGCTCCCAGCGTACTTCCATCAGCTCTCAGAGGTCAGAGGTGGTCACATGCCTGTTCCTATGTCACTAGAAAGGGAGGGCCAGTTTTACCATGACTGCTTTAGATCAGTCAAGATTTACTCGTTGGAGCCCAAAGGGGCCTGAATTCTGAATCATGTGACTGTTCAGTACCTAAAAATTGGGGTTCCTTTAACAAAGAAGAAGGGGCTCTTTCTTTGATATGCAATAGCAGCATCTGACAAATGAAGGAAAAGCTCATGGGGTATGGTGAGTGATGGGGCTGGAGACTGAGAAGGTTCTAGAACCTGGCATTGTAAAGAAGGCAACCCAGGAATCTCAAAAGTGACTATCCCAATGTCATAGATTCACTTTGTGCTCGAGGAATCGAGTGTCCTCAGTGGAGTAATTTTTCTCCACAAATCCTTTCTGCTGAGACCAGCAGCCTTTAGCTGTAGACACACCTTCACGGAGTCAGTGACAACCGAGGCCTCCTAAATCAGTGACAGGGCCTAGAATCCGTGAGGCACTTAGCAGTCTACACATGCCTTTCCACATCTGCAGTCTCATTTCCTCCACTTTGTCATGGGGAAACTGAGGCTCAGAAAGGCGAAGGTTCTTTTATTCAAGATCCTACAGTTGCAAAGTGGGAGTGTCTGGGCTTGAGCCCAGATCCTTTAACTTAAGGTCTGAAGGCAGTCCTGCTTTCCTGACTTCCAGGTAACTTTGTACGCTCTTCGGGGGAGATCCTTAGTTATGATGTACTGAAGGTATGGATAAATGCAAGAAAACACAAAAAGTTAAAAAAAAAAAAAAAGTCACGCAGAGATAAAAACCCAGTTGTGACTCTCCTTGTGGGGCCATGAATAAAGCGAAGTTACCAAATAGAGACGTACATGCTTCCAGGAAGAACTCCCCGGGTTTTCAGGGCTACGTCAGGCACCTGTGACAGCACCGTGTATTTACCTTGCAGATGAATGGCTGCATTTCTTGTCCCAGATGCATCACTGGTGAAGCCTATTTATGCAGATGGAAAGCCACTCCCCCTTACTTTATTTTGTCCTGGGATGCTTGTACCCATTTGATTTTCTACCTTTCGACTTGACACTGTTCTTCAGGGGACCGTGTTATGGGATGCATTTCGATAAACAATGCTGATGTGACAGATTTCGGCTTTAAATGAAATTGTGTTCCATAAAGTGGGAGACAAAGGCTTATAACTCACCGTCGGCTGCAGACATTTCAGCGAAAATTATCTTTCATGCTTTGATCTCCACTGTATCATTTTACTGAGTGGCCTCGTGCGCTCTATCAATCAAACCCACTGAAGATGCAGGGGAAATCACATTTAAAATCAAATGCAAGTCATAGATTCATCTGCCCAGGAGGAAGAGAAATGTGTCATGAATCCTCGTTTCAATCTTTTGTGATTACAACTGAATTAGTTTTTGAAAACTCCAGAGGATGAAGTTTTCCACTTTTCAACTTTCATATTATTATTATTTTTTTTTGAAGGGGGGCGATGTTAGATCTGTATAGAGGCAAATTGAAATGATTTAGCTGGGAGATCACAGTCTCGCCTTCCATCTAACTGTAGGTGAGGGCCTTTTAATATTCCTCTGACGGGGATTTTTCATGTAGGAAGGGATGTTAAGAAGAAAAATGTTTCCTAACAAGAAAACATTTAGACAAGGAGGATATGACCTCGCTCACTCATTCTTGCCTGCTTTCTCGGCGTATGTGGGAAGCTACGGGAGCTGGAAAGGAGATGCCGTTTGCAGATCTCCTTTCTCCTTTCCAGGCGTTTGCATAGGATGTCTCATTCGATAGCCACATATCCACGTGAGGGGGGTAATCCACACCCCTCTTTTTTTTTTTTCAACGTTTTATTTATTTTTGGGACAGAGAGAGACAGAGCATGAACGGGGGAGGGGCAGAGAGAGAGGGAGACACAGAATCAGAAACAGGCTCCAGGCTCTGAGCCATCAGCCCAGAGCCTGACGCAGGGCTCGAACTCACGGACCGCGAGATCGTGACCTGGCTGAAGTCGGACGCCTAACCGACTGTGCCACCCAGGCACCCCCACAACCCTCTTTTTATAGATGTGGAAAATGAGGTCAGGAGACACGCTCAAGTTCAGCAGAGCCAAGATAGGACCCCAAGTCTACCTGATTCAGAATAGCATCCTTTTAAAATTTTTAGAAGGAATATTTTTTTTGACTGCCTTCTGTCTCTATAATTTTAGTGCCTGGTGCATTGTAGGTACTTGCAAGCACTTACTTGCTCAGCATATGAACCAGGTGTCAGCAAACTTTTACAATAAAGACCCAGACAGAGTTTCTCCAGCTTTTCGGGCCACAAGGTCTCTGTGGCAGCTCTTCAGTTCTGCTTTTGTAGCATGAAAGGCACAGACAACATGTAAACAAATGAATGTGACTGTTTTTCAGTAAAACTTTATTTATAACTCCAGAATTTGAATTTCATACAATTTTTGCATAACGAACTGTTGTTATTCTTTTGATTTTTTTCAACCATTTAAAATGTAAAAACGATCCTTAGCTTGAAGGCCATAGAAAAGCAAGTAGCATGGATTTGAACTACAGATTGTAGCTTGCCGGCCCCTGGTCTAAATAATACAGGATTTTAACTATCCTGCAAGTAAGTGAACAAGAGCTATTCGTATCCCAAAGGTCTGGCTTGGTGCCTGGCACAAACGTTGTTTCTCTCTGGGGGAAAGATTAGTTTTGGGTGGGTTGATAGCTTTCCTTGCCTTTTAAAGAGAGCCCAGCTCTTGCCCTGGCTGGTGCCTGGGATTTTTATGATATAAAATCTGAGGGAGGAAAAGAGTAAGGACAGCTGAAAAGTAGAGACAGGGTTAAATGAGTCCACCTGACAAGGGTTGAGAGGTGTTGGGGAAAGGACAAAATAATACCAGCTTGTCTGAGGGTTAGAGAGCTCTTTTGGGGTTTGTTATAGGGAAACTGAGAAATGCAGGAAAACCAGGGAGGCAGGAAAGGGACTTTAGGAGTATCACTGAGGGTTAGTTTTTCTTAGAAAAGAAAACTTTAGTTTAAAAAAAATTCTGTGGTTTTGGTTGGCCTAATGATGGGAGGTAGAGGGAGGTAGTTTTGTTGGATGTCCTGCCAAAAACAAACAAACAAAAAAACCAAAAACAAATTCTACTTGATATTTGAATGGTCTACCAGGCATTCATTTGGTTTAGAAACCTATTTATGATTTTTTAAAAATTTTTTTAATGTTTATTTATTTCTGAGACAGAGACAGAGCATGAGTGGGGGAGGGGCAGAGAGAGAGGGGGACACAGAATCCGAAGCAGGCTCCAGGCTCTGAGCTGTCAGCACAGAGCCCGACGCGGGGCTCGAACTCACAGACTGCGAGATCATGACCTGAGCCGAAGCCGGACGCTCAACCGACTGAGCCACCCAGGCACCCCTATTTATGATTTTCTGAATCTAGAACCTTCTCTTTTGCATGTGAACACTGAATGGACACGGAAGTTTCCAGGAATGTAGCTACAGTGTATATCCAGAGAAGACTGCATTTTGTTTTTTTATGGAGCGTTAAAATGAAGGAATCGCCATTTTGGGAAACCATGACACTTGTAGTAACACCACATTAACACATGTCTGCTCATTCTGGATTTGTGACTGGCCCATCCAGTTACTCCACACATAGGTGTGAACATCTGGCTACCTCATTCTATCTTCGTAACAGAAACCCATGTTATTTCACTATAAAGTATTTCATTATTTCATATCTCCTTTTATTTCATTTCTCCTTTTTATTATAATCAGGTTATTATAATCAATAACAGTTGATTTGTTAAAGTCAATTTATAATATCAGTGAACTTCTTTTTAGGATGGATGATAAAGAAGGATTTACTAAATATTCTCTAAAACATGGACATTGGGCCTGATGGAGCCGAGAGCCCTGCCTTGTGAGGCTCTTTGGGTTGATGCACAGGGAACTGCTTTTAAGTTACGTTCAGATTGCTGGAATATGTTTTTTTGAGTGCAGAGACAGGGTTTCTGATTTTATTTGGGATCCCGAAGCATCAACCCTAGGCGCTTGGCAGAGTAAAATAGACAACTCCTTGCTCACCTCACGTTCTCTGTTCGTTTGCTCGGTAAGGCCAGACTCCTTGACCTTGTGCATCAGTGCTGCTTGCTCTGGGCAGAATTTTTTAAGTGCTTCAAAATCTCCTTTAGTTCATTTTGAAGACAGCCTTCCCTTCCTGATCTCATTACAGCTGGAGCTGATGGGCAGCTTAGGCCACGCCCAGCTCATCCTCTGAAGGGTTGAGGATTTTCTCCCTGGAAAGTGTTGTCAGTTTTCTCCTTTAGGCAGCCAGAACCATCCACCCTTTTACCCCTTGGGACCTTGATAAAACTGGCTTCTCTAGCCCTTCCTTCTTTGGGTTGGTTTTTCTTCTCCAAAGGGCCCCGAGGTATTGTAAATGAAAGGTTGGCTGGGGCTGAGCTGGCATTTTAGTCTCTTGAAAAATCCCCCTGGGGTTATTGCAGTAGAACATGGGATCTCAAATCAGATTACCTGGGACTGAACTTATCTCCATCACTTACTGGAAGCTTTGTGACTTTGGAGGAGTGTCTGAACCTCTCGGAGAGGCACTTGGCTCATTTGCAAAAGCGTAATGATAGTATTTTGAGGATTAAATGATATAATGCACAAAATGTGCTTAGCATTCAGTGTTTGGCATAAATGACTCACTCAATAAACATCAGCTTTATAATGGCAGCTATTATCTATCAGTATACAAAATCAAGCTATGAGCTCCCATACTCATGTTCTCTAAATTATTCAATCAAGCAAAGAACTCTTCTCTCTCTCTCTCTGTCTCTCTCTCTCTCTGTCTCTCTCTCTCTGTCTCTCTCTCTCTCTCTCTCTCTCTCTCGTGTGTGTGTGTGTGTGTGTGTGTGTGTGTACCCAATATCCCTTAGTAAGTTTTCCCAAGCTATTGGATGTTCTCAGGGATGTAATTCCTTTGACTTCCCCATCTTTGCAATACCAGTAGTGGGTGCATTCAGCACAAGAGTGCCCATGTCTGTGAGGTGTGCTTTCTTTCACTTTCCTGATTGCTTTTCTCAACGTGGGCATTGCAAAGGAGAAACGTTGGAGGAAGGACCAACCATCTATCGCCATCTTAGTCAATGTGGGCTGCTATAGTGAAATATCCTAGAATGGCTTAAACAAAAGACGTGTATTTCTCACAGTTGTAAAGTCTGGGAAATCTAAGATCAAGATGCTGGCAGGTTGGGTGTCTGGTGAGGATGATCTTCCTGGCTCACAGATTGTCTTCTTCTTGTTATGTCCTCACATGGCAGAAAAAGCGAGGGCTCTGGTCTCTTCCTCCTCTTATAAGAATGCTAACTCCATCATGGAGGCCCCATCCTCATGACCTCGTCTAAGCTTAATCACCTCCCAAAGGTCCCACCTTCAGATACCAACAATGGAGATTAGGGCTTCAACATATGAATCTGAAGGGACACAAACAAGCAGTCCATAGCACTTTCTTTTCTGAACATCTCCCTTAAAACCTCTCTGTCATCCTTCATATCCTCTTTTGACAAATGAGGAAATAAGACTCTAAGACATGAGTTGAGTTGCCTTGAGTTGTCCATGGCTGCACAAGTTGTAAGCGTCAGCTCCCTGAATAATTGTGTTCAAACATGGCAGCAAGATTAACCACTGCATCCATCATATCCATCCAGGGAGCATAATCCCTTATAAGTAATAACAGTGAAGAGACCCAGCTTGACCTTAGGATGTGTCTGTGGCTGGGGTTTAGGTTTATTTGATTCTCAGATCTGCCACTCAGCTGGTCAGCAGGGGGTTACAGCACCTCTGGTGCTCAGTTTCCACACCTATAAAATGGGAATAATAGTGTCTTTTTATTGTGGAGAGACTGTTATGACATAGTACAGGTGAAATGATTATTAGGAACCTGATAGAGTCATTGTTGAATGCATGTTGGTCATTATTAGCTGAGATGTATAATTAGCAGAGATTTGGCTTTTATTAGTGGACAGTGTTCCTCTTGTCATGTAGGGAGACCAGAGTACCAAGGAGGTGGAGACACAAGTCAAAGGAGTTCTAGGTTGGCCAACCTTTCCGTCTAATGTCTCAAAAGTGGATAAACTCAGGGATCGCCTGAGACCTCCTGTCTTAAAGCAAAAGATGGACATGAAGAAGGAAGATAAGACGCTATGGGAAGTGGTCAGGAGGAGGGAAAGGAAAAACCATTTCCAGAGGCTAAGCATTTCCATTGTTAAGCCACTTAATTGCAAAGCCACGCTGCAAAGTAGGTGATACCCCCCTTTTCCAAAAGAGGTAAAAGAGGCCAAGTTAATGACTGGTTCAAAGTATTACAGTTGAAGAGGGGTGGAGCCAAAATTAGAATGCTCTGTTGTCCAGATGCCAAAGCCCATGTCCATATATTGATGCACACTTCCCCTCCAGCTAGCCCGATCAGGTAAACTGAGGCATGCTGTGACAAGGAGGACATAAGGAGGAGATGTTACGACTTCTCCTTAAACATCCTTCCTTTCCCGTTGCCAGTTACCACCTATAAACTCTTTCAAAATGTGATAACGGTTTTGAATTTTCCTGTCATATCAATTTGATATGAGAAATTTGGGATTTCCAAATTGACAGAGAAACCCGGTTCTAAAGATGCTGGAAGGCAAACATCTGTGAGAAATCAAAGAAACAATGTCAACATCTGTCCTGGTGAAAGGAAATTGCTGAGGTTCTCAATTTACAGCCAGTCAATCTTGGGAGGCCAGGATGCTTGCAAATTTAAATGCATGTTGGAGCTATAGGAATGGCTAATTAATTTAGTTTGCATGCTTAGAAGATTTTTCATTGTTCCCAGCTTTAAAAAAAATCCTTTTTTGAATAGAGAATGTGGGCATATGGCAAAAAAAAGTTTAAAGGGCATAAAAGAGGTGTACAGTGAAAACTTCCCAAAGATACTCTCTTTATGTAGAAGTACATATGTATATAGATGTAGTCCCCTCCCACCTTCATATGCTGTACACATTATTCTGAATCTTCACTGTTTTCAAATACAATAGGTATTTGTTGCCTATCAGTATATATGGAGGTGCCTCATTCCTTTTAACTACTGTGTAATATTCCAGCATACGATGTGCATAAATTAACCAGTTCCCTTGTGGTGAACATTTAGGATGTTTGCTGTCACTTTCTACCATGACTTCTGCTTGTCTGTATACCTCGTGCACGTATGTGTGTTCATCCGTAGGGTGAATGTTGGGAAGCGGAGCTGCTGAGCCAAGAGAATGTGCATTTAAAATACCGTGTCTTCCAGTTCAAAAGGAGAAGTTTCTTATTTACCTTGGAGGGAGCATCACCTTGTTCAAGGAGATCAGGTTGGTGGAGCTCATTGACCATTCACACATGTTGTGACCGTCTTGCTCCATCCCTGCCTCTTCGTCAGACCTGAGAGATAGAACGAAGTCTGTGTGTTACATCTTGGGGGCTTTGCCCTGTGTCGTTGAGATTGTGTGCTCAGAGAAAAATACACTGCCGTGTATTTACTGTTACCCCACTCCACGAGATCTGATGCGTTTCTTCCTTTATCCTAAACCTCTTCATCCTGCAGTTGCCTTCTTGATCCTGATCCTGCACAAGCCCCCTTTTACTGCGGTAATCTTACACCCAGTCTTGCCAAGTCAAGGTAAACCCAGGTCCTTTTGGTTTAAAACCTAGTCTTCTTGGATAAAAAGTTAGTTCAAGATTCTCAAGGCAACCAGGCTTTTAAAGCTTAATCAGTTCATCAGTTCAAGGTTTCCCATGTACTTTTCTCTTCCCTCTCTGCTCTTGGGCTTTGTGCTGGGTGCTGCGCCCCCCAGCCCCTGCTGGACCACAGAGCCCCAGGTGCTGGAGAGCTGGCCACTGACATCTCACTGCTAAGTTGTGCCTTTGCTGAAGGAAGCTGTGTAGTTTTCGGGAGTCTTTTCTGCTCCCAAAGGCACCCCGTGTCCAGTGACTGGTCTCTGAGGCTTACAAAGGTCGTACCCTTTGCCTTGATTGGGATGCCTCTGAAGGGATACCCCAGTTTCAAGGCTCCCCGTGGATCCCAGATGTTTCAGGTGTCTCTATTACTTGTTCTACAGTTTCACTCCTCCCTCTGCCTGGTGCTGCTTTGCTCCTTCCTTACAGATATTGCTCCCCAGTAAACCTCCTGCACACAGATTTCCATCTCTGCATTTGTCTCCCTGAACCCTGACAGGCTTATCATAGTAGGGTGTGGGTTTGGGGCAGGAGGGCTACTCCTCTGGCCTGTGAGAGACACTCGCCCCCAAGTGCCCCGGGGAGGGGTAATGTTCCTGATGCCCATGAGGTAGGTCCTTTTTAGGGCTCAGGTGGATAGAGGTGGCCCCTGGTTCTACCTGAATGTGTCTTCTTTCAGTCTGGTTCCATTTTTTCTGCTCCCCAGAAGCTGAAGAGTGTAGCATCTTCCTCACTTGTGTACTGAAGGGTTGACTCAGCAGGTCTGGAGTGTTCAAATCCTGCACATTCCAAAGACAGGTTTTGCCCCTGACAGGCTGCTGGGAGATGACTTCGCAGTCCTTGGAATGTTCTATGCCTGATAGGAGTGTCTTGCAAATGGAAAGAGTTCATTCATTTTTTATGGCTGAATATGCGTGTGTGTGCACGTGTGTGTGTATCTATATCTGTCTGTCTATCACATCTTTATCCATTCATCTGCAGATAGACACTAAAGTTGTTTCTCTATCTTGGCTATTGTAAATAATACTGCAATGTTTCTTCAGGTCCTCTGCCCATTTTAAAATCAGATTCTTATTTTTTTTGCTACAGAGTTGTATTAGTTCCTTATATGTTTTGGGTGTTGACCCCTTATCAGAAATATGGTTTGCAGATGTGTTCTTCCATTCTGTAGCTTGCCTTTTCATTTTGTTGATTGTTTCTCTTCCTGTGTGAAGCTTTTTAGTTTGATGTCGTCTCAGTTATTGATTTTTGCTTTTGTTGGTTGTACTTTTGGTGTCAAAGAAAAGTGTGGATGCTTGCATGCACCACCATTGGGGGTGTCCACAGGGTCCAGTTGTGGGGTCGGGGTGTGTAGGTGAGGTACATGGAGCATTGGGGGTTCCCAAGGTCCAGTTGGGGTGATCTGCAGGTAAGACCTGCCCAGCAGCTCATGGACAGGCTTCCTGCTGGAGTCCACAAGGTGGTTAGTAGGATCTGTGTCCCTTTGGTGCCCTCTGAGAGCCCTGTCTGCTGTTCTTATAGCCCCTGAGTCACCCAGCACTCCTCCATATTCTGGATGGGACAAGAAAGAAGTGGTCTCTTTGTCAGCGTCCTGCACAGCTTAGGAAGCTGGGGGCTCATATGCTCTCACTTCCCCTGTGGGAGAAATCATGGGCCAAGAAGATTTCTCTTGGCATGGAGCTGTGCCGCCTTGTGGGAGGGGCGATGTGGATTAAATGAAATCATTCCTTTTATCTTCTTCAATGCATCCAATCTCAGACTTTTTTTTTTTCCCTCCAATGTTATGCTAGAACTTCTCCCCTGGAAAGCTGGACTTCCACAAAGACTGTCTCACCCATGGGCGATTGTCCAAATTGGTGTTCTACTTCATCTGTACTTAAGTCATAACCATAAGTATAATGGCTTTTCATGAGTTCTGTGAGTCCTTCTAGCAAATTTTTGAGTCTGTATGTGGTCTTGGGGACCATGATAACAGTGACTGTGGTAGAGACCATCTTTGGTTTAGCTTCCCAATGAGGGACAGGTCTTGGGTGATGAGTGTGGCAGTGAGCAGGAGAACATTCCAGAGTTCTAGGTATTGTTCTAGGTATTAGTCATAGAGCTGTGAACCAAAGGTCTTTGGCTTCATGGAATTTATGTTCTAGTGGGGAAGATGGACAAAAAACCCCAAACACACAAAACCAAAAACTCGACAGATACATATTAGCATCTTGTCAATTATTAGTGACGGGATTTCTGTGAACTTATAAAATACTTACCTGAGTCTCCCCAGTCCTGTGAGCTAGCTCCTGCTTTCCTCTCCAGCTAATCTCTTACCACATTTTCCCCATCACTTTCAACCCCTATTTCCTCTAACACAGCACCCCTTCTCACCTCAGGGTCTTTGCAGGTATTATTATCTCTAAATGAACACTTTCTCTCACCTTTTACTTGGATAATTCCTTGTTGTCCTTCTACTCTTAGCTTAAAAGTCACCACCTCAGGAAAACCCACCTGGGTCCTCCCTCCCTCCCCAACCATTTGGAGCCACCATTATACACTCATGGCATCCGGTACTCTTTCTTTGTCACTTTTTCCCACTGATAATGTACTCTTTATTTTTGATTTCAGTCATTATTCTGAGTGATTGGATATTTGGATGTGTTGATAATCAAGATGAATCATTTAAGCAACGTGTTATGATCCCTGTAAAAATTCGGAATCTGACACTAGATCTGGTCTCTCATTTTTCCAGTCACATTGTCCCCCTTGGGTATCTGGGTTTCCACTGTTGACCTGCTAGCAGGAAGCATTCCAGTGAGCCGCTGGCTCCGTTAACTCCGGGGTCCTTCTCAGCTGCTTCCCTCTTCGCCTCTGCTCACTTGCCCCCTCTTACTGCCTGCTGCCCTCCTTCCAGGCCTGCTGACAAGAGAGCTGGTGAGAACTTGAAATGTTCCCACAGAAGCTGGAGAGGGGGCATCTCAGCCGGCAGTGAGCTCTGTGCCCATATTGGCAGTTTGGCTTCTAATTTTACGGCCAGGGAGGAAGCTGATTTCTGTGATGAGGGCGGCCTTGTGCTTTCTCAAGGGCCAAATTTAGCAAATACCTAAAATGTACATGAGATTGCTATAAATTTGGGTTTTCCAGGCATTTATGCTGGGGAGGGTGTGGTTACTTGTGAGAGTGCTGTGTGGCTGCATGGCAGTATTAATCACGAGTGGCATGGTAATTCTCTAACATGACCACCATAAGGGATCAGGGCAATTAGGGCTCACGTTATGGGGTGGTCATTTCTTTCTTGCTGAAGTTAGGTAACATGAGGCTGGTGTGTCCTTCTTTGAGGCATCAACACATATGAAGGTTTGCGTTGGGAAGAATGCCCAGGCCCTCATCGCCCTTTGTGTCCCCAGGATCTTCTCTTTGCTGATGGGGCCTTGGGTTCTCTACTTCCTGTTGGGGTGACAGGAACATGCGAGGGGTCCCTGATGGATATACCACCCACCCTCCCTACATGTTCCTGCTTCCTTCTAGGGGTGAACTCCAGCCCCATCCCCTAAAGATGAATTTTTTTTGTTATTAACCTGACATTTTTACAGAAATTACCTTCCTCCTTCCCCCCTATAGTGTGTGGGAAAAGTCAACTCCACCATTTACTAGGTCTGTGAAATTGAGGAAACGCCTTCATCTTTCTGAACTTTATTTTTGTATTGGATGCTGTTTTTGATTTGTCTGACTTGTTCTACCACTTTTTTTCCAGGAAGGCTTTCTCCTTCCTCTGATTCTCCCCGCTCTCCTTTTACCCTGTGGTTCCATGGAGGAACTTACATGTGTATTCATGAATTCATCCATCGTATGTTCACTGAACGTGTTCCATGTGAAAGATCCAGTGCCAGATGCTGGGGAAATGATGAACAAGGAGGGCCAGCTCTAGGAACTCATAGATGTGTAAACCAAAACTTGAGGGAACGTGTGGAAGGTGGTGTTCTAGGGGTAGCAGTAAGGCCCAGAAGTGGTCCCAGTGAGGCAACGAACCACTTGGGGCAGAGTGAGGTAGACAAGTAAAACTTTACAGAGGATAAGATTCTCTGGTGGAAGTTTGCCCCTGCAAAAAGGGCACACCAAGCAGCTCAGGAGAGGAAGTCTCTACTTTTTACTTGTTCCCCATTCATCTGTTGCTCTCCCGGTAAGAATAATTTACTTTGGACAGTCCCTGCTCTCCAGGGTTGATGCTTAGGCAGCACACACAGCCTCATTGGTTATTTATGGCTGGCATCCACTCTGATGAGTGGGGCCCTCTGACATGCGATTTTTTAAAATGTTTGTTTATTTTTGAGAGAGAGAAAGAGAGGGAATATGAGTGGGGGAGGAGAATAGAGAGAGGGAGATGCAGAATCCGAAGCAGGCTCCAGGCTCGGACCTGTCAGTACAGAGCCTGACATGGGGCTCAAACTCATGAACTGCAAGATCTTGACCAGAGCCAGAGTTGGGCACTTAACCGACTGAGCCACCTACACATGCCTAGTTTACGATTTTGAATGTCACCCTTCTCTTTCCCTTATTTCTGGGCTATGTGGTTTATTTGGGACCTTTTCTCACCCACGTTTTTAGGGGTGGGCATGTGATCCAGTGCTAGACCATCACCTTACCTAGCATCCTAACCACAGTGATTGATTCAGGGATAGATCAGTTGGTGTGACCCAAGCCAAAGGGTCTGTCTGCTGGAGGTGCTAAACTGGTTGAATAAAAGCTGAAAGTTGTTAAGGAGGGTTGGTGTATGGGAGGAGCTGTCTGAGAATAAACATCACAAAGGGAAGAAGAGCTCAGAGGTGAAGTACAGATTTGTGTTTGCATCGTCGCCACTCCTGGATCTAGCCATGCCTGAATCTACCTCTAGGTATAAATGAATAAGCTATATATACACACATGTACACACACACACACACACACACACACACACACACACACATTTCTTTGTTTTGGTTTTTGTTTAGGCAAGTTTGATTTGAGTTTCATTTGCAGTAGAAAAAATCCTGATTGTTGCAAATCATTATGCAGCCAACTGCATTTATTCTTACATCTGAGATGTTCACAGTGAAAATTACATCAAACTATCCCTGAGACATCTGCTGGAAGCATCTGCCATTTTCCTGCTGTCTCCTCTAACTGGTCCTGTCCAAGAGGCAGCTTGGTCTGGTGTAGAAACACAAGGGATTTGGAGTCAGATAGATAGATCATTTACCAGTTGAGTAATCTTAGGCATAATACTCAAACTTCCTGTTCCTCTGTGTTCTCATCATTAAAATGGGGATAACACAAAGTTGGTGTGAGGGCTGATTAGGTTAGTGTCACCAGAGTAACATATCAGCACATAGTTAAATATCTAATTCTGTCTGCCACACATGGAGAGGAGTGGAGAGTGTGTGGGCAGTTACTTCTCCTGTCCTGTCCCTCTCAGCCTTGACACAGGAAGTCTTTGACCAGTTGTGTTTTGGGTGACCCATCCCACCTGCCAGGGAGATGATGGAATGAATTCAGGGCAAGCCGAGGGAAAGTGCTTTGTTGCTTGCTTTGTTGCAAGCTGAGGGAAAGTTGCTTGCCACCTCTGGCATTCCCTGAGCCTTCACCCCAGCTCTTCCTGCAGCTTTTGGCTCCTGATAATCGCTGTTTATGAAATGCTGGGCTGGGCTCACTTCTGGTGGCGGGGGGACGGGGTGGGGTGTGGGGGGACAATACAGGAGCCCAGAGGACCACTGGGGCTTCATCCATCATGCAGACAGTTCATTGCCAGCCCTTCCCAGGATGAAGCTTACCATGCTTTCCATTCCTTCACTGTCTATGGACTGAATGTTTGTGTCCCCCTCCAATTCAAAGCTTGAGGCTCAAGCCACAGTGTAACAGTATTGGGAGCTGAGACCTTTGGGAGGTGGTTAGTTCTGAGGGTAGAGCCTTTGTGAATGGGGTTTGTGCCCTTAGAAGAAAAGGCGTGGAAGATATGCTCTCTGTCTCCACTCTGTGAGGACACAGTGAGAAGACACCTGTCCTCAAGCCAGGAGAGAACTCTTACTAGAACCCGCCCATACCACCACCTTGGTCTTGGACTTCCCAGCCTTTCTAACTGTGAGAAATAAATGCCTGTTGTTTAAGCCCCCAAGTCTGTGCTGTATTGTTATAGCAGCCCAAGCGTCCTAAGATAGTGTCCCTGATGCTGCACTTCAGAATGGAGAGACTGGACTCCCACACTAGAACTTTTGTCCAGGGAGAAGGAGAACATGGAAGGGGACAGTAATATGTGGATGTAAACCGTATTCCCCAAGATGTGGAATGTAGCATTGAAGCAAGTGTCATGAAACGGCATTTTTCTGATTCCATTTTGCCTTTTCTATGAGAATTCAGCTGCTTTCAAATCCTTTTCACATGGTCCTGAGAATCCAAGGAGAGTTTTCTTTCTCTTCTAGAACATAGCAGCCTCTTGCACACTCTACCAAGAATACCATTTCATCCACCAACTGTGTTCTCAGCCGAGAATTCTTTTCCACCCCCTTCCTCCTTCTTTAGAAACTTGTCCTTCCCAGAGCACCGGAAAATTCAGAACTCTGTGTCTTTGATTCTTTTGGCTCTGGGTGTGGCCGATTGTACCAAGGGAGAAAGATGGTATCAAAGCCAGACCATGTGGACCCTCTCCCAAGAATTAGGAATTTCCAGTCTCTGAGCTGATCCCTGGTGGGTGCTTGAACGTAGAGGGGATGTAAGGCTGATGACAGCACAAGCCTGTCTGGCCCATGGGTATCTGTAACGATGGAAATGGGTAAGGGAGGGGTAGGGGGAGACACTCATAAACAGAGACACAGGAAGGACAGGTGGGCAATCCTAGAAAGACAGAGGCAGGCTGTGTTGGCCTCTGCTAGTTTCTACCATGAAGCCTTGCTGTACTTCTTTGGATTTTGTGGGATACCCTGTGTGATGGGTTGAATTGTGTCCCACCCAACCCCCCCAAAGTCATGTTGAGGCCCTAGTGCCCAGTACTCAGAATGTGACTTTATTTGGAAATGGAGTTCTCTGTAGATGTATTAAGTGCAGATGATGTCTTACTGGAGTAGGGTGGATCCTTAATCCAACATGACTTGTGTCCTTAGGAGAAGAGGAGAGTTTGGACACAGGCAGGGACACAGGGAAGACTGGCATGTGAGGACAAGGCAGGGACGGGAGCGATGTGGCCAAAAGCCAAGGAGTGCAGGGACTGCCAGAAGCTGGGAGACAAGGAAAGGTCCTCCCCTGGAGGCTTCTGAGAGATCCCGACCCACCAATACCTGGTTTTCACACCTCTGCCCTCAATAACTGTGAGAGAATGAACTCCTTCTGTTGATTTTAGCCACCGAGTCAGTTTGTGGTACTTTGTTATGTCACCCCTGGGAAATGGATACCTGCTGCATCTTTCTTGAGTGACTCTGTACCTCATGATGAGATTATCTCCATCTGAGAATCTAGATCCTGATGCCAGCTTGCACTGACACCACAGGACAGAGGAATGTAGTGAACTCTGCCGCAAGTGACTGATCAGCAAAAGCCAGACTGGGTAACTACAAGCGAGATGCCCTGGGCTCTCACATGGATCAATTGCTAGGTGAAGGAAGGGGTAGAAGGGAAACCTACAGATTAAAAGAAACTCGAAAAGATGCCTCCTGAAGAGAAAGGCGTCTCTCCCCCAAAACACACAACTCCAGTCTAATCGTGAGAAGCCGAAGTTGAGGGACATTCTGTAGTATCCTGACCAGTTCTACTGGACACTTCCAAGGTCATGAAAAATAGGACACACTGAGAAACCGTCAGAGACCAGAAGAGCCTAAAGAGATGTGATGACTGCGTGTGATGGGGTTTTGTTGCCTGTGTGTTTTGAGTCATATCCAAAAAAGAGTTTGCCATTCTGGTCACTGTCAATTCACAATAGCTAAGGCATGGAAATAACCCAAGTGTCCACTGATGGATGAGTGGATAAATAAAATGTCACACTCACCCATCCTGAGAAATAGCATTCAGTCATAAAAAAGGATATGTTGCTGTTTCCAACAACATGGACGAAACTGGAAGACAGTATGCTCAGTGAGATGAGCCAGAGACAGAAAGGCAAATCCACCTGGAGAGATTGTGGATGATCCTGAGCCGCAGCCTCTGTGTCTCTGAGGAACTGCCTTCCTCAGAGAGAAAGAGGTGGGTGGGGGGAGGTGTGAATTGGTTTCGTTTTTGAATTTTACCAAACAAAGTAGACTCTAAGAAGAAGAAAAAACTTACTTGTATACTTCACTTGTATGTGGAATCTAAAAGAGTCAAACTCATAGATACGGAAAGTGAAACAGTGATTTCCGGTGGGAGGGGGAAACGGGGAGATGTTGGTCCAGAGGGCACAAACTTCCAGTTATGAGGGAGTGGTGGGGATGTGATGTGCAGCATGGTGACTGGGGGTAGTCATTCTGTACCGTGTACTTGAAATTTGCTAAGAGAGTAGACCTCAAGTGTTGTCATCACACACACACAGATGGTAACCGTGAGGGGTGTTGAGTGTGTTGACTTAATCATGGTAGTCATTTCACAGCATCTACATATATTAAATTACCATGGTGGACATCCTTAATATATACAGTTTGATTTGTCACCTGTACCTCAATACAGCCGGAAAGGTAAAAGAAATAATGGAATGCGGTGTCCTGAATGGGATCCTGGGGCAAAAACACGAATGAATGAAAACACTGGTGACATACAAATGCAGTCTAGGGTTTGGTCACTAATAACGTTTGGCTTCTTCGTTTTGACAAATGTGCCACAGTAATGCAAGATGGTCACATCAGGGGAGATGACACCAGGTGAGGGAGAACATGAGCGGTCCCTGTCTTATCTCTGCAGACCTTCTGTGAATCCAGAGTTATTCCAAAATCGAGTTTACTCACAAAAAGACACATCAGGTTAAAAAATTGGGCCAGACTCTGTGATGGTATCTCCGGATACACATCTGGGTGATCAAACTCTAAAGAAATGAGAGGAAGGGAAGCCTGTGGGAGTTGGGACTGCATTACCGGGCTGCGGCTGTGATCAGGATGAAGCGCAAGAGGGGGCTTCTGGTGGGGGCGGGGCTGGAAAACTTGTAATTCTTGACTCATGAGAGGTGGTTGCAAAGATCTTGCCTTAAAATCCGGTAAGCTACACATTGTGTTTTGTGTGTCTTTCAGTATTTTATTTTTCAGTGAATAGGTCTGGACAGTGGATTTCCACGACAGTTGCTGGGTTGCCTGCTGCTGTATCCCTGCTCAACTTTGCTAAAACTATTGGGTTAGCCCCCTAGCTGGTCTCCAGCTCACTCTTGTCCTGTTCATTCTGGTCTTCTCCCTGCAGCCAGAGAGATGTTTTAAAATCTCGAAGCTGGTCATCTGTTGGATGTCAAGGTGACCCATTAACTGGACTAGTCCAGAAGCCATTACACCCTGGTCCTTGCTCACACAACCCTGCATTTGTTCAGATATTAGATGACCGTGTACCTGGGGGAATAGAGGGGCTTGTCCTCAGCCCTCAGAGTGACTTGTGAAGCCGTTCTCTTGTGGTTGGTGTGGGTTGGACATGTGATCCTTTCCTGGCCGATGAACTAGGGGGGAGCTTTCTGACTGCTTTAAAGGGCCCCCTGAGAAAAAGAGGTTTGCACAAGGAGAACAAGTCCCAGCCCTTCCTTCCTGCCTTAGACGAGTGGTGGCAGATGTGGCATTCATGGCGCAGCCACCATCTGGTGACAGTGAGAGGAGACCTCATCACTCATGGCACATCATGGCAGAGCAGGCTGGGAGGCTTCTGGGTTCTTGATGACACTGTGAAGCACCTGGGTGAGTTCTGGAGCTAAATAAATGAGAGTGTAAACTCCAAGCAATTTCACGCAAACACTGGGGTGGGCTTTGGGTGGTGCCAGAATGCCTGATGGGCTTCGACCCTCTCTTCTTTGGCCACAGGGGAGGCTTCAGTTGATGTGTAAGTTGGGTTTGCTCATGTATTTATTCCTCTTTCCCCCTACCCTTGACTGTGAGACTTTGGGCCTGGGGAGAGTGTCTGATTCTCCTGAATTTCCTTAGCTCCTGCTCAGTGCCTAGGACACAGCTGGTACTCCATAAATGGATTATACCATTCACTCAGAGGAGGGTCACATGGATTATACCATTTTCTCAGAGTAGGATTGGAGTGAGGAGAGAGAGACCCAGAGTCTGAAGCCCAAGTAGGAAGGTTGGTCTGGGGAGGTAGAGCATAGCCATTTTATGATGATGATGGTGATGGTGATGGTGATAATAATAGTTCTATGAGTTTGGTGCTCTGTACCCAGTTTCATAGATGACAAAACTTAGTCTGAGAGCAGTTCAGTGATTTGTTCAGTGAACACTAGGCAGGGCTGAGACCAAAACATTAAGCATCTCTAACAATCCTGATGTAGAGGACTTTTTCTACTTTTCTGTGTTGAAAGTGTGTGATGGCAGTGTGGAGCGAGGCGGCCTTGGACTCTGTCACCTGCGTTGTCGCTGCAGCTTTCTCATCTCCGAGTCTTGGTTTTCTCATCTGAAAAATGCTGTGTAAAAGTTAACACAAATTTAGCAACTTAAGGTAGTACCCCCTTCCCATAACTATTGTCTCGGTTTGGGTGGATCAGGAGTCTGGGCACAGATTGGCAGTGCCCTCTGCTCAGCCTCTACTCAGGCTTTAGTCCAAATGTTAGCTGGGGTAGTGGTGTCATCAGGGGATAGATTGGGGAAAGATCGGATTCCAAGAACGCTTAGGCTATTAGCAGAGTTCATTTTCTTGTGGTGGCAGGACTGAGTTCTTGTTTCCTCAAAGATTTTGAGCTAGGGCCTCTGTCATTCCTCAGGGCTGCTTGCCACGTGGTCCTCTCACAACATGGTGGCTTACTTCTTCACAGCCCGCAAGGGAATCTCTGTCTGTAGTCTGTCTGCTAAGATGGAGTCATACATAATGAAACGTACCTGGGGACATCTGGCACTTTTGCCATATCCTCTTGGCTGCGAGCAAGTCACAGGTTCGCCCACACTCAGGGGAGGAGATTGTCCACCATAAACAGGTGTCACTAGCATGAAGTAAGCGGCTTAGGGACCATGCCTGGCACATACAGAACTCACCATGATCATGCTTATTAATATGAAGAGGGAGTTGACAGACATCAAAGATGAATTTTGCTCAGGGGTTTGTCAAGGACTAGTCCTACCCATGCCTGCCCCTTTGGGTAAACTTTTGATTTGGGTCTCACCTTAGCTATGAGAACCATTTTTGGAACTTGCCAGCAAAAATTATAGCCCAGAGAATTCTGGGCAACTGCTTCTCAGGCTTCAGGTAAATGATTTTGGCCTGTCCTGAAACCAGAATCATTTCAAGGGGGTGGTTTCCTTGCCCTGGATCTACCAGCAGCTGATGCTCCAGTGGAGGACATGTGTCCACTCTGAGCAAGGTAGAGAGAATCAAATTAATTTCTTTTATGACCCGAGGCAAGTTTGAAATTGGCTTTTCTGAGATGAAAAGGGAAAGGCAGGAGCAGCTTGCAAGGCTCCCCACTCCCCTGCTCCTCTGCCTCCTTCCCATCAGGACTCACGCAGTTTAATTGGGGGTGGGATTCCTTCTGCCCGTCCAGGCGGTCTGCCCCCTCACTGCAGCACAGGCCATGCCAGCAAGAAGTGTTTTGAAGCTGCGTCCGTGGGCAGGCCTTCGGGCGACCCCACTAGGCTGGTGTGTGCACCCTGGTGCTCCTTGGTGACCTCGTAGAAGTAGATGTCAGGGACTGCCAGCAGCAACAGGACTGGGAGAGGGCAGAAGGGGTAAAGTATGCCTTGCGTTGGAGATGCGCCTCTGTGGTCCTGTAACTGCAAACGCGCAGGTGCAATGCGGCCCCTGAGTCTCAGCCTCCAGTGCTGATGCTTTCACCTGTGATTTGATGGTGTGCTGGGGGCAGGGTGATCATATGTCCTGGTTTGTTGGGACAGTCCCTGATATGCATGCTTTCTTGCTTTTTTTTTTTTAAATTTTTTTTTTCAACATTTTTATTTATATTTTTGGGACAGAGAGAGACAGAGCATGAACGGGGGAGGGGCAGAGAGAGAGAGGGAGACACAGAATCGGAAACAGGCTCCAGGCTCCGAGCCATCAGCCCAGAGCCCGACGCGGGGCTCGAACTCACGGACCGCGAGATCGTGACCTGGCTGAAGTCGGACGCTTAACCGACTGCGCCACCCAGGCGCCCCTCTTGCTTTTGTCCATTTCAGAGGCGCTCTGGTTTGGACAGCAAACTAGATGATCACCCTCCTGTGGGGTTTCTCTATTGCACTTTTGAGCAGCGTTTTGGGTTAGATGATTCTTTGTTGGAGGGGCCATCCTGTGCCTTGTAGGGTGTTCAGCAGCATCCTTAGCCTCTACCCTCTAGATGCTGCTAGCATGCCTTCCCCAGGTCATTGCCAGGTGTCCCCTGGGCTTGTCCCTGGGAGTCCTCTCCCCACTCCCCCCATGTTGACCCTAGCTAGAGAGCATGGTTGAATCCTTCTTGCTCATATCACCTGGGGGTAAGTAGAGTGCTTTATTTTCTTGGGGAAAAAGCCTCTGCATAGTGATTCTCTGTTGATTTTGCCTGTTCATTCTCATGCTCCTTTTTCGTAGACCAGCATCCCACTTAGCTGTTGGGGAACATCCTCTTCTTCATTCTCAGTCTGTGTGGGTGACTCAAGGGAAAGGGGTGTCGCCCACCCAGGATGGGCAGGTCAGAGAATGCCATTCTCCGAGCTGTAGTGACTGGTTCAAAAAAAGAGGCATTTAAGTTGGGCCATTGAGTGTGAGTTGAGGGATTTTTGTGAGGTCACCTGGGAAGTCGTGCTGTCTTTGTGCGGGGTTTGTGAAGCAGGTGCAGTGGAAACTGGGAGCTGCTGGCAGGCTTCAAACCCTGGAGGAGAGAGGCTGCCCGAGGATGCGGCCACAGGAAAGCATTGCTTCAGGAGGGGAAACCAAGCTGATCGCACCGTTTAAGAACAGGTACACTAGTGCACCCGAAGACAGATTTCACCCGGAGTTAATGAATTGAGTCAGTTTGAGGTGAGGTTTTGTCAATTTGAAACTCACATAGGCCATGTGTTTCCATGGGATATCTCCCCCATTTCCTTTCCCACTCAGTGCAGTCTGTCACTTTAATTCTGCTAATGATCAGTTTTGTGGCCACCCCAATGGGGTCATCCCAGAACCTTCTGGTCTTGCTCCCTCAGCCCTCCCGCTGCTGCCTTTGCCTCATCAGTCTTAGTCTCTCCCCAGAATGTGTGGGAACAATGTGTGCCTCTGCTCCTCATTCCTCTTTACCTCCCTTCTCTCTCTCTGCCACACGACACCCCTCTCTTAACTGTTACATTTACAAAGGGGATCCCATCACCCACGGCACACCTGGGCAGAAGCATCTTGCCTTCTGCAGTCTCCCACACCAGATTCCCCCAGTCTCTATGATTATAAAGGTGATGGCTGACGAAGTTCTAGAAAAATAGACAAAACCACAAGAGGTTGCATCCCAAGACCCAGAGCAGGTAACCTTGTGATTACTACCTTCCTTTCATCTTTCACACATTTCCTTCATTGAGTTCATAGTCTGCATGGACTTTTACATGTGTGTTTTCAAAAGTATAACATCATAACTTTGGTTTGCCTATTAAAAGTTGTGAACATTATTTTTAATGATATTAGGAAGTTCCATTGTATGAACATAGCATAATTTAGGGGTGCCTGAGTGCCTCAGTTGGTTAAGCATCCGACTCTTGGTTTTGGCTCATGTCATGATCTCGCAGTTTGGTGAGTTCAAGCCCTGCATCAGGCTCCGCACTGGCAGCGTGGAGCCTGCTTGGGATTCTGTATCTCCCTTTCTCTCTGCTTTTCCCCTACTTGTGCTGTCTCTGTTTCTGCCTCTCTCGCAAAATAAAGAAACTTAAAAATTAAAAAAATGTTTTTCCTCTTGGTGGACACTTTATTTTTCACTCTTTGCAGTAATGTGGTAGCATCCTTGGGCATGATCTTTGTCCCCATACTGGATTGTTTTCCTAGAGGAAGTTCCTAGTAGCAGACTTTCTGGGTCCCCATGAGTATTTGTCAGGATCCTGATATATATTGCCAGAGGGCTTTCTAGAAAAATTTTAGCCTGTTTACATTTCCATGAGAAGCATGGGAGGGTCACATGTTAGAGTCATGATTGCAGGATTTTTTTTTGTTTTTTTAATAGGGAGAGGGGCAGAGGGAGAGAGAAAGAATCTTCAGCAGGCTCTGTGCTCAGCGTGGAGCCTGACGTGGGGCTCGATCCCACGAACCTGGGATCATGACCTGAGCCGAAATCAAGAGTCAGACGCTCAACCGACCGAGCCATCCAGGTGCCCTATGTTGCACTTACTGATAGAGATCCAGCCAGTTCAGGTATTGACCACAGTATTTTAGCATGGCCAGCACTTCCACCAGCAGTAATAGTTAAATAGGCTTATTGGGAGCTTATGATATGCCAGCTGTTTTACCCAGAATTTTACAAATTATCTCATGGAGTCCTTTCACTGACCTATAGGTTAGAAATCATAATAATTGCTCCATTTACAGATGAGGATAGGAGACCCAGCGAGGTTCAGCAACTTGCCTAGTTACCATAGCCAGTGAATGGTGGGTCCCAGACTCGAACCTGGGCAGTCTGCCTTCTACAGGTGGTGTTCTTTACCTTTTTAGCAAGACAGACAGTACGAGTTGAGTGTAACTCTACCCAGTGATTAGCTGCGCTGTGCACAGTTTGCTCAAGGTCTAATTTGAGCAGAAGCATTGCTGCACATTGCAAATAAAAGTCAGGGCTTTAGTGTGAACATCTTCCCAGTCTCCTTCTAAGGAAGTTGTCACCCTCCCAGCTAGGGGTGTGGCTGAGGGAAACGTCTCTCTTGATTCTGTGAATTCCAAACAAGTCCCATTAACTACATTTCTAAACAGGTCTATTTCCCGTCATACGCTCTCTCTGAACAGTGCCAGCTGCATGTGTCTCCTGGAAAATGCATCTCTCTAACCTGAGGTGAATGATTTCTCATTGTGAAAATGAGGACCTGCCTAATAACTGACATTGCTTTTTAGGAGGGCATTAGTGCTTCTTGAAAAGTCACTGACTTGATTTTTAGTCTATTTCCCAGCCTGCAGGGCTAATGCCTGGCTTCCAGATTGTGTGACTGGACTTAGCAGCATCAGCATCACCTAGAAGGTTGTTAGAAATACAGGTTTCCTGGCATTGTCCTAGACTCACTGAGTCAGGAACTCATGTTCCTCCTTTATAAAATAGTAGTCGTGATAATAGTAATGTCTACTTTATGGGTTATAAGGAGGGTGAGTTTATTTGAGCCCTTGGCACAGTCCCTGTCATATAGTAAGCACTTAAAAAGTGGAAGTGGGCATTACCACCTCTGAAGTTGTCCACACTGCTGTGCTGGACCTGTGGAGTCTTTATCTGCCCTGCGTCCTCTCCTTTAAGGGGTAGCCCGTTTGCCTGCCTGCGTGTCTTTTGAGGCTAAGCATCCTTTCTTGCATGCCCAGCCTCTGTCATAGTGTGACCCACGCACGGCCAATCAGATGCTTGTCTTGTGGGGATCTTGCTCTTTAAAAAAAAAAAATTTTTTTTATTATTTACTTATTTTTGAGAGAGAGAGAGAGAGAGAGAGAATGAGTCCAGAGTGTGAGAGGGGGAGGGGCAGAGAGCGAGGGAGACACAGAACCAGAAGCAGGCTCCAAGCTCTGAGCTGTCAGCACAGAGGCTGATGTGAGGCTCGAACCCACAGATCATGAGATCATGACCTGAGCTGAAATAAGATGCTCAACCGACTGAGCCACCCAGGTGTGCTGTAGGGATTTTGCTCTTAAGGAGAGTGTCTCAGGGATGTACAATGGTTAGGTCCTCGTCATTGTGTGACACTCCAGCCACAGACTTCTCAACCTTTATTCTGCCTCACACTTTCCTGAGGAACCTGTGACAATGTGGGTTCTGCTTCAGAAGGTCCAGCGGTTCTGAGACGTGTAATGCACTTCTAACAAGCTCCCTGTTGGTGATGACACTGGTACTGCTGGTTTGTGGCCCACACTTGGAGTGGCATCCCTAGAAGGGTGGTCCTCATTTTTTGCCTCACGTTAGAATCGCTGGGACATCTTTGAGGTGAGATGGGCAGTCTCACCCACCCTAATTAAGTCCCACCTTCTGAAGGGGAGGTCCCAGGATCAGTGGTTTCTAAAAGACTCTTCAGTTGATTCTTACCTGCGCCTAGGGTTGGGAGCCACTGCTGTAGAAAGATGGTCCAGGTATTTCTGGCAGGGATCCTGGAACCTCCTTAGGTCTGGGTACACTATTGATTCTTTGATGCTGTGAGTTCCCTCTTAGATTTTTGTGATTTTACTTCTGTTGCTTGCAACCAAAGCACCTTACTGATACAGCCTCAGAAATAAGCAGAATAAAGGCTGGTGTTATTTCTCTGGCCTTTCATTCTACAGATCCTTCTGCAACACTCCAGGCTTCTCTGGGAGGGGGTTTTGATTCGTCTGGGATGACACCATGGGGATGTGGAGTGTCCCCTCTTCTCTTTGCCCCCTTCAAGATCCACCCAGGGAGACTTCTCTCAAGGACTGCTTTGCTTTTTTTCTCAGTCCCGCTTCTGGATTTGCCACTGTTTGACAAGGCATGTCAGTGGACAAGACTGTGAACCAGCCTGCTCACCTGTAGGGTGATGATAATGAAAACTGATGGTCTGTACCAGGCAGGGCAGCCAGCAGCCAGGATAGGGCCTGCTTCTTGTCTAGGGCATGACTTAGACACCTATGCCCCCTGCACTTCTCCAAGATAAAACTGTTCCTTGAAGCTGACTATGTCTACTGTGTGGAGCCAGTATTCTCCCACTCCAAGTTGGCTTGCATTGACCTGGACCAGCAGAGTATGATCTCTTGGAGACATGTTGCCAGGGAGACCCAGATGCAGTGCACGTGTCCAGGATGCCTTGGCTGTAGCTCTGCCCAGAGGTCCAGGTGTCTGGCTTGTATTATCCCAGTCTCTCTCCTTGGAAGATGTCCTCACCTCTGAAGTTGGTGAGCACCCCACAGGCAGACCTGATGCTCGCTGATGCTCACCGGTGTCCAAATACTCTATATGGTCAATAGCTGCTGCTTCTGCCTGCCACGGCTCCTGCCTCCCCGTGACCCAGCGCCTACAGAGTTAATGCCTGGCCCAGCAGAGGGGTCTCCAGGGTCTGCCCCCTCTTCCTACTCGGCTCCTCAGTGCCCTTGCCATAGAATTATTACTCTTGGATACCACCCTGCCTTGAGAAGCTGATCCTTAAGGCCAGAAGGACTGGAGCAGATGGAGTGAGTGTGCAGACTCAGCCCTGAAAGATCAGAAGCTACAAAGGGCTGTAAGAGCTCACCTTGGGGGACAGGGGCTGGGCTAGGAGGAGAGCTGGAGCAAGAGAGCTTTGCTTTTTATTTCAAGTCTTGTTTCTCATGTGGTTGTATTGCTTTGATAAAAGGAAATGTAAAAATACTTGCAAAAATCAGAAGTGAAAGTAATTCCTCCACGGCCATTAGCAATAATTAATGGTATATCCTAATTTATTTCCGTGTACTCGGTTCTCTACATGTCACCTCATTCACTTCCGATTAGTATTACAAGCTAGGGTAACCTGTGAGTCCTGGCTGGCCCAGGACTTTCTCAGTTTTAGCCCAGAAAGCGCTGTGTCCCTGGACCCTCCTCGGTCCCAGGCACACAGGATGGGACGGCCCATCACCCCACTGCAGCTGTTGTAACCAAATGTGTTTTACAAGGAAGGAAGCTGAAGCTCCAAGAGCTTCTATAACCTACATCATGGTAACACAACTAGTTAGTGGTAGACACAGTTAAGTGTCACATAACTCGTTAGTGGTAGGCACAGCTAAATAAGAGTCACACTACTAGTTAGAGGTAGACACAGTTGTCTTACTGCTAGTTAGTGGTTGACACCATTAAGGGTCACATGCTAGTTTAGTGGTAGGCACAGTTAGTGAAGGGTCACCAGCTAGCATAGTGGTAGAACTTGGATTTGAATCAGACCCCGCCTGATTCCGAATCCTGTGCCCTTTTATTCCGCTGCGTCACATGGAGCCATAGAGCTGAGAAACCTTTAGGATCATATGTCCAACTCCTTGTATGTAGACCAGGAAACTTGGTCCCAGAGTGGCAAAATGACCTACCCAAGGTCCCATGGAGAGTCCTTTTCCTGCTTGCAAGGGACCACTGGGCTGGAGGCTGGGGGAGGTTTATGCCGCGGCAGGGACCCACCAGGAAGCTTGCCAGTTGGCTTGGACAAGAGCGGAAGGAGGCTTGGCACCGGCAGGCGGGTGTCTGGGGCCAGGGGCCTGCATCCAGGGCTGGGGGGCGGTGGGGGGGGGGGTGCTGGGGCGGAGGACAGGCTGTTTCTCCCTATAATTTACATAGACAGCAGCAGCAGCCTGGGGGAAAACAACCCAAACAAACTCTCAAAGGATGTTTTGGACTTAATCCCGGAGTGGAAGCAGCTCGGTAAGATAAATAAGATAAAGTTGGTGTGCCTCTAAGGTTGAACGATCATATCACTATTGCATTTGAAATATTCATGAAGGCGAAGGGAGGTATGAGAAACAGCTCCAGAAACATATTCTGCTTTGAAAAGGCAGAATTCAAAGGCATGAAAAATGAATCAGGGGAAATTAATGTTGGGGTGGAGGGGGAGACGGTGGGCTGGTAGGGGGACAATTACTGCCCAGAAGGAGGAAGGAAAGAGATGTGGGGATGTTTCAGGCTGGTCTGTGATCAGAATTCTCTATCCTGCCTGGAATATTTGAAATGTCAATTGTCTCATATATCATTTGAAGTCAACACTGGGTCGCAAAATGGATGGTTCCAGCAAGAATTTAAAAACAGGGTGGGGTGGGGGATATGAGATGGGGAGGGCGGTACCAGGCGGGAGAGATGGAAGAAAATCTGTAAAGTGAACCAACTCCCGTAAATCATGGATGGATTTCTGATCTCTCGAAGAGGGCTTTGTAAAGGAACAAGATGCCAAGAGACTGGAATTTCCAAACCTGGCTCTGCCTAAAATCTCTGCCAATTCTTGCACGTCTCTGAGCCTCAGTTTCTCCCTTTGCAAAGCCAGGAGATCGGGCTGGATTCTTCTCCGGCATTTAGAGGGCTCTGATTTTGTGACGTACGTAGTGATCAAGGTTAGCTTAAGGCAGAATGGTCAAGTGTATTCCCTGATGGTGGGGCATAATGGTTTGGGTTAATGGCAGCTGTTGGCAGAGCCCCTGAAGTCTACACCATGTCAGTGAGTCCAGTGGGGTTGGGACCCTTTTAAAGGCGAGTTTTTGGAGAGTGGACAGGTGCAGCCATTCTGGAGAGAGCTCTGGCAGTAAAGTAGATGAAGTCCTCTGTGGAATGCCGCTGTGCAGGAAGACTAGATCTGATGTATGTGCTGCAACACGGATAGATCTCTTAAAAACAAAGCGCCGAGGGGGAAATCGTCAGGAACAGAGTCCGTTCTACTGCACGACACAGCGTCTGTTGGTTAAAAATGCATTACACATAAATCATGACAATATGTTCAAAGATCCATGAGGGCAGGTACTTTTTTTTTTCCTCACTACTGTACACCTGGTACACAGGAAGCATTCAATATTTGATGAACAAATGCACTTTACAGGGATATATATGCATCCGAGAGAGAAGGAACATATCCAATTGGAGGGGATTTTGCTCTCCGTGGTGGTGCTGTGCCAGCAACCAAGGAGTAATCCATGCAACTTTTTGCACGTGGTGTAAAATTGAAGTCCAGGCTCATGTGAGAGGGACGCTGGCCAGGCAGGGTTCCATTTGCAGCTTGTCCCCCACAGCGGTCGCTTGTCTGTACAGCCTGTGGCCCACCCATGGTCCTGCTTGCTCCTCTCTTGGCTTGCCATCTTCTCACTGTATTGCCAAGGCTGCAGTTTGTTTGTGTAGAAATAGACTCTCTGATGCACGTATCGCCTTGTTTATGCTCACAACACTTCCTAGACCAGTTGTGAACCAGGGACAGTCTTGCCCCCCTAGGAGACATTGGGTAATATCTGCACACATTTTTGATGGTCACATCCTGGGGGCGGTGGTGGCAGTGTTCTACGGGCGTCAAGTGAGTAGAGGTCAAGGATGCTGCTAAATAGACCACACTGCTCAGGACAGCCCCCACGGCAAACAGTGATCGGGTCCAAAATGTCAATAGTCAAGAGTCCTCTTAGCTCCCCTTTTACAGATGAGAAACAGGCATGGGGAGGTTGGGGTCATCCTTCCCAAGGTCCCATAGCGGGTGAACATCGGAGGCAGGGTGTAAACCGAGTGAGGCTGGCTCTAGTCCCTTGCTCCTAACCAGTCCATGGGATTGCTTCTCGGAAGTGGAAAACCTGAACAGAGGAGACCTAGCTTTTCCCCCCTTCATGTAGTCATGCTACCAGCAGCGTTACCAGCTGTCCTGTCTTGCCCAGCTCTGAGTGGTGTTCCAGAATGTGGGACTTTCATTGCTCAAACAGAAATGGCCACCCTAGTGCTGCCATACTCTGGGAGCATCTGAGCTTGTGACCTGATCATACTGTTCAACCAATGAGGTCATACTATGTGCTAATTGCTATTGATATAGGAACAAAACTCCAGATTTATCCTTAGAGGATTTTTGAGGTTCATTTGAGAAATTGATCAGTTGGGAATAGTGTGGTGAAGGAAGAAAATCCCATGGTTCATTGGTAAGGTCAGAGACCTGTCTGGCCTCTGTGTGCTCATTTACAAAATGGGTCACTAATGGGGTGCCTCAGTCGGTTAAGTGACCGCCCTCAGCTCAGGTCATGATCTCACGGTTCGTGGGTTTGAGCCCTATGTTGGCCTCTGTGCTGACAGCTCGGAGCCCAGAGCCTGCTTCGGATTCTGTGTCTCCCTCTGTCTCTGTTCCTCCCCTGCTCTCACTCTGTCTCTCTCTCACTCTCTCAAAAATAAATAAAGATTAAAAAAAAAATGGGTCACTAATAAGAGCCCTGACTCTGAGTAGTTACCTTGTACCAGGTACTGTGTTAAACATTTTGCTTGTGAGATGTTTTACATGTAAGGTGTTAAAGGCGATCTCATTTAATCCTTACACAACAGGAGTGGGTAGTTCCTTAGGCTGAACGGCTGGCCTAGGGAGGCAGCTGGTGAGCAATAGAGTCGGGATGCAAACCCAGATTGTCCTACTCCAAAGACCGTACTTTTACTGTTATGTAATGCCATCTCCTGTTCTGTTTCTGAGGAGATGGGAAAACATGCCAATTAGGGCTGAAAAACAGGAGGTGGCCTCAAGGGCTGCTGCACAGTAAGTGTGTTTGCAAAGGCTGGTGTATTGCTCCACCGCCTAAGATCCCTGAAGCATCACTTGTTCTGCAACACCTGCATGGAGGGTCCCCATCAGCTGACCTTGCCCTCCAGCTTCTGAACACCTCACCCGCTCCCTCCTGCCAGCAGCTCGTGTTTGATGTGATCAGTGGATTTAAAGCATGGCTCAGGCCCCAGGAACCTCCTTCTTTCATGGACAAGCAGAGCTCCAGCCTCCCAACAGCAGCTGGCCTGTCTCTTCCCAGCCCGACCATAGGAGTCTGGCTCTATTTGCAGGATTTGTGTATCAGCTTCAAAAGCGCCTGAGGTGGTGTCCACCCAGTGAGGGTCCTTGATCTGTTGCTGTGGTTTGCTGAGGCTTTCAAGGACAGGGTTGTGCTGGGGAGTAGAGAGGCTGATTTTCCTTTTGTCTGCAACTGAGTTCCTCATTCTTGCATGCTAATCACTCTGAGAATAAGTGGCTACCATTTGTCGTGTGGTCATTATGTGCCAGACCCTGTGCAGAACACTTCACCTGGAATGCCTCCCTCGTCTTCCCTGGCTACTGGTTGTCCTTACCCTGTTTCACCTTTTCCTTGTTCTATATAGCTAGTAACTGTATTCTAAAAACCTGGGGGCACCTGGGTGGCTCAGTCGGTTGAGCCTCTGACTTCTGCTCAGGTCATGATCTCACGTTTTGGGAGTTTGAGCCCTGCATCCGGCTTGTTGCTGTTGGTGCTAAGCCCTCTTTGGATCCTCTGTCTCCCACTCTCTCTTCCCTCCCCTACTCGTTCTCTGTCTCTCTCCCTCACTGTCTCTCTCTCTCTCAAAAATAAATAAAACATTTAAAAAATTCAAATAAATAAATAAATACCTAGAAAAAGTGCCTGGCAACTGTAGTTACTCCGTCAATATCGGTTGAATGAATAAATGAGTAAGTATGTGTTAGGGTCTGTGCTAAGCTCATTATGTGTACTTTTATTTCGCTGAGATCTCACAGTAACCCTATGAGATAGACACAATTTTAATCCCTATGTTACAGAAGGGAAAATGTACTCAGAGAGGTCAAGTAACCACCCCAAAGCACACAGCCAATAAATGTCAGAGGAAGAATGCAAACTTAATTCTTCCTCCGGGTCCTACACTATTGTCCTGTACTGTCTTCTGTATATAAAGATGTGTGTTCAGTATTTACACACAGATCTCTCCATTCACACAGCCATCAGATATGTATCATGTATAATATAGACATGTGTAAATGTATCAGTCACCTATTGGTGTGTAAAAAACAGCCACAACAAACACAGTGAGTTATAAAAACAAGCATTTATTTCTTACACGTAGGTCTGTGGTTTGGCTGGAGAGACTCTGCTTCACACTGTAGGTTGCATGCAGGTCTGATCCCTCTGTTCGCTTCTGAGGCTGAGACTGGAGAAGCAGGGTTTTCCTGGCAAAAGCTGGCCGCTTCCAAGGGGTGAGCAGAAATAATTGATGCTTTGTAAGGCCTGAGTTGGAAACTGTCAGTACACGGTCGGTTCTGTCCGTGTTCCCTTGGCCAAAGCAAGCCCATCATTAATGGGGCAGGGACTTATGTTCCTCCTACAGTGGAAGGAGTGGGAAGGTGTAAATATTTGCTCACCAGTAATGTATACCAATTTATCATATTTGGGATGCCTCTGTATTTTTTGCTCCCGTGAACCTAGCTTCTGTGAAGAGCTCTGTTCTCCTTACTTCTCCTGGGCATTAGTTTCCTTGTTTAAAAAAAAATGAAGTGCACATTACTAGCTGCTGTTCAGAGTTAAGTTTTGCTATTTCTTTGAGTGAGGCTGGCACACACTTGAGCTACCACATGTAAGAAAGTGACATCGACAAAGTCTTGCACCCTGCAGCCAGATTTCCTGGGTCTCCGTGATTCCCTGGGTAACCTTGGAGAAACCTCAGTTTTGAGGAAAGCGGGGAGGGAACAAGCAGCTACCGTATTGGGCACTGAGGATTAAGGGAGGAGGCGTGTGTACAGGATTAGCCCAGCCCTGGTTCCAGAGTGCACCCGGCCCGTGTTAGCTGTCCTTAGTAGTAGTAGTTAGTGCTCCTTTTCAACAAAACCAGACAGCCCAAGCTGTGCTGATGCCGCTCAAGGCCACTCTTGCAGCCTGTCACCCCCGGCTCCCAGCCTGCGTTCCCAGCTCAATCCCTCTCCCAGTTACAAGCCCAACCTTTCCTTCTGGACTTGGCCTTGGGGTTGGGGCCTTCTCTTTGGCTTGATTCACTTCTACAGAAATGTTTGGTGCCATCTTGGTGATTTGCGCCTCTTCGGCTTCCCTGCCTGGTCAGACCCTTGGAGCACAGGCCTGGCCCCAGTCCGGTCATCCCAGTTTGTGGAGGCATCAGAGACTGGTTGTGCAGTTTCGGTGAGAGAACGGGTGACGGCAGAACCTTCAGATGGCCACAGGCAGCAGCCCGGATGCGTGGGAGTCAAGGGTGGTGTTCTTTGCACCTGAAACCTCCCCCCGCCCCGCCCCCCGGGAGCTGTCAAGCCTAGAATCTTTGTAATTTAGGCAGTCTGTTTGTAATGGTCTCAAGAAAATCCATTCTGCCTACAAATGTGGTGACCTTTAATTTTTTTTTTTTCGGAATTTTCCAAGATGCACATTGACTCTTGCTGTCAACGTAGAAGGCTCTAATGCCGCCTGGGGCATTTAGATTGCATTTGCCAATCGCTGACTGCTGTAGCCAATTTGTTCCTGATCTCAAGGTCGATTTTGAATAATTTTAGCTGGGCTAAGTCTCTTGCATTGAATAACTTAGAGATAAACTATTAAGGGAGAGACAGGAGAGGCTATGGGGCTGTTTTCTCTTTTGCAAACATTCTTTGATTTGGGTGAAAAAGAAGGGTCCTAGCTTTGCCATTCATGCCTAGGTGGCCTCAAGGGAGAAGGGAGTGGAGGAGTACCAAGTACCCAGTAGGAGCAGACACCATGCTAGCTACTTTGCCCTTGGCAGCCGTTTAAGCTACCTTGTTTGGTGAACCTTGGGATCTCTACGATACCGATGAGGAAACTGAGGTTAAAGAACATTCGGGACTGGGCCAAGATCTGATTCCATATCTCAGGTTCTGCCCCTGTGAGTGTTCTTCAGCAACACCCAAATCAGAATACAGCAGACTGCACTGAAATTTGCTGTGTCCCCTCTTCTGTTGCCTTTTCCTTTGGATTAGCCCCTCCAGGTCTGAGACGGTGTCTGGTTCACCTTCGTTTCCCTGGTAGGGGGGCTCTATTCCTGGCATGGCATTGGCATCTTTGATCCCATAGTGTAGACCTAGAAGTGAGCACGGTGCAGCCTGGTGTGTAACACATAGCTTTTGAAGTGCATGTGTGACTGAGTTAAGGCTCCTTCCGCCGTCTGAAACAGGGATTTGGGTGGGTGTGGCTTCCTGAGGGAGAGAGAGAGGGTGGGGAAGGAGCATGAGCCCAGAGCCCTGGGCTGAATGTCTGTTGTCGAATTCCTATGTTGACTCTTACCCACCCAAACTGGTATTAGGAGGTGGGGCCTTTGGGAGGTGATTAGGTCAGGAGGTAGGGCCCTTATGCATGGGATTAGTGCCTTTATAAAAGAGACCCCAGACAGTTCTCTCCTCCTTTCTGCTCTGTGAGGTTAGAGCTGGAAGGTGTTAAGTCTGAACCAGGAAGCAGGTTCTTACCAGACACTGAGTCTGCTTGCTCCTTGATCTTGGACTTGCAGGCTTCGGAACTGTGAGCAGTAATTTTCAGTGTTTTATAAGCCACCTGGTCTGTGGTCTTTCGTTACAGCAACCCAAGCAGACTAGGACACTCGATGCAGAGACTGAGACACAGTTGAGGTAAAGTACTTTGACCGAGGTCACATAGCTTCTAAGGGGCAGGGCTGGGATTCTAGTTCAGGCAGTTTGGCCGTTGAGCCAGCCTCCAGATGAAAGGGGTCCTTTGGGACTGTTTTGATGATGGGACGTCTTTTTTTTTTTTTTTTTTTTCCATTCTTAGTTCCTTGCATTAGCCATCTTCTCTGTTGTCTCTGAGCCTTTGCATATTGTATTTTCTGTGCTGGAAATACTTTTTCCCTCTTTAGCCAAATCTGCTCTGGTTCATCCTTTGAGTTTGAGCTTAGATTTGCCCTCTTCCAGGAAGCTCTCCAGGTTATCTCCTCCCACTTGTACTTTCCCCAGTCAAAGCATCTGTTAGGATCTAATGCAATTGCCTGGTTGCTTTACTGCCTCCCCTACTAATCTGTGGCTCCAGGGTGATGGAGATTTTACTTGTCTCGTCTACCATTTTAACCCCAGCCCCCAGCATTTTGTCTAGCAGATAGTAGGTACTCGATAAATATTTATTCAATGACCGAAGGAGCATTTCAGATTCAAAACTGAATACGTTGGAGCCTCACAAAAGGTATTATTCAGTTGAATTAAAAATACACGGACTAAATTCTTTCTGGGAAGATTTTATAACCAAGTGCACAGACCCGGCTGGCTAGAGTCTACCAGAGCCTGTGAACAGAGCTGCCTTCCTCCATCACGCTACCTGGGAGGGCCCAGGAATTAAACCCGGTTCGGTTATAGAGGCCAGAGTTCTTCAGAGACTCTTCTGACATTTGTATTTAATTGCTGCTCAGTTCATTTATTTAAAGTAATGAATTTTTTTCTTTTCATTATGAAAGTAAGAGAATCCCATTGCTGAAAATTTGGGAAACACAGAAGAGAAACCCACCCTCTGTCATTTGGTGAGGTACATCTCTTTATGTCTTCCCCTCCCCTATATATATGTTTTCTTTCTGTCCTTATTAAACGTATTTCCAACCATACCATGAATATAGTTAATAGAGTTTTGTATCCACTACCCTTTTTATTTTTCAGTTAGCAAAATGAGATTTTCTTCAGGTTTAATTACATAGCTTTAAAAATAACCATCCCTACTTTTTCTCATTTTCTCCCCCTTTAAATTTTTTATCAAAGTAATATGTACACATAGTAAAAAGTACAAGAACGGAAGGGCTCCTAATGAAAGCAGCAGTTCCTGGCCCCTTCTCTGCTCTTTCCCCTCCCCGAGTCCTGTCTCCCAGAGGCATTTGCTGGAAATGTTTCCATTTTTAGGACTTCTGGTACTTATCTCTGTAACTCCAAATAAGATGCTTATGCAGCTGTTTCTTGATTTATCAATTTAAGACATTTTCTATTGACTCTCTGCCACAGAAGGTGAGGATTCAGCGTATTGACGTTGTTTTTGTCTCCTCCTCCTCTTCCTCCACATTTTTTATTTGAAAAAAAGTAATAACATGCGTGTGGAAAATCAGGCCAACAGAACGAAGGGATCCCTCCTACCTTGATGCTTCAGTCTTCATTCCACCCCTACCCCCAGTTTCCTGTGTGTGCCTGTGTGCATGCGTGCGTGCGTGTGTGTGTGTGTGTGCGTGTGCGTGCACGCCTCCATGTGTGTGTCTGGAGACTGCAGGTGGCTGCAAAGTCTTTGACACTTCACCATTAAGAAGTGGAATCTGTCTGCCCTCCTCTTGAGCCTGGGCTGGCCTATGACTGCTTTAACTAGCAATGCCAGAGAAGCGATACCACACTGGCTCTGCTCTTAGCCTTTAAGTGGGCTTCCAGCTTCTTGGGACTCTCCGTCTTCAAGTCCTGAGCCACCGTGTAAGAAGTCCAAGCATCCTGCTGGAGAGAGACATGTGCAGAGACCCCGAGATGACATGAGCGGGAGGACGGTTCTCTGGAACCCAGCTTCTAAGTATATCCACCAAGGCCCCTAGCATGTCACCAGAGCTGTTTGGCCCCTTCACAGCAGCCTGGAAGTCAGCTAAATACCAATAATGACACCACTGGACAGCATGTAGGCCGGAGGACTTGCCCAGCTGGGTCCTGTTTGTGATCCTGACTCTCACAGTCATGATGTAATAACCATGGTTGTTGTTTTAAGCCAGTAAGTTTGGGGATTAACCAGAACATATCTTTCCAAAGATTCTCCATATGTCACAGATTTGGGGAGGAGTTGTCTCTGCCTGGCAATAGAGCGTGTTGGGGGCTGTGTCATCCCGAGGGTGGAAGAGTGATGGCTTGAGGAAAGTGGGGCAGAGAAGGAGAGGAAGCCAGTGCAAGGTGGTGCCTGTGACTGAATGGGCCACAGCCTGATGGAAACACAGCTCGCCCCATGGGACATTGCTAGGGAGACTCTTTGGAGTTTCTGTATCTCAGCACTGTCCCTCGTGAGGGGGAAGGGGGAGTCATTTATGTGCCAGCTCCCTCCTGCCTCTTGTGTTTTATAGGTCAAAGCATGCCCCCTCCCTGTACTTTGGAGTTTGGTCACCCAGCCCCTCCTGGCAGCTCTGAGGTGTGGTGGAGGCCAGCCCTTGCCCCCACCCATGATAGACCGAGTAATTTTTGATTGGATGCCAGACACTGAATTTTACCCTGTTGGCTGCTGGATGTTTTTGTGCCTGGAAGTGTCCTATATGCTGACGATACAGCATTGAACAAAACTAACAGCCTCACCTTTGCTGAACTTTCATGCTGGTGTGGGAAGACAGTGAATAAACAATGAGCACATTTCACATTTGCTATTATTATCCTGTTACATACGTATCTTTGTGAATAATACCAACCCTAGCAGCCATCATTTTTAGTGGTTGCATAATATTTGAATGAATGGTTGTATCACTGTTTAATGGTGCGTTTCCTTGTTGACAGTTTATCAAATTACTTTCTCCAGTTGGAACCATCAAAAAGCTTAGAGGCTTAGGATTCTAAGTCCGCCATACAGAGGTTAAGAGTTCGTTCTAAGGTCTGTTGGGGGAGTAGCCACTCCTACACCTGGGACCATAGGTTTTTCTTTCTTGACCAGATGGCTAGAATTGACTGCCTTGAACTATCCTACCGGATATGCCCCTAGGCAGCAAAAGAGATGTGGAGGATTTTAGGATGGAGTGAAGAACCTAGATGCTCCCTTTTAGAAAGTCTTCAGCTCCTTGATTGAAACCTGTGCTCCAGTCTAATTAGTTATCCAGGCCTCGAGTCAAGGTCTTTGATATCTCCACAATTCATAGTTTCCCCTTTGATCCCATGGCCTCCGGATTCATTTGGGCTCCATTTTGCATGTTGACTTTGAGTGGAGCCTTTTTGTCCCCTGTTCATCGATCTCCAGTCTCGGATGATAATTATGTTGTAGGAATCGGAGGATGTGGTAGGCACTGCTGGTGCCTGGCGCACATGTTCTTGGTATTCACTCTTCGTTCCCCAGGCACCTGCAGTGGCGCCTGGGGCTTTCTCCAGCGAGGCCTTTGTGGGACAGGCTGGAAGTGCAGAGAAATACACGTGCAAGAGAGTATCCCCCAACCAGAGGGGGTAGTTGTCTTCCTCACCTCTAAGATGAGGTCTGCTCTGTGCTGGCTCCCAGAAGCCCCCAGGGGGACCGAGCTCCACTTGTCCATATTAATCCAACACATCCTGGATTGGCTTCTTTCCCTTCCCTGTCTCACTTCTCCACTGTCATGCCTGTGTTTCTTGGGATTACTTCCTAGGTAAACCCCTTGCTTTCAAATCCTTCTCTTAGGATCTGCTTCTGGTGAAACCTACCTAAAACAATGAAGAATATGAGGAACGATGAAGGTATATGTAACACAGGGGATCCAACCTAATGTTGTCAAATAGTGAAGCTTGACCTCCCTGAGCCAGTGACTTTTCTAAGGTGAGATTTGAAGGATGAGTAGGAATTAGCTAAGCAAAACAGGCATGGGAGAATAACATAGGGAAAATGTTCCAGGCCTAGGGAACGGCATGTGTGAAGGTCCTGGGGCAGGCATGGCCAGAATGCATACAGTGAGGCTGAGTGTGGCAGCCATGTTGGGAAATCGTATGGTTTAAAGGTAAATTTGGGTCCCTGCTTTTACATGTCTTTTCTCCTTCATTTTGGTTCTCTGTCTATACACTTTTTTGAACCCTACTATGGTCTGGCTTCATTTAAATGCATCTGAAATGAAATCTCTAATGTTAACAGTGTTGTCAGATGCAAAGCCCTCATTTCTCTTTGGTTCTTTTTCACAGAATGCTATCTATGAATTTCTGGGGAGGATATGAGGATTGTGATTGTTTTGATGGTTTTTTCTTTGTATGACCACATTATGTTAATTTCCTCATTGTCTTAGGGTATGAGAACATAAAAGCAATAACTCATTTATATGAAGACTGAATGTGCTGAGAGGTTGTCATGGAAACCAGGGGGAAATATTCACATTGGATTGAGTAAATTGAATAACCCCTGTTAAAAGATTGAACACAGAACTTATTTACCCAGTTGTGTGGTGTATGGAAAAGATGAGAAAACCAACAAGATAAATGAGATTTTTTTTTTTTTTTTTTTTTTTTTTTTTTGGTGGGAGGAGGTGTGAGGATGAAGAGGGCGGGTGAATGCTAGGGATGTGTTATTTTTATTGAAAGAGTCATTCCCCTTCTGAAGACTGTGTTTTTGTTGCTAAATGGGAGCGGGGTCACTGGGTGGTTAGGGAAGGGCAGGTGGAAGGGAAGTGGTGTGATGAAATTGCTTCCAGGCAAGATGAGCTGAGTGTGCTGCAGTGTCCTGAGGCCAGATCCCAGCGTGTTTTTGCCCCTTGGAGCATCCCCTGGAGAGTCCTGGTCAGAGCAGTTGAACAGACACAAACATTTTCAGCATTTTTTCCTTTGCTTTTGGCATAGTTGTTTACTGTGTCTCAAGCTGGTTTTCCAAAAACGCCAGTTCTGTTGCTTTTTATTTTTTAAAGCAAAATGCTTCAGCTCTTCCCAAATAACTGCTAACGGAAAGGATGTGAAGGACACGTGAGGAAGCAGTCATGGACGATGCCATCGTCACTGGTGATGAAGCGGTAGGCAGGGTGCAGGGAGCTCCCTGAGCCTGGGGTGCAGCCTCCTGCACATGGTTATGTCCTCAGGTGGGCGGGGGCCTGTGACAGCTGCCGCTTTGAGGGTTGTCTGGGGCCAGCTTAGGGATCAGGTCCTGGGCTCCGGAAGGCCCTGACGGGAGTTCTTGAGGGCCACCTTGGTGTCACATCTGTATCTCACCGTGTGAGATGCTTGTGAAGGGCAGGTTTCTCAGCAGAAGCTTCCACACCTGTGCACCACGGTCCTGCCTCCTGACTACATCTCTCCCTTCTCGGGTCGGCTTCCTGACCGTTTCTGGGAGTAGGTAATGCATGAGCCCCACTGAGGTAGGTTGATTGCAAAGTATGTCCCATTGATTTTCCTGCTTGGATTCACACTGTCTCTGTCTGTTTGGGCTGCTTTCCTACATTGCCACAGACCAGGTGGCTTGTAAACAACAGAAACTCCACATCTTGTTGTGTCCTCATGTGGTGGGAAGGGCGAGAGGGCTGTCTGGAGTCCCTTTTTTCAGTTATTTATATGTGTGTATTTTTAGTAAGAATTGTATGTGTTTAAGGTGTGCAACATGATTTTATATCCATGTACATAGTGGAATGATGATTACAGTCAAGCTTATTAACATTTAGTCTCCTCACATAGTGACTTGTGTGTGTGTGTGTGTGTGTGTGTGTGTGTGTGTGTGTATGTGGTGAGTGTACCTGAAATCCGTTCTGTTACCAGGTTTCCAGTGTTGAGTGCATTATTATTCATGGTAGTCATCATGCTGTACATGAGGTCTCCAGAACTACAGAACTACAGCTTTGTACTCTTTGACCACCATCTCCCCATTTCCCCTACCCTCCCTGCACGTGGTAACCAAAGTCTTGAAAATGATGACATGAATTTGATATTCACAAAGGATCCTCCTCTAGTATTATCTCCGTCTGATGTGTGTGTGTTGGGGGATGGTGGAGAGACAGAAGCCCACAGAAACAAAGTGCTTTGCTCAGGGTTGTGCAGCTCAGATATGGCAGAATCAGAACCACAACCCCTGGTTCTTACCAAGACTCTACATGGCATTTACTGCAGCAACATTTAATTAGGAAAAAATTGGAAAGACCCTGAATGTCCAACCAAAGAGGAATAGCTAACACCAAAGGGGAATTAGCTAATAGCTAATACAGATCTTTATGATTCTGCTATGCAAGGGACTGTTATGGATTATAAATAATATACATGAAGCATAACAACATAAGACAGCACTCATCTTGTAATATACAATGGGGAAAGAAAGAAACGACAACCATGTAAATTAAATGCATGAAATAAAAAAAGAAGAAAATGCACACAAAATAAGAGTTGTCTCTAGATAGTGTGTCAGTTCAGGTCCTCTGAGAAGAAGGCACCACAGGAATTAACCGTGCAAGAAATATACTGGAAAAGTACCTAGGGAGGACAGCGGAGAGGGAGCAGAGGTAGGGCAAGGAGAGCCTTCAGGCTGTGATGCAGGTCTGATACTTTGAAAGGAGAGGGGGAAGGAAGGGGGGCGGGTTCAGCATCCTTCTGAGAAAGTTTCAGCCAGTCCAGTAGGCATTTCCTGAGACAAAGCTACCTGTTGGACAAATCAGAATAGAATAGCCTGTTTCTAGCCCTCCTGCTGTGCTCACTCACTGGCTGGGAAAAGCCCTGTAAAGTGTGGCCCTGCGCGAACACTATGGTGGGTCCAGAGGTGCAGCAGCTGGAGACTGTTGGCTAGCTTTGCTTCCAAGAGTCAGTTCCCCTGAAAAGAAGGTCTGAGCAGGGAAACTGCGGCTGCCGGCTGCTGGTGCATTATTACAGCAGAAAAAAAGCATTTGGTGAAGGCACATCACAGTGGTCTTGAGAAGCTGGTCTTTGGGCTGCCTGTGTCCGCAAATACAGGCTGGCCTCATTAGCACCCATAGCTTCCTGTTCTTGTGCCCCACGGTGTGCTCAGTCATTTGGACAGAAGGGACCTGCCCATCCATCTCCCACAACAGGAAATTGTAACAGCTGCCACAAAATGAAGGGAAGGCCTTTGCCAAGTTAATCTTCTCTAATTTACTGCTTGCACCATATCCATTTTGGAGGAGACACTCAGTAGTATTGAATGGTCTAATGTTTTTAGAAAATGATTTTTGGTGAGCACGGCAGTAGAGGAAGGTAATTAAGGTCAGGAACGGGGCCTTGAGCCCCCTCCCTGTGGTTTTGAGGTCTCCCTAAATACTCTATGGTCGAAAGCTCCATGAAGGAAGGAACTTGCTGACTGCTGAATATCCTTCACCTCAACCAATGCCTGGCTGTCAGTAAGTACTCAGTACATGGTTTCTTAAATTAACAGAAGGGTTAAAAGGAAAGCAAATGAATGATATGCAGAGTCTGTGTACCTCTTAATCAGTAAACATCGAGACTCTGTTGAGCTTGGTCCTGCTAGACACTGTCCCTGCCCACCTCCACCCCCAGCAAGGCTTGTGACAGTTAGCATTGGAATCAGTGGGCTCAGTAAAGTAATCGCCCTCCCCAGTGGGGGCGGGCCTGAATACCACAAAAGGCGGAGGAAAGCAATTGCCCCCTTTTTCCTGCTCCACTGCTTGAGCTGGGACATCATATTCTGTCCTTGGACTGGGGTTAACACTACCAGCTTCCCTGGTCCTCAGGCCTTCGGACTCAGACTCACTGACACCACTGGATTTCCTGGGTCTCCATCTTGCAGACAGTGGACTGTGGGACTTCTTAGCCTCCATAATCGTGTGATCCAGTTCTTCATAATCAATCTCTCTGTTGCTCCCTTGGGGGATTTTGATGAGGAATTGCATAATTATAATCTATGTATAATATTGGTACCCAAGAAAAGTGTTTCTTCACAGTCATCCTCTTGTACCCCATCACCTTGTCATTTCTTTGGGATCTGATGTCAATAGTTCTTGATCTCCAGCCCGACTTCTTGGCCATACCTGCTAGAGTTTGGTAGTTTTTAATTTATTCCACATTCCTTGGGCATCAAGACCTCTAGGTATAGCTCTAGGTATGGAGGAACTATGAATAAGATAGTGATCAGATCATCTGTTGCTGCATAAAAAAAACCCAACCTGCTCACATAATAGCTGGAGACAAATATTTGGCATTATTACTCGTGACTCTGTTGACTGAAAAGTCATTGGTTCTCTGGGGTGGAGACATCTGAGGTCTTGACTGGGCTGGCCATTCAGGATGACTCAAACACATGGCTGGCAGTTGATATTGGCTGTTGGCTGGGAGTTCAGATGGTACTGTTGCCTGGGGCACTTTCATGTGGCCTCATCATGCACTTTGGATTTCTCATAGCATAGTGGCTGGGTTCCAAGAGTGAGTGTACCTAGGGATAGGAGGTAGCAGCTGACCGTCTTTTAAAACCTGGATTAGAAACTAGAACAGTGTGATTTTTCACTCTGTTCTATCGGTCAAAGCAATCACAAGGTTCATGAGTCAAGGGAAAGGATGTAGATCCCTCTTTTAATAGGAGGAGTGTCAAAATATGTGGCTATCTGAAAATGGCTACAGATGGCCTCAGCTGTTGAGGAGTGCATAAAGTTAATACAGAGATAGTGATGGTAATATAGAGATAGTGGTAATAGTGATAGGATTATTTAGAGATAGCAGGCTGAACAGTAGCCACCCAGAGATACCAGGTTATAATCCCTGGAACCTGTAAATATCACCATATGAGGAAAAAGAGTCCATAGGTGTGATGAAGTTAAGGATATTGAATCGGGAGATTATTCCAGATTATCTGAGTGGGGCATTAATCTGTTTATAATTGTCCTCATGAGAGAAAGGCAGAGGGAGATTGCACACACGGAAGTGGACAAGGCAATATGAAGACAGATTGGCATGATACAGCCACAAGCAAAGGAATGCCACACCCACCAGAAGCTGGAAGAGGCAAGAACGAGTTCCTCCTGGAGCTTCTGGGGGCATAGCCCCACTGCCACTTTGATGTCACCTCACTGAAACCGCTTTCAGTCTTCTGGCCTTTGGAATTGTGAGAGAACACATTTCTGTTGTTTTAAACCACTGAGTTTGCCATGGTTTCGTAACAGCAGCCTCAAGAAACGAATACAAAACCAGACAATGCCGAGGGAGTGTGAAGAGTGTTAAGAGAGAAATGCATAGGTGTGACCTGAGACCCAGTCCAGTGGGGAGAGAAGATGGCAGGAAATGCTTCTTCAAGACACGATTCCTCTTCGTCCTTAGGAAGTATGGCATGGGGCTGGGGTGGCTGAGTTCTGGGGCCATACTCTTCTGTTTGCATCTCAACTGTGCCATTCACTAGGTGTGTTTTTAGGTTGTTGTGAAGCTTCAGTGAGCAGATTGAAACTTGTAAATGCTTGGCATATAGCAAGCACTTTTAAAAAGCTGTCTGTTATTATGATTTACTCTGGGATTTGGTGAACGATATAGTTCTTCTGATTCCTCTTTTAGCCACGATCTCTGTCTCTTTCTGGCTACTTTTTGTGGTGGGAAAGCCTGATTATTTCACTTCCTGTGTGTCTTATACTTCCCAGTTAACGGTCAAGGTGCTCTTCCCTGTCCAAGAGAGCCCAGCGACGATAACCCGAGGGGTCAAGACTTAGGACATCCTCCTTGTCTATTTTCCTAGTATTGGAGGCTTTATCTCTGCACTGAGTTAAATCCTCAGGACACTAGGTACCAGATCTTCGGGAAATCCTTCACTGAACACACCTTAACCATATTCCTTGACTTTTTATCATGTGTAATGAAGTAAGACACATGTATAGTGAAGTGAACAAACCCTAAGTGTTGAGCTTGATAAATGTTTGCAGAGATGTGGACCTGTAACTGCCATGTCGATCTAGAACACTTTAAGTGAGCCCAGGAAGCTCACTTGAGCCCCTTTCCAATCAATATCTCTCAGAGATAACTACTATTCTGGTTTCTTTCACTTAGTGGATTTGTCTGTTCTTGAAGTGCGTATAAATGGAGTCATACTCTATGCATTTTCGTGTGTGCCTCTGGCTTCCTTTGTTCAACATATTTCTGAGGTAAGTTCATTCATTTCTTGCCCATAGCCCTACTTTGTTTTTTTCACAGTGTATCGTTCCACTGTGTAAACAAACCACAGGTAATGGACATGGGGCTGTTTTCAGTCTGTGGCAATTACCAATAAAGCCACTATAAACATTCTTGTATTAAGCCTTCTGGTAGATATATGCACTAATTTCTGTTACGTATGTACTCAGATGTGAAAGTGATGGGTACAGGGTGTACATATATGCAGCTTTGGGTAGGTATAGCCCAACAGTTTTCCACAGTGGTTATACCAAGCTATAGTTCTGCCACGGACATATGCGAGTTCCGGTTGCCCTGCTTCGTTGTCAGCATTTGATACTGATATCCACTTGACCCAGCAACACCTGCTGAAAAGACCATCTTTACTCTCTGAATCACAGTGATGTCTTTGTCACACATTTTCTGGACTTCCTCTTCTGTTAGACTGTCTACCCTTGTGCCATTTTACTGTAAGTTTATTAAAGCTTTGCGCTGAATGTTGATACTTGGCAGCATAAGTCTTTAGCTTTGTTTTCCTACAAGATGGCCTTGCCTATTTTTGGTTCTTAGCCTTTTCATATTAATTTGAGACTCATTTCGTCAATTTCTCCAAAAAGCAGCTGGTATTTTGAGTGGGATGGCATTGATTCTATAGATAACTGGGGAGAATGTCCGCCTTAACAATATTGAGTTTTCTAGTTAATGAACTCTCTGTTCCTTGTAGCCATTTATTTCAGTCTTTAATCTCTTTCAGAAGTATTTTGTACTTTGTAGTACCTGACCTATTACCTGTTTTTTTTTTCTTTTTTGTTTTTTTTTCTTTGATCAAGTGGTAAGATTAATGGGTGGACATGAACTTTATGAACTGTGAAATGCGGTACCCATTATCAACCAGGGGAGAACATGTTTGTGTTTGATTTTAATAAAGTCACCTTCACATCCCCATTTAGTTTGCACTGATGGCTCAGAGTTCCATAATCGAGCTATCTAGAGCCTCTAAGATCTTTCCTGAATATCCAAGTCAATCTGGGCTTGTTCTTCACTGCTCTTATGTCCAGGGTGACCTTTTCTACTTTACCTTTCTTTTGGAAAGTTGCTATCCATTGTTCACATCCACTGACCTATACATTTGTGTATTGAAACAGCATTTACTGAACACCTGCTGTTGAGTGCATGCTGGTTGTCTACCCTCAACGGTCTTTTCTCATTCTTCTTTGTTGACAGTTCCCTCATTTTGTTCATGTGCCAGTTGTTTGTATGCCCAGAGAAGGTGGGCTCCTTCCTTCCCCGTGCTCCAGGGCTTGGGCCTCAAGTGGCCTCATCCAGGCATGCTCATCCTGTTTGTTTTTGGCATTGACATGTTCTGTGTTCTTGGCAACGAGCTGTAAGGATCATAACCCCAGTGCCTTGACATTACTGACTTGACTTACCTGGACTACCTGAGCTTTTGTGGAAGGTATAACAAAACTGTGTCATGTAAATCACTTTAAATTTTTTTTTAATGTTTATTTTTGAGAGGAAGGGAGGGGCAGGGAGAAAGGGAGACATAATCCAAAGCAGGCCCCAGGCTCCAAGCTGATGTCAGCACAGAGCCTGATTCGGGCTCAAACCCATGAATCATGAGATCACGACCTGAACTGAAGTCGGACGCTTAACTTACTGAGCCACCCAGGCGCCCATAAATTGCTTTTAATTCACCAGTCTGTTACTTGCAGCCAAAAGTACCTTAAGCAACTGCCTCAGTTGAAAGCAGACTCTGAGGCAAGGATTCGAGTGGAAATAATCTGTGAAGCTACGGACGATGGGGTGAGAGGACAGGCTGGGAGGGAAGGGAACTGAAAACTAGTATATTAACAAGGTTCTTACCACTGTGGGCATCAAAGAGTTTAATCCCTCTGGTTAACTCTGGAAAATGGCATAGAACAGGGGTTTACAAACCATAGCCCATGGCAAATCTGGCTTGCCATCTGTTTTTGTAAACTTTGTCTGGATGCATTGACTCCAGTTCATGTCTGTATTGTTTATGGCTGCTTTTGCACTACAGCAGCAGAGTTGAGTAGTTCTGAGTGGCCAGAAAGCCTAAAATATTTACTCTCTGGCCTAGTGCACAAAAAATTGGCTGACTCCAGTATAGAACATGCATTCCAGAGGTATCTCACCTGAGGAGCAAAGGAACTGAAGTATTTTTACACCCCTCCAGTCACTGGGTGAACCCCTCCCCCAGGGGTGTATCAGTTCCCCAGTGCTTCTAACGTGCCATATGCACAGGCGTAGTGGGCCCTGGCCACCATCAGTGGGTTCTGCTTCAAGCAAAGAGGTGCAGATATTAGCTGTTGACACCTGGGCAAGCGTGGACACTAATGGTAAGGTCCAGGATGGGCTGTGCACTGATAGGGCCGCCATGCCAATGCACAGGACCCAGAGATGGCTGAGAAATGTTCCTGACCTCTGGGGCCACATGTTTCCAGTGCAAGGTTGGCAACTGCCAAACATTTTATAACAAAGGAGAGTCATCCGGATGTCAGTCGTGATTTGTTTGATCCTCAAAAACTTAGGTGAAGTTTACTTTCACTAATTCCTGCTAATTCAGGGAGGAGGCTCTTCTGAGGGCCCCATTTGCTTCTTACCCTGATCCTCCCCATGCGGTAGGGTCCTCTCCCTAAAGAGAAAAAACAAAAAAAAACCCTCAAGGTAACCTGGCTATACACATATGTGACAACATCCCTCGTGACCTTGTAATATGAGACCACTTAATCAGACTGCATGTTTGTGTGTATTACCATATATGGGAGACAAAGGCGTAGAAAATATATAAAAAACTATGCCACGTGGTGTTCAGGGCTCAGTTCTGTGGGTACGAACCCAACTGAGCTGTGCTGGCAGGAATAAAGTTGCTTCCTAGAATAAAAAGCCTCGGTGTTGCGATTCTCTGCGTGAGAATCCTGCTACACCCGTGTTGTCTGTCTCATGTCTCACGTGAGCCCCAGTGCCTACAGGAAACCTGCTCACAGGGTGTGTGCATTCATGGGACTCCATCGAAGACTGGCACGTGTAGGCTTCTAGATCCTTCTTTTCTCTCCCCAGCTCTACCCCTCCCTCCTTTTCTTTGGGCACCCCAGAACCTTTCCTCTCTTATTACACAGGGTGTCTCTTTCCAGTTTCCACTTCTAAATTTCCTTTCCTTTTTTTTTTAATGTTTATTTATTTTTTGAGAGAGAGAGAGAGATAGAGCACAAGCAGGGGAGGGGCAAGAGAGAGAGGGAGACACAGAATCTGAAGCAGGCTCCAGGCTCTGAGCTGTCAGCACAGAGCCTGATGTGGGGCTCGAATCCACAAACTGTGAGATCATGACCTGAGCTGAAGTCTGGCGCTTAACCGACTGACCCACCCAGGCGCCCCTAAATTTCCTTTTCTAAACACACCCAGAGTCTCAGCAGAGCAAAGGATTCACTTTTGATCAAGTGGCGGGGGGTGGGTGGGGTGGGGTGGGGGAAGGATGCCAAGAAACAAACAAAGCTATTTTTAATGGTTTTCCCATAGACAAAAGCACACATCTTATTTGCAGTATTGGGTGAGGCCCCTTTTGGAAACATTTTTGTATATTCTGTGATTCTGCCATATCCTCCAAGTTTTATCTCTTCCTTTGCCACATGGGTTTCAGGACTCACTCAGTCAAGTGATTGGAATACATCTTTGGCATGCTGTCCTTCAGTTTTTCTTTCTGAAGTAGAGACTGTACGTCTCACCCAGTGTAATGTTAGACCGGTGGAGCAGGATATTATTACATTGGGTCAGCTCCTTGGAAGTGCTGTCTTGTCTTCATGATGGCTGACTAAATGTGGCATCTAAATGCAGTCTAGAGAGTTCCTGTCATATAAAAGGTCTTTGCTCTAAATGTTTTGGTGGGCAGGTGGGGAGGTAGTTGGAGTGAAGTGAAAAAGATTAATACTAAACTGGAATCAGGTTCAGCAAATCCTGCAGGTGTGAATTGTGCTTGGAAATTCTCATCAGCAGAGGACTCAGTCTGGGGACCCGGTTGTTCCCTGTCCACAAGGAAAATGCTTGGTCAATTTTATCCCCCATATGCAAGTAGAGAGTTCAGGAATCTCATTTTGGTTTTATAAAAATTGTTCTTCTTCATTCCTCTCAAATGATGTGATTTTTTTTTCTTAGCTCATTTAGAAGTAAAAACAGAAAAGATTAGAAAATTTAAATATTTATTTATTTTTAAAGTTTATTTCTTTATTTAGAGAGAGAGAGAGCAGGGAAGGGAGGGTAGAGGGCGGGGGAGAGAAGGTGAGAGAGAGAGAGAGAGAGAGAGCGAGAGATTGAGAGAGAGAGAGAAAGAGGAAGGGAGGGAATCCCAAGCAGGCTCTACACTCAGCACAGAGTCTGAACGGGGCTCGATCCCATGACCCTGGATTCATGACCTGAGCCGAAATCAGGAGTCAGTGCCCAACTGACTGAGCCACCCAGGTGTCCCCAAATTTAAATATTTTAAATATTCTTATATTCATTTCCATGAAGTCCCTTAACCCTCCCAGTCTGGTGTCAGAGTTTTGTCTTCTGACCCATCCTGTGTGTCTGCTATACTTATTCTGCGTTTAAAATGACAGATTACTTAGGTTTTAGACAGAATTCTTAGGTTTTAGAAAGAAATTTCTCTGTCACTTTAAGTCAGACAGTCAAAGAGGTTTCTCTTGTAGGATTTTATGTCAGGGGGAACTATTATAAACAGTGGGATCCAGGAACCTGAGTTTATTTTATTTTTTATTATCCCCAGCATTATCGAGATATAATTGACAAATAACATCATGTAAGTTTAAGGTGTACAATGTGATGATTTTGTATACTTATATCTTTAGAAATGATTATCACAGTTAGGTTAGTCAGCACATCTAACATCTTACACAGTTACCTGTGTGTGTGTGTATGTGTGTATGTGAACATTTAAGAGCTACTCTCATAGCAGCTTGCAAATATACAATATAGTATCATTAGCTAAATCATCATGCTGTGCATTAGATCCCCATAACTTACTCATAACTGGAAGTGTGTGCCCTTTGACCAACATCTCCCCATTTCCACCATCTCCCAGCACCTGGTAGCCACTTTGTTTCTGTGAGTTCAGCTTTTTTTAGCTCCCACATGTAAATGAGATCAGACACTATTTGCCTTTCTCTGACTTATTTCACTTAGCATAATGCCCTTAATTTTATCCATGTTGTTGCAAAAGGCAGGATTCCTCCTTTTTTTGTTGGCTGAATAATATTTTTGTGTGTGTGTTTGTGTGTGTGTGTGTGTGTATCACATTTTTTTATCCATTCATCTGTCACTGGACACTTAGATGGTGTCCGTATCTTGGTTCATGTAAATAATGCCCTAGTAAACCTGGGGGTGCAGATATTTCTTTGAGATAATAGCTCCATTCGGGATCCTGAGCTTAAAACACACCTCAGACAGGACTGGCTACACACTCTGACCAGGGCAAAATGACAATGTGGGGCTCCTTGTTAAAAAAATTAATAGGAATTTCAAGACACCAGCAGCAGAGTGGGGCCTTCTCAGCATGGAGCTGTGTGCAGCTATGGAGGCAGGCAGCTGGACCTCACCTCAGGAAACTGCTTTGTGACCCGTGTTTTAAAAGATTCTGCCTCAGGTTCTCTGGCTGTGACCTGGACATGAGTGAAGGGTTTATAACTGGCATGAGGTGTGGAATTTGATTTTGTTGTTGATGTGAATACACTGTGGAAGGTTTTTTGAATGCACTTATCCACCTCTTGTGATATATTTGCACATTGCTGTGTACACAAGTGGTTTTGTGCCCCAGGGAACATTTGGAAATATCTGGAGCATTTTTGGTTGACATAACTGGAGGTGGGGAGGTGGCTGCTGCTGGCATCTCGTGGGTAGAGCCCAAGGATACGACTAAACCTCGTACAACACGCAGGACGGCCCCCCAACAAACAGAATTATCTGGCCCCAAATGCCATTAGTGTCAATGTTGATAAAATGTGCTGTACATTACATCCTGGGCTTGTACCCATTCTCTGGATGTGAAAACAGAGGCATGGGGGGGGGGGGGCTAAGTACTTTTATTTATTATTTCTTTGTAGTAAAAAAATAAAAAATGAAAAAAAATCTGGTTCCAGGAAGGAACAGTCAGATAATTTCTACAGACACATACAGTATAAGATAAAAATAACGAGGAAATCAGTAGAAATGTGTTTTCAAGGACACTCTATAGACTGAGGACAAATATTCAGGCTTACATTTGTCTGGTGAGGTTAGCACTTGTGTGCCAGACCAAGTCAACATCCTTTTAGTGGTGTCTTGTCTCCTTCCTAATTTAGAAAAGGCAAACCCACCTGCTGTCATGAAAAATACCTTCTAGAAGCTACTGGGTAATTGGGTGATATTTCTGGATTTGTCTCCCTGTCTAATGTACATCAGTTAAACTTTTGACTCTTCAGTGCTTTCTGGAGCAAGTAATAATCGGAAACTAAATCGACTTGGTTTTTTTCTCCCCCTTTGCCCCGTGTTTGTAAAGATTAATCTTCAGTATCTATGAGTGCTGGGTGATTTGCAGAAACTGCAGCTGCTTTATCAATATCAACCTGGCCTCCATTGATCAAACCCTCATCTAGGCGTCTGCTGCTGTCTGCTGGAGACAGCCCAGGGACACGGAGGGAAGGGGGTCGGCCGCTTCAGGAGGCCAACACGCCTTGGAGCTTCTGCTCTTGTCTAAGATGATCTTGAGCGTCATGGGTGCCGTCAGTTAGAGAGGGGCCTTGAGGTTGGTGCTGTGGCTGAGTCGCTGTGTGGAAATAAATCCCGACTGTGGCAAACGCTAGTAAAGTGGTGGTTGAGCCGTCCTGACTGGATGGTTTCTCTTCATCTCCCCGTCCTCTGTTCCCTCTGCCTGTGTCTGTGATCTCTGGTGGGCTTGCAAATAAGGGGATGCATCTCCATTTGGTTGGAGAGTTCTTTGTGTTTATCCAGAGGTAAAACAATCCTCACATATAAATGAGGTCATACTGTATTTGTCCTTCTGTGTCTGGCTGATTTCACATAGCATAATGCCCTCCAGGTTCATCCACAGGATTTCCTTCTTTTAAAGGCTGAATAATATTCCATTGTATGTATGTACCACATTGTCTTTAACCATGCACCCGTCAGTGGGTCCTGAGGTTGTTGACTGTTGCAAATAGTGCTGCAGGAAACATGGGATTGCAGGTTTTTCTTCAAGATCCTGATTTCAATTCCTTTGGATCAATGCCCAGAAGTAGATATTATGGTAGCGCTTTTTTTAGTTTTTTGAGGAACCTTTGTACTGTTCCTCATATTAGAAGTACCATTTTACATTCCCACCAGCAGTATACAAGAGTTTTTCTACATCCTCATCAACATTTACCTTTTTTTCCCCTTAAATAATAGCCATTGTAACAGGCATGAAGTGGTATCTCACTGTAGCTTTGATTTACATTTCCCTGATGATTAAAAATGTTGAGTTCCTTCTCATATACTTTTTGGCCATTTGTACGTCTTCTTTGGAAATATGTCTGTTCAAGTCCTTTGCCCATTTAAAAAATTAGTTAATTGGTATTTTTGCTATTGAGTTGTATGAGTTCCTTATAGATTTTGGGTATTAACCCCTTATCAGGTGGATGGCTTGCAAATAATTTTTTGCATTCTTCAGGTTATCTTTTCATTTTGTTGACTGTTTGATTTGTTCTGAAGAATGGGAGGTGATGGTCAAAGGGCATGAAGTTTCAGAGGTCGACTATGCAGTGTAGTGTCTATATCTAAGTGTCTATATATCTAAGTGTGTATATATCTATATGCACTTAGAAGTTATTAAGAGGATAGATCTTATGTTAAGTGTTCTTACTATACACAAAAATAGTATCAATAATTATAGCAAAGGGGATGAGAGGAAACTTTGGGAGGTGATGGGTATGTCTATGACCTTAGTGGTGGTGATAGTGTCACAGGTGTGTATTTATCCCCAAATTCATCGAGTTGTGCAAATTAAATATGTAGAGCTTTTTAGATGTCAGTTTTACCTCAATTAAATGGTTTAACAGAAAGTGATACCATGCTTATCCTTTTTTTAATGTTTATTTTTATTTGAGAGAGAGAGAGAGAGAGAGAGAGAGAGAGAGAGAGAGAGATGGAGTATAAGCAGGACAGGGGTAGACAGAGGGTGACAGAATCCGAAGCAGGCTCCAGGCTCTGAGCTGTCAGCACAGAGCCCGATAAGGGGCTTGAACCCATAAGCTGTGAGATCATGACCTGAGCCGAAATTGGATGCTCAACCAGTTGAGCCACCCAGGCGCCCCCAGTGCTTATCCTTTTTTGAGCAGGCACTGTATGTTGCTCACTTTACATAAACTAACTCTTAATTTTTTCATAGCAATTTATGGTGGCTCTATACTGCTTCTCTAATTCGATTTATAAGGCCCCAATAGATGAGATCTCTGCTCACTTTTGCAGTCTCATCATTCACTACCTTCTTTTTATCTATTCTATCGCAGCCACACTGAACTTTCTGTTGTTTGAATTGCCTTTGCTCACTTGCACCTTTGGGCCTTTGCATATGCTATCCTCTGGGCTTAGACTATTTCACTTTGATTCCCTCAACTCACCAATATCTTGTATGGGGCTTGCCTATGGCTGCAAATGTTGGAAGACTCTACTATAACCACATGGTTGGGCAGGGTTTCATTTGGCATGAACAATAATAAGCTCAGCAGTAGACAGGCCATGGCTGGCAGAGTGAATCAGTGACGCCATCCGGGACCCCAGCTTTCCCATCTTCCTGCTTTGTCATGCAGCTTCTATCTTTATGGTTGCAAAATGGTTGCTTTACCTTCAGGGATCACGTCAGCAGGCATGGAAGCTGAGGGAGGACAGAGTGTGCAGGTACAATCTGCCTTCCTTTCACGAGTCAGAACCATGCAGGGGTACTTTTATTCTAGTGGAGGAAGGCAGACGAGAAACAGCAAACAAAGTAAATAAGCTGTATAGTACTGTAGAAAGTGGCAATTGCCATGGAAAATGCAGAACTAGTAAAGGGTTTGGGGCATGGCGTTGGGGTGGCGGTGGCCAGGCTTGGTCTCACTGAGTTGGTGATTTTAGTATGAAGACTTGAAGATGAGGTAGCCAGCCAGTGTATCTGACAGAAAAGGATCCCCAGGCAGAGGGAATGGCCAGTGCAAATGTTCTGAGGCAGGAACCGTCTGTGTTTACATAAGAAGAAGGCGGGGTGGGCTGTGTGGCTAGAAGAGAGTGGGAAGGAGTTGAAGGTGATTAAGTCATCATGGGAGGAGCAGGTTTTGGGGGTCAGGAGTTTGGTTTTGACAATGTTATGCCTGAGCCACTCAGGAGTAGAGCCGGCATTTGGACCCCCGGCCTCCTAGCCCTTCCCATTTAGCCATTACCGCTGGTCAGGCAACAAGAAGGCCTGGTGCACAAACCTGCAGGGGTGTAGGAGAAGCTTTAGCTTTTCATGGGCAGACTCTTGGGCAACCACTTAGGCTGAGAGCAGAAGTGCTTTGGATTGAGTGATTTCATATGTGATCATTGTCTTTGTCACAAGCAGTAGCGGAGGCCTGCACATTACATCATCCTTATGAGGAACAAGGGCATGCTTTGGAGTCAGGTAGAGAGCTCAGTTCAAATCCTGGCTCTGCTGCTTATTAGTTGTGTCACTTTGGGTGAGTGATTTAACATCTCTGAGCTTCAGTTTCTTAATCTGTAAAATGGAGGTAATAATGGTATCCCTCCTTAAGGGTGGTGGAGAATGAAATGAACTAATGAATGCACATGGCTTACATGGTACAGGTCCATAGGGACAGTCATAGCAGTGGAGTGGGAGACCCCAAAGGAAGCCACAGAAAAGGTGGGGCTACTAAAGGGAAGCGAATGTCCTCCCCCATCATGAGGTGATGAATGCATGAAGAACAGATGTCTTGCTTATCCCAGCAGGTCCACACTTCCCTAGAGAGGCCTCATACCCACAGAAACTGAGGAGTCTTCACCAGCCACACTGACTTCCCAGCCTCATAGGACCTGACATTTTCCAGCTGCCAACCTTTGCGCGTCATGCCCCTCATTGGAAGTGTCCTTCCTGTTCTTTGATGCCTGGATGTCTTTTCTTTTAGGACCAAGCTCAGATTTCTTCCCTTTAACATGCCTTTTGTAATTATTCCAGTCTGTAGGATGCTGTTTTGTCCAGATCCCTTCTGTGCTGCCTGCTGGGACCGATAGACACACCAAGAGCAAAACTTGGAGGGAAGGGCTGGGGAGGGGCTGTGGACCGCTCATGGGATGATGGCAGGGATCACCACAAGATGGCGCATTTGAGCCATTACTGTTGGGGCATCCTCCAGCCAACATGGTTGTTCTGTTTTCATTCTTTCTCTTTTCCTTTCTTTCTTTCTTTCTTTCTTTCTTTCTTTCTTTCTTTCTTTTAAATATTTTATTTTATTTTTTGGTTTTCTTTTTTCATATAAAATATAATTTATTGTCAGATTGGTTTCCATACAACACCCAGTGTTCATCCCAACAGGTACCCTCCTCAATGCCCATCACACACTTTCCCCTCCCTCCCGCCCCCCATCAACCCTCAGTTTATTCTCAGTTTTTAAAAAGAGTCTCTTATGGTTTGCCTCCTTCCCTGTCTGTAACTTTTTTTCCCCCTTCCACTCCCCCATGGTCTTCTGTAAAGTTTCTCAGGATCCACATATGAGTGAAAACATATGGTATCCGTCTTTCTCTGCCTGACTTGTTCCACTTAGCATAATACCCTCAAGTTCCATCCATGTTGCTACAAATGGCCAGATTTCATTCTTTCTCATTGCCAAGTAGTATTCCATTGTATATATAAACCACGTCGTCTTTATCCATTTGTCAGTTGATGGACATTTAGGCTCTTTCCGTAATTTGGCTGTTGTTGAAAGTGCTGCTATAAACATTGGGGTACAAGTGCCCCTATGCATCAGCACTCCTGTATCCCCTGGGTAAATTCCTAGAGGTGCTATTTCTGGGTCATACGGTAGATCTATTTTTAACTTTTTGAGGAACCTCCATACTGTTTTCCAGAGCGGCTGCACCGGTTTGCATTCCCACCAACAGTGCAAGAGGGTTTCCGTTTCTCCACATCCTCGCCAGCATCTATAGTCCCCTGATTTGTTCATTTTAGCCACTCTGCCTGGCGTGAGGTGGTATCTCACTGTGGTTTTGATTTGTATTTTCCCTGATAAGGAGCGACGTTGAGCATCATTTCATGTCGCTCTTGGCCATTTGGATGTCTTCTTTAGAAAAGTGTCTATTCATATCTTCTGCCCATTTCTTCACTGGATTATTTGCTTTTCAGGTGTGGAGTTTGGTGAGTTCTTTATAGATTTTGGATACTAGCCCTTTATCTGATATGTCATTTGCAAATATCTTTTCCCATTCCATTGGTTGCCTTTTAGTTTTGTTGATTGTTTCCTTTGCAGTGCAGAAGCTTTTTATCTTGATGAGGTCCCAATAGTTCATTTTTGCTTTTAATTTCCTTGCCTTTGGAGACGTGTTGAGTAAGAAATTGTTGCAGCTGCGGTCAGGCCCAGGGCCCATAGTGGAGGTGGGTCCAGACTACACCAAATCACGCCCCTTTGCTCCGAGGAACTGTGTGTCTACTGGAGCTGGACAGACCCTTCCTTCTCTTTATTGATGAGAAATTTGTGACTTCCAAACTGTCCCAGAAGAAATGCACTGTCTGGTGTCCCACAGTGAACACAGGTGTTTTCACATACCTCTGATAGTCCAGTCACATCAACCACAGTTAAAAATTCCACCCCCACATCCAGGGGAATTAGAAGGAACATGTCACATACTCGTCACCATCCTCCCTCCTTGCAAGTAATTTGGTACTTGTTGTTGACACTTAACATCCAAATACTGCCTCCCCCTTTTTGGATTGCATTCATATCTTGGATTAGAGTGTAAAGCTCTTGAGGGCAGTACATGGGGCCCATGGTAACTCAGTAGAAGCTCTGTAAAGTTTTGTTGAATGTTGTCAACCTCTCTATAGTGTAAAATCCAAGCAGCCCCTTAGAAAGCTAAAAAATAAACCCCAGGCTTTGAAACAACTCTGCTCCATTTCCATACAGATGGAAAGGAAAGCAATAGATCATTTACTGCCAAGAGTCACGTCTTTTCATTTCCTCCTAGAAATGCTATTGATGGTGGCTGGGGAGGTTGTTTGTCTCACCGTCTGTCCCTTGTCAGGGTCCAGTTACTCATAACTCTTCCTTGTGCTCCTCCAGTGAGGGAGGGGGCAGTATTCAGAGGCCCAGCATACGGGTGGGGGTTAATGCACAAGAGGAAAATTACACGTAAAGTAAAGAAGTCATGTGGTGTCATGTATCAAGCCTTAGCCCTCTTATCCCTCACTTTACCTGTGGAGCAGTCCTTGAATAGATTTGTGTGGGCAAACCTTGAAGTCAAGACGCTCTTGCAGAAGACCACATTATTGACATATTTGACTTAACATAACCAAATTTTGTAATTGATTATGTGCCAAGTTGGATACCACATTGTGTTGGATTCTTTTTTTTTTTTAATTTTTTTTGTTAACATTTATTATTGAAAGACAGAGAGAGTCAGAGCGTAAGCAGAGGGAGAGGGAGACACAGAATCTGAAGCAGCTTCCAGGCTCTGAGCTGTCAGCACAGAGCCCCATGCAGGGCTTGAACCCACAAACTGCGAGATCACGACCTGAGCCGAAGTTGGTCGCTTAACCGACTGAGCCACCCAGGTGCCTCGTGTTGGATTCTTACACAGACAAGTAGAAGTTGGGGCCAAGAGTGGAAGAAAAATCAATGGGAGAGAAATGTAAATTTAACAGTTAAAACTTATTTATTTAAAATTTTTTCTGTTTTTAGGATTCATTCATTCTTCCAGCCACTCATTCATGCATATATCTACTTAACATAGTGTTTTAAAATTATTTTTATACTGTTATTTATTATAATGTAGGTATTACACAGCTCAGAATTTGAAACATACAAAAGATTTTATAGTAAAAGGTAGTTTCCACTCCCACTTTGTGCTGGCTACTCTCTTCCCTCCTGGGAATAATAACCATTGTTGATAGTTTCCTAGGATCCTTTTTAAAATTAGAGAAAACTCGGGGTGCCTGGGTGGCTCAGTTGGTTGAGCGTCTGACTTCAGCCCGGGTCATGATCTCACAGTCCGTGAGTTCCAGCCCCACATCAGGCTCTGTGCTGACAGCTCAGAGCCTGGAGCCTGCTTTGGATTGCGTGTCTCCCTCTCTCTGGTCATGCTCTGTCTCTCTCTCTCAAAAAAAATTGATTTCAGCTTAGGTCATAATCTCATGGTCATGGGATCGAGCCGCACGTCAGGCTCCTCTCTGAGCATGGAGCCTGCTTAAGATTCTCTCTTCCTCTCCCCCTGCCCCTCTCCCCTGCCCGTGCAGTCTCTTTTTCTCTCAAAATAAAAAAAAAAACAAACATTAAAAAAATAAAAGTAGAGAATATGTGTATAAACATATCCACTATCTGTTTGACTGCCCATGTATCCATCCACCCATTCATCCCCGCACTCACCCACCACTCCATCCATCCATCTCCCATCCATCCATCCATCCATCCATTTTTTTTTTCACAAATGAGGAAAAGGCAAGCATTACTTGATGACAGACTAACATTGTTCCCCTGATCCCTTGGAAAAGATTTGGAACCACTGTCCTTGCTGTTCAGCCAGGCTCTCCAAAACTGAAGTGTTCGAATGTCAGAGATCTGTTGGAAGGACTGGATATTGAAAAAACAGCTAGATGTAGCTATTCAGACTTTATTTTGGTCTAGCCATATGGTCTTGTATGTGATTCCAAGGGACAGAGGAACATTCAATAAAGGAGCTAAGGGAAGACAAAAGTGAGACAGTGAGGAATGTGTGATTGGAGTCATTCTTGTTCCAGTCCTGTTCCTGCCCTCATTTAGGGCTGTACAATCATGTTATTTAACTTCTTAGAGCCTCATTTTTCCTATCTGTGAAATGGGAATAACTATATCCGTCTTTGCAGGTTAAAGGCTAGCATAATACCTAGATATAGTCAGTGCCTATACGATACTGCTAGTAACTTTTTTAAGCCCTTGTGATTACCTTGGTTTTTTCAATAAACAGATCTTAGGTTGATGATTTAAGATGCATTGTAACATAACATCAGACAGTTGGCAGCAAAAGTGGGTGGTACAGGGCAGGGACTTGCGATGTGGAATGGAGGGTGACAGAGGATATTTTCCAGCTTGAGTAGGGATGGTGTTGAGCTACAAAGCTCCTAGAGAAGCAGTAACCTCACTTCTTATTGGGGCAAGGTCCCTTGTTCCTGGTGGCATCCCTACATCCCTTGTTGAGAACTTGCTACTGTTGTCTCTGGGTAGGGTATTCGTGTTTCTTGCCTGGGTTGTGGCCTCACTCCTTGTGGTCTTGCCTTCCATCTGTCCTCCCTGTTCCATGTGTTGGATCTTTCTGGAATGCTGATGTTGTCTTTCACTGGCTTGGTTAGAACGCACCATCCCCTTCGGGATAAATTCAAATTCGTTAGCACACAAAACCTTTGCTATGGACTGAATGTTTGTGTTCCCCTAAAACCCTAAAATGGTTTTGTTTAGAAGCCTAATTGCCTGTGCGATGGTTAGGCAGTGGTGCCTTTGGGACATGATTTGATCACGAGGGTGGAACTCCTCATGAATGGGACTAGTGCCCTTATGAAAGAGGTCGTCCCAGGTCTAGTGCCTGGCTTCTTCTACCATGTGAGGTCATAGTGAGAAGACGGCTGTCTGTGAAACCAGGAAGGGGGATTCTCAGTAGACAGGACATCTGACAGCATCTTGATCGTGGACTTGCATCTTCCACAACTGTGAGAAATAAGTGTGTGTTGTTGAAGCCACTCAACCTGTGGCGTTTTGTTAGAGCAGCCCAAGCTGACTTAGAGACCATTATGAGAGAGCCCTTTCTTACTCCTTCCACCTCCATTTCGTCTACTTCTCTGAATTCACCTAAGTCTTGAGGTTTGGTGCCTTGGCATGCACAGTCCTCTCTCTCTGAATCCTCTGCCCTTTCTTTAGCCAACTCCCTCTGTTCTTCCTTCAAGACTCAGCTCAGGCACTCCTCCATCAAGGTTGCCATGACTTCTTAAGACCAACACATGGTCTCAGTTGACCTGGTGGGGTACAAATGGGCACCTCCATGTATATCTTTCCATGAAGTAGCTCAAAGGGACAGTAGGGATCAGAGGGTGAGGGTTGGGGCTACGTGTCTTATAAACCCATGAGAGTGGGAGCTGAGCCATTTGCTTTTGTGGCTCTTCTTGGGATATGGTAATCCCTCAGGGTGGCAGGCCCATTGGCAGTGGTAAGCAAACACTGAGAACCCCAGATCCTTCGTCTGGGTGTTTCCCTTCTCACTGGATAGAGGGTGAGCATCCATGGTATCCTAATTTAATTTTAGTTTTCCTTTTTGTTGTTTCTTTTTGTTTTGTTGGGATTTTAAAAGATATATATTTGGTAACAGATATAGATATGTAAATAAAGATAAATAAAAGGAGTTGCAAGACTGGCACTGCCCTCCTCTCTGGATTTGGTGTTTTGTTTTTGTCTTGTTTTTTTTTTTTTTAATTTTTTTTTAACATCTTATTTGTTTTTGAGACAGGGAGAGACAGAGCATGAATGGGGGAGGGTCAGAGAGAGAGAGGGAGACACAGAATCTGAAACAGACTCCAGGCTCTGAGCAGTCAGCACAGAGCCCGACGCGGGGCTCGAACTCACGAACAATGAGATCGTGACCTGAGCCGAAGTCGGACGCTCAACCGACTGAGCCACCCAGGCGCCCCTGTTTTTGTGTTGTTTTCAAACCACTATGTAAGTGTACTGTAGCCTAAACTTAGACTTATTTTTATCAAACTATACATAATACACAGTGGAGTTTTTCATGGTATATACAATTAAAAAAATTTATTTCTAATTTTAGAGTAATTTTAGATTTCTAGAGAAGTTGCTGTGATAGTACAGAGAGTTCCTGGTTTCAGTTCCTTGAATACTATCCTCTTATGTTGATGGGGTATGTCTGTCACAACTAAAACACCAACATTGGAACCTGTTAACTAAATGCCAGATTTTATTTGTTCACCAAATTTTCTACTAATGTCCCTTTTCTGTCCAGAATCTTAGCCAGAGTCCCCTGTGGCCTTTAGCCTTGTCTTTCCTTCGTCTCCTGTGGTCTAACTCCTCTGACGGTTTTTCAGTCTTTGCTTGCTTTTTTTTTTTTTAATTTCTAATTTTTAATGCTTATTTTTTATTTTTTTATTTTTAATTTTAATTTTTTAAAAATAATTTGCATCCAAATTAGTTGGCATATAGTGCAACAATGATTTCAGGAGTAGATTCCTTAGTGCCCCTTACCCATTTAGCCCATTGCCCTCCCACAATGCCTCCATTACCCCTCAGTTTGTTCTCCATATTTATGAGTCTCTTCGGTTTTGTCCCCTTCCTGTTTTTATATTATTTTTGTTTCCTTTCACTTATGTTCATCTGTTTTGTCCCTTAAAGTCCTCATAGGAGTGAAGTCATATGATATTTGTCTTTCTCTGACTAATTTCACTTCATATAATACCCTCCAATTCCATCCACGTAGTTGCAAATGGCAAGATATCATTCTTTTTGATTGCCAAGTAATACTCGATTGTATGCACATACCACATCTTCTTTATCCATTCAGCCATGGATGGACATTTGGGCTCTTTGCATACTTTGGCTATTGTTGATAGTGCTGCTATAAACATTGGTGTGCACATCCCCCTGCGAAACAGCACACCTGTATCCCTTGGATAAATGCCTAGTAGTGCAATTGCTGGGTCATAGGGTAGTTCTATTTTTAGTTTTTTGAGGAACCTCCATACTGTTTTCCAGAGCGGCTGCACCAGTTTGCATTCCCACCAGCAATGCAAAAGAGATCCTCTTTCTCCGCATCCTCGCCAACATCTGTTGTTGCCTGAGTTGTTAATGTTAGCCATTCTGACAGGTGTGAGGTGGTATCTCATTGTGGTTTTGATTTGTATTTTCCTGATGATGAGTGACATTGAGCATCTTTTCATGTGTCGGTTGGCCATCTGGTTGTCTTCTTTGGAGAAGTGTCTATTCATGTTTTTGGCCATTTCTTCACTGGGTTATTTGTTTTTTGGGTGTTGAGTTTGATACGTTCTTTATAGATTTTGGATACTAACCCTTTATCTGATATGTCATTTGCAAATATCTTCTCCCATTCTGTCTGTTGCCTTTTAGTTTTGCTGATGTTTCCTTCACTGTCCAGAAGGTTTTTATTTTGATGAGGTCCCAATACTTCATTTCTGCTTTTGTTTCCCTTGCCTCTGGAGACGTGTTGAGTAAGAAGTTGCTGCAGGCAAGATCAAAGAGGTTTTTGCCTGCTTTCTCCTCAAGGAGTTTGATGGCTTCCTGTCTTACATTGAGGTCTTTCACCCACTTTATTTTTGTGTATGGTGTAAGAAAGTGGTCCAGGTTCGTTCTTCTGCATGTTGCCGTCCAGTTTTCCCAGCACCACTTGCTGAAGAGACTGTCTTTATTCCATTGAATATTCTTTCTTCTTTTGTCAAAGATTAGTTGGCCATACATTTGTGGGTCCATTTCTGGGTTCTTTATTCTCTTCCATTGATTTGAGTGTCTGTTCTTGTGCCAATACCATACTGTCTTGATCGTTACAGCTTTGTAGTATAGCTTGAAGTCCAGGATTGTGATGCCTCCTGCTTTGGTTTTCTTTTTCAAGATTTCTTTGGCCATTCGGAGTCTTTTCTGGTTCCATACTATTTTTAGGATTATTTATTCTAGCTCTGTGAAGAATGCTGGTGTTATTTTGATAGGGATTGCCTTGAATATGTAGATTGCCTTGGGTAATTCTTCCTATCCAGGAGCATGGAATCTTTTTCCATTTTTTTGTGTCTTCTTCAGTTTCTTTCATAGGCTTTCTGTAGTTTTCAGTGTATAGATTTTTCACCTCTTTGGTTAGATTTATTCCTAGGTATTTTATGCTTTTTGTTTTTGTTTTCATGATCTCAATAGTTTTGAGGAGTACTGTATCTGAGGAGTTTTATAGAATTGGATTTGGAGATTTTAACCAAGGTCTGGCCACCTACCTGCCGCATCAATGAAAACCTCTCTTGAAATTTACCAACGGCATCAAAGTTCCAGGTGAATCCACCATCTTTGGTGCCTCTTGGAAACCGAGATCTCACAAATCAGGTGCTTTCTCTGAAGGTATTTTTTGCCTGTAGGTTCATCACAAAGTTGGATGAAATTTTGGCCAAGGCCAGTACAGCAGGATCTGTGCTAAAAAATTCCAGATCTACTTGCTTGCCATGGGATGCAGAGTTCCAAATCCTAGCCTGTGTACAGCCTGCTTCACCAAATAATGAGGCACTGGGTACTTTTTAAGGCAGCTGACCTTTGGAGCAAATTATCCAAGGAAATCTGATTAGCTAGTTCACTGGGTTCCTGCAAAACGGATCTTGGTGTATTTCTGCAGCAGAAATGTCAGCATAATTGGAGTTCCTGGAGCTCAAAGAGCTTCTTTCTCATTGTTTCCATCCTTTGGAGAAAAAAAAAAAAAAACCACACCAAACAAACAAAACCCAAACCCCTAAAGAATTATTCTTTGACTTATAGTCTTTGCTTTTGCACAGTTCAGAAGCTGCTGCTGGCTGTGTTTATGACTTTATTAATCAGGGGAACAGCCTGAACATCATTTAAACAAACAAGCCAAAAAAAAAAAAAATCCATCCCCATGTAGATGATGTGAGCTTAATAGAGATGGCCCAGCCAAAGACCTAAAATAAATAAACTGACTTTAATTTGAGGGAAAGAGCGTGGGGTGGTAATTACTTGAGGCTGTGTGCCATGCAATGTAACCAAATTCGAAACTCACTAATTTCATTATTTTAATGGAAGTCTGCATCCCATTCATTAGGCTGACATATGAGTAGCCATTAGTAACAGTTCATTTCCAACGCTATGGTGGATAAAGGGTGATTGGAAATGAGTGAGGGCCAGGCCTGGTGGAAGTTGACAGTGCTGGGAAGGTAACTTGTGGATGGCATTTGTGGAAGGGGCAGCAACAAGGAGATTGATTGGTTTGATTGGCAGCAGCAAACCACGGGGTCAAAACACAGGCCTGGCATCCAGAGAGACCTGGGTTCACATTCTAACTTTACCACATACTAGCTGTGTTTTTAGGGCTTGTAGTAGGCATTTAATTAATGGTAGCAATGATGGAAAGCATGATGCTCTTATTAGGTAATAGTATTTCAGGGTTTGGAGGTTTTGCTGAGATGAAGGAACTAAGGCTGATGGAGATTAAGTTGTACAAGTTTTCCCTATTGTTTGGATTCCTGACTCCCAATATGATGCTTTTAAACCATTTTTAAAAATTCTTTGTTCTTTGTGAATAGGCAGTTGATTCACATGATTCAAATGTTTAAAAATAAGAGTATGCCAAGGTATACAGTGAAGAATGTCCCTCCCACTTCTGACACCCCCTCTTCACAGGCAGCCATTGTCAGTAGTTTATTTATCTTCGTAGAATTTCAGGCATATAGAAGCAAATACAAATGTGTATACATTCTTATTTTATGACACAGTTCAGTATCCTGCCTTTTTTACTTATAATACATCTTGCTTATCTTTCCGTATCGGGATAGAAAGAGTTCTTTCTTCTTATTTATAATGACATATTTTTCTGTTGTATAGATATATCATGATTTAGTTAATTTTTCCCCTCTCTATGGACGTTTTAGGTTAGTTCCAGTCTTTTTCTGTTACAGACCATGTTGCAATGAGTAATATGCACATATGTCATTTTGCATGGGTACATGAGCACCCGTAGGATAAATTTTTCAAAGTAGAATTGCTGAATTGAAGGGTGAGTGCATTTGTGATTCTGACAGTGCCCAAAGGTCCGGTCCGGAGATGCTGGGGGTGCTGATTTAGCAATGAGCATGAGCTGTCAGATAGTTTGCCTCTCCCCCCGCCCTGCCGCTTCATATGTTGAAACCTAACCTCCAGTGTGATGGTATTCGTAAGTGGGGCCTTTGGGAAGTGATTAGGTCCTGAGGGTGGAGCTCTTGTGAATGGGGTTAGTGCCCTTATAGAAGGCACCCAGAGAACCCCTTCCCCCTTTCTACCATGTGAAGACTCCGTGAGAAGATGACTGTGAACTAGGAAGTGGGCTCTCACAAGACACCAAATCTGCCAGAACCTGATCTTAGACTTCTTAGCCTCCAGAACTATGAGAAATAATTGTTTATTAGCCACCCAGCCTCTGGTGTTTTGTTATAGCAGCCTGAATGGACTAAGACACCTAGTTGCCAGTTAAAAAAAAAAATGTCTGAATGGTAGGTTGTCTAAAGAACATGGTAAGATGAAAGCTTGGGATAATTGCATCACTGCAAAGACAAAAGATGGGGACGCTGGGCTGTGTTGGGAAGACGGCATGGAATTTCAAGTGAGATGGGCCTGGGTTTGGATCTTGACTATGCTACTCATCGCTGTGTGGCCTTAGGTGGGTTGCTTCACCTGAGCTTGGTATCCTCACCTGTACAATGGGGATGATAGTATTTCCATCATAGGCTGCCGGGAGGATTAATGGAGAACATATAGACAGCAGTTAGCATGGTGCCTGACACATAGTGGGTGCTCCAGCATGTAACTAGGGATTCTGGGTGAGTAACTAAGACCATAATGATGCATAACTAACCAGCATTGTATCGTATCATATTGTATTACTGATGCTATCCTATTTTATCCTATATTAGTGGGGAGTAACTAACATTTGTTGAGCAGTACAGGCACTGTACTTCTGCTTTCCATGAAACATTCCTCTCACCTCTCATGACAAGTCTGTGGAGTACTTTTGGTATCCTCGCTTTATGGATGAGGAAATTGAGGCCGGGGAGTTGAGCGTGTTGTTCAGGAGAACACAGCTGGTAAGTGGCAGGACTTTTACTCAGACCGAGGAAGCCTGTCTTGGAAGGCTCCTGTACTCCCACTTCTTGTTCCCTTGACGTGCGCGTTACGAGTCAGGATCCGGCTGTCCCACAAGATGGAAGACATGGTGGGTGGGACATTTATTCCCCAGAGCAGGCAGCTCCCTTCTCATGACAGTGTGACCACGTTCAGCTTCTTCATCTCTTAGGTAGATACGATTCTGGTCTGAAAGCTTCAAGGTTCACTTCCTGGTCAGCTTCTCCTAAAACGGCCCAAGATCAATGCTGTGTGATGAGTACAAAATGAAATGACTTTCATCCTTACGTGGAGAATATACACACTGCCGAAACAACTTCACTCTTTTCTGTTTTTTATTTTTTTTTAATTTGCATCCTGGTTGACGTATAGTATGATAATGATTTCAGGAATAGAAATTAGTGGTTCATCACTTACATGCAACACCCAGTGCTTATCCCAACAAGTGCCCTTCTCAATGCCCCTTGCCCATTTAGCCCATCCCCCCACCCAACACCTTTCCAGCAACCTTCTCTGTTTTAGGAGTCTCTTATCGTTTGTCTCCCTCTCTATTTTTATATTATTTTTGCTTCCCTTCCCTTAAGTTCATTTGTTTTGTATCTTAAATTCCACATATGAGTGAAGTTATATTTGCCTTTCACTGAGTGACTTATTTCACTTAGCGTGATACACTCTAGTTCCATCCATGTTGTTGCAAATAGCAAGATGTCATGCTTTTTGATCGCCAGGTAATATTCCAGTGTGTGTGTGTGTGTGTGTGTGTGTGTGTGTGTGTGCGCGCGCGCGCGCGCGCGCATGTGTGAATGCACACACACCACATCTTCTTTATTCATTCATCCATCGATGGACATTTGAGGTTTTTCCATACTTTGGCTATTGTTGATAGTGCTGCTATAAACAGTGGGGTGCATGAGCCCACTTTTAGTTTTTTAGGGAACCTCCATACTATTTTCCAGAGTGGCTGCACCAGTTTGCATTCCCACCAGCAGTGCAAAAGGATTTCTCTTTCTCCATATCCTCGCCAACATCTGTTGTTGCTTGAGTTGTTAATGTTAGCCATTCTGACAGGTGTGAGGTGGTATCTCATTGTGGTTTTGATTTGTATTTCTCTGATGATGAGTGATGTTGAGCATTTTTTTCATGTGTCTGTTGGCCATCCGGATGTCTTCTTTGGAAAAGTGTCTATTCATGTCTTTTGCCTATTTCTTCACTGGATTGTTTGTTTTTTGGGTGTTGAGTTTGATAAATTCTTTATAGATTTTGGATACTAACCTTTTATCTGATATTTCATTTGCAAATATCTTCTCCCATTCTGTCTGTTGCCTTTTAGTTTTACTGATTGTTTCCTTTGCTCCTTTGCTATGCAGAAGCTTTTTTTTTTTAAGATATTTTAAAAAATTTCTTTGTTTTTATTTATTTTTGAGAGAGAGAGAGACAGAGAGAGAGAGAGAATGCGAGCAAGCACAGGTGGGGAGAGGCTGAGAGAGAGGGAGAGATAGAGTCCGAAGCAGGCTCCAGGCTCTGAGCTGGAGCTGACCCCGTAGAGCCTGACATGGGGCTCGAACCCACAAACTGCGAGATCATGACCTGAGCTGAAGTGGGATGCTTAACCGATTGAGCCACCCAGGCGCCCCTGCAGAAGCTTTTTATCTTGATGAAGTCCCAATAAAATTCATTTTTGCTTTCCAAACATCTGAACTCTTGATTAAAGATACCCAGGATCCTTCCTCTGAAGGTTGGGATCTTAGGGAAATTTAAATAAGAATACACTAAAAAGTAAACTCTGTGAGGGCAGGGATTTTTGTTTTGTTCTCTATTGTAACATCAGTGATTAGAAAAGTGCCTGGCACCCTAGGAGGCACTCATTTTAAAGGGAGACATGGATAAATGCATGCATTCAGGAAAAAGTGACTTTTGCCACAGAATCCTAAGAGGTTTTATAGGCCTGTTGTCATAGAAACCAGGCAGCACCCCTGCCACGCACAACATCATGACCACCCACATGCACGTAATGGTAGGAGAGAAAGGGGCTACTTCTCTGGTGGGACATTTTGATTAGAGGTGGCTCTGCTTCAGGGGGTGAGACAGCTTTTATGAACTATGACATCTGACGATGCTTGGCAGTTACTTGTAACTGTGGGAGAATTTGAGATTTACTTACACATCTTGACATGCAATGCCAAATCTCTACATTCCTAAATTTATTTACCAGCTAGGGGAAGCCTATTCCCAACTATAATTTTATTTACAAAGGGCTCTAATCTGGTGTGAAGTCTGAAGGCATGTTTGTTTAACACGTTACTCAATTAGCCAGCCAGGAAAGAACAAAGGAAAGTCATTATGCAGATGTATGCCCATTCAAAGCCATTGTGCCTTTAGATGATTTCTTTTCAGAGAAGGAGGAGAGATTCCAAGTCTGAAAGTTTTCTGTCCCTGCTGTGTTTACTGCTAATTCTCTTCTAATATTAGAGCACTAATAATTAATAATATTGCATTTCAACACTTAGATTTGTCAATTTTTTGCAATAGAAAAACATATAATTATAGATTACTTTAAAATTTGGGAAAGGAAAGCACCCATAAACCACACTTTAATTCATCCACAACCACTTTGATAAATTTCCCTGTGTATTTTTCTATCCATAATTTTACATATTTGTAATCGTAGTGCATACACAATTGCGAGTATTGCATTTTCCACTTATGCAATATTACACCTATTTTGATTTCTATTATGAAACTCAAACATACTGAAAAGGAGATAGAATAGTATAATAAACACCATAAATTCATCACTTGGAATTAACACTAATACATGTTTTATTTCTTTTGTCTGTGCATTTTGACTCCTGAAATGTTTTAAAATAAGTTACACACATCATATTTAACCCTAAAACAGTGGTACTCAACTGAGGATGATTTTGACCCACTCAGGTGATATTTGGCAATGTCTGGAGACATTTTTGGTCATGGCGAGGAGAGTACTCATCTAGCGGGTAGAGCCCAGGGATGCCACTAAAGATCGTGTAATACACAGGACAGTCTCCCCACAATAGAGAATTTTTGGTCCCAGATGTTGGTAGTGCTGATGTTGAAAAACTTTACCCAAACTTATTGAGAATGCCTTTCGTTCTTTTGTTCTCTCTCTCTCTCTCTCTCTCTCTCTCTTTTTCTTTTTTCTTTTAGAGAGAGCGAGTGAGCAAGTGCATATGCATGAGTGAATGGGGTAGGGGCAGAGGGAGAGAGACTCTCAAGCAGGCTCTACCCTTAGTGCAGAGCCTGGCATGGGGCTTAACCGCCTGACTCTGGGATCAAGACTTGAGCTGAAATCAAGAGTCTGATGTTCAACTGACTAAGCCACCCATGTGTCCCCAAAATGCCTTTTTAAAAATTGTATAACCTCGTTTCACCATCACTTCTAACAAAATTAAACAATTCCTTACAGTCATCTAATAATGAGTCCATATTTCCATACATCTTTTACAGCTGGTTGTAACAAACATTTTCTCCTCTTATGAACAGTCTTTATAGAATTTTATTCTCAATTACTAGAAGATAGTCTATTAAATGAATTCACCAAATTTTATTCAAAGGATACATTATTTTTTGGACATTGGTTCTACTTCAGGGGTTTAAAGAAATCTTTGTGTAATTAACAACAGTTTACTTCTTTTCAAACTTTATGCCTTTTGTTTCTTTTACTTGCTTTTGTCCTGGCTAGGAGCTTCAGTAAATATTGAACACAGATGATGAGAGTGGTCATCCTTTCTTGTTTCTGGTTTCAGGAGAAAAAGGTTTAATGTTTTACCATTAATTATGATAGTAACTGTAGGTTTTTCATATATGTACTTTATCAAATTGAAGATGTTCCCATCTATTCCTAGTTCATTGAATATTTTTATCTTAAAGACTGATGATTTTTGTCAGATGCTTTTTCTGCACATTTTGAGGTGATCAGATTATTTCTCTTTTACTCTGTTAATGTAATACTGATTTTCATGTTAAACTAACCTTGCTTTCTTGGAATAAATGCTCCTTGGTCATGATGTATTATCCTTTTTATATATATTGCTGGATTCCATTTGTTAATGTTTTCTTTAGACTTTTTGTGTCTATCTTCATGAGATTTATTGGCCTGTTATTTTCAATTCTTGTAATTTCTTTGTCAGACTTTGGTGTCAGGTTTATGCTGGTCTTAACTGTTTCTGAATTTGAAGTTTTCTTCGTGGGAAGGTTTTTATTACAAATGAAACATTTTTAAACGGATACAGGGTTATTTATTTTCTTTACTTTCAGAGTTCGTAATTTGTGGTTTCATTAGCTAACTTAAGGTATTGAGTGATTGCCATAATGTTGTTTTAATATTTCTTTATCTTTTAAAAATATCTGTAGGATCTGTAGTGGTGTTTTATTTTCATTCTTGATGTTGATAATTTGTGTTTGCTTTCTCTTTCTGTCTTTTGTTTGTGTGTTTTTTATTATTGTTAAGAGTTTGTATTTACACTTTAGTATTTTTTCCTTCTACTTACTTTACCTACAGTGGAAGAGTAGATTATTGTTTCTCTACATTTCTTCTCTAATATACGTATTTCAAGCCATAAATTTTTCTTTAAGCACTGCTTTAGTTTTATCCCACAGATTTTGATTTGTTGTGTTTTCATTATTATTCACTTTAAAATATTTTCTGCTTTCTTTTGTGATTCCTTCTTTAATCTATGGATTATTTAGCAAAGTTTATTTGTTTATTTCCCATGCTTGTGAGAATTTCTAGAAATTCCATTTTTAATGATTTCTGATTTCATACTGTAGTGTTCCTCTGTATGATTTCATTCCTTGATAATAATTAAAATTCATTATGTGGCTCCAAATGTGAGCTATTTTTCTAAATGCTTCACATTCACTTTAAAAGAATGTGTTTTCTGCAGGAGTTTGGCCTGATATCCTATAATATTATTGGTTGCTAAAGTGTTGTTCAGATTTTCTTTATCTTCACTGAATGCTTTGTGTACTTGTTCTGTCAGTGACTGGGAGAGGGTATACATTCTCCAGCTATGACTGTGGATTTCTTTCTTTTTTTACTTCTTCATGAGATTTAGAACTATTTTGTCAGGTAGGTATGCATTTGTTATTGTTTGTCTTCTTTATAAATTGGTCCTTTTATCATTTTGAAATGTCCCTCTTAATTTGCAGTAATACCCTTTGCCTTAAAGGCTACTTTGATGTTAACAAAGTCATATCATATTTCTTAATTTTCATGCTTTCATGGTATATTTTTTCTTTCCTTTTATTTTTTACCTGTCTGTATCTGTATAATGAATTTATCTTTCTTGAAAACAGCATATAATTGGGTCTTGCTCTTTATTTATTTATTTAATTTTTAAAAATGTTTACTTATTTTTGAGAGAGAGAGAGAGCATGCGAGAGAGCCTATGCACAAGTTGGTGGGGGGGCGGGGCAGAGAGGGAGACAGAGGATCTGAAGTGGGCTCTGTGCTGACAACAGAGAACCTAATACAGGACTTAAACTCATGAACCATGAGATCATGACCTGAGCTGAAGTCGGACGCTTAACCCTTTGAGCCACCCTGGCTCCCCCGGGTCTTCCTTTTTATATCGAATTTTAGAATCTCTGCCTTTTAATTATAGTGTTTAGTTCATTTACATTTAATGTAATTAGTGACATGGTTAGACTTATGTCTCCCATATTGGTATTAGTTTTATATTTATTTTATTTGTTGTTTGCTTCTTTTTTACTCTTGTCTTCTTTTGGGAAGACAAGAAGAAAATAGTATGTTTTTAAATATTATATTTTATCTCCTGTGTGGATAGGTAGATTATACCTCTTGTAACTTTTTAAATCGTTGTGAAGATTAGAATTTATTCTTCACTGCATACTGTCAAGTAATATTCAACCACTTCACAAGCACTGTAAAAACTATACTATGATATAATTACACTATGTCCAATAATTTTGTTTTATTTTGTTTTATGCTGAGATAGCTGTAAGTCCCATAATACAGTGTTATTCTTTCTTTCTTTATTTTTTGCTTTGTTTTTATTTCAGAGAGAGAGAGAGAGAAAAAAGAGAGAGAACATGAGCAGAGGAGAGGGGCAGAGGGAGAGAGAGAGAATCTTTTTTTTCCCTTTTTTTCTTCCATGTATGAAATTTATTGTCAAATTGGTTTCCATACAACACCCAGTGCTCATCCCAAAAGGTGCCCTCCTCAATACCCATCACCCACCCTCCCCTCCCTCCACCCCCCATCAACCCTCAGTTTGTTCTCAGTTTTTAAGAGTCTCTTATGCTTTGGCTCTCTCCCACTCTAACCTCTTTTTTTTTTTTTTTCCTTCCCCTCCCCCATGGGTTTCTGTTAAGTTTCTCAGGATCCACATAAGAGTGAAAACATATGGTATCTGTCTTTCTCTGTATGGCTTATTTCACTTAGCATCACACTCTCCATTTCCATCCACGTTGCTACAAAGGGCCATATTTCATTCTTTCTCATTGCCATGTAGTACTCCATTGTGTATATAAACCACAATTTCTTTATCCATTCATCAGTTGATGGGCATTTAGGCTCTTTCCATAATTTGGCTATTGTTGAGAGTGCTGCTATAAACATTGGGGTACAAGTGCCCCTATGTGTCAGTACTCCTGTATCCCTTGGATAAATTCCTAGCAGTGCTATTGCTGGGTCATAGGGTAGGTCTGTTTTTAATTTTCTGAGGAACCTCCATACTGTTTTCCAGAGTGGCTGCACCAATTTGCATTCCCACCAACAGTGCAAGAGGGTTCCTGTTTCTCCACATCCTCTCCAGCATCTATAGTCTCCTGATTTGTTCATTTTGGCCACTCTGACTGGCGTGAGGTGATATCTGAGTGTGGTTTTGATTTGTATTTCCCTGATGAGGAGCGACGTTGAGCATCTTTTCATGTGCCTGTTGGCCATCCGGATGTCTTCTTTAGAGAAGTGTCTATTCATGTTTTCTGCCCATTTCTTCACTGGGTTATTTGTTTTTCGGGTGTGGAGTTTGGTGAGTTCGTTATAGATTTTTGATACTAGCCCTTTGTCCGATATGTCATTTGCAAATATCTTTTCCCATTCCGTTGGTTGCCTTTTAGTTTTGTTGGTTGTTTCCTTTGCTGTGCAGAAGGTTTTTATCTTCATAAGGTCCCAGTAGTTCATTTTTGCTTTTAATTCCCTTGCCTTTGGGGATGTATCGAGTAAGAAATTGCTACGGCTGGGGTCAGAGAGGTCTTTTCCTGTTTTATCCTCTAGGGTTTTGATGGTTTCCTGTCTCACATTCAGGTCGTTTATCCATTTTGAGTTTATTTTTGTGAATGGTGTGAGAAAGTGGTCTAGTTTCAACCTTCTGCATGTTGCTGTCCAGTTCTCCCAGCACCATATGTTAAAGAGACTGTCTTTTTTCCATTGGATGGTCTTTCCTGCTTTGTCAAAGATGAGTTGGCCATACATTTGTGGGTCTAGTTTTGGGGTTTCCATTCTATTCCATTGGTCTATGTGTCTGTTTTTGTGCCAATACCATGCTGTCTTGATGATGACAGCTTTGTAGTAGAGGCTAAAGTCTGGGATTGTGGTGCCTCCTGCTTTGGTCTTCTTCTTCAAAATTACTTTGGCTATTCGGGGCCTTTTGTGGTTCCATATGAATTTTAGGATTGCTTGTTCTAGTTTTGAGGAGAATGCTGGTGCAATGTTGATTGGGATTGCATTGAATGTGTAGATAGCTTTGGGTAGTATTGACATTTTAACAATATTTATTCTTCCAATCCATGAGCAGGGAATGTCTTTCCATTTCTTTAAATCTTCTTCAATTACCTTCCTAAGCTTTCTGTAGTTTTCAGCATACAGATCCTTTACATCTTTGGTTAGATTTATTCCTAGGTATTTTATGCTTCTTGGTGCAATTGTGAATGGGATCAGTTTTTTTATTTGTCTTTCTGTTGCTTCATTGTTAGTGTATAAGAATGCAACTGATTTCTGTACATTGATTTTGTATCCTGCAACTTTGCTGAATTCATGTATCAGTTCTAGCAGACTTTTGGTGGAGTCTATCGGATTTTCCATGTATAGTATCATGTCATCTGCAAAGAGTGAAAGCTTGACTTCATCTTTGCCAATTTTGATGCCTTTGATTTCCTTTTGTTGTCTGATTGCTGATGCTAGCACTTCCAACACTATGTTAAACAACAGCGGTGAGAGTGGGCATCCCTGTCGTGTTCCTGATCTCAGGGAAAAAGCTCTCAGTTTTTCTCCATTGAGGATGATGTTAGCTGTGGGCTTTTCATAAATGGCTTTTTTGATGTTTAAGTATGTTCCTTCTATCCCGACTTTCTCAAGGGTTTTTATTAAGAAAGGGTGCTGAATTTTGTCAAATGCCTTTTCTGCATCAATTGACAGGATCATATGGTTCTTATCTTTTCTTTTATTAATGTGATGTATTACGTTGATTGATTTGCGAATATTGAACCAGCCCTGCATCCCAGGAATGAATCCCACTTGATCATGGTGAATAATTCTTTTTATATGCTGTTGAATTCGATTTGCTAGTATCTTATTGAGAATTTTTGCATCCATATTCATCAGGGATATTGGCCTGTAGTTCTCTTTTTTTACTGGGTCTCTGGTTTAGGAATAAAAATAATACTGGCTTCATAGAATGAGTCTGGAAGTGTTCCTTCCCTTTCTATTTCTTGGAATAGGTTGAGAAGGATAGGTATTATCTCTGCTTTAAACGTCTGGTAGAACTCCCCTGGGAAGCCATCTGGTCCTGGACTCTTATTTGTTGGGAGATTTTTGATAATTGATTAAATTTCTTCGCTGGTTATGGGTCTGTTCAAGCTTTCTATTTCCTCCTGATTGAGTTTGGGAAGAGTGTGGGTGTTTAGGAATTTGTCCATTTCTTCCAGGTTGTCCAATTTGTTGGCATTTAATTTTTCATAGTATTCCCTGATAATTGTTTGTACCTCTGAGGGATTGGTTGTAATAATTCCATTTTCATTCATGATTTTATCTATTTGGGTCATCTCACTTTTTTTTTGAGAAGCCTAGCTAGAGGTTTGTCAATTTTGTTTACTTTTTCAAAAAACCAACTCTAGGTTTCGTTGATCTGCTCTACAGTTTTTTTAGATTCTATATTGTTTATTTCTGCTCTGATCTTTATTATTTCTCTTCTTCTGCTGGGTTTAGGCTGCCTTTGCTGTTCTGCTTCTATTTCCTTTAGGTGTGCTGTTAGATTTTGTATTTGGGATTTTTCTTGTTTCTTGAGATAGGCCTGGATTGCAATGTATTTTCCTCTCAGGACTGCCTTCGCTGCATCCCAAAGCGTTTGGATTGTTGTATTTTCATTTTCGTTTGTTTCCATATAGTTTTTAATTTCTTCTCTAATTGCCTGGTTGACCCACTCATTCTTTAGTAGGGTGTTCTTTAACCTCCATGCTTTTGGAGGTTTTCCAGACTTTTTCCTGTGGTTGATTTCAAGCTTCATAGCATTGTGGTCTGAAAGTATGCACGGTATAATTTCAATTCTTGTATACTTATGAAGGGCTGTTTTGTGACCCAGTATATGATCTATCTTGGAGAATGTCCCATGTGCACTCCAGAAGAAAGTATATTCTGTTGCTTTGGGATACAGAGTTCTAAATATATCTGTCAAGTCAATCTGATCCAATGTATCATTCAGGGCCCTTGTTTCTTTATTGACCGTGTGTCTAGATGATCTCTCCATTTCTGTAAGTGGAGTGTTAAAGTCTCCTGCAATTACTACATTCTTATCAATAAGGTCGCTTATGTTTATGAGTAATTGTTTTATATATTTGGGGGCTCCCATATTCGGCGCATAGACATTTATAATTGTTAGCTCTTCTTGATCGATAGACCGTGTAATTATTATATAATGCCCTTCTTCATCTCTTGTTACAGCCTTTAAAGTCTAGTTTGTCTGCTATAAGTATGGCTAGTCCAGCTTTCTTTTGGCTTCCAGTGGCATGATAAATAGTTCTCCATCCCCTCACTCTCGATCTGAAGGTGTCCTCAGGTCTAAAATGAGTCTCTTGTAGACAGCAAATAGATGGGTCTTGTTTTTTTATCCTTTCTGATACCCTGTGTCTTTTGGTTGGCGCATTTAGTCCATTTACATTCAGTGTTATTATAGAAAGATACGGGTTTAGAGTCATTGTGATGTCTGTATGTTTTGTGCTTGTAGCGATGTCTCTCGTACTTTGTCTCACAGGATCCCCCTTAGGATCTCTTGTAGGGCTGGTTTAGTGGTGACAAATTCCTTCAGTTTTTGTTTGTTTGGGAAGACCTTTATCTCTCCTTCTATTCTAAATGACAGACTTTCTGGATAAAGGATTCTCGGTTGCATATTTTTTCTGTTCATCACATTGAAGATCTCCTGCCAATCCTTTCTGGCCTGCCAAGTTTCAGAAGAGAGATCAGTCACAAGACTTATAGGTCTCCCTTTGTATGTTAGGGGTCGTTTATCCCTCGCTGCTTTCAGAATTTTCTCTTTATCCTTGTATTTTGCCTGTTTCACTATGAAATGTCGTGCAGAAGATCGATTCAAGTTACGTCTGAAGGGAGTTCTCTGTGCCTCTTGGATTTCAATGCCTTTTTCCTTCCCCAGTTCAGGGAAGTTCTCAGCTATTATTTCTTCAAGTACACCTTCAGCACCTTTCCCTCTCTCTTCCTTCTCTGGGATACCAGTTATGCGTATATTATTTCTTTTTAGTGCATCACTTAATTCTCTAATTTTCCCCCTCATACTCCTGGATTTTTTTATCTCTCTTTTTCTCAGCTTCCTCTTTTTCCATAATTTTATCTTCTAGTTCACCTGTTCTCTCCTCTGCCTCTTCATTCCGAGCCGTGGTCGTTTCCATTTTATTTTGCATCTCGTTTATAGTTTTTCAGCTATAGGAGTTTTTCAGCTCCTCCTGACTATTCCTTAGTCACTTGATCTCTGTAGCAAGAGATTCTCTGCTGTCCTCTATACTGTTTTCAAGCCCAGCAATTAATTTTATGACTATTATTCTAAATTCACTTTCTGTTATATTATTTAAATTAAATAAATTATATTAAATAAAATTATATTATTTAAATCTGTTATATTATTTTTGATCAGTTCATTAGCTGTTGTTATTTCCTGGAGATTCTTTTGAGGGGAATTCTTCCGTTTGGTCATTTTGGATAGTCCCTGGAGTGGTGCGGACCTGCAGGGCACTTCCCCTGTGCTGTGGTGTATAACTGGAGTTGGTGGGTGGGGCTGCAGTCAGACCTGATGTCTGCCCCCAGCCCACCGCTGGGGCCACAGTCAGACTGGTGTGTGCCTTCTCTTCCCCTCTCCTAGGGGCGGGATTCACTGTGGGGTGGCGTGGCCTGTCTGGGCTGCTTGCACCCTGCCAGGCTTGTGGTGCTGGGGATCTGGCGTATTAGCTGGGGTGGGTAGGCAAGGTGCACGGGGGCAGGAGGGGCAGGCTTAGCTCGCTTCTCCTTAGGTGATCCACTTCAGGAGGGGCCCTGTAGCAGCGGGAGGGAGTCAGACCCGCTGCCGGAGGGGTGGCTCCGCAGAAGGACAGCATTGGGTGTTTGCTTGGAGCGAGCAAGTTCCCTGGCAGGAACTGGTTCCCTTTGGAATTTTGGCTGGGGGATGGGTGAGGGAGATGGCGCTGGCTAGCGCCTTTGTTCCCCGCCAAACTGAGCTCTGTCATCCTGGGGCTCAGCAACTCTCCCTCCCTTTGTCCTCCAGCCTTCCCTCTTTCCAAGCAGAGCTGTTAACTTATGACCTCCCAGATGCTAAGTTCCGCTTGCTGTCGGAACACACTCCATCCAGCCCCTCCGCTTTTGCAAGCCAGACTCGGGGCTCTGCTTGGCCGGCGAGCCACCCCTCCGTCCTGGCTCCCTCCGGCCGGTCCATGGAGCGCGCACCGCCTCTCCGCCCTTCCTACCCTCTCCCGTGGGCCTCTCATCTGCGCTTGGCTCTGGAGACTCTGTTCTGCTAATACTCTGGCGGTTTTCTGGGTTATTTAGGCAGGTGTAGGTGGAATCTAAGTGATCAGCAGGACACGCGGTGAGCCCAGCGTCCTCCTACACCGCCATCTTCCCTAGAATCCCCGAGAGAGAGAGAGAGAGAGAGAGAGAGAGAGAGAGAGAGAGAGAGAATCTTAAGCAGGCTCCACTCTCAGTGCAGAGCTTGATGTGATGCTTGATCCCACAACCCTGGGATCATGACCTCAGCTGAAATCAAGAGTTGAACACTCAACCTACTGAACCAACCAAGTGCCCCAGTATTATTATTTCTGATCCACACAGTAAATATTTATAAAAAACAATTTGAGAAAATATATACATAAAAATGAAGGTCCACAAAAGGTTTTTCCATTTATGCAAATATTTACCCTTTCTGATGCTCTTTATTCTTTCTTACAGATCTGGGGTTCCATCTGGTATAATTTGCCTTCAATCTCAGGAACTTCTTTCAGCAAATCTCAGCTTTTGACATTGTTATGTCATCTGTTTTGAGGGATATTTTTGCTAGATACAATATCTCTGCTTCCATTTTTTTTCTTTTAGTACTTTAAAGATATCATTTATTTTAAATCTATCATTACCACAGTTTTCTGGCTTCTGTGTTCTAGCTTGTGATAATGAGTCAGCCGTCCTTTATTTTCCTTTCCTTTATATAATGTATCGTTTTGCTCTTTTTGCTTTTTAGGTTTTCTCTTTATTGTTAGTGTTCCTGATTTTGACTGTGATTGAGTTTAGGTTTATTTTTCTTTATATTTATCTTATGTGGAATTTCACATAAGAGCCTTTTAGGTTTATAGTTTTATGCATTTCATCCAGTTTGAAATGCTTTAAGCTGTTTATTATCATGTCAGATATATCATCTGTCCCCTTCTCTGGGACATTTTCACACCACTTGATACCAAGTTAGACCCATTAATATTTTTCCACGGATTTTGAATATTCTCGTCTGATTTTTTCATTAGCTTTTCTCTTTGTGATTTAGTTTGGATACTGTTGATCTTCCCTTTAGTTAACTGATATTTTCCTCTGTTTTATCCCCTACTTTGTTCATTTAACAAATTAATTCATTTCTTATACTGTATTTTTCATTTCTAATTATTCCATTTGATTTCCACCTAACATTTCCTGCTGAACACATCTCTGCTGAAATTTCCTCTTTATACGTGTTGTCTACTGTTTGCATTAAAGTTTAAAAAGCATTTTTATCATAGTGATTGTAAACTCCCTATCTAATAATTTCAACATCTGGATCGTTGCTGGGTCTGTTTCTATTGATTATTTGCTCTCGTAAACTGGGCCACATTCTTTCTTTTTAAAAGTTATTAATATCCTTTTTTATTTGATTATATGCTAGACATTCTGTATAAAAGATCAGTAGAGACTAAAGTAAAAAATACTTAACTTCCAAAAAAGACCATGCCTTTTCTTATATCAGGCCATTAGAGTGGGAGCTAAGTCCATCTGGCCTGTGGTCGAGATCAGCCTGGACTTGGTTGCAGCTTAAGTGTTTTTCAGTTTACCACTGGTTTAAAATGTTTTGATGGTGGAATCAGAACTTCTTCTCTAATGGGTCCTGGGATCTGAACACTGGTTAATTCCAGAAAACTGCCTGAAATTCAAAGCTGAGCCATTAGCTTTTGGAACTCTAAGGAACTGCTTGTGCTTTAAAGTTTAGATGCTTGCCTTTGGGATCATTGGAATGCTCTCCTTGTTCTCCACGGTCACTCCCCCTGCTTTCTGAACCTTGTAGGATCCGTTTTAGCCCTGGTGCTCTGCCCAGTTGAGTGGCCGACTTCAGGGGTAGTCTGAAGGGGGCATTGCTACCCCTTGTGGAGTCCAGAATGCCTTGAAGAGGTGTTCTTTTAGTTCTCCGCCCCTATCCCCAGACTTTGCTAGATGCAAGCCTGGAGTGCTTCAGAGCATCTCTGTAGCACTGCCTGTCCAGAATGCTTCTGGTGGATCTCAGCTCCTTTGCCTTGCCTAACTCTTTCCCTTCATTTCAGAAAAAAACAGCTGCTTTTCACCTTGTGGAAGATTTACATATTTCAGGAGGAACTGTCTCACTGCTTTCACCCCTATTTCAGTGTACTGTACCCACGTGTTAGTGAAGACCTGTGAGAAAGTGTTCAAAGATGGGTAAGACCTGCTCTGTGACCAGAGTTCCTTGGGATTCTAATCTTTCATGCCAGCCTACACAGGGCCATTACTAGTTTGCTGGATGTTCAGCTGTTTTCTCCTTATCCCTTCTATCATTGTTCTTCATCCTGTAGTTCTGCCTGGGATAAGATGAGTGGTGAATTTCTTATCTCCTCCCAAATGATACTTGCTTTCTGGAATTTAGTTCATTTGGGTTTATCTGTGTCTTTAGCTCTCTGAAAGGTTTAAAAAAACTGATTTTGTAGCTTATCTGGTTTTTTTTGTTGTTGTTGTTATTTAGGTGAAAATGACATTCTATGGTGATTTTGCATTTCTGCATTGGAAGTAGAAGACCAATCAATTATACTTCATTAGATCTTCAAAGATCTTCATTAGATTTCAAAAATCTGCATTCATAACGTCTTTAAAAATATCTGTGACAATTTTCTTAGCATAGATTTTAGAATGTGAATAAAGGGTTAAAATATCTACAGATTTTCACCGTTCTTCATGAAATATGGTCTTATTACTTTCAAAATAATGAAAGAGAAAGGAAGCAACTAGTTTTCAATGAATGAGAATAATCATTTGGATTCATAAACTTTGAGTATTAGAATTTATTTTGCAAATTTATTGGAAAAAATATTACATAAATTCCATATCTTTAATTTCAAATATTGTAAAGGATCAAAATCTTAAGTTCATTTTCTTTAAAGCAGGACTGACTTTACATGGAGATTAAGTGAACCCATCAAGCATCAGAATTGTTTGAGTAGATAATAATGGCTACTCTTTATTGAATGATGATGGGCAAAGGTGACAATTCAGTCCTCATACTTACCTGTGAGGAAGGTATCATTTGATTGCCTCTTATGAAGGATTTACTCCTTATAGAGGAGGAACCAAAAGCCCAGAGGTGGTGGGACAGGATGAAATCCAGACTGGCCTGACTCCAAAGCCTCAGTCAGCCACATAACTTGATGTGATCTTTTATCATATCTGAACCAAGCCAGTATTGTTAACTGTATCAGTCAGTTGTTGCTACAGTAATGCTATGTAACAAACAGCCCCTAAACTCAGACTTAAAACAGAAGTCATTTATTCCCATTGATCTGGAGATCAGCTGCTGTAGTTCTGCTTCACATTTCCTCAGTATTGCCCTTTAATCATTTATTTTTTTTTTAATTTTTTTTTCAACGTTTATTTATTTTTGGGACAGAGAGAGACAGAACATGAACGGGGGAGGGGCAGAGAGAGAGGGAGACACAGAATCGGAAACAGGCTCCAGGCTCTGAGCCATCAGCCCAGAGCCTGACGCGGGGCTCGAACTCACGGACCGCGAGATCGTGACCTGGCTGAAGTCGGACGCTTAACCGACTGCGCCACCCAGGCGCCCCTACCCTTTAATCATTTATTAAAGAAAAATGTATTGAATACCTCATATTTCCTAGGCTCTGTTATGGGATTTGGAGAAGCAGAAGTGCCTAAAAAAGAAAACATTCTACCCTCATGGAGCTTATATTCTAAGGGAGGAGACAGACAGTAAACAAATAAGTGGAGTGTACTGGATGTAAGGTAGTGATAATTTCTTTCTTTTTTTTTAAAATATTTTTTTAATATTTATTTATTTATTTATTTATTTATTTATTTATTTATTTATTTTTAAACGTTTATTTTTGAGACAGAGAGAGACAGAGCATGAACGGGGGATGGTCAGAGAGAGGGAGACACAGAATCTGAAACAGGCTTCAGGCTCTGAGCTGTCAGCACAGAGCCCGACGCAGGGCTCGAACCCACGAAGTGCGAGATCATGACCTGAGCCGAAGTTCGCTGCTCAACCGACTGAGCCACCCAGGCGCCCCAGGTAGTGGTAATTTCTAATGAGGGAAATACAGCAGCGGAAGAAGACATGGTGGGCTGTCAGGTAGAGATGGGAGTTGACGCTGCAGTGCACTTTTACCCATCACCCCATTTCTCAGCATGCTGTGAAACCCCAGCCTTTCTGTTCACATTTATAATGCAGAGCTGTTTAGCTACCTCTTTCTTTCACGGTCTTCTTCTAAACTGTGCCCTGGGGGCACCCTCACTTTTCATAACCAAAGCTGCCTATCAAAAAATTTTGCTAAAGAAAATATATTTAGTCTGGAGAGAAATAATGTCTCTCCCTTAGGGGCAGAAGCAGCTGCAGTCAGTAGTAGTTTTAAAATAGCATTTTTTCTCTGTCACTCATGATTGCACTTGCTTCTTTATTTAACGTTGGGGATCAGAGGTGAAGATGTGTTAGGAAACTTACTAAGGAAAGGCAGCTGATATTTTAGGGACACCTACGAGGTGCTGGACCAAGCAGAGGTCTTCCTAATAATCCTTGAATTATACATTATTATTCCCATTTTCCTAATGAGAAAACTGAGTCTTGCAGAGGCAAAGTAATTCACCCCCTGCAAGCTGCAGGTGCAGTATGTGATTCCTATGTGTCCCCTCTCTGCTTCCCCCATCACCTTGGACTGCCTGTGAGAGATGTTTATTCTCTAACTATCATGGCTGGTCCTGGGATGCTAGCTTTGCGGTCCTGTGTCTCTCTCCCACCTTGTTGTTAGTGGTACTGACCCATTACTACAGTAATAAGAGGAGGGCGTCAGGGCTGGGGGAAATGAAAGAGTTCCCAGGGCGCCAGCCAAATGAATGAATTCCACTGATCTTGTTTGGTTCCTTATGGGATCATCCATCATGATTTAACAACCTGAAGTCCAGGGAAGCTTCCTGCCCAAAGCCACAGAGACCGTGTAATTGGTGGCTGAGAAACTGATTTATTCTTCTGTTAATGTTACCAGTATCATGCCTATTATACTATATTATATACTTTATTATCATGTAATTTATATTCCCTTCTACTTTTTTTTCTCATCCTTTTGTAATTGACTAAGGAGAACAAATTCTGTGGAAGTAATGTAAACAGATGTTTGTTGAGGGCCCACTGTGTGCACAACAGATGGGAGATTCAGAAAAACTTTGCTTTTGTTCTTGTCCTCAGGAAAACTGTCTTCTTATTGCTTCATCATTTAATCTGTTTTAAGGTATTTTAAGGCAATATTTGAAACACACAAAGAATATGTATAAGGTATGTCAATTATAAAGCATGTTAATAAAATGACCCATGAGGGCCTGGGTGGCTCAGTTGGTCGAGTGTCTGACTTGGGCTCAGGTCATGATCTTTCAGTTGGAGGGTTCGAGCCCCGTATTGGGCTCTGTTGCTGACAGCTCAGAGCCTGGAGCCTGCTTTGGATTCTGTGTCTCCCTCTCTCTCTGCCCCTCCCCTGCTCACTCTCTGTCTCTCTCTCTCAAAAATAAATAAACATTAAAAAAAACTAAAATAAAATGAGGACTCATGAAATGACTGCCTATCTTATTAGTCACAGAAGTTATCAATACTGCTGGATCTGCTTGGATATTGCTCACTGTACGATCCCCACCCCATTCTTACAAAGAAATCCACTGTCCTTTTTTGGGTTTATTGTTCTTTTTTTGCTCTATTTATCACAAATGTGTAACTCACTATATATATTTATTTTTGCTTGCTTTTGAACTTTGTAAAAATGGTATCGTATTATAAATAGTTCTCCTTCCAAATAACAGAAGGGCTTCACAATATTTTAATGCCAGTGACTTCCTCTTAACTTAAATGTCAGTGTTATCGTTGTTTCAATTTTGTCTATTTTTTAAATCTCACAAATTGTAATTTTATCATTAATATTTAATACAGATAATGTTTTATATTTACCTACTGGCTTAAGAGTTTATTTGCTAACTCTTCATTTCTTCTTGCACCTAAGATTTTCTTTTGGCACTATTTTTCGTTTTCTGTTTCTTTTAGAATTCCTTTAGTGAAGAGCGCTTGGTCATTAAATCTCTCAGTTTTTGTTTATATGGAAATGTCATGATCTTACACTCATTCTTTTTTTTTTTTTTTTTAGAAAATTTTTAAGTTTATTTATTCTGAGAGAAATAGAGGAAGTGGAGGAGGGGCAGAGAGAGAGGGAGAGAGAAATCCCAAGCAGGCTCCCCACTGTGAGCACAGAGCCCATTGCGGGGCTCGATCTAGTGAACCACGAGATCATGACCTGAGCCAAAATCAAGAGCCAAACTTAACCAACTAATTCACCCAGGTGCCCCGATCTCACACTCGTTCTTAAAAGATGGGTTTGCTTGGCACACAGTCCTAGAATGATAGTTGTTTTCTTCTGAAACTTTGGAGATCTTATTCTGGAGTCTTCTGGCTTTCATTGCTGTGCTAAAAAAACTCGATGGCTCACACTTGTTCTTAAAAGATGGGTTTGCCTGCCACATGGTCCTAGGATGATAGTTGTTTTCTTTTGAAACTTTGGAGATTTATTCGAGAGTATTCTGGCTTTCATTGCTGTGGCTAAAAAACTCACTTGATGACCTAACCATTGCTCTTTGGAAGGTAATCTTTTTCCTTTTTTTTTTTTTAAATCTTTTTTTCTGAGAGCTTTTAGGTCTTCTCTCTGTCTTTGATATTTTATGGTTTCATTGCAGTCTCCATATCTGCAATCCTGAGTATGGATTTCTCTTTATTATTCTTGCTTATATAGTGTCATGCTTGTTGTATCTGAAGATTTGTATGTTTTGCCGTTTCTCAGAAATACCCATCCGTTATCACTTTATTTTTTTTATATTTATTTTTGAGAGAGAGACGGAGAGAGAGTGGGAGAGGTGCAGAGAGAGAGGGGAGGAGGATCTAAAACGAGCTCTGCATTGACAGCAGAGAGCCCAATGTGGGGCTTGAACTCATGAACCACAAAATTGGACGCTCAATTGGACACTCAAACAACTGAGCCACCCAGGTGCCCCCACTGTCACTTTAAGTACTGTATCTCCTCTATCCTCTCCACTCTTTCCTCCTGGGACTCCCATTAGATGTATATTAATTAGTGTGTCTCATTCTATCCTCTTTTTAGGAACTTGTGTAGAGATTAAGCCTCTTTTTAATAGAGGCCAGCTTCTCTATTAATGCTTAATAGATTTCATCTCCTTGTCTGTTTGTGCTGCATGCTAGATAACTTCTTCAGGTATATCTTCAAGTTTCAATTCCCATTTTTGCTATTTTTAAAAATCTCAGTTGAGTTTTTTTTATCAAAAAATTTTAATTAATTTTTTTAAGCTTATTTATTTTGAGAGAGAGAGTATGTGTTCATGCATGAGCAGGGGAGGGGCAGAGAGAGGGAGAGAGAGAATCTTCCGTGTGGAGCCTAATGTGCGGTTTGAAACCACGAACTGTGAGATCATGACACAGCCAAAATCAAGAATAGGACACTTAACTGACTGAGCCACCCAGGAACCCCATGGATTGAGGTTTTAAGTTCAACATAGTCTATCATTGTATATTTTTACACTTTTTGTTTGGTTCTTTTTCATCTACGTCTGGTCATTTTTGATCAACTTTGATTACTTTGTCATTTTTGTATTCCGTATTTCATCTCTTTAAAGTGTATGTTAAACACAATTATGCATTTGTTGTTTCTGTGTTCCCAGTATCTGAAGTCAGTGGAGGTAAAAGTATGTTGTGTATTATTTCTGCTAATTCTCACTCATGGTTGCTCATTTCCTAGTGAGTTTGGTGGCCTTTGATTGTGAGCTCCTGGAGGTTTGATTTTAATCCATGGAAATCCTGAGGGCTTCAGTAGCAAATTCTTTCCAGCACAGATGATTTACATCTGTGGGAGCCTGGGGAGTACTTTGTCTCCATTTACAAGAATTGGCCTAATGTGGAAGTCTCAGATTCTAGCTCAACTTTGTTAGAGTCAATAATTGGTTGTTTTGAAAATAACATTCACTTATTATTATTTTTTTTATGGCATACTCTGTTTCGGGTGTTTGACCAACATTATTTCTGACCCTCCTCATGGCCTTGTAGCCCACTTCACTGATGTAAAGTCTCATTGGGGTGGGAATGCTCCCATTGTCCTACACTTGCACACAGCCCCTCCTCGTCAGAATCCCTCCTTTCCTTTAAAATGTGGCTCAGATGCTGAGTCTTCAGTAACACCATACTTCAACAACAGGGCTGAGCTTAGGTTCTTGCTCTCTTGTGTTCTTGTAACACTTAATTTGGAGCAGCTCTTAGACTGCTCGTCCCATTTCATGCATGAAACATTTGAGGTCATTTATAGACATTGGTGGAGAACAGGCCACAAGCTTATGTGAATTTCAGGGAATTGCTATTGTAATTATGTGCCCCAAAGACCCATTGAAAGTCCCTTAGTCCTTGGGCTTGCCCTGGTCCTCCAGTTACCTCAAGTAAACAATCTTTTAAGTAGGGTCAAAAAATTGTTTTTGAGTTTATTTATTTATTTTGAGAGAGAGAGAGAGAGAGAGAGAGAGCGCATAAGCAGGGGAGGGGCAGAGAGAAGGAGAGACAGAATCCCAAGCAGGCTCTGCACCATCAGCACAGAGGCCGATGTGGGGCTTGAACTCACGAACTGTGAGATCATGACCTGAGTCGAGATCCAGAGTCAGACGCTTAACCACCTGAGCCACCCAGGCGCCCCTAAGTAGGATTTTGATCACAGATTGCACATGGAATGTTTTTAATGGGTCATCTTGGTGCTTCATGAGGTTGTTTCTTTTTTTTTTTGACACTTTTATCAGCCAGATCTTTGGTATTTTATTGACCTGTAGTGTTTCTGCAAATTGTTTAAAGAGATCTTCAGAGAATGTTTATTTTCACCTCTTTTATTTGTTGACAGAAATGAACACATCACAGACACCTTAGGAACAAGTACTGTCACATTTTTTCCCCAAATTAAATCAAAATTGCTTGAATTTCCACCTTCTGGGTTGGCCAGAAGTCCTATATTACCTTGTTGAGGCTGGCCTCTACCATGGATCCTCCAGGAATCCCAGGGTTCTGTGACAAGCCCCAGCTAACATACTCAGTGATGAAAAATGGAAAGTTTTCCCTGTAAGACCAGGGTTCTTACATTGTCAAGAAAAGAAGTCCTCCGGTAGGGAAACCCTTCTGGGATTCGTTAGCCTGTTATTGCTCCTCCTTGCCACAGATGGCGCTGTTGAACGCAGCTCTGTCACTGTGAGACTGCCCTGCAGTGTAGCCTCCTCCCTCTTCATCCTCAGGTCTGCCTTGGACTCACCGGCTCCCCCAGCTACAGCCCTTTGTGCCACTTTCTTTCCTGCGTAGAGCTTTCTGTTCCAAAGACTCTCCCCTTAAGGGGTCTTGTTGTTCCAGGTCAGGTTTGTGTATCCAGCTTCCACTCCTGTGCCTCTTCCAGGGACAGGAGATTAGGAAGATTATCACATGGCCAGGCCATTTTTATTTAAGTCTCTGGAAAAAAAAAAAAGAAATTAATTTGGTTCCTTTTTGTGGACAATAGGCATTTATTGCCTTAATTTTTTTTTTTTTAAAGCAATATGCAGTGGAAAAGGAAGGGCTAGACTTTAGGTCAACAAAAAGAGCAGTCATCCTTTGTGGTAGAAGGTGCTAATTATACCCTGACACTTATTTTCTGTTTTTCCTGTTCATAACAGAACCTCACAAGCTCTACCTGAGTGCATGACCATCCAGCTAGAGACTATGTTTCCCGACTTTGCTTGCAACTGTGTGGACATGTAACTAAGTAATGGCCAATGGGATGTAAGCAGAAGTGATGTGTGCAGCTTCAGGTCACATCTTTGAAAGGAAAATGGTTGCATTCCCTCCTCTCTAGCATCTTCCTACAGGTGGGAATTCCCTGGGGTTCTGGTAAGCCTGCTTCATTCAACTGTGTGGATGAGGACAGTAATCTGGAAGAAAGAAGAACAAGAAGATAGAAGGCGCCTGGGCCCATGGCTGATGGCCAAGGGCAGAAGAACCACGGCAGTCCCAGAGTATTTACCTCTGGACCAATATGTAAAGGAGAAAATGGTCTCTACCCTGTTTGAGCCATTAAGTCTTAGGGTCACTTGTTCCAGCCACTCAGCTAAGTGTCCCAACTTACATCCTCCCTGGTGGGATTGGGAGAGTGTAAAAATCTCTATTTCCTCAACGAGCCAACCTCTGTGGGGAAAACGAGGAATTTAATGCATCTCTCTTGACAAAGCAGCAACAAGCCCAACACAAGTTAGGTGGCTCTTCGACTGCATGTCATTTTTGGGTTGTGCTGTCTGTCATGTGGAAGGAGGAAGAGGGAGATAGAGTGATGTGGCATCCCAGTCGCAAATGTGTAGAAGGCAGAAGCCTTTGGATATCAGCCTCTGGGGAGAAGGGCATAGGCTTTGGAGTCAGATCAGCAGTCAGTCAGACAGGGCTAAGTCCTGTCTCTCCCACTTAGTTTTGTAAGTCACTGCTTCCTCATCCTGAAGACGGGAATGGCAAAGCACATTTTATGGATGTGTGGAATTAAACAAGATAATATATCTAAAGGTTCTGGCACAGGGTCTGTTAAAAATCGTGCTCAGTGGAAGTAAGTTCCCTTCCGATGTCTGTCACTCATTGCACCAGGCTACCTGTGTAAGGTATGTAAGACTCTGCATGATCTGACCCGCTTCTTCCTCTTCAGCTTCATCTGGACCATCTGTCCCTTTCCCACAACTCCGTGTGACCACCTCAAGCCCACAGCTAGCTTCCCATTCACACTACTTAGCGCTTGGTTCTTTCCTGCCACTGGATCTCTGCACTTCCTTTTCCTTTTCCTTGCAACCTTTTCTCATTGTTGCATCTCAGAGAAGCCCTCTTAAGGCCCATTGTATACAAAATAGCCAGCCCCCGGTGGAGCTCCTGGGTGGTTCAGTCAGTTAAGCATCTGACTTCCACTCCGATCATAATCTCAGTTTCACAGTTTGTGATTTTGAGCCCCATGTTGGACTCTGTGCTGACAGCTCGTAACCTGGAACCTGCTTCAGATTCTGTGTCTTCCTCTCTCTTTCTGCCCCTCCCCCACTTTTGCTCTCTCTCTCTCCCTCTCTCTTTCTCTCTCTCTCAAAACTAAATAAACATTAGAGAAATTTAAAATAGCCTCTTGCCCATCATGGCAGGCAGGATAACCCCCTTTGCTGGATGTCCACATTTGAACCCCTAGAACCTATGAATATGTTAGGTTACATGGCCAAAGGAAATCAGGATTGCAGATAGAATCAAGGTTACTCATCTCTCTACACCAGAGATACTGTCCTGGGATATCTGCAAGGGGTGAATAGAATCATAAGAGTCCTTAAAAGTGGAAGAAGAAGGCAGAAGAGGAGAGTCAGAGAAAGAAATGTGACAAGGGAAACAGGGTGGCCTTTGAAGGCAGAGGAAGGGGCCATGAGCCAAGGAATGCAGGTGGCCCTTGAAAGCTGGGAAAGGCAGGGGTATGCAGCCTCTCGTAGTGCCTCCAGCAGGAACCCAGCTGTGCCAACACCCTCATTTTGACCTGTGTCAGAATTCTGAACCACAGAGCTGTAAGATCATAAATCTGTGTTGTTCTAAGGCACTAAGTTGGTGACCATTTGTTATAGCAGCCAGAGGACAGTAGTGCTGCCATGAACCATCCTGGTGCCCGGCACTCTCTAACGCATCACCCACTTTATTTCTGTCCGGGCACTCACTATAACCGTCTGGTTTATTTGTCCATTTGAAGACACCAGTCAAATGTGTGTTTTATGGAGACACAAATGTAGCTGACCTCATTCACCAGCTCACCTAATGGATTCAACAGTTACTGAATGAGTGCATGGGTGAAGGCATGAAGGGGATCCCCTCCAACTCGTTTTTCTGTCTGTTGGGCCTCCTGCTTCAGCACGGACAGTTAGCATTCTTGAGGGTCACAGGGTGATTTAAAGGTCTTGTGGCTGGGGACCACCGGGTAGGAAAAGCAGACCAGGAATTCCCACTGCTGGCCAAACCGACTTCTAAAATTCAAGCTCTGTTGGGGAGTGAGGCAGGAGGGAGAGGATTAAAACCCAGCCTATCTTTTAAAAGCGTTTTTGTTTTTTTTCCAGCCTGCTTTTAATTGGCCATAAATCTTTATAGATTTATTGGGGGGGGGGGGTACTGGAATGTCCTGCCTGCTGTCTTTTCTCAGGAAAACTCTTCATGCTGGGACACGCCAAGTTTTAACTGTCCGCAGCAGTTCTGCCCATTCACAGTGAGACCCAGCCCTCTGCCGTGGAGGAGTGTGTGTTTGTTTAATTAGGGCGCCGAGTACAGCCTCATCCGGTGGCAGATGTTGCCATGTGTAATATAATAAATAAAAGTCTTTATAGGACCCAGCAGGCAGTGGAGCCTTCAGTTAGCAGATGGCGAAATATTAAACTGGCAGAGCAATAACTTCACCTCCAGAATCAGCTGGTCCCTGCCCAGATTTGCTCCAACATGAATCAACTTCATATAGGATGTGTCACTCAGCTGTGGATTCATACCCTCACCTGCCCTCCCTCCCTCTCCCTGCAAGCGCCGTTCTTTCCTTGGCATCCCGTGATTAAAGTCAGCTTCCTGGGGAGTGGAATCTTGTAACCCCATTAGCTGGTCGATGAGAGGAGCGGGCTGGGCAGAACCGTGGGGTTCCTTTATGGGGGAAGGAAGTGCAGTAAGCCTGGTGGATGTCCTCCAGTGCCACTTGCTGCTTGGCTCCCAATTAGCAGACGTTAGATACCTGGCCCTGGGGCCCTTGTGGTGCGGGAGGACCATCCCGCTTGGCTCCGGGAGTCTTCCCGTGGAGGATAGGCTTGGGGGAAGGGGAGAATGGTTTGATTAGCTCAGGGGGACCCCAGTGAATTGGAGAGAACAGGCCTTCTTGGTTTCAGAAGGATTGACTAATATCCATACAGTTGCTCAAGGGATGGGGAAAGGGGCGTTGAATTTGTTTATCAAACACTGGATTATACTACTCATATTTATGGAGGGCTTGCCATGTGCCTGCCAGGACTCTGGATGTGGGCTTTGCCGACATAAGCCCATTCAACCTTCATGGTGACCCCTTGAGACAGCAATTACAGACCCTTCTAGCACTTCCTATGTGTCACACACTGTTCTAAGAGCTTTCTGTACATGATCCCCGGAACCCTCCCAGCATCAAACCTTAAGCCCCTTTTTCACATGGGAAAACCCAGGCTCAGAGAGGTGAAATGATTTGCTTGAGCTCACACAAGTAGGAGATGTCAGACCTGGGATGCAAGCCAACTCTGACTAATTTGGAGGTGATATTTTCAGCAACTGCATCATCCTTGACTCCAGGAGACTTAAAGGTAAACTTTGGCAGAATATAGTGAGTGTATAGGCAAAATGCTACCCAGAAAATGGGGTGGAGATCTGACACTAGGAGGAAGGACATGGGACCTGACATTTGTTGACATTTACTGAAATGAATTTGACTACTTTTTGGCAGATCTTTGAAATACAGTCTCTCCTTTAATCCTTATAGCAGCCCTTTGAGGCAGCTATTGTAATAGGATTTTACCGATGAGAAAATTGGGATCAGAAGAATGATTTGACTTGCCCAAGGTGACACAACCAGTAAGGAGCAGGACCTGGAATGAGACAGAATTTGTCTGAACAAAGCTCTTGTTTATTCGCATAGTGGTTTTTCAAAAGGCTTCTTGGAAGGGGGTTTTGGAGATGTGAAGAATTTAAATAGGTAGAAACGAGGGAAAGACATTCCAGGCAGAAGGAACAGCATGAGCAAAGTCCTGGCGGGTGCATACAGTTGGATGTGTATGTGTGTTCGTATGTGCACAGGTGGAGATGGGAGAAATGAGACCAGTTGCTGGAGACAGGAACCGTAACTCCACAACCCGAAGACAACCATCATCACCATTGGGTATATTTCCTTACATTCATTCATACAGACACGCACAAAGCACACACATACCTGTCTCTCTGAAATGTTATGAAATTGAAATCATGTTGAATATGTAATTTTGTTTTCTAGTTTTCCACCCTCACAAAACCAGTACCAATTTCTGACATCATTAAACCTTTTTGTGAAAATCTATTGATTTGGGAAAACACCTCAAAATAATATTAAGAGGGGAAAAAGCAGGATCCAAATTCATAAATTATATACACTTTTAGTTGTGTTAGATAACTACACATGTGTGCCTGATGCCCACACACTCAAAAAATACCACACGGAATGGAAGGGCATCCTCCGAAGTGTTAATAGAGGCTATCTCTTGGAGGAGAGGGGGTGGTGAGTTTTATTTTCATCTTGCATCTTTCTGTATTTTCCACATTAAGTAACTTATGGTAGGTCCATATCTTGGCATATTATGTGGCTATGTAAAATTTTCTGTTTTAATTGTAAATATATTTATATTTCTATAATATAGAAATTGGGCAATTTCTATGATTTTATAATTATAAATAATGTTCATTAAATATTCATTTGTTTGTTCATTATTCAATGCCCATAAAGCATCATATTATTGTGGTGCATATATCTGCTTATGTTTTCAACTCCTGTCATGTCGCATGTGAGCAAACTGAAGATCAAAGAAATCACTGAACTAGTTGGGGGCAGAGATGGGTCTGTCCTTCAGGTCTTCAGTTCTAAGGCTTTATCTTTGCTGGACTGACTCCCCCAAATCTCCAGTCCCCCTTTTGCAGAATCGTGGCAAATCAGGAGGATCGCTTTGGGTGTCCTGAATCACAGATCTCCTCCCCCACCCAGCTTTATTGAGATACATAATCGACATATAACATCGTGTAAGTGTAAGGCATACAGCATGATGGTTGGATTTGATATACATATATAGTTAAATGATTACCACAGTAAGGATGGTCAGCACCTCCATAATCTCAGATAGTTACCATTTGTGTGTGTGTGTGTGTGTGTGTGTGTGTGTGTGCGCGCGCGCTGGTGGGTGTATGTTGAGAACTTTTCACATCTACTCTCTTAGTAACTTTCAAATATACAATACAGTACTGTTGACTGTAGTCACCATGCTGTGCATTGGATCCCCAGAATTTATTTATCTCATAACTGGAGGTTTGTTCTTTTTGACCAACATTTCCCTGCCCCTGGCAACCACCATGCTACTTTGTTTCTATGAGTTTGGCTTTTTTCTGTTCCACTGATAAGTGAGATCATATGGTGTTTGTCTTTCTGGATCTGGCTTATTCGCTGAGCATGAGGTCCCCCAGGTTCATCAATGTTGTCACAAGTGGAAGGATTTCCTTCTTTTTATGGCTGTGTAATATTCCTCTGTGTGTGGGGGGAGGGCATTTCCTTTATCCATTCATCCGTTGTGGAACACTGATATTGTTTCCATGTCTTGGCTATTGTGAATAACACCGCCATGAACATGCGGGTGCAGATAGCTCTTTGAGATCCTGTTTTCATGTTCCTTGGATAAATACCCAGGAGTCGAATTGCTGGATCATAGGGTAGTTCTCTTTTTTAATTTTTGAGGAAACTCCATACTGTTTTCCATAGTGGCTGCACCAATTTATGTCCTCACCAACAGTGCACAAGGGTTCCCCTTTCTCTCCATCCTCATCAGCATTTGTTATCTCTTGTGCTGTTGATCATAGCAGTTCTAACAGGTGTGAAGCAATACCAGACCTCTTTGAATAGCATGCAGAACAGTACCTACCTCCTTCCCACCTGATGCCTGGTGGCCTCCTACTGTCTGCTTCAGCCCAAGCACATTGGAGCCTGTACTCTTAAACCACCAACACATGTCTTCATGGGAACCTGTTCTCCCTCTGCTTGACTAATGTACCTTCCGGTGTGTTTATCATAGATGTGGCTTTGTGACACCCAGTCTATCTGACTGAGATGTTCCTTGCTTTGCAGCACGGTGCCATTTTGAGATGACTCATTTGAGGCCCAGCTCAAATGTTACCTCTGCACTGAAGTTTTCTAGACACCTTCAAAGTTCCCAGCTCTCTTTTTGTTTCCTTAGTGCTTCGTTTATGGACCCATTTTTTTTTAACGTTTATTTATTTTTGAGACAGAGACAGAGCATGAATGGGGGAAGGGCAGAGAGAGAGGGAGACACAGAATCGGAAGCAGGCTCCAGGCTCTGAGCCATCAGCCCAGAGCCCGACGCGGGGCTCGAACTCACGGACCATGAGATCGTGACCTGAGCTGAAGTCGGATGCTTAACCGACTGAGCCACTCAGGCACCCCTAAATGGGCCCATTTTTAATCACATCCTTCTGTGGGATAGTTTGGATTATTGCCCAGCAGATGTTTATTCCCTTCCCCTTCCAGGTGTGGCTAGAGTTTACTTCCTTATCCCATGATTTTGGGCTTGGCTCTGACTTACTTTGGCCAATAGGATATTAGTGGGCCTGACATGAGCAGAGGTTTGAAATGTGACTGAGTTGTTGGGCTTGCATGATTCCCTTTAACCATGGCCACGAGAGTAACATGACTTGAGTAACCTGCTGGTCACAGAAGAGACACATGGAATGTACCTGATCTGAACCAATGGCTGGGATTCAAGCCCTGCCTTGATCAGCCAAACCCAAGCCAAACCATGGGTCCATGAGCAAGATCTAAATGCCCATGATGGTAAGCCACTGGCTGGGTGCTACACAGCACTGTAGTGACATGGTTGATGAGTCCATGCTATTCTACTTTCTTCCCAGTCATTGCTTTTGACATTCGTATTTTCTTCTCGAGGCACTTTTTCCATGAGGAAAGAGACCATGTCCATTTTGTTCACTCTGTGACCCCAGCCAGCACTTAGCATAAGTAGGTGCCAGATGAAGATTTCTTGAAGGACTGACCACCCTCAGAACAGTTAGCGCAATACCTTTACCCAATCAGTGTTTGCCGAATAGAATTGTCCAACCGTCCAAATCCGTTTGTTTTGTTTCCCGACAAATACATCTTTAAACTCAAGTTGGCACATGGGCCAAAAATGGTTAGCGGTGACACATCTCTCCTCTTTCCCGCTCTCCTGCCACACAAAGGATCCTCCTTGTGAGGTTACACACACTGAAAACAGATGATGTGTCAACTCAGTAATTTAAACCATGAATCTGTACTTGCTTAAAGATGAACTTGTTTGGAAGAAAAATGAGGAAAAGTGCTTGTGACCGTCCAACAGAGTCCCCGGATAAGTGCATCAATTTTGGTTCTTGGCAGGTCTGGCACGCATAATAAAAGAAAACTGCTGAGGTCAGCAGCAGAGAGAAGCCACACTTCTTATTTTCACAAACACAGTTTTGGGGATGGTAATCATATCTATTCGCAAGGGTGACACCACCGTGGGCCTGGCAGAAAAATGAGCTCTCCCACATTGCAAAATGAGCAAAGTGGAGATCGATAAATCATAAAATTAGTTGAGACATCATCTATCTTTCGTGGCTTTCCCTTTATTCCCGCCATGGTCCCTTAGGACATTAATTCATCTGTTGCGTTCTATCATTGGGAAAACACGTCAAGGTTTAGAGGCTGCTTTCAAGTTAGGGGAATGGGGGCGATAATATGTGTCATTAATTAGGCAAGATTGGGAGTTTCAATCCAAACTGTGGTCTCCGCTGACTTCCATAAATTGAGTTTTAGGAAAGCTTCTGTGTCTTGTATTAGCTCATCAAAAAGGAGTGTTACTGAAATATGCCCTGAGAGGGGAGAGAGAGAGGGGCGTGTCCTCTGCTCACTGTGGAGAACCCATAAATTTAGGAACAAACCAGGTGATAAGCCAGATACAACCTGAGTTATTTGAAGATTCTGTTATCTCCATGTAATTGAAGTAAATGTGGGAATCTAGAGGCTACAGAACTTGGAGTGTATATATGTGTCATCTAGTGGCCATATTCTTGATTCTAAGACATACACTGAGTGGCGTTTTAAGGTTTCTACAATCAGGATGTATTTTTCATTTGCAACGTGCGTTTAATGTAGGCTCATTACTACATCAAGGCGACTGGAATCAAGGAGACTCAGTAGTTATTAGATTGAGTGTGTCAGTTATCGATTGCTGCATATAAACCAACCAACCAACCCCAAACTTAGAGGGTTGAGACTAATTTATTACTGCTATGATTCTGGAGGCTGGCTAGGCTCAGCTGGCAAATGTTCTGCTCCGTGTGGCATTAGCTAGAGCTGCAGTCGTGTAGGAGCACCACTTGGCTGGAGCATCTGACATGGCTTGCTCACATGGCTGCAAATTGGTGCTGCCTGTTGACTAGGAGCTTAGCTGGACTGCCTCAGTTCTCCTCCATGGGTCTTCTCTATGTGGCTTGGGCTTTTCCCAGCATGGCAGCTAATTTTGTTTTGTTTTTGTTTTTAATGTTTATTTATTTTTGAGAGAGAGAGAGTGAGTGGGGGATGGGCAGAGAGAGAGAGGAGAGAGGGAGAGAGAGAGAGAGAGAGAGACAGGATCCAAAGCATGCTCTGCCCTGACAGCTGAGAGCCCAATACAGGGCTCGAACTAACAAACCATGTGTTATTTATGTCTGGTTTGATGTCTCTTTCCTTTCCATTTTTAAAGTTTGTTTTAGTTTTGCACACATAAAATATTTATCTCTTTCCAAACTAAGAATGGTATTTTAAAGGTGTCCTTAGAGCTTGGGCAGGAGTGCGGGGTGAGAGGTGGCTTGGGCAGGAGCAGAGCGTTGGGTCAGGGATACTGTTTGTTGTTGCCAGTACATAGTGGTCATAGAAAGCAGACAACCTGGAGTTGCTTTCTCCCCTCTCATTTCCTAATGCTTATTCATTCACACACCATTCAACATATCTCATGTCTCATCTTTATTCTGGAATAATTTTAGATTTGTACCAAAGCCATAAAGATGGCACAGAGAATTCCCATATTTACCCTCCGTTCACTTTCCCATCTGATGAGCATCTTCCACAACCAGATACATTTGTCAAAGCCAAGGAAGTAACTGATAGAATACTGTCGAATACCACTGCACTGTTGAGACTTTATTCACATTTTACCAGTTTTTCCACTTGTCCTTTTTTTTTTTTTACCCAGCATCTAATTTAGGACACCACATTGCATTTAGTACTTAGTTTTATTATTGTATTTAAAATTCCCTACACATAGTGCACCTTTTGCTTCTGGCAGGGTGCACCTCCTTTCTTGGTACTCCCCTATTCTTTGCCCCCCAAGAATGCCATTCCATTCCTATTACTCTCCCCCCACGCCCTGCCAGGGGGACCATTCCCTGCTGGCTTATCCTTCTGTTGTTTTATCTTGCTAATATAAACGACTGTACCTTCTCATCTCCCCCCTGTGTAAAATCATATATTCGTTTCTTGCTCATTTCGTTTAAATGTAATGTAAATTGGAGACTATTCCATATTGGGGGCATTGAGATCTTCTGAATTCTTAAAAAATTTTTTTTAATGTTTTATTTATTTTTAAGAGAGAGAGAGAATATATGAATGGGGAAGGGTTAGAGAGAGAGAGGGAGACACAGAATCTGAAGCAGGCTCCAGGCTCTGAGCTGTCAGCACAGAGCCCAACGAGGGGTTGAATTCATGAACCGTGAGATCATGACCTGAGCTGAAGTCAGACACTCAACCAACTGAGCCATCCAGGCACCCCCCGGATTCTTTTTTTTTTTTATATGAAATTTTTTTTTAATGTGTACTTATTTTTGAGAGAGGGAGATAGAGTCTGAGCAGTGGAGGGGCAGAGAGAGAGAGAGAGAGGGAGACACAGATCTGAAACAGGCTCCAGGCTCTGAGCTGCCAGCACAGAGCCGGATGTGGGGCTCGAGCTCACGAATCATGAGGTCATGACGTGAGCTGAAGTCAGACGCTTAACCGACTGAGCCACTCAGGCTGTCCCCGAATTCTTTTATAATGATTTTATAGCATTCTGTGGGGTGGACATGTCATGGTTTATTCAGCCATTTCCCTGTTGGTGGTCCTGTGGGTTGTTTCTATTTATTCTGTGTTGCCATACTGCAAATAATCAGCTGTGGGGATGAAGATTAGGCTGGGCGGGAGAAAAATGATACTCATTTGAAATCCCACGGAGAATGGAACTGAAGCGCCTTTTCTGTGGAAGCCCAAGGCCCCCTAAAACAAGTCTTTTCTCTTTCCACGGGAGTGTCCCTTTGTGATGGCCTTGACTGGCAGGCAGGCTTTGAAGATGTATCCTTGGCGGTTTGCAAGGGATTCTAAAGATGAAGCATCAAGATTTGCTCTTGCCCTTGCTTTGCAACAGTTGCTGGGGAAAAAAATATGTGAGCTTGGGAAATGGACTCCAGTCAATAAGGCCTTCAGTGCAAATATTCTCTTGTAATAATTTATTAACTCCCTGCAGACCCTGTGGTCAGGCACAATTAGAATCTTCTTCCACAGAGGCCCTGTGCCATTTAATAGGCGGGGGCTATGGCCTAAAACAGGAATTGAGGAGGCCCCGGGGACATCTGGGAAGTGAGGCGGGGGCAAATGGAGTGGAGGAAACAGCCCACTGTTGGGGAATAGAGTCGGGGCCTTGTAGATGGACAGACCTAGGTTCGAATCTTCACTCTGCTGAATTTTCAGCTGGTGTCCTCTGAGCCTCAGTTTTCTCATCTGTTAGATTGTGGGGGGTAAGGATTGTTGTGAGGTTTAAGTGAGCTAAAATATATAAGGCATCTAGTATACTCTATATGATGAGAGGTAATTTGGCAAGAAGTTTCAACTCTACAGGGTACACGCACATGATAGTTTTGGTTTTTTTTTTGTTTTTTTGATCCTAGTATCAACTGTGTGCTAAATCTCTCTGCCCCACTGGGTGGCGTATCCCTTATCTTTCGGATTCCTTTCGGCTATTAAACATCTCAGTCGGGGCCACTTTCAATCTCCAATTTCAGATCCAATGAAAAGTTCTCTCCCTTCCCAGTGGCAGGGACCCGAATACAGAGGCAGGGGGGGTGGGTGTTTAGCTCCTCACACATCCACCTGTCTCCTTGGTGTGTTGAGGGGGAGGAGGGAGAAGGAAACTGATAGGCATATCCCTTCCTTAATGTGGCAAGGCTGTTGCTGGGAGTTGGCATTTCTGATCTCACTCTTGCTGACACCAGGTCTGTCTGTGGCTCAAGACTTATAAATGCAGTGTCTCTGTCATTGGTGGTGGGTTTGGTTCCAGCATTACCTGTGCCCTGTCACTGAGACCCAAAGAGAGGGCCAGCTGTGCCTCTCTTTGGCTTTTTTTTTTTTTTTTTTAGTTGAAGTATAATTGACATACAGTGTTATATCAGGGAAATGCAAATTATAAAACCACAGTAAGATATCACATCACACCTATCAAAATGGCTAAAATAAAAAAACACAAGAAACAACAGTGCTGGTGAGGATGTGGAGAAAAAGCAACCCTCATACGCTGTTGACGGAAATGCACATTGATACAAACACAGTGGAAAACAGTATGGAGGCCCTCAAGAAGTTAAAAGTAAAATTGTCTTTGGCTATTTCCATCTTCCATGGCTCCAAGCTCCCAAACTCCATGGTTCCCTGGATACCTCCTAGTTTTGTCTGGCTTTCTCCTATACCATAGAGTCACAGGCATCCCTGAAGAGCTCTGAGGGCACAGGGTTTAGGGGAGCAATGCTCCCTTCATCCTTTTCTTGCATGCTTTGTTTACAGTACTCTTTCCCAAGAATCTTCACTTGGCTTTACTCTGATGACAGCGCTGGAGGGGCCTTGTGGTTCTGCACCTCAGGGATGGTGATGCTAGCCCCCATCTTCTTGTAGTCTTCCCATGCCCAACTCCAGAGTAGTTGACCATATAATTTATTGTCCAAACTTGGACACTTGCAAGTGTGAAAGGGAGCTGAGAGTTATTAATGGTTGTCCTAAGACAACAGGTATAAATTGGGACCATCCCGGGCAGGCACGGGATGTGTGATCATCCTTTCTAGAAGCAGTTTTTCTCGGAGATCTCCTGCCCTGAGCTGGGAGCCAACTGCTTGCCACAGTCATCAATTGCCAGAACAACAGGGAAATTCCCACTTGATTTTCTGTTACAGCAACAATGATAACCGGGCAGGGTGTGGTGGTGAGGATTAAATGGGACAGCATATTTAAAGTGCTTAGCTCCCCTGTTAGCACACAGTAGGTGTTCATAGTAGGTCCTCCTGCCTCGCTCCCTGTTCCACCCACAGAAAGTCTATCCGACTAGTCTTCTCTGACTTCACAGCCAAATGATAATAGCATAAGTTCACTAAAAACCGACTATATGCCAGGGGCTCTGCCAAGTACTTTATAGGTCTTACCGTTTTTAATGCTATCACGTCTAAGGTGGATAAATATTATTATGTCCATTGTATGGTTAAGACAACTGAGGCTCAGGTTAAGTGCCTCCCTACGGTCATATAGCACATAAGTGGCAGAGCTGTGGTAGAAACGCAGGACTGCCTGACTGCCCAGTTCATGCCTTTAACAGTTGTGGTGCATGAGGAATTGAGAGAATATAAGTGTTGATGGGGCTGAGCCTTTTAATTTCTGAGCAGGCAAGCCAGAGATCCCAGGCCTGTCACCTAATGGTGGGAGGTACAAAAATAGTCTCTCTGAGTTGGAAGTGGAGCCATGTGCAAGAGGGAGAGATCAAGAGAGTTCTTGGATCTCTTCCTGAGGGGTGTGAGGTGGTTGGAAAGGACCCAGCCATATGCAGGATATCACATGGGAACTAAGACTGGGAATCCTGCTGCCGCATCATCTGTTTTGGGTCCCCTGGTGGATCTGATGTGACGCAGGGCGTTTAGAACATCTGGATCTCTAGACTGACTCAATCGATTGTCCCATTTTGCCCGCATTTTCACTTTGGTTCGTTGCAGCTTTTGGCTAGAATGCCTCTGGTTGGTCGTGTTCCCAGTCAAATGCTGATGGACGCATTTGCCTCGGGCATCTTTAAGTGCCAGCTCTGCGGGGGTCCCTTGGGGGAAACGTGGCCTGTCGTGAAGGAGTTCCTCCCCATTCAGAGACTCAGCGCGGAGCAGTTTGCTGCATCTTAGCCCTGAAAAAGTGGCTCACGTTGATTTACGTGTGGTTGCCAAGCACTAGTGTTCCCCTTCACCTTTGCGACAGGGAGATGTTTGAGTTAGCTGTTGCCAGAGTAATGCCACATAACAGACCTTCCTGTAGTCTGGCATGTGGTGGTGAGCGTGGATGTAGCTCATGCTCTGGAGAGATGGCTGGGGAGGCCTGCGAAACTCAGCTGGGTTTGCTCGTGCAGCTGGAGGGCCTCGGGGGATTGGCTGGGCTACGATGGGTGAGCTGGGTCGTTCTGCTGGAGTTGCAGGGCTGTGGGTTAACTTGGGCCACCCCAGTGCCACGTGTCTCTCGTCCTCTTGGGATAGGGGCTAGCCAGGCAAGGTCCCCTCGTGGTGATGGCAGTGATGCCAAAAACAGCTGCAGAAACCTTTCTCAGTCTCCTGCTAGCATCACATCTGTCTTCATCCATTCTCAAGGGGTGGGAAGAAACTACCTGGTACCTGGCAGAGAGGATGAGGTCAGGGAGGCAAGAAGAACCCAGGGGGAGTTTTGGGAAATAGTCACCAAAGTCTCCTGGTGTCTGGTTGCCGATGAGACGGTTGCCTACTTCACTCCCAGTGCAGTCATGTGTCAGCACCTGAGAAAGCTGTGCTTCTCTTGAGCGACTGAGGTATTTGTGTTGGATGGATCCGTGAATCTCATGTTTCCCTTATTGCTGTGTCCCACAGGAACTTGAGTCAAGTTTCCACCCATCTTGACCTTATGGTTACAATCACTATAATCACCATTTCTGATGCTTACCTGACCTCTGACCACCTGTGGCTTCATCTCTGCTTCTCTGGCTAAGATTCTCTCGCTTACTTTACCCTTTTGTATTGCATAGGTTTTTGTTAGCAGCTACAATTCTTTTCTTGAATAAGGTAGAGTGTAAATGAACACACATAAGTGCTCGGTGAGGGGAACAGATAATCCATTCCACTAATATTTACTGCACCTCTATTGTGTTCTAGGCTCTCTGCCTGATAGTGAGGATACATGGTTGAGTCTTACACATTCTCTGCCATTGAGGAACTCACATGACTACTGTGGGTTTCTCACTGTCAGCACTACTGATGTGTGTGTGTGTGTGTGTGTGTGTGTGTGTGTGAGTGTGGTTGTCCTGTGTGTTGTCAGATGTTAGTAGCATCCCTGGACTCTACCCATTAGGTGACAGTAGTACCTCCCTACCCCTAGTTGTAACAATGAAAATTATCTCCATATTTTCCAGGTGTCCCCTGGGGAGCCCAGTTGCTCCGGGTTGAGAAGTACATTTGTAGGAGGTTAGGAGCCCCGGGAAGCTTTGCCAGAGGAGGTGATACTGGAGTGGAGGCCTGGAGGCAGGTTTTAGGAGCCAAGTGAAGGGAAAAGGAGAGGTCGTTTCTGTTACATGGGAGCAGTAGGTGCTGGTGGAGCTGCACGAGGCTGTGCAGGAACGGTGACAGATGATGTCAGAGATGCAGGTGCAGCCGGGTCCTAAAGGTATAGTCCTGTTGGCTGTGACATAAACCTGGGATTCATTCGATTCTGCAGGTCAGTGCTTGTCAACTTGAAAAACGTCTGAAAAGGGACCCTGGTTAAATGTGCAGATTGTTGGGCCACACGCAAGGAATTTTAATCCAGAATGATTGGATATTTTGAATAATGCTGTTATGAACGTTTGTGTGTACGTTTTTACATGGATATCTGTTTTTAATTCTTTTGGATATAGATAAAAGGGTGGAGTTGCTGGATCTTATGGTTAACTCATATGCTTCACCTTTTGAGGAACTTCCAGCTTTTGTTTTCCAAAGTGACTGCACCATTTGAGATTCTCACCAGTAGTACGTGACAATTCAAGTTTCTGCCTGTCTTCACAGCCCGCATCATTGTCCATAGTTTTTTACTATGTCCATTCTAGTGGGCGTTGTGTGTTGGCTTGGATTTGCATTTCTTTGATGGCTAATGATGTCAAGCATCTTTTCATGTGCTTATTGGCAAACTGTGTTGTAAAGCTTCCCCAGGTTATTTTAGTATGTAGGCAGAATTGGTAGCTACCTGTCTGTGTTTAGGGAAAGCAGAGATGCTTGAGGGGTAGGGTAGTTGGGAAAAGCTTGTTGGAGGAAAGTGAGCGGACTAGAGAGGTTAGACTCACAGTAGGACCTGCTGATGGCATGCGATCCCCGGGGGAGTTCTGCCAGGAGAGATTGGAGGGAGAAGAGCAGAACAGAGAGCCCAGGTACAAGGCTCCTGCACAGGCGGAGTGGAGGAATCTCCCTAAGGGAGAAATGTGAAGGTTTGGGTGGGACAGGCATGGAGAGTTGGAATAGACTGGACTTCAGGCCGACCAAGTACTGGAGGCAAGGGAAGAGGTGAGAGTTGGGAAGGAAGAGTCAGGTTGTGAATTTGTTCTGTTTCAGCAGCAGAAATGGGGAATCCTTTTTTGGGGAAGAAAGTGAGGATGGGTCACATCTGGAATAGCAGAGGAGAGGTGGGGACACAGCGTAAATTCAGGGTGTGTCCCCTTAGTTTCTCTGAGCCTCCCCTGGCTCACAATTTGGGGTGACAATAGTTTGTTGCTGGGTGCATATGGAAATTAAGTGAGGTAATTGACACAGTCTAGAAAGCTATTTGACATGTGCTTTGTTCATACATCTAATTTATTAACTTGTGTTTTTATTTACATTTGGCTCTCTCACTACAAGACTGTCTTGTCTTTATAACCGCCTTATGTGTTCATATAACCTCAGTGCATGTAACTGATCAGGGCCCGATTTACAGTTTCCTTCCCTTTCTGTTAGTAGTTGAGCATTCACTATGTGCCCGGAGTTGGGTATCTTGGTTATGTTTCCTCTGTTTCCAACAGCCCTGGCGGTCCCTCATCCTTGGTTTACAGATCAGCAAAACAAGCCCTCTGGAGTCACTTGGCTGTGGGCTGAGTAAATTTATAGGGCAGTGGGGGAAGGGAATGAAGATTTACTGGTCCTGTGTTACATGCCAGATTATGTAGTTTTTCCTACTTAATCCTCCAGTCCTCCAGTAAAATGGGTGTGATTATCCCCATTTTGCCGATAAGGAAACCACTTGCCCAAGACCCCACAGTTAGTGGCAGGGTCTGGCCTCAAAGCCCAAGCCTCCCCGCCGCGTAGCACAACGCTGCTACTGATACCTTCAGGCAATGGGAGAAGCGATGGTGGAGGGGAAGGGTCTGCAAGAACCCGCAGGTGAAACTCAAGGATTGGTACCTGCAGTACCACCCTCTGCACCTAGATGGCGCCCAATGCTCGGCTTCCAGGACACACCTGGGACTCCAGCCCACCTCAGATGGGTAAACTGGCTACAGGTTTTATGCAACAATTTATTGTAAGGAAAGGAAGAGACTTAAATAAATAAATAAATAAATAAATAAATAAATAAATAAGTCAGTCCTCTGTTTTGTTTTTGTTTCTGCCTGCTAAAGGAATCTACTGCCTCTAAGTCTGCAGTTCATCTTTGTAACTACGTCAGCACGATAGTGCTGGGAAAACCCTGGGGGTGGGGTTGATGAGGGCACTGGCAGGGTGAAACATTTCAAGCAAAAAATAAGGTGAAATGACCCCATCGTAGAGAGCCCCCTGCTTGGCCCCTTCATCAAAGTAGCCCTGGTTTACAGATGTCTGCAAATTCCCCCACCCTGGAAAGCAGGGCCTCTGCCAGTCAGAAGAAGGAATATTGTCAGAGGTGGAAAGAGTTTCTCTTTTGGAGTCTGACCCCTCATTTTGTGGATCTAGAAGATGGATGGTAAGTCTCATGTCTGAACTCTGGTCTTTCAGTGTAATTTTGCTCACCCCGTTTGACTTTTCCCGGTGTGTATGTGGAAGAGGATTAGAAAAGAGAGGTCAGAAACACACCTGGTTAGCCAGGTAGCCGGACAGAATTGCTGAGTACCCTGGAGGACTAAGCAGAAGACCTCGGGAAGTCTTGGAGGGCTTCCTGGGAGGGTCTTGGCTGCTTGGGTTTTTGTTGGTTTTCCGCTGAGGAAAGGGAGGGCGAGGGCGAGGGGCAGCCTGAGTGGAGTGGACGTTGTGGGGGGCACTAACGTGGGGCACAGTGCATCAGGTCGGCTCAGAGAGGTCTTGCCTGGCTGGTTGGGGAGGAGGATCGGCCCCTGGGGCCCATGTTCAGAGGAGAGACAAACCGTTCTGAGAAATCGCGGTTTGCGTCGTCTTCCTATTTTCTCTTCATGATTGTTCTGAAAGCATAACTGTGGGAATTCTCTTCATGAGCATAGTGGCTCTGGATACTAACTCCTCCCAATTTTTTTTTAGCTTTGGCCGCCAGGGAGTTTGGGGTCCAGTTGGTGTTGAAATATATAAAAATTGTGCATAACCCAGATGCATTTCCTTTTGGTCTTCATTTCCTGTCCCATATATAGATTTCCCCTGGCTTTGTCTTTTAATTACATTTTCCAATTTTACTGTGTTGTGTACCTTCTCAGAAGCTGCCTCAGGTCCTTTGCGGAATGAATAAAAATGCTTGTGTAGTGGGGCCTTTTGGCTGACTGAGCTGAGGGTCTAGATGCTTTTACTGTGAGCATTACTTCCCTCTCCTCTGTCCCTTCCCAGGCTCTGGAGCTTTTGTTATGGCGGGGAGGAAGACAGAGGGGACAGACGGGCATCTGTTTTCTGTCTAGCCCTCTGTGCTGGGTCTAAAGTCCTCTGATTGGAGGGATGGAAACTGACAGCTGTTTTTCACGGGAGGCTTGGGATATCCCAGGCAAGGTGTGGTGGCCAGAAGTTGTCAGAACTGTCAGAAGAACTTTATATGGCTCTGGAGACCAGCAAAGCAGCTTCAGGGCCTGGGTAACAATTGATGACACACGACTGGTGAGAGTACCATTCTCCCAGGCTCTGCAGGGAATCTTGCTATTTGCTATTCTCAGCCCAACAGATTGGATGCTTTGGCGGCATCTGGAATAATCTGTTGGCTCAAAGAAGCAGCGAAGCTTCCCTCAGCCTCTTTGTGGGAAAATGTGTGCCAGAGCAGACCTGAAAGAGCTTGGTGGACTCTAATTGTTAAATGCAGATGGACCTATCATGGACACTCTTCAGATTGACTAGAGACCCCTTTGAGAGGGGTTAACTTCTGCAAACCATCCAGGTAAATGGGGCACATATGGTGTCATTCACGTATAAAAGAAAGTATGACTAGTTTCTCGGGATCTGTCAACATCAGAAACACACGTCTCCATTAATCGAGCAGTTCCACTTCTTGGAATCTATCCTACAGAAATATTTAGGTGTGTGTGGAGTAATGTATGTTCAAGATGTTCATTACAGCGTTGTTTGTGGAGCGATCTGAATATCCATCAATAAGGGAGAAGCTGAATTACAGTTGAGTGCCTTGTGGCTGATAAAAAGATGAGATAAATTTATATGTGCTAACATGGAAATATCTCTGAAACATACCGAGTTTATTAAACTATTGCTCTATATATATGTGTAAGATTATATATGATATATAACTATACATGTAGCTATATATAACTAGACATATGTGCATTTGTATATAGGTATATGCGTGCACATACATACATATGTGTGGGTGACTTTATATACAATAAATATGTCCCCCACAGGAAGGCCTCTGGGTTTGTAGACTGGCTGCTGATAAGTAACTGATTATAAAAAAGCCACTGTCTGTGGTCAGCATGATAATCACAGTATTTGACCACCCATAGGGCATGGGCATGACTTATCAGAATGGATGTTGGGGCACACCCTGGAGCACCGACCCTTACTGTGCCAGGTAGTTAGTCCTTTGCTTCTTACATCCGGGTAGAGTGGGGGTCTGGGAAGTCCTACGAGTAGCTGTTGATTATCAAGTATGGAAGGATTTCAATATTTTAACCACTGATGTGGCCATGCTGATGCTGCTGCCTTGCCGTTGGTAATCTTATTTTAAAATTCTGTTCAAAGTAGGGCGGGTTTCCTATACCCTTATTTGTGAGTGTCAGACTGTGAAGTGCGCTCCACAGAACAGAAGTGTCAGCAAGTTCCCTGGTCTTGAGCTGTGGATTCGTTGCTCTGGGAACCAGATAGATCCCTGCCCTGAATCTGACATTGCCTGTGAGTCCTGCTGTATCACAACCTTTAAGAGAACTAACCCAATCCTGCAGAAAACTTGGTATAATTAGTTGTTAATAACCAGAGCCCAGGTTCCCCACGGTGCAAATTGTTTCTGTATTGATCTCCACCTGCATTGTCAGCACTCTGGAAAGATTGAACTTTAAGTGCTTAATTCAGCCCCATTCAACCGATAATTTTGGTTTTGTCCTCCAAACAAAAGCACTGTTGTTTGTTCTTCTTTTTTCCTCCCACAAATAATAAAATCAATCAATTTCTTCCCCTTCCCCTGCCCAAACCTAGTCTGCTCCTGTAATCAATACGTTTTGAAATGTCAATGTATTCCTCTCTGAGAAGCGGGGGAGGGGCTGAAGCAGGATGGGGAGGGAACCAGAGCTGATGGGAAGACAGCTTCAGCATCTCCAGACAAGCAGATTGTTGTTTAAATCTGATCATGGCAAATCCCCACCTATGTCGGATCTCTGGGCTTCCCCACCTAGGTCTCTGGTGTTGGAAACAGCTTTTCGGAGTAGTTGACCAAAATACACATCCAACTCTTATGCATTTGTTTCACAACCTCAGAATCAAACTGGTAAGCATTAGGATTTTTGTATTTTTCAAGAGAACGGTGTTAGGCTTACCTCTAACCCCATCCTGGATTGTTCACCCTGAGTCCCACCTTATCCATGAAGTTCATGTAGGTGGGAGGCTATGGAGGAAATAGGGGGGCAAGGATGGGAGACACTCAGAGCTGGTCCATTGGATGAGCCAGAGCTAAACCAGCCAACCAGAGGTCCTCTTCTCCAATTTAAGAATTTAATGATGTTCCTGAACAGAGTTTGGACACATTGTCAGAGGACATTGTTTGAGGAAACAGGCATTCACATGAAGTATCTACTGTTTTCCAGTAATTTTATAAATAGTATTTTTAATTATCACAATAAATCTTTCCACATCCCAGAGATGAAGAAACAAATGTAGACTATGTGAATTGCCTCGAGGTGACCTAGAAGGTAGATGACAGAACCACATTAGGGACTATGACTTCCTGACTCTAAAACCCTGTGTGTGTGTGTGTGTGTGTGTGTGTGTGTGTGTGCGCGCGCGTGCGCATGCACATGCATACATGCATGTACAATCTCTCTGTGCCTCATTGGCCTCATCTAAAAAGAGAACAAAAATAGGACCTCCTCACGGAACAGTTACAAGGATTAAATGAGCTATGCCTATAAAGTGTTTAGTCATATTAAGCACTTAAAAATAGTTCATGTTGTTATTATCATTATTATTAACCGCCCCCCATATGCATAAAACATTTGCTTTCAGAAATTTCTGGTTTTCTCAGTTGCAATAACTTAAAAATTTTTTTTTATCCTTACAACATGAGTGACAATGGAAATAGGAAAGACAGAATCTCTGTCCTAAAGAGATGACTGGCTGGTTGTGAAGGGATAAAGATAGAAGAAGAAAGAGAAAATTATAAATACTGGGTCATACTTACCACAGAAGAAACATGTTGGAAGGAACACAGAGGAAGGTGGCCTTACATAGCCTGGGGAGTGGGAATCAGCAAAGACCTACGTGTGGTGGGGGGAAGGGGGGCGGATTTGAACTCCTGAACGATGATGATTAGGTGTTAGCTGAGCAGCCAAGGAGTGGGAGGGAAATGTGAGCACAAAGAATTGCGTATTCAAAGGCATGGAGGTAGGAAAAGACATGGGGGGCTTGTAGGTAGGCGGTAGCATCTCATGTGATGGGGTTTGCTAAGTAATGGCCACAGATAGGGCTGGGTACATAGGTAGGGCTGGATCATGGTAGGCCCTCCTGGCTAAGGAGCAGAGACTTTATTTTGGAGGTTCCATGTATCCTTGAAGGTTTTTATATAGGAAATTGGCAGATTCAGAATCAAGTTTCAGAGGATGCCTCTGTGCTATGTGTGGGGCTATGCTGGGCAAGACTGGAAGTGTGAGGCCACATGGAGGCTTCTGTAGTATTCTAGGGAAGATGCTCTGAGCCCCAAGTATGAGTCAGAATCAGCTGGGAATGGAGAAAAATGGTCTGGGAGAGCTATCCAGACCTGGAGTGTGTGAGAATTGGGGATCGGTTGGATGTGAGAGAGAGGGGAGGGAAAGGAAGTCTGGAATGATTCCAGTTTGGGTGGTTGGTGAAGCCACTGACCCAGAAAGGAGGCAGGGAGAGAAGCCATGTTTTAAGACAAATACAGAAAGTCATGTTTTGGACACTTTGAGTTTTGGGCACCTGGGGCATCCAGGTGGAGAGGAGCAAGATATACGGTGCCTTTGCTTCATATGCAGGGTTCAGTAATTGGTGGCAAATAGATAATAAATATTTGAGGGAATGAGTAGGTTGGCTAAAACCATAATAACATGGATGAGATTGTCCAGGAGGAACATGAGTCAAGCAGGGTGCAGAGGGAAGAGTCCTGGGAAACTTTATCCCGTAGACCCCCAAACAGTAAATTAGAGAGGCTTCACATTCAGAAATGATAAGCATATCGATCAAGAAAAGAAGATTCAGGGTATGGCGAAGAGTCGTTTTCACTGCTGCTGTTGGCCTATAAAATTTATAGCCTAGCTAACCTTTTTCTTTCTTGGAAGTAATAGCCAACGTTTATTGAGTACTTTCTGTGTGCTGGGCCCTGTGTCAAGAGCTTTCCTGTATTTCTTCACTTAGCACTCATGACCTGATGACAGGGAGATGCTAAGTTTATTCCTCTTCTAGGGATAAAGAAACTGAGGCTTGGAGACATTAAGTAGTTGCTCATGTCCCACAGCTGGTTTGCAGTGGACTCGGGAGTCAGACCCCGTGGTCTGGCTGACTCTCTGCCAAGGCTCTTCATCACTCTTGTCTTCTGTATTTCCAGCCACTTAAAAGTCAAGGCTGAGGAAAAGGTGCTTCACTTCTTAAGACAGTCATGTTGAGAGAATGCTCCTGTTTTGGAGGAGCCTGGGAAATACGAGTTGCTATGCCGTCCCCGTGTATTTTGGGTTTTTCCGGGCACTCTTTCCTCCAACTGTCTCGTCTCATCTCTTATATTAAGTTGGTGGCTCTTTAAAAGCTGCCAGCTTTGCGGGAGAGGTGCTCAGTTTGCCAGACATGGCTGGGAGGACTTCTCCCTAACTGGATGATCTGATAAGAGCATGGAGATCAAGGGTGAGCTAGTTCCAAGGTCAAGTGGATGAACACATCCTTTCCTTTGTTGGCTTGTGGAAGCAAATTAGAAATTGTGGATGAGTGGATTCAATCAAATGCCTTCAATGAGCTGAGTCAACCAGGGTCAGTGATCAATTTCTAAATGAAGTGAGGGACCTACCTGGACTGAACATACCCCCTTGCTCTGGCTGTGGTGGCTTCAGAACAGCTCCTTCAGGGATCACGCAGGAGAAGTTCTACCAGTTCTCCCATGTATTTATTCTTTGAGAAGTTGGTCTTCCCCAGATCCCATCCTTTGTAGTAGAAAAAGTGCAGACATAGCTTTGACTTCTAGCCCTGCTTCTGGCTACATGCACCCACTTGTGCAATGATCTTAACCTCTCTAAACCTTCATTTTTTAAATCTGAAAAATGGGGCCAGTGGAACTTACCTTGCTGTGCCCTCACAGTGGACATGAAGTGGGATAGCACTTTTTTTTTTTTTTTAAATTTTTTTTCAATGTTTATTTATTTTTGGGACAGAGAGAGACAGAGCATGAACGGGGGAGGGGCAGATAGAGAGGGAGACACAGAGTCGGAAACAGGCTCCAGGCTCTGAGCCATCAGCCCAGAGCCCGACGCGGGGCTCGAACTCACGGACCGCGAGATCGTGACCTGGCTGAAGTCGGACGCTTAACCGACTGCGCCACCCAGGCGCCCCAGCACTTTTTTTTTTAAGTGCCCATCATGTGTACTAATACTGTGAAAGTGCCCAGTGCTTGTGAGCCCTTTTCCCTGGAGGGAATGGAAGGTGTATCTCCCAGGTAATTTGTAGCTGGATACTTACTCTGTTACCTCTGGAAATTTTGATATTTTCATCAAAATAAAATCTGATGTTAAAATGGCCCCCATGTTTTGTCACCATGTTGCAAAAGGAGTCAGAAATTGTCTGAGGAATTTAGATGTTATAACTACTTGCAAACCATTGCTTCTCACCAAGTGCAAAGGCTCTTGATAGAGCTCAGTATGTATACTTCTGTATTACTTACGCAGCATCACACAAGCTGTATCCCAGCTTAAATGAAGAACCCACCTTCCCCCTGAGAAAACACAGAGGCGGTGCAAGATGTGGAAAGCCAGGCTGACATTCATAGCCACACGTGGACCCATGGTTGCAGAGGCACAACACTAGCTGGAATGTATGGCGACGATTCTGTGAGTCTTGGACATTTTTGGATGCTGGTCACCTTCCACGGGTAAATGTCCAAGCAGCTCCAAAGCTCAAGAAGTGTGATGTGATATGACATAAGATTGAAGTAGGGACAGGTCTTTGCAGGGTTGCACTTTGACAATGAACTTTTCAGGATGTTTTCTCATGGAGTCTTGGAATGTCTGAGTAAAGGGTATAGAAGGTGCAGGATGTCCAGAATTTAGAAATAAGCCACCCCCTGTTGCTAAAATCTAAAATTAATAAGCAGTGGGTCAGAGAAAAGAAATATGAAGTCACTGTAACAACAGGACAGCACAAATAACACATAATGCTAAGTGCATAGTGTATGCCTGGTGTTGATACAGGCTGGAGGTTCATCTCAGTTTGGGAAAATATTCTAAAGGGAAGAACACACAATAAAAATAAATCAGTACATTATTTTGTATAACAGGAGATGATAGGTGCCCTGTGAAGCATAAAGGAAAGAGGATAGAGAGTGCAGAGTGAGGGTGGCTATTGTTTTTTCAAGTAGGGAGTTATGGAGGGTTTCAATGAGTTAATAACACTTGGGCAAGACATGCCCTTGGATCCCGAGAAGAGCATTCCATGAAGAGGGAGACCCAAAGTGCCTGGGCACTGAGACACGAGCATGCCTGTCACATTCAAATAAGGGCAAAAAGTCCACTGTAGCTGGAATGAAGCAAAGTTCAGGCAAGAACAGGGTCATGGGAAATGGAGTCAGAGAGCCAAGGTTGAAATTTCCTGGGACAACCAAATTGATGTTCATCCCACTGAAGGACTTACTGTCATTGTCATTCTTCTTATTTTCATGACTCTCTTCCTTGCTCTGACATTTTGCTACTTGGACAAGCACGTTACTGTACGATCTTCTCAGTCTTTGTAACAACCCTTTGAGGCAGATTGTACATTGTTCTATTGCACGCACAAGAAACCAAGGCTCAAGGAGGTTAAGTAACTTTGTAAGTCCACACAGCTCAGTGGCAGAGGCTTAGTGCCTTTTCGTGCCATCCTCTGTCCATTTTCAAGGCAGTGCTTGAAATGTGTCCACGCTTCCAGTTTTTGCTCATAGCTTTTCAAATAAAAGCATTCAGGGCATTCTTGTGGATTGTCATCACCTGTTTTCGATGCCTCATCTTCCTTCTCTTTGGGAATGGTAAAAAAAGAATGGGCAGATGCAACTTCTCTGGGCCTTCCTGTTTTGGATTGCATGTTTGTATCTCCCCCAGATCATATCTTGTAGCCCCAACCTGCAGTGGGATGGCTCTAGGAGGTGGGGCCTTTGGGAGGTGATGAGGTTTAGATGGGGTCATGAGGGTAGACCCTCCATGATGGGATTAATGTCCTTATAAGAAGAGAAAGAGGCCTGAGTGTCCCTCTCCCTGAAAACCCGTCTGTAAACCAGGAAGAGAGTTTTCACCAGAACCTGACCACGGGACACCCATGACCATGGACTTCCGGCCTCAGAACCATCAGAAGTAAATTCCTGGTGTTCAGGCCTAGGCAGTTTTGGTAGAGCGTGGCTTGAACTGAACGAAGACACTCCCATCCATTTTGCACAATGTTTCCTTCTTGAGTTGTGGCCAGGGGGCCTCGCTGGTAGCTCCAGACTTCCTCACGTGGCTGGTGATTCTTGGTTGTGAATCTACACCCGATTCTCTCGTGAAGAGTGTCCCCTTTCTCTTTACTTGAGCTTCGCCATACAGTTGCTCATTTTTGTTTTTGTGTTTCCTCCTTGGCGGTTTGCTGAGGCAGGACTTGTCAAGTGTTCGTTGCCACACAGAAGCTGCTGTGGCACGGACTTGAGGTGTGCAACTGTTTGTGGCTCTTTCTCCTGGGCAGAGAATTGCATGTCTCCGCCCCTCACATGTGGTTGATCATGTGCAGGAAGTGATGTGTGCTACTTCTGGGCGGAGGCATCTCTGTACTCCCGGGAGATCCTCCAGGGCTCCTCCCCCGTGACCCAGGCAAACCTTGAAGCATCTGCTGAGATGGAGGTTCCATGAGTTCCACACACAGGACAGTGGCCGCCTGTCCTGCTCAGAGAAATGACTGTTACCGTGATCATGGGGTGTGCTTGTTGTCTCTGTTGTGTCCCCTGGTGCCTACGGAAGGGTTCCTTCTTTTTCTTCAGGTCTGGGTTGTCAGGTCAGGCAATGCCCTCCCCCCTGCAACACGGAGTGAGGTCAGAATTTGGGTCTTGCTGACAGACAGACTTGCCAGGCTGACCCTGGGCAAGTGATTTTACCTTTCTGCATTTTCTGCTCTTGTGCAAATCGAAGAGACGTGTACTCGCCTTCTGAGGTGTTTGTAAGAATTCACTGCAGTAACACATGTGCATTGTGTGGCATACAGCAGGTGTTTCATGAACGCTCGTTTTCTTTCTTCCTTTCCTGCACCGTCATTAACTCTACGATTCTGTGCCCGTTTATTTTCTCCCAAGGATCGTACCCCTTTCTCATCAACCTGTGTTTCCTCATTGCCAGGATCTAGTGCCAAGTAACTGTTTCCCCTGCCGCATCCTCTGACTTGCGAAAGATGAAATCGTCAGCAAGGCAAGGCGGGGATTGATCAAATGAGACGCCCAGCAGATGTCCAGAGAGCGTGCGTCCCCACTGCTGCTCCGTCTTGCCTCTGTGCCAGTTTCGTAGTCTCTATTAGGAAAACACGGTCTGGTTGATTGCCCTGTAATAGACGTTCATCACATTAGCACTTGTTTCCCTCCCTTCTAGTTCTCTGCGATATTTGTTTTCATTTTCAATTTCCTTTCAATTCAGTTAGATGCTTGTTTTGATTCAGGCGCTGAGCTGGGCACGGGGGACACAGAGGTAGATTAAGGCATAACTCCCGCCTGCAGGAAAGTCATTTTGGTGAGGGGAACAGATTTGTTAGTCAAACCCACCAGCCAACCACGAGAACAAAACCCTGAACACTGGGATAATCACAAAGATGTAAGCAGGTGCATGATAGAGGGAATGGATGAGGAAGAACTCCTGAATTCCACTGGGCAGGAGTGAGAGAGTGATGAGGAAGACTTTTTCCAAAAGGCTATGTGTTAGCGGGGTTTTCATGGGGGAACAGGAATTCATTCACCAAGTAGAGCGCTTGGAAAAAAAGGAACAGCATTTGCAAAGGCGCAGTGACATGAGACATGAATAGCTCTGGGCAGTACGTGAGGTCTGGTGTTTAGCAGAGCATAAAGGGCCAAGTGGGAAGTGGTAGGAGATGAGGAAGAAGGTTATGCCAGGCAGGCCCAGGGAAGAGGACATATTCATGAGTTTATAGGTATTTAGTAGAACTGCTTCTCTTTGAGATTTACCATTTATTTATTTTTACTAGCCATGAACTCCAGTTATTAAGATTTTATTTGTTGCCTTGCCTGATAATGTTGGATGTTTAGCCCTCATAGGTCTGGTTAGAGTAGCGGGCTCTGGAGGTATGCTGGGAGATATGCTGGGAAGAGCGTCGAATCGGGGTAAGGATGGACTTGCGCTTAATCCTGGCATGCTTCATCTGCCCACGTTCTTGAGTTATTATCCGAGGTTCCCATTACCTCCAAAATCATGCCTCTGCCTCACTGAGCACCTTTGAGGATTAAAATGAAATAAATATTTAAAATACCCAGCCTAGGGGCTCCTGGGTGGCTCAGTCAGTTAAGCATCTGACTCTTGGTTTTGGCTCAGGTCATGATCTCACCGTTTGTGAGTTTGAGCCCCACATCAGCACAGGGCCCACTTGGGATTCTCTCTCTCTCCCTGTCTCTCTGTCTCCCCCCTGCTCACTCTCTTTCTCAAAATAAATACATAAACTTAAAATTAAAAAAAAAATGAAATACCCAGCCCAGGACTTGGCATCCCTTGGGTACTCAGCACATCTTCCATTTCGAGAAATCATTTACAGTAGGACCCCCCCACCCCTGTCCACAGTTGCGCTTTCCGTGATTTTAGTGCCCCGTGGGCGACTGTGGTTCAGAAGTGGAGGGTTCTCCTACTGGTGTGTGGTAACAAGTCAGTAGTAGCCTAGCACTGTGTCACAGCACCTACATCACTCATGTCACTTCCTGTCATCACACAGGCATTTTATCATCTCGCATCATCACAAGAAGATGGGTGAGTGCAGGACAATCAGATAGTTTGAGAGAGAGAGAGAGAGAGAGAGAGAGAGAGACCACATTCACCTAAGTTTTATTACAGCATACAGTTATAGTTGTTCTATTTGTTATTAGTTATTATTGTTAATCTCTTACTGTGCCTTACTTATGCCTTAAACTCTATCATAGATGTATGTATAGGAAAGACATAGTACGTACAGGGTTTGCTCCTATCCACGGTCTAGGCATTCACCTGGGGTCTTGGAACGTAATACCCATAGATAAGGTGGGGGACTGCTGCATTTGTATTTGGGAATTGTGTTCAGCTCATTAAAAAAAAAAAAAAAAAACAACCGAAAAGTATTACGATAGATCTAAAAAAATACAATTATGCTTACTTTCTTTTTGAGAAAATTTTTTGATTCTTTTTCATGACAAACCTTTCACTACCTCAAAGGAGGAAAACAAACTTCACACAAAAAACAAAGAAAGTTGAAACAATATGACATTTCTGTGGTATCAGACCTCAAAGGTCGCACCTTGAGGTTATTTTGGTAAATCCATTTACATTTTTTACTCTCTCCTCCCCCCACAAATGTCATGTGTTAGAGCACACTGCTATTTTGACATCTCCATTGTGATATTTATTTTAAGACATCAGTAGGGTTTTAAATATCTCAGCAGTGAACTCTGGCCTTTGTAGAAGGCAAACTAATGATTTGCCAAACTGTTCTGTAAAACAAGCCCCTGGTATTTGTTTCCTGGCAGCTTAGGAAGGAAATGAGAAGCCAGTGGCTTTTTAAAAAAGTAGACATGCAGTTGGACAAGGGCTCCGGAATTTGGGGTCCAAAGTCATCTGTTCCACCACATTCCAGAGGAAGCCCTGATGTTCCCGGCAAACAGCTGGGACGAGAGTTTCACGTAAATGGTTTTGCAGAGGACTCAGGCTAAGCAAACATTTAGGTGATCATGGGGGAGATCAGGGTTTGCCGTGGCGGCTGTCAAGGTCTGACTCAGGTCTTCTATAGTCGTCTGATGGTTCTGACAACTCTGAAGTAGAGAGTTTTAGTCCCCTTTCATAATTGTGGAGATGGAGTCTTAGACAAGGTAAGTCTCTTGGTCAAGGTCACGGGGCCAGGAAATCAAGAGCTGTTTTTGTGTCTGACACCAGACTGTGTGATCTTAACCACTTGGCTCTGTTGCCTGAGGGTGTCCATGCTGTGTGACCTTGGGCAGCTCACCTCATCTCTCCCAAGCATCCGATTTCTTCTTCCATCAGATGAGGAGGACGGTATATCCTGCCTGCTGCATAGTTGTGATGATATGATGATATGATATGATGATATGATAGGATTCCTGGAGTGGAAGCACCTAGAGACAAGTGAAAGTAAGACCTCAGGATTGATTGGGTTTTGAATATACTGATTATTTCCGTGTCTTCCATTGTTCCCAGTTCCCTCCTGTCCCTTACGTGGCCATGGGTTTCCTGTCATAGGTGGGCCCCCCTTGGACCACAGTACATGTATCCTGAATGCCCTTTATCTGTTCCCACCTCCCCATATCAGGTGTTTGTTTCCTCCCCACAGGGTTCCCTGACTTCTTACTGATGCTCTCTTTGTTAGAGATATTCCATGTTTCCTGGTGGAGGTGAGCACTAGGGGTTTCTTGGTACACATAAGAGAGGTACCTGACCAGCTCGAGGGAGTGGGGTGGTTAGTGGAGCTTCCTAGAGGAGCTGACTCATGGAGGATGGAGAGGATTTGGGTAGGGGGAGAGAGGAGAGGGCACAGGACATTGCAGGCTTGTGCAAAGGCACAGCACGTTCTGGGACCCACAGGTATTTGCACAAGACAAGGTGGGTGTGGTGGAATGTCAGTATTATTTGTTAAATAGATAAGCACTTGTTCCCCTTGTTTCCCCTTGTCTCTTCAACTAGACTGTTAGTTCCAGGAGAGCAAAGACTGCACCTTAATTCATGACCCCACAGTGCCCTACCTGGGGATAGATGCAGAGTTGAAGACTCAGGTTATTGAAATGGGCATGATAGCAATGCAGAAAGGACATAGACCCTGGAGTCAGGCAGACCTTAAGCAAGTCACTTATTGTCTCCGAGCCTCGGTATCTTCATCTATGAGATGGGGGCATGCATACATACCTCATAGGGGGATGGATAGTGCAGACTCACCATGGGGTAGTAGTTATTATAGCCTGGCTGCCTTTCCTATGAGTTGATCCTAACTGCTTCATGGGGACTCCAACTTCACTGATGGCAACTAGGGATGGGTGAGTTATCTCAGCAGAGAATTGTCACAATTGGCCACAGCTCAGGCTCACCACTGCTGCCACACCAGGAGAAGCTACTTTTCCATCTTCTTGTCCTGGAGATGGGACTTTGCTTCCATGGGAGGTAAGGTGTAGGAGAACGCATGGATGCAGGAAACATTTTGTTTATTTACACTCACCTCTGCCGAAGTCTGTGGGAGCTATTAGAGGCTTAGGGGACCTAGGAAGTGTTCAGGCTTAATATGGCCCCTTTGAACCACAGCCCTTGACCATCTCTGGAGATTTCACCCTTTGCCTGCTGCTAGAAAGTACACCCCATGAGTGCAGGGATCTTTGGTTTCTATCCCAAGAGCCTAGGATGATGCTGGGGCTTGGAGCAGGAGCTCAGTCATTTTGTTGAAACCACAAATGCACAAATCCCTCGCCAACGTCTATCCATATTCACCCTCAAAATGGAATTCGCTAGATCACGTCTCATCCTGTTACTTCTTTCTTCATTTGCCTGTGCCTGTTTTTGCTGTAGTATCATTAGCATGAATGGTGGTACCTAGGGGTGGGGGGCAACGAGGAGTGGTGTTCTGTGACATCCAGACATCCAGACAGGTCTCCTTTACTGCCTGCTCCCTTTGGCCAAACTTGACATGAGTGCTGGGCCCGTGTTGGTCTTGTGGCTGCAAGAATGTAAACCCTATGTGGTGTTTGGTCAGCATGCTCCCAGTGTCCTGCTGATCTGTGCACGTGCCTTTATTTAAGGACTCAACGTACTCTCAAGTAACTATGCCAAATGGATGGATCTCTCCCCCCCCCACTACTTTTTTTAAAGTTTATTTATTTATTTTGAGAGAGTGAGGGCAGGGGAGGGGCAGAGAGAGAGGGAGAGAAAGAATCTCAAGCAGGCTCTGCACTGATAGCACGGAGCCTGATGAACTGCAAGACCTGAGCTGAAATTAGGAGTCAGATGCTTAACTCACTGAGCCACCCAGGCACCCCAGATTTCCCTCCCTTTAATAAAGGATCAGTATAACCTTACAATTAACATTATTGATGGTCTCAGCAGCAGAACCCCTCCCCCGCCCCCACCCTGAGAAACAGGGACCAAGCACCTACTATGTGCCCTTGGTCAGTTGCAGCCATTGTCCATTTTCTTTCCCTTCTTCCTGGGTATCTTACTTGTCTTCAGATGCACAAGTACACCTATGAAATGGATCCACACGCCCAACTCTATGCCTATGTCTTAAAAGCTCTCCTGGCTGGTATTTTAACAGACATTTAAAACGGCGATAGCTGCAGTCCTCTCGAAAATTCATTTTCATTTTGATTTTATTACTCAGCACAATGTGACATTTCCTTGCAAGGGATATTCCATTTTAGGAGCCAGAAGGTGGGTTAACACCATCATGATAAGAGTAATAACTTGCAAAAAAAGAATTTCTGAAAGAATTAGTGGGTGCAGCCCGTTTGCCTGGGCTTTGCTGTTGATTACCACCCTGCCCTCCCTCATTCTGAAGGACTGACTCATTTCCAGCTGAGTTGCAGTTTACAGCGTGAGGCTGATGATCGGACACCAGCCTCACACAAAGTAAGGACATCAGGAGAAAGGGTTCCACTGGATGAAGCTGGCCTTGGTGGCACATAATGAAGTGGGAGTTTCAAGAATGCTGTGTGGAATCTCCAGTGGCTTTCTGTTTTTGTTTCACAATCAATAAAGCCATGAATGAGAGAGAAATATATGTTGGTTACATTACTTTAAAATAGCCTGGCAAAGATATAATTTCTTATTGATTAGTGTCCCGTCGAAGGCAAAGTCTGCGGAGAAAAGAAAATGGACTGTTGAAAATTCTGAAATAAAGAAAGTAAATGAGAGAAGATGTTTAAATTTGTAAAGGGGAGTAAAGGGTGTCATCAAAGTCCTTGAATCTGCCACTTACAAAAACAGTACCGCTGGAGCTGAGATGGAAGTTGTTGTTGATCTGATTGACTTACTTTCATTTACTCCAGTATTCAAAAATGTGGAGTCAACTGACTGGCTTCAGAGAGAAAAGGCCACAGGAAGATGTTTTCAGGTACCCTGGAAAGTAAAGACGTTTAGGAGTGAAAGCTATTCCTGGAAATTAGGTAGGGAATTTGATGGGTCGTTTTGTGGTCTTGACTCTTTTTGGTTACTGACTCAAGCTGGTTTAAACCAATAGTTCTCAGTTGGAAGAGATTTTACCCTTATCCACCTGGGGCTATTTGGCAATGACTGCAGACATTTTTGGTTGTCACAGCTTCGTGTGAGGATGGCTGTTGATTGACATCTAGTGGGTAGCATCCAGGGATGCTCTCCTAAACATCCTGCAATGTACAGGGCAGCCCCCATCCAGGCAAAAACAAAACAAACAAACAAACAAACAAACAAACAAACAAAAAAAGTCAGTAGTGTTGAGGTTGAGAAATTCTGGTTTTGGAAAAAAAGTAGAATTTATTGACCCATAGCTTAAAACTCCTGGATAGATCTAGTTGGACTCAGGTATTCAAACAGTGTCATCAGAAACATCTTTTTGTCTCCAGCCTGCTCCTTTCCCTGTAAGCTTTATTCTTGGGGAGGTTTCCCCTTTTCATGCCAAGATAGGATTCGGCAGCTTAATGCTGTTACCAGCTCAGGGGTTCTAGTGAAAAAAGAGCTAATCTCTTTCATTGGTTTCTGCCCCCACCACCCCCAAGAATCCTCTGACTCTGGGGAAGGGGTGTTAGATTGATCCCATCTTAACCACTTGGGCTAAGAGGGTGGCAGGTGTTTCTACAAAAGAGAAAGTGGGGTGCTGTTTCTGGAAAAGGGGAGAACAGATCCCAAAGGGGAGAACAGATGCCAAGTAGCCAAATAATGGATATCTACTATGTTTATATTCTGAGGAAATTCAGAGGAGCAGTGCCATGGGGGGCATTCACACCCCTCTCCTCCGTCTCTTTCCTCCTCCATCATCCATTACTCCTAGGATCCTCTTTCTAGCTCCTTTAGTACTAATGTTACATTATAATAAACTTTCCTGTGTTTATATCCATCTGTTCCCCTAGGCTGTGAAGTCCTAAACACAGGGATCCTGTTTAATTCATGTCTGTGTCTCCAACACCTTGTACAGGGTGGAGCACCCAGTAGGATAAAATAAAATTTTTTTTTCCCCATAAAGGAAAGAGTACTAGAGAGCTAAAAAGTCAATTTGGTCCTTTAATACTATTGATCACCCATTAACCAAATGTTTATTTAGCAGATACTATGTGCCCAACACTATGTCAAGCCCTGGAGACATAGCAGGAAACAGGGCAGGTACATGTGGGGCGGACCATCGCTGGGGTGGCAGCCATCGGACCTGTGACCAACAATGAGTTGTATGCTGCCAAGTGGAGGTTCCAAGAGCTGTGGAAATTGCAACAGGGTCCACCTTAGAGTTGGCATCTGTGGAAGTGATGGTCAAAGAGGGTAGTCTAGAAGGTGAACGAGAGCTAGTTTCATTAGATGTAGGTGGAAGAGCTTTCTGGGCAGGGAGAACAGCCTGTGAAATGCCTTGAGATGGTGGTAGGGCCCATGGTTGTGGTTACTGTGACCCGTTTGCACGGTGGGGTTGCACTTGAGGTCTGATTTTAGGAAGGGTGGCCTCAGCTCTCCACCTCCATGAGTCTCTCAGGCAGCGATTGTTTAATTTCAAGGAACAGACACTCATTCAAAGACATTAAAGTGAATAGAAAGTTTTATTGTCTAGATACAGAAGGTTCTCAGGGAATCCAGCATAATGGCTGGACCTCATGGGACCTGGAGATGGTGTTAACCAACCGTCATCTCCATCTTGCTCTCCGGGGCTTATCTCCGCATGTCTGCCCCGCCGTCCTCTCTGCAGAGTGGAGTGTGCCATCAAGATCTCAGGTTTTGCTACTGATCACCTTCCACTTGCCAGTGGTGCTGGCTCTTCATCTTCATGACCTTACTGCTCCAGCTTCCAGCATCCTCTGACCAGTTCAGCCTCGGGCTCCATTTCACATTTCCAGATGTGAGAATTGGTGGGTCCGGGTGGTGGTTGGCGCCTGCTCTGGTCGAATCAGCCAAGGCCAGGTGAGGGGTGTCACATGGGGGCCTCTGCTCTGTATCTGGGTAGGGGAGGGGGTACAGCGGGGAGAGGGTGTGAATGGGGCAGAACCGATGGACCTTTCTGGAATTGTGTGGCTAGACATTGAGGGTGATGGTGACGATGCTGCTGTGGGTACTCAACACATGCCCAGCCCTCTCTAGCTCTGTACTTGTTAGCCTGTTTAACAGAACCACGTGGTGAAAGACTCATAGTTTTCTCTTTTACCAAAGTGACAACTAAGGTGCAGTAAGGTAGACAAATACTGTTTCCACAGTTACGTAGGTGAAGTGTTAATGGGCTCACATGTCTGGATTCTGGCCTGAGGGGAAATGTCACCCCCAGATAACAGTGTGGGGTTCTCAGCCTCAGTATTCTCACCACATTCTCCTCTTACTACTCGAGTCACGTCGGTATTCTTCTGGTTTCTTGAACACACAGCTTTTGCACCTGCTGTTTGCTCTGCCAGAAATGCTCTTCTGTCCCACTCTTGACTTGGTGACCCTTTATCATCCTATAGGTAAGCTTTGATGTGATTCTCTGGGTGAGGTCTCTCTTGACTCCTTGAACGGTATTGGTTTCACCCTGTTTATTCTGGCACATGGCACCCTGTTCTTTTCTCTGAGCTTTTATCAGAATTTGAAATTTTATATGTTTTGTATAATTATTCAGTCTAGACTGTTAACTCTTTGAAAGGGAGAAATCATATCTGCGTGGCCTCCAGTGGGTGCCCAATATTGGTAACATTGATAAAGTAAATGTCATTCTCCAGAGAGAAATGTTGTTTGACCACGTTGTTTGCAAAGTAGAAAATTTTAAGTTATTGCTTAAAATGATTCCATCTTTCTGTGGAGGTAGGAGAATGCCTTAAATAGGGACAACTGTGATGTTTGATGAGGTTGCTAAATTGAAGATGCCCAAATAACTCATATGTGAATTAGGAAGATCCATTCTCTACTCTGTGGTTTTTTCCTCTGTTATTTTAGGAAGATTCACAGAGTCAACCTGTAGCAAAATTCTGGCAAAGTAAAGGGAAACTGATGTTCATTGAAGACCTACTAATGGCCAGGCATTGTGTGAAGCACTTTAGAAATACCATCTCATTAAATTCTCTTGACAGCCCTATAGATGGCCTCCTCCAGCTTCCCTTTCATCCTCTGTCAGTTGTGCCGTCTGTCCTGCAGAGGCTGGGAAGCTATAAAGTACCTTTCCTGGACTCTTGTATCAAGGTTCCTGGCCATGATGTAGGTTCACAAATCAGATGCCCTGCCATGGGTCTTACATGCAGAGCTGCTGGAGGGAGAAAGGTATAATGTAATCCACCTTGCAGGTGTGTGCATCACTGTGCAGTCAGGGCGGTTCTGCAGCCATTCGCTTCCAGACTTGGGGATCGTGAGTAGCAGCAGGGGTAGTTTTCCCGATCATCGTAAGGGAGGGTGATTTGGGGGCAGGGGTTTGTTCTTAGAAGCCCAACTCTTCAAGTGCTTCCATTGGTTTTCTAAGTCACCCAAGTAATAAATTTACCTTAGTAAATTACCTCTAGTCATAAATCTCTGCTTTCTGCTTAAAGTGGCTGGAGGAGTTTGTTTTTTCTGCAGTTGATCACTACCTAAAACACTGGGTTTCCCATACCCTGCTCCCTACCTCAGTTTTACAGATGAGAACATGAGGTGTGAGATCAGGGTTCATGTGACTTGATGCAGCTTTCACAGCAGGTGAGTGGTGGAGAGCTTGAAACCAGACCAACCGTTTCCTTTAGTCCATCTTTCATGCTGCCCCCCGCTTCTCTCCTCTGGGCCCCTTTTCTCTCTTTCTTTCCTCCCATATCCTTCCCCCCACCACATTTTGTTCCAAACAAATGGGATCTAACAGGCAAATTCATTCCAAGGCCTTAGGGCCAGGCTGTAACTCTTCCCAGGCATTTCTATATCTTTCAGTGGGCAGAGGGGAGAGAATGATGTCCAACCCTAAGGTAGGACTCATAAATGGAATCAGACACTATAGCAATCACCTGAGGAGGAGGTGAAGGGGGCAGGGGCGAAGCAGGACCAGAGAGCCTGGAAGGATGGTCAGGAAGTAACTTGGTTTCTCATCTCTTAATTGTCTGGGCCTGATTTCCTTGCGGCATGTGTTAATCTCCCCAATTTGCTGACAGGGGCTTGCCCCAGGGGTTAAGCTTCCTAAAGCTTTGGATTCAGGTTTATAAGCCTGTTGCAGCACACACACCCCATTTCTAACTCACCCCCAAGAGCTCTCCCGTCAGATCCCAGACATGCCAGCTAATTCCTTTCTATAGATTCGCCCAGCTTTATTAGGAGTAATGGTATCGAGGGTATTTTTCTTTATAGACATTATAATTAGTAATTGTTTTGAAGGGCAATCGCTGTTAAACTACTTATTTTTTTCTTTTCCTAGAGGACAGGACAATTTCCAAGACTGATTATTTTACAATTGAAATTCCATGTCTCCCAGAGGTAGATTTTTATAGCGGTTGGTGGAGGCAAAATCCTCTTTTTTTAATTTTTTCTATTACAGATTCACACACACACACACACACACACACACACACACACAAACATTCCTGGGAAGGGAAGTGGAAAGACAAAGCCTCCTCTGAGCGTTCAATGGCTTTTATAGATAGTTGCCTGGCTCTCTGGCTAATGGGATAGATGATGGATGCTCCCAAGATACCATTTCAGTCAATTAATTAGTTAATGCTTAAAGATGGAAAGTGTCATGTAGATAGAGAACATTATGATTCTCTTAATAAAAAAGACTTAAAGTAAGAAAAAAAGTGGGAACTGGGAGATAGTGCAAGTTCTGCCTTTGAACTATAATTTCTCGCTTTGGTTCCTTAGCTGTAAGCAGCTTCACACTGTTAAGTCACCAAGATAAAGTTCCTTACTCAGGTCAGGAAGTTTCAGTAGTCCGTATGGTGAGCTAACTGATTATTGTCTTGTAAGTGGCACTTGGGTAGGGATATCCAGACCTGGGTGTGTTGTTTGGGCCTCCACAGCTGAGTTGGAGCAGTTCCCTAAATCAGTCCTGCTCAGAAACGGCTGGAAGTTGGGGGCACGGCACACCGGACACTTCTTTAGGAAGCCCCAAGTTTTAAGATCCAGAAAGTAAAATCATCTTTTCTTGTGAGGCTTTTGAGCTTTGAGCTGGAGATGAGAAGTAGGGCAAAGAGTGGGACCCTTGGGTGACTGTTATCCCGAATGGTGATAATAAAAGGAGAGGGTTCCAGAAAAATAACCGTCAGTGGGGCTGCAGGGTCCAGTTCCCATGATTTTGCACCACCCTCTTCCATGCTGGGTGGGGGTGGTGAGTTTGGGGAGAAGGTTTGGAGTGAGCCCGGCAGGTCTCGCCAGGTCTGTCCACTGCAACCATCCCAGACACAGGCCTGCACTACCTATTCCACTTGGACTTCATTTTCCCTTTGAGCAGATCCCAGAGAAAATGCGTGCGTAGAGAAGCACAGGCACAAAGCTTTCTTGCAGTATCCATTCTATCCAGTTATTTGACAAACTAGCAATGTTTGATTTGGAAGACACATCCCTGGTATGACATACTCATGATTGTGGGTTGATAAAAGACTTTTTCTTTCCTTGTCACAGCTGCTCAGACATTTTTCATTAACAGAAGTTGGAAAACAATTGATTAAAGCATAATCTCCTGTCTTCCCACACAGTACCCAGTGATGATGGAGAGTTCAGGCTCTTGGAGTTAGATAGCTCTGTGGTCGAAAGTGTAGCTATTTCCTCCTGGCTGTGTAAATGTGTGGTTTACTTACTTGCTCAGAACCTCAGCTTCCTCATCTCTAAGTGGGGATAATAAAAATACTTACCTTGGGGGATGATTCAAGAGAAAGTTATTGATTCATTCATTCCACAAATACTTATTGAGCTTCTGTGACATGGCAGGCATGAATTGGCATGTTGATCAGACAGGAAAATTCCTTGCTTTCATGAAGCTTGTATTCTCAGGGGGAGGCAGGCAAGAATTGAGTAAGTTAATTAAAGGTGGCAGTGGGCTATGAAGAAAATACATGAAATACATGCAAAAAAAAAAAAAGGGGAACATGGTGGATAATGGCTGGGCATGGAAGATGGGCAACTTAACTAGGGAGGACCTCTCTGAGGACACTGGGTTGAACTGTGAGGAATGACCAGGAGTGAGCCATGGAAATTTCTGGAGAAGATGGAGAATATTGCTGGAGAGGGAACAGCCAACACAAATATCCTGAGGCAAAAAAGAACTTGGCATGCTCTAGAATATGGAGAGGGCCATCATGGCTGTAGCATAGTAAATGATGTGGGGACATGGGCAGAGAAGTTGTCAAGGGCCAGACCAAGTAAGACTTTACGCGCTATAATGAGGAGTAGAACCTGAATTCTCCACCCTGGCACTTGGCCCAGAATCAGTGGGGCCTCCCACTCTGTCTCCTCTCTTGACAACACCTTTCCCTTAAAATAGGTGGAATTTTGGGCAGGGTATCACATTGCCATTCTGGCTTCTTCCTCCCCTAGAGCTAAGAGGATCTATTAGTTTAGTAACAAGGAAGGTTCCTTTTCTCACCATGCCCTAGACCATGGTAAGAAATGGAGAAGGAATTTCATGTGTCTCCAAGGGAGGATCCAAGATGCTTAGGAGACTGAGTCCCCACTGAGTAGGCAGAGTATGAGACATTAATCAGCTTGGATTTAGAGATCTGTAAACGAGTCTCTACCATATTAACTAAATACAACTTCTATGAGTTGGACTTCAAGAATCTGGAACCCGCAGATAACCAGGACACATCCTCTATCCTTTGCTTCTAGGAGAAGGGGCAAAGACATGGAATATGAGTGTTAGCAAATAATTTTTTAAAATACAAACCTGCCCACTCCAAAGATCTCTGCTGATTCAACCTAATTTCTAACAGCATTCCTCTGGCCTGCAAGACGCTCATCTCTCTCAGACTCAATTTCTTTGGGGGAATTTATTTACAGTGGGAAGCAATGTGGGCTAACCTATTGATTCTTTTTCTAAGTAATAAGGGAAGAAATAAATGGCATTTTCAGTTTTATCCCTCAGCTATCCAGGAAAAAAAAGGCCCCCAAACAACCACTGTGTGCTGAGTCCTGGTTAATCAAGTTTTTTTGTTATGGTTGGCAGACAAAAGCTGAGCAGATTTCTTCCAAGTGTGGTGCAAAATAGGGCTGGATTTTTCTGCAATTTTGTCATTAGAACCAAAAGAAGAAATCCATCAATCAGAGATAATTTCCCTGGGCTTCCCAGAGGGGTATGAAAGGAAGAGTGAACTCCCTGTTGCTCTGAAGTGGCAGTGAGTGACCGTCCAACAGATGAATCGAACAGATGGGAGGAAGTGTCAATGTGAAATTGATATGCACCCTGGTGATGGAAAAGGAGAAGCTGCTGAGACCGTAATGTGGGGGCTGCATAGAGGGGAGATCTCGCTGAATACCGACGGCCTGCTGTACCCTTCATTTGGCATCTGGACAATGACAGAGTATAGGGAGACATTTGGCCTGAACCTCATGGTGGAAACAATTAACAATGAAATTAATTACTTTAATAAGCATTCATTAAGCATCTACTATATACCAGATACTATGCTTAGGTGGTAAGACAAAGAAATACATCAGGCGTTTCCTCTCCCAAAGGTCTGCCTTCAAGATGATGAGTGGGGGAGACAAATGAGAAGAGGCAAGGGACATCAATGCTTAAATTCAGGATGATAGGCCCATGACAGAGGGGACACAGGACTCTGGCCTGGAGGTTCAGAAATGGCTTTCTCGAGAAGATGACTGGGATAGAATATTTTCTAATTATAGAAGTTATTACATGCCCTCTGAAGTTGAGATCCTGTATTAGTTACATATTGCTCTGTAACAAATCACCCCCAAGACACAGAGGATTACAAGAAAAACACATTTATTATCTCATAGTTTTGGGGGGTCAGGAGTCTGGTGGTGGGTTAGCTGGGTCCTTGGCTTCATACTTTTACAGAAGGCTGCAATCCAGTGTTGGTCCACCGTCTGTCTCTGGTCTCATCTGAAGACTCAACTGTAGAAGTATCCATTTCCAGGCTCAGTCGTTGTTGGCAGCATTGAGTTCTTTGCTGGGTATTGGCTGGAGATCACCTTCAGTTCCTTGTCACATGGGTTTCTCCCACACGGCAGCTTGCATTATGAAAGCACGCAAGGTGGGAAGACGATAGAGGGTGCTAGCAAGAAAGAAGTCATAATCGTTTGTAACCTAATCACACAAGCCACACTTTTCACCTTTAGACTTCGAAGTAAGTTATACTCCAGAGAGGAGATTGCACAAGGTCATGAACACAAGGAGGTAGAGACCATAGGAGGCATGTCAGAAGCTGTTTACTGCAGGTTCCAGAAGTGGATCCTAGAATGAAGATTCATTTTAAACTGATGTGTTAAGAGGTGCTTCCAGGAAAAATAGAAGCAAGTGTGTGATAACAAGCAAAATCCTGCAGAGGAGAACTTGGGCTCAATCTACAGAGGAGATCTGCAGATAGTATGTTTTGGATTTATCTTCATTGGGTCAAGGGAGCTGGAGTATTTATACTCCTGCAGTTGCCATTCACTGGCTAAGTGCTACTTTTGCGGGACATACATTCCCAGGAGCTTATGTTTCTCTGAGCACACAAGGAAAGTGGGTTTCAGTAGCCCTAGGCTGTTAAGAGTGATAGCACATGAGGACTAGGGCGCATGACAATGTCAGTGGGATCCTAGGATTGGGAGAGCAGTGACAGCATCTGCTACTCATGTGCATTGTAAAAAATTGTGAAAATATAGACAAATGTAAAGAAATGGATAATTCTGCAGGAGTAACTGCTACTAGAAGTGAAGGGAGGGGGTCATGGAGGTGAGCAAGCACGGTACTATACAGGAACACTGACTTGATTACAAAAATAGATTCTAAGTAAAACAGCGGGGAGAGATCCATGGAGCACAGCAAGGGTTTGTCTGTCCTGCATAGTGTTTAAAAATCTTTAAGCCAGTAATGGGGCACCTGGGTGGCTCAGTCGGTTGAGCGTCTGACTGGCTCAGGCCATGATCTCAGTTTGTAGGTTCAAGCCCCTTAGGGCTCTATGCTGTCAGCACAGACCCTCCTTTGGATTCTGTGTCTCCCTCATTCTCTCTGCCCCTCCCCTGCTTGCACTCTGTCTCTGTCTCTCTCAAAAGTAAATAAACGTTAAAAGATAAATAAAAAATTTTAAGCCAGTACTGAAAAATGGCAGATCCTACCAAAAAAAATCTGACTTTCCCTATTCATTTGAAAACTTGGTGGGGCGCCTGGGTGGCGCAGTCGGTTAAGCGTCCGACTTCAGCCAGGTCACGATCTCGCGGTCCGGGAGTTTGAGCCCCGTGTCAGGCTCTGGGCTGATGGCTCAGAGCCTGGAGCCTGTTTCCGATTCTGTGTGTCCCTCTCTCTCTGCCCCTCCCCCATTCATGCTCTGTCTCTCTCTGTCCCAAAAATTAAAAAAACAAACAAACAAAAAAAAAACATTGAAAACTTGGAAGCACTAGCAATACTGAATCTGCATTCCCATTGTAAAAAGGGGCTAGGCCTGTGAAATTGCTCAGTTTTTGAGTTGGGGCATATGGTTGTTGTTTTCTTTGAGCCCAGGATCCTCTGTTTTGTCCCTGTAGACCATTGAGATTGGGATTGCTGGTCTGTGTCCGGGGGAAGGTGGAAGGGGAGGCTGACAAGAGCTACATCATTTAGGGCCTCAAACATCATGCTGAGCATCGGGGAGCACGTTCCGGGACACTAGGGACCCCTAGAAGTTTTAAGCGGCAGATGACATTATGAGATTTGTGCTCTAGGAAGCCCTCACCACTTGACGCCATTGATCTGCCAAACAGATGTGGGGATCAACTATGATCTAGATCAAATACTTTAAATGGATCTCACATGTTCAGAATTAGGTTGGTTATAATCCTTGTTCTTGACACACCATCATAACTACTCTAGGAATAAATCTCTCTCTAGCGAGAGCTCGAGTCAGGGAGAGGGGCAGAGGGAGAGAGAATCTTAACCAGGCTCTGTGCTGAGACTGGAGCTTGATGTAGGGCTCAATCCCACGACCCCAGGATCATGACCTGAGCTGCAATCAAGAGGCAGATGCTCAACCAACTAAGCCACCCAAGCTTTAATTTTCTTTGATTAAATATTTAATAATCTAATAAATGCCCTTGCATTTATTATCCAGCCCAGGTGCTATAACATTGACAATAACTCACACCTATTCCTACCTCACCTGTTCTTGGGACTTACTTGTCTTTGTTCACCAGTCATTCTCCATCACAGTAACCTGGTAAAGGTCAGATAAGCTTGGAAGTCATCTGATCCAGCTATTTTTAAAGAATCTGTCTATCCAGTCATGGGAAATCCACTACTTCAGCAAGCAGCCAATTTTCATTGTTATAAAGTTGGCCTTCCCTGTAATGCCTGTCCACTGATTCTAGCTGTGCTGTCTGTTAACTTCCTTCCATTTACCTGGAATCTGGTAACCATAATCTTCATTCAACATGTATTGAGCGCCTGCCTTGGATAAAGCACTGTGGGGAATACAAAGGTGGTTAAGACAAGGTTTTCTGCCCCAGTGGAGTTCATAGTTTAGTAGAGGAGAGAAGACAAATACACAAATAATTATAATACAAAGTCAGGAGTGCTGAGTACTATAAGGAGAGGAACAAGCAAAATGTTATTGGAATTCGGGGAGAGAAGCAGAGATTAATTCCAGGCAGAGGAATTTGGAACAGCTTCACAGAGGAGGTAACATTTGAGCTGAGCCTTGATGGGAGGTAGAGATGATGGCTGTGCAGATTGGAGAAGGAAGATGGGCTCGTGCTATCCAGGCAGAGGGAACAGCATGGACAAAGGCATGGGGGTCCAAAAGCACGGGGTCAGTGACTCCCAGGGATATGATTA